>NC_054875.1:14872131-15617964 GCF_018320785.1 Cheilinus undulatus | reverse complement strand
TTCCCCCTTAGAAACTGACTTTCTAAGTACTGCAGACATTTTAACTTCTGATGGAACTTAGTTTCCAGAAAATGCTACTATCAGCTACCATGATGACTGTCGTATATTTTATTTTGACAGCTGGAAAAAGAAAGGCAAGTTTTTGTTGAGGTATGTTATGTAATCTGATGTGTTGATGGTGTCTGGCTGAGCCATGTAATATTTTGGTTCATCTTGTTTGAGTTTAGTTGAGCTCTCCGCCATCTTCACTCTTAGCTAAACTCTTTATAATGGCTGAATATGAACTTATTGTGCACCATGACAGGAGCTGTGGTGGTCACATTTAGGCACTGTTACAGTATTTTTCTGAATCTTTACAATTGTTTGAAAGGCGAAGAAAACAGTAGCTGTGCAAGACAAACATGCCTGAAAATTCCTGGTCATTTCTGAACCAGTGATGAACAGATGATGAATCAAACTGTAATATAAAAAAAAACACAATAAACAACAGGTAGATATGGCTGAGTCAATAATAAAGAATAAAAAAAATGAAAACTGAGTGACCACCTCAAACAAAAAAAGGCACAGATATAAAAAAAAAAAACAAATTGCAATGCAAATTTGTCCTGAAGACCAAGAATTGTAAAACTTCTAATACTTTTCTCCATAAAAGTCTTGTTTCAATCTTTTGTCAGCTTTGCCAGTCAAAGACCATTTTTGACCATTTTTGTTAATTTTACTGGAATACTAATGAAACAAATCAATCTCAGATGTTTACCTGTTGCAGAGGCTGCAAGTCCGGGAATGTTCTCATCTCCAGATACCAGGACATTCTCTGGGAGGAGGTGCATAACGGAAACCAGGGCAGGGTGGTTTTTTATCACACAGTCCAAGCGTGCTCCTTCAATAGTCTTCAATAGACTATCTGCAGAAATAGACACACAAAGACCTTTGATCAGTTAACTGATTTCTTACAAAAGACAATTACTATTCAAGCATTATATGACAGCATATGCTAGCACTATATGCTACAGTATTAGGGCTGAATGATTTGCAAAAATAATGTAATTGCGATTTTTTTCCCCAATATTGCAATTGTGACTTAATATGCAATTATTAATAGGTTCCTCATCTTATGTATTTTTCAGCAAATTTAAACAACAATTCATTCTATATCATACCCGTCAATCAGTCAAGAACACTCATCATACATTTAACCATTTGATCACAAAGCGGATATGCAGTTTTACTTGGCCGAGAAGGCTCTGCTCATAAGATGCTCCCTGTGTTAGTCAAGCAGTAGCTTTGACTTTCTAGGGAATGCATAGCTAGAAACCTTCACATGGACAGATACATTCATGACAATATATTGAAAACAATGAAATTATTTCAGAGGTTATTAATCCATAGTAGCATGAATCTCAATATAAGGGTGCAACAAGCTTTATGCAATAAAGGAGGTGGCTGGGGTGGAGGAGGTTAAGCTTTGCCAGCAGCATCAGCATTACTGCAAGCAGGAATTAGTGAGAAGTTAGTCATAATTAAATGGACCACTGTGTTGAGAGAAAGAGGTGTAATTGGCTGTGGGAGCTGGGAGGTGATCATGAGTATCAGCTAGTGAACTAATGCTAAGCTTCATCAATGTTAGTGAAATAAACGAGGGCAGAACAATGAGAACAATATATACAATTGCAATTTTTTTTACTCATATTGCAAATCTGTTATCAAATGCTTTATTGTAGGGGAATTATCATTTAATGTCACTTGATGTGACTAAGAAAAACATACATAAAACAAGAAAATGAGGATTTTTGTAAATCATCTTAAAAAAATGACACTTGAATGTTTTTATAATGTGCATAAAATCTCTAGTGCAGCAAAAATAATTGTATTAAACTGATGTTTTGACACATTTTAAGTTAAAGAAATAATGCAGCTTCTGCGGTTTGTAAATTGTGGCAGGTCATATTGCGATTTAATCTAATTTGCGATTAATTGCCCAGCCCTATATAGTATTGATAGCATTTTTAAGGAACAGCGTGGCTCAATGCTATTTTGTTCTAGAAAATGGGGATAAAGTTGCCCAGAGGCTGTGTCAGGTTATACTTTTATAACTTGAAGCACTGAGGGACAATGTCCAGCTCAGGAATGTGGACATCAACCTGCAAAAGAGATTGAAAGCCTGCTCTGCTAGCGCTGCTAACATTAGCGCCATTCTGCAAAACAACTTTCGTTGTTATGGTGTATCAATCTTTTACCGTTGCAGTGTGAGGTTGGTTTACAGAACATATTAACTTGACTTTAGACTACTTGGCTAAAGTAGTGGATGGACTCGGAAACAGGGAAGACAGTGGGGAGAGACATGCGGTAAAGGGACACAGGCCGGATTCGAACCTGTGCCACCCATGTACATGGGTAGCGCCTTAAACCACTCAACCACCTGCGCTCCCTGCTTCTGATGCTGTTGTCTTGCTGGTTGCTGCTAATATCAAGATGGCCTGCTATGCAGACAACATTTTGATCTATTTAAGGCAACAAAGACATTCCTTATAGGGATATCATCAGTTTGATATTGGTTATTGCACATATTAGCTTTTGAATTATTGGTATTGGCAGACTGGTGTTAGATTTCTGCTGGTATTTAGGCAAAAAAATCTGCCTGTATCAGCTGTAAGTATTGTTTTGTTTGGGGTTTTTTATGTAAGCTTTTTCTCTTTTTATTAACAACTCTGATGGGTACTTTTTGGGACATGTAGCAGGTGTATGTGTCTGAGTAAGTGGACAAGATACAGTTTGTTAGGATGTTTGCCAAATGTCAATAAAAAGAAAAAAGAGATTTTGACAGTAATGTTTAACCACTTTAGATGCAAACTGCTATTCTGTATAGAAATTAGTTACAACTGTTATTCCAACCCACCATCATTCAGAAAGAAATCTCATCTATCTCCTAGGGGCATCAGAGTCAAATATTTCCCCAGAAGCAATAAGTCAGCTGAGAACCTGACACCCACTACTTAGACACTTCCATTTTTCAATATTCCATTTGGGTGTTTGTGACCTAGGAGCAATGTTCCATTACACTGCGTGAATCGTTTTCAAGGGCTGAACTGAAATGACAACCATTCAGGTTGGAAAACATGCTCTTCCAGAAGAGCACTGCCGTGAAGACGAGGCACATGGTATGAGCAATGGGGTAGATATTGTCATCTTTCAAGTGGGTCATCCAATGACAAGTGATGACTCACAATTCACGCCATCAACACAAAGCACAGAGCATGTGAAAGGTGAGCAAAGCGGAGTTTGATGTGCTGTGAATGTTGGCTTCCTTCAAGCCTGAAAAACATCCCAATCCTTCACAATGACAGGGTTAATGATTGCACCTTCAACATCATCAGAGGCAATCAATACAGGGAGCTCCATTCAATCCCATAGCTAATGTCAACAAGTTGACAGTGAGCAATCTGAAGCGAGTCGTTATGCAATGAAAATGGAAGTGATGCTGAAGCACACTTGGGTGCTGGAATGTGTTTTGGTCCATATCTATCATGAGAACCATTTAAAGGATGAAATAGAGAGCAGTTTGTTTTAGTTTGCATCCTCTACAGAATGTATTTTCTTGTAGAATAGTGGTAGAGATGCTCTGAAGAAAAGAAAAGCAAAAATTATGTCAACCAAAACTACTGTTGGGTTTATTATCACTTCTTCAGTAAACATTTGCACTTTAAATCAAACTTTTTGCACAAAATTGTCAAAGTCTTGTAATGTTTCAATGCCTTGATGTTAAAAGTTGTCTAACTAAAACTGGTCAATTCTTCTAATGAGAATGCGGTAGGACTGCTACATTTTGTCATTTAGTTATTATGGCTTGATGTGTGTTTAAAGCAATGCAGAAACCTCAAAACAAAAGTCAATTTGGGAGATAATCAAACACAAACACAAATTTAGAGGACAATTATTCATCAAACATGATTTGCAACATGACTTATTTGGTCTCTGTTATGAACAATTCATTATTTTGTAAAAGATGCCATATTAATACTGATATACTGCTATACACTAAGGGTGTCCCAATCCTGATCACATGTATGCAATTATTTTTTTTTTCTTTCTTTTCAAATTAATTGCTAATGAACTGAAGTCTATGATACTGGATAAATAGCATCAGTTGCTTTTTTGTCTACTTGATGAGGCTGTTGTGCCCTTTGTCCAGGGAGGTCGGCAGAGGAGACGGCCACAGAGCAGGAGGAAGTTAGTTCAGATGCACTCTTGCATGGTGCAACACACACAATTAATGACAGTGGCACATAGCACACACTACACCTTATCTGAATGCCCCTTAAGTCATGAACTGTCTCCATAGTTCAAACAAACTATCTTTGTGCTTTCGGAATCATTTCTATACTAAATGACAGATTTCTTTGAGAAGTTAAGGCACAAGTGGGGTCATGTTTTAGAGTAAATAAAGCAATGCTATGATGTATGTAAAAACAGCAACAACTATCTGCCTAGTACTAAACAACTTGGTTGAAATTTTCAAATGTGCAAATCCTGGGGTTGTGGCATCCAGAGGATCACATTAACTAAAGACAGCCGCGACAGAAAGTTGCTTCAAGTTGTGTGGGAAACGATTAATTTCCAGCAGGACAATCACCCTGAGCAACATCAAAGTGGTGTCAGGTCTGTTTGAAGTCCAAGGAAGAGCCAGGAGGGCTGACATGAGAGGCTTGTCCTGCACCGTCACCATACCTAAAGCCTAAAACATTTTGGGGAAAATATGAAATGAGAAATGATGAGACACACTTTAACATCACAAGACTGCTGGATCCTGTGAAAGAGTGCAGGATTAAAGTGAATTTCCAAATTCTGTAAACTCACAGGGAATCGATATCAGGTTTGAAGCTCTGATTGACAAAAAAAGATGGAAGCTTATTTTTAATTGAAGAAACTTTAACTTTGAGTAATGTATACAGGTATCACTTTTTTCCACTGAATATGATGTAAAGGTTGTCTGATAAAATAGCTTAGATTGTCTCAAAATAAAATAAATAAATAAATAAATAAAATAAAGCCCAAATTTCACTCTCTTGGCATTAGAGTATACCAGACAGCAATTATCAAGGCTTGGGCAGACTTGTAAGCTTTTGGATCATTGGGACCTATCTAACTGGAAAAAAGTCGTCTTTAAATAATCAGTTGTGGAGATCACTATATCCTGACACTCTTCTGAGGTATAATCCTGCTTTCAGTAACTTACAAGCTTCAGCAAAGACTAGGGCACATTCTCCATCTGCATGGTTTGACTTCAACAATAAATTTAAACATCACACACCAATATCCCTCTGTAAGACTATCTATTCTTCATTCATAAAGGTCAAAAGTAACATCATTGATCTATTGTAACTACATTTGCCACTGCTACTTTTAATTCTTCCTTAAGAAAAATATAATGTCACTGCCTTATCTGTTTTTTTAAGTACCACAACACAAGCTGAAAATTATAATTCATTCAAAGACGAGACATTCATAGCACGCTTGGACAAAAAACTGTTCAGCATTAAAAAACAACATAAGAACTACTGGATGCCAGAAACTTTCCTTAAAAAGAAATAAACTGATAGCATGCTTAGTGCAACCAAATGTGGTGTAAAAGGGATAAGACATTTAAATACACCTTGGTGTTTCTCTGCCTTCTTTTCTGCTGCAGTTGTTCTCGGTGAAGAAAAAAACAGGAACAAAAGTTCAAGGGACAACCCAAAAGCAATTTTGGAGTCCATATGACCTTAAACAGCACTTGAAAAAAAATCCCATGGATGATAGTGTTGGCAAGGTTTGTGACACTGTTGGCAGGTGGAATACAGCCATCTGTGGATTTTAACTCTGGACTTTAGTATACCCTCTGAGAAGGTGTCTTTGTATCTGCCCTGCTGGAGGGACATGGCTTTGTACACAGGTTCTTACTATATGGGATATTATATGGGCCAAATACTAGTATGTATTTTTCCTGTAGTTGTTGCTTGTTTCTTTCAGTTAGTTTAAACTTAAAACAGATTTAAAAGTTGGATGGATTTGGCTATTTGTTCCTCTTTTTTAGATCAGCACCACACTTATTGTCAGAACCAATCAGCAACCATAAGAGCTGCTCAGATATGACAAACAATAATAATCACCATTATTCTCACTAATATTGAGATCATAGTTATTAACCTTCAATACTGTGCATGATCTTTAGATGGTGAAATGAATTGTTGTATTGTCTTTATAGCTGTGTAGCAAGATATGCTTGTTCTTTTGCTTTTTCAGGTCTTATCACATAGCGTAAAATTCTAAATTCTGAACTTTTGTTGTTTTTTAAATTTTCATTAATCTTCTCTTATTCAAATAAAAAAGTCATTTCCATTATCATTCACTCACAAGCACTGACTCTATCTTCTAAGTGTTGTTTGCTCAACTAAGTAATAATTAGTAACTGTCAGTAAAACAGGCATAGTAATCACTGGAGCGGGGCAATTAATCGCAAATAATATTAAATCACTATAAAGCCTGCTGCAATTTTCAAACTACAGAAGGTGTGATATCTCGTTAAATTGAAATTTGTGTGAAAATACCAGTTTAAAGACTTTTTTGCAGCAGAGACATTATGCATTACATATGCAATCAACCTTGTGGCATATTTTTAAAAAAGTGTACAAAAAATCTTTCTTTATTTTTGTGTGTTTTTCTTGTTAAATATGAGAATTATACATAAAATTACCATTCCCTTTATACAACAGTTCATATCCAGTTAGCAAAATGAGTCAAAATCATCACAAGATATGTTTCCAAAATTGTTCAGCTCTAGTTTGATCTAATATTGTGTTGGTTATAGTTTAGAATGAATTATTGCTTGTATTTGTTGGAAAATACATGAGATGAGGAACGTAAAAAATAATCACATATTAAATCACAATTACAATATATACATATAGAAGTTTTAGAGTGGTGCTTCTTTGCAAGATGGAGTTGCCCTTATGATGAACATGGAATCTGGCCAGTCCATCTGCTTTGCAAGGTTAATGCACACCAGATCCTACTGACATGTTATGAGCAGTACAGTTCAGACTACAAGAGTTCTCTGAAACCAGAACACCGTCCATGCTGAAAATCTAGATGTCGGTGTGCAGATGCTATGTCTGTGTAGAATTTGTACAGATGCCTACTAAACTGTTATCAGCCTACATGAGCCCCATGTAGAGTCTCACACTGAGTCACTGATCCCTATTCTTCAGTGTTGCAGGCTGTGTTTTGTATCTACAGTCTGCCATGCTATTGGCCCTTTAATGCTCTCTGTACAATCATGAAGAGGCGATAATACAAAAAGTTTCAGACCTTTAGTATACAAAAGTATTTAAATGATTTCCTTCAACGCTTACAATGTCATTTTTTGTCATATTCGACCAGAGCTACACTGAAGTAATGATCTTGACAGAAAGGAACTACATGGTTAAGTGATTAAAAAATAATAATTTAAAGTCCCTTTAGGCGCATGGCACCCCGGGTGGTGCAAAGAGACAGGATGTGCGGGATTTTTTTTGTTTTATCATTGTCGTCATCATCATAATTATCAATAGCATGCTAATCATCATAATACTGTATTCTCATCACCAACACCTTATAATGTTTAATATCACCATCACTATTTTCATCTCTATCAGCATTGTCAGTAGCCTCATCAGTAGCATCAGTATCATTAAGTGGTAATGGAAGAGCTGGGTCTTTAGCTTTTCCTAAAATGTGGGAAGAGACTCTGTGGATTGGATGGATTTTGTAACTCATTCCACCACTGGGGAAACATGGGAAACGAGTCAAGCTTGTGACTAATGACCCTGTTGTGAAGCTGAGATCAGGCGTCTTTCATTGGCAGAGCCTAGTGGGCGGAAGGGAGAGTAGACCTGGATGAGAGAGTTAAGGCAGGAGCTGTTTATGTTGCTGTTTTTGAAGCAAGCAACAGGGATCTGAATTTCATGCGAGCGTCAACTGGGAGCTAGTAGAGGGAGATAACAGTGGAGTGTTGTGTGCTGTTTTGGAAGACCAGGCTTGCTGCTGCATTATGGATCATCTGCGGAGGTTTAGATGTGAATGCAGGGAGGCCTGCCAGTAGGAAAAGTCAGAGCATGATATTACCAGATCTGAAGGCAGTGAAGATGAATGGCCCTAATAAACCACACTAAACTGAACATTGGAAACACACAGGAAGATGTGTATCTTAAATTATAGCATTACATTTTTGGATATTTGTCATATTTGTGCACCCTTATTGGTTTTCACATGTAGAACACTCCCAAAGATGTTTCCAAATTTTGAGGCTGCCTGTGTGGAAGTAAATGGTGTTTTTTTTTGTTTGTTTGTTTGTTTGTTTTTTTGTTTTTGTTTTTTTTACCTTGACTCAGCTTGGACTTGTCAGCCATTAGGTAAAATAAAAAGAAAATCAGTAGGAGAAAATGTGTTATGTCAGCAGGAAAAAAATCGAAAAATTGCATGTAATGAAGCTGCTTCATAGTCTTTCCTGCTCACATACAGTCCATTCAGAAAGTATTCAGACACCCTTCATGTTTTTCAGTCTTGTTGTGGCAGCCTTTTCTCATTTATCCAACTTTTTGTTGCTAAGGGTCTGAATACTTATGTCAATGTGATATTTCATTTTTTTATTTTTCATAAATTTGCAAAGAAAAATCTACAATTCTGTTTTCACTTTGTCATTATGTAGTCCTGAGTGTAGATTAATGATTAAATGGAAAGACTGCAGCATAACAAAACTGAAAAAAGTGAAGGGGGGTGGAATACTTTTTCAACATACTGTAGGCTATATTCTTTTCATCTTCTTTGTTGAGACTTTGAATGTCAAACTATATAAAAAAGAAACTCTTAGTATAGCATCAAACTGTCCATTCAGCCAGCACCACACATCTTGTCTTCTGTGACCCATTTCTCCTCCCATGAGATTGACGAAACTTCACAGTATGAAAGGCACATTTGATCAAGACACTCAGAAGATTTCAGAGGCGGGCTGTCCTCAAGTTTTAAGACATTTTCAGGATTGCATGTGTGAAAAACTTGTCGTGGCCAAATACAGTTTTTTGGCATGCACCAAGTCTGCAGTTCGAGTGTACTTATCCATGGTTTTAGCATTATTGATAAAATGATGCTCAAAGACATGTCCTAAAAATGCACATTGTGTTCCAAGTAGTTGGTGAGATTTCCAAACTTTCTGCAACTTTTGGGAGCTGACGCTGTTACTGTTTTGGAAACAGAGTTACCTTGAGGGAACAAAAGAAGAATAAAGGCTTTAAAAAGCTTTGTCCATAAAGATGGATTTTTAGACACAGCTGAAAACAGACAAAAGGTTCAGCAAATCTGCTAGATTGGGGAAGATGATTCCTCAGGGTTTGGACATCAAAGGCCCATTCACCTGTAGTTTTACAGTTGGTGTGGGAGAATGATAAAAGGCCAAGATTTTAGGATCAGAGTGGTCAAAAAGAGGAATGCAAGAAGGGGGGTGCTGTGGGACCAAAGGCTACACACACACATAGATTGTGCAAAATAAGGAGCTTGACTGAGGCATGTGCTAAAGAAATCAACATTTCAGCTGAAAAGGAAAGTGAGTTTACACATGCTAATCAGTTATCTTTAAGAACTGACATCAAAGCTTGGCAAATTTTAAGCAAGGAAATACATTTTTTTATCAAATTTCTTCAAAAATGTTACATCTTAGAAACATTAGAGAGTAAAGTTTCTGTGTTTTCTGTGCTATTCAATCAAAAATAAGTCAAAGAGTATATATTTATGGAAAGCTTGTGAGTTCAGAGAAGGGTTGCTGTAGAGAGCTTTCATCCGTTTTCAGAGCAGAGGCAGTGCCTTTATCTTTAAAGTCAATGCAGGGGATTGAGAAGGAAAGACGATGATGGAGTATTTTGCTATATATCCTCTCCTCTTTGTCCATGAGTCATCCCAGTCAAACGCTCTAACTCTAACATATAAGTCACTACAAAAAAGTGCCTGAGTCAAAAGCCCAAAAGAAAATGCCCTAAAATCTCCAGCGCCTCAGGACCAAATTTTTCAGAATGGAAAGTATTTTTCATTGAAAAGGGTCTCTCAAGACAAAACACGGAATCAAACCAGGTTTGATTTGAAGTAATGGAAATGCAGGAAGAAGCCAAACAGAGAACTTTCTCGACACAGATGGTGCCCAGGTGTATGAAACTTTTTCATCATTTATTTCTTGTTATTCATTATGCATCAAGCTTGGGTTGCTGTCAGATGCTGTGCATATATTAGAAAACTAGCCCAAAATGTCCTTACAGCAGTAGTGTGGTACCTCAGAGTCAGTTGAGCAAGAACTTGGCAAGAGATGTGAAACCAAGGAAGTTGGGGAAAAAAACCCAAAAATGGCTCAGCATCAGTCGAACAGAGGCAGTGGTTTTGGGAGACAGCTCAGTGGGGAAGAAGAAAGTGATAAAGATGAATGCCATTGGGGTGGTTTTTGAAGGGAGGGTTTACTGCCAACTTAGCTTAATGTGACGAGATTTAAAGTGATGACTTGCAAATTAATTTGTTTCTATGTTTGGTGCTTAGTATGAACTACTGAGGTGTTTCATTGTGACTCCTGTGTCATTTGTCAAGCAAAAGTTTTGCTAATATTAATCAGACAACATAAACCTGCAAAACATTTACGACTTCAAGGCTCTTGCATGTCAAGTGTGTACTACTAAACTTTTCTGTATATCAGTGCTTCCCATGTGGGGAAGTTAGCATAAAATCTGAAATACGAGTCATCCGGGTGGTATATAGCTGCAGTCTGTTTTTAGAATCTCCTAAGGGTAAAAAGTTTGAAGTCCCTGTGGAATCCAGACGTTGTCTTAATACACTAGATATGTTGGAAGAGACCGCTGAAAACATGTGAAACACTGAGATCTATGTGACTGAATTGTTTATTTAGGTGTTAGAAAGTTGTTCACCTTTTCCTGGCTTGGTTTTATTTGAGCAGGACAAATATGAGCCCATGGCAACATCAGTCTTGATGGAGAATTACTCCGACCTAATGATTCAATGATATAAAAAGAAAAAATAACAACAAGAAGCAGTACAGTCCATTTATAGCTGTTACATGCCATGATTTTGTTCATTGTGAGGTCAATTTCCAAAATTACTCAGCTACAGTAGCCTACAGGTCATTAAAAGTATCACAACAGAGTACCAGAAAACAGTCAATTTTATCCAGGTCGCTGGGCTCTGTTTAGGAGAATTTTTTTTTTAAATCTGAGAGGATCGTATTTCTCCTCAGTGGGTGTGGCTTTAGCTCATTCAACCAACAAGCTCACACCATCCTAGAGCAGATTTAACTGCCTCCTTTTTCATGATTTTGAAGCTTGATTTTATGAACTAAGAGATGTTTTTCGTTACAGATATTTGGCCTGGTGGTTCTTAACACAGTGGCCTATCATATAACAATCCAAAAATAGAGATTTTTAAAATCAATTTACAGGGATTTCTAATGGTCCTCCTGCATGCTTACTTACATTTTGTTCAGCAAAGTTTCTGTGCATTTGTGATGCTTATTTGGTACATCTGTTTTTACCCTATGGAGATTGCCAAACTTGCTAAAGTAGGGCAGTCGAGCTCTCTGTCTGAGACAGACAGTCACTTTTGGTCTCTTGCAGTGTCTAACACCAAAAGCTGCACCCATCTGCAGTAATGGCTTCACGTGTCACAGCATTTCAAAGTTTTATAAAAGCCTCCCCGGTATATAAGCCACAGCCAGCTTTTTAGATAGAATATAGATATTAAAAGTGATGCTCATACACTGGAATTCATGGTACTTGAGTGGCCTTAATTTATAGGTAACTAAAGGACATTATCTGAGCTGTGGGCTGCACACTGCAGACAACACATTCCAAGGACCAAGCCAGTAACCCTTAACCTTGCAAAGCAGATGGATACGCCAGTTTCCTTGTTTTTCACTAGCGAATCCATCTTGCAAAGCTCCCATCTGAACCGTTTGGGCCCGGTTAGAAAGTGACAGGACCAATCAACGACAAGTACCTTCAGGTGCAGCAGAGTCATGACATTAACAAGCAGCAGCAAGAGCTGGTGCAGTTATGGAGGAAGAGATTAGCGTGGATGCTGCTAAAGCACCAGTTTTATCAGAACTTGACGACATTTATTTGTTAAAAGAAGAACAAAGAACAGCAGAGTTGTTTTCTTTTCAAAAACAACAAAAGTCGAGTACTTACATGTCTATAGTCGCCATGTTTCACGTTATTCCTCAGTAGTTGCGCACACACAGCTCGATAGCAGCTACGTCACGTGTTTTGTTGCTCTGATTGGCCCGTAGAGATGTGACAGACAGAGCGTTCACCCAATCACAGTCCAAGTTTTTTCAAAGTCTCTGCCTTTTCTCAAACGTTTCCTATTGAAACTTTCCCAGATGGATGTGTGAAACAAATCCATCTGGCATGTCAGGTTAAGTAACCCAAGCAGATAAACCAAGAGGAAACACTGATCAATATTAGTGAACCACAACGCTGCTCCCTTTATCCCTCTTGCATATTTTAACCATCAGCAGCTCTGCATGGCACATTTTAGAAGCTGATACTGAAAAATTTTAGAAATTGTTAAAAAACAATGATAGTGAGGTATCAATCTTTTTTTGACAAACAAAACATCACCCTAAGAGTCCTTGATCTTTGATGCTGTGTTGAACTGTGTCCAACATATGGAAGAGGGAGACAATTTGAAGTTTAAGATGAACCTCTCCTTACTGATGGACTGATCAAACGATGGGATACCAGACATATTACCTTAAATGCAAAAATAATATTATTTTGCTGCCATGCCATCTTATCCAAAGAACTGATTTCAATTCATTGAGGAAAATCAGTAAGCATCCACAGACACATGTGCTAACAATAATAACTTTCTGCAACAAGCCAGTAGTCCCCAGTTTCTCATCCCTTCTGTTATAGGCTCAGATAAAGCCATATCATCAAGAGTGAGAGGAAGTAAAGCAAAGATTGCTGTAATGGTCATTAATCCAAGAGTGTAGCTGTCTTTCATGAGAGCTTTCTGTGACTCGGGTGATTAAAAACTGATGTTTTTAATATTCTTGACCAACTTTTAATTGGTTCAAATATACATTTTTAAAAAGTGGTAAATTAATTGAAAAATTCTAGATAAGTTTTGATTTAAATTTGATCAGCTAAATAACTTAATCTGAAGGTAAAACTGTCTTTGAACAGGCCAATTACTGATAATTCTTTATTGTAAAAATAAACTGTGTGTGCACCAAAGTGCGGTTAGAGAGGTACTGTATTTGATGGATATTTGCAACAGAGCTCTCGGTAATATTTGTGTGAGTGAGAAGTTGTTCTTTGTTCTTGAAAGCCTCTGGCATAACTGTGAAACCTCCAACAAACAAAGACAAACAGAGATGTCTGTTTAGTGTTCATGGCTGTCTCTCCTTGTTTTTCATAGCATTGAGAAGCTAACTGTTGTTTGAAATGCTTTATTTTTGCTTTGTGTTTGATGACGTTTGGTCAGGTTTCATCCTAAGAGACAATTTCCTCCCTCCATTACCAAACATGATGAAAATCCATAGCAATGCAGAGTGCTATCTGCTGTATGAAATTAAGTTTAACTTATTTCAGGGTGAACTTACTGAACCAGCTGCGTTGTCAGAGCTTGTAAGAGAGGACATTTTCAGTAAAGTTGGGATAATCAGAAAGAGATTTTAAGAGGGCATCACCTTTCAGTCAGGTAGGTACAACAAACATCACAGAGATTCCCATGGGAATGAATGGACTTCAGGTTGACTTAGCTCCGTGACCATATGTTTGTGGAAAGGAGGCATAAGTGCCATTACAAACAAAGCAGTAATGCAGAGAAATAAGATGTTATTTACTGGCTGTATGGTGACCACCCCCCCAAACCCACTCACTCACCCATATACATATATATATATATATATATATATATATATATATATATATATATATATATATATATGGGTAATGTGAGAGAAATGTTAAGGCTCTGCTTTAAAGTGCATGAGGTTTGTCCCAACTCCTTTCTCATAATGCGATCGTCCATATCAATAATGATATGCAGCTAATAGTTAGCTACTTGTGTACATTATTTGAGGTAATTTCTTCATGTCCTTCTATCCCCGATAGTAGAAGGCAGAGGAATAATTATATCATCCTGTTCAAGGTGTAACCATGACATTCACACTTTTTAATCTCTGAATCACTCTAATAATCAGGATTAGCAAATGCCAGTTTGACAGAAAGCACCAGAAGTCACACCCAGAATTCATATAAAGATTCATGGGGGCTAGAATAAGGTGGATAATGAGTGGAAATGCTGGCTTAAGATTGTGCAGGGAAATTATAGGTAACCAAAACCATTTTACATGAAAACCTTTGTATGAAAAAGCTGTTTATATATTGCCGATAAAGCCAAACATCAGAGTTTACTCCATAGTGGAAGTTTTAACAGATAACTTCTTCTTGTTTTCTGAAGTTTTAAGTCCAGACATGCAGCAATAAAGCTCGGCCTAGTAGGTGGAAACACTTACTGTATGTGGGATGCTTTAAAGTTCGAGATGTGATGTGAAAAGCAATTTAAGGCACTTGCAGGCCTCTTTGTCTTAAGCCCAGAGTGGCTTTTAAGTGTATCAGTGACTAAATTTGTTAAGGCACTACCTCTCTGTCCCCCTCACACAGACATATACACAATAAATAAATGCATCATGGTGTTACTTCAAATTAAGATATGCTAATGTGAACACAATGTACCATCTGTTTGTCCCCTCATCACACTAAGAGGGCCCCAGAGCAGCCCTTCATCCTTCTCATTCTATTTTTCATCCTTCCCCTTCTCTCCCAGTTGGTAGTGAAGAGAAGCTAAGATCAAGCCAAAGGGCTCTCTGCCTCCCTTCGTGCTCGTTTCCTCTCCCATTTTTCCCTACCATCCTTGAAGACTTTCAAAAGCCCCAAGGCAACTTCCTTCGCTTTATTGTTCCTTTTCCTCTATCCTGTCTCTTGACCCTGACTCCAGCTCGGGAAAATAGAGAAGTTTTGACTTTTCTGCCACGAACACTCTATTTCTTTTACAGTTTCACTGGTCCTTTATCTTTTATTAAATGACAACTGGCTTCTCTGTCTTTTATTTCAGACTATCTATCATGATCTAATGACTTTGGTTAAATTCGCCCTCCATAAAGTAAAATATATATTTGAGAATCAAACCTTAATTTATATTCTACTAACGAGTAACAGTCTATCTAAAAATCTTATCAGTGCCCCTGATAAAAAATGTGTGTATCCTGGTTCTAAGCTGCACTACTTTGTAATTTTTTAATCAGCCCAGTAGTTGTATTTCCCCCAAATCCATGCAGTGCATTTTAAAATAATGCAATTAATATAATCATAATTATTAGAATAGGTGCATCCAGTCACCTTGCCTTTCTACATTTACAGTCCCTTCCACATTTCTAATTTCTACCTTCTTGATTCCACTCTTTCTCATGAATTCATTTTTCTTTCTTCCTTGTTACATCCATTAATTAGCTTATCTCAGAATGGAAAGTGTGTGTGCGTGGGTGTGTGTGTGTGTGTGTGTGCTACTCAGCCAGTGGCATGGAGCCTGGCAACACAGTAGAACATAGAAATGCAGAGTTTTTGGCAGCCACCTACAGTATATATACCCTGCCTGTCACTGCTCACTCTGGCACCCAATTAAATCCCCCTACACACACCATATACACAAACAAAAATACACACAGACCCTGCCAATGCCACTCCTCTGCCATGAGGTACAGATTTCCAAAAGGTCTGCTGTCAAGGCAGACATTAAATCCCCCAAAACTATGGATTCAGTTTTGATCCAACCAAATCAGAAGATCAGTTATTTATAAACCATTAAATGTTGCATTCATAATGTAGAACGGCATTAAAAGGTTCAGAAAAAATACTCAATGAGCTCAGGAGTTAGTCCCCTAGAAACATATCAGTTTAAAAAAGGCTTAAGATTTTTTCTCTACACTGTGGAGCATTAGTTCAGAAAAAAAAACAGTTAATGCATGTAGTTTTACAACACACTTACAGCTTGGGTTAAATACATGAGTATGAATAACACAATCGACTATTTTTAAAAGTATAACCTCAACCTATGGCTCCCATTGACTCAAAACACTGAGTGTGTAACTGTTTCAAAAGTGCACCTGTCTTCAAAAACACTCCTGTCCAGTCCTAGCACTAGGTGGTAGGTTTCATTCATGTTCCATTAAGTAGCCACACAACTTGTCTACATAGCACTGGTTACAACATCAAAAATCACACACCTCCTGCTGCTTACAAAGTCTCAGGCTGGCCAGGACATCAGTGACCACTCTCATCAGATGGCCACCTACTCTGTAAGCCTGAGGATAAACTTCTCTTGACTTGACTGTGATTTTCTAACAAGTATTTTATTCATCTTTGTGTGGGCATCCAAGACCCTTTAATAATAAAACATACTAATGTCTCAAAAATAAGGGGCAATTTCTTTTGATGATTTTGTTTTTAGAAAACAGTTTAAAAGTTAAAACAATGTTTGTCACACACTATTTCAAGTAATTTCATATTTTTTATCAGTCATGTATTATTTACTTTTAATTTGTTTTGAGGATTCAGTGTGTGTTTATCAAGTAAGCTACACAGCAAAAACTGGAGTGTTTAATTCTCAGTGCTGATTTTAGCTCTCAAGGTGTAATTTTGGCTCCATTCAGGGTTAGATGCTCTCAGTGTTGGAACTCTTTCACAGTGTTGATCCATTTAGTGTAAATCTAACTCAGTAGAGAGTCATTGATCGAAGCTCGGTTCACAAATCAACTCTGAAAGGTTGCAGTTTTCCCATCATGGCCTTGGGCAGAGAGGTTAGCTGTGTTTTAGATGTTTCCTGTTGTACTGTAACCAATGATGGGATTCCTTTGCTCATCTTTCTGGTGAATTATTTCTGTTTTTGATGTTCAACACTTCTGCACCATAAGTGTTGTGATCTGGTAAGTCAGTGACTTCCTGCCTGTGGTAGGGGGTCTTGACCACAGGGGCATATTCTGTCTCTGCATCTGTCTCTTTATGACACCTCCTTTGCCACAGTAGTTCAGTGTTAGGTGGCAATCTTTCTTCAGTATGAGAAGAGCTTTGCACTGTGTAAGTAATTAAAAATATAAATACCTTAAATTTATCAATTTAGAATTATATGGGATAAAAAGTGGCAAATTTATCACTATGGGAGCAGAATTGGTGATTTTGCTGTATAGTGTTGGCATCACTCTGGTTTAGTCCTACATATTAACACTTTAAAAAAAAAGTTAAAGTAATACTAAAAAGATTGGAAACATATCCACACTCTTCTCATGTTAGATTTAACACTTTCATTGTTGATTTCAAACTAGTTATTTTACTATGTACAAGGTGGAGCTAAAACACATTAGATGATGAAACTGTTGGAAAGGATTGTCAGTAAAACAGTCTATTGTGCAACAGCAGGAGAAATAGAAAACACTGCAGCAGCCTCCAATACTAGGCTGGTCCTATATTCCAAGATGATTCTGACACAAATTTTGAATCATACAACTGTTTTTTTTTATAAAGTTTGGCCAAATTTCAGCCTGATTGCTCATCGTTTGTTGTACAGTCTGCAGGGGAAAACAACAGCCAATCACAGCTTGATCAGCTGCTTATGGCCAGTCAGATATTTCTAGCATGTTTGTAATTTTGATTATCTGACTTCATGCTCTTGCACGATGAGAGCAGAGCCACAAGCCAATTCCCCAGCTTCAGTGCTTCCTGATAGCAGCAGTGTAAACTGTTGGTCAGCATCTGCAGGCACCTATCATGACAGATGTGAACAAACAGAAAATATCTGTGGACCTCCAGCTGACATGACATTTGTATGATTTAGCTTGTCAGTTGTGTTTGCAGGTGATGCTGTCCATGTGTTTACATGCATGTCTGTGAGCTAGCCACTTTTGTTCGTGTCTGAATCATAGCCGTGCATATGAGACAACTGAAAAACAGACAGCCGTCACTTCAATACCTGTTAGAGTTTTAGAAGGAAACTTTACTGACATTAGCCAGTCGTCTGTCCTGATTTCACTTTCACAGTGTGAGCACTCAGGTCATTCCCAACAATCAGATTATACAGAGCGAGCACTTAATTCATGAGCACTGGCTCGTGAGGCGTAAATGATTCAGTTGTACTTCGAGTGGACATTCCACTACCACTTTTCTACACTTGTACAATATGGTTGGCCTTAAATAGCAGGCTTCATCCCTATGTGTATTGAAAGAAATATATCAGATGCAAAGAAAATAGACTGCCTAGAAACTGAATGGATTATTACTTAAGTATATGTGCATACCTGCTGCTTTTCATATTGTGCTACATTCCTCACAAATTCAGAAGCTTTTCAGAGCTGTTGGTTTGGATGTGTTGGTTGACTCTGGTCCACTTCAGGGATTCAAGCTCTATTTACAAATGCACAGACTCCTGAAAACTTCCTGAGGTTTTCAGAGTGAGCTGCATGTGACTGCAAACAGCTGTATTTTTTTTTACTGATACTTTACCCTGTCAGTTTCCTGTCAGCTTCCTTGTAATTTGTCCTCACGAAGCTGGGGTGAGTGGATATGAAAATGCAGCGAGGAATATTCTTGAAAATTAATTATGAGTAAGTGGGAGGGGTTGATGATCTTTATATCCTGCAACCGGCGCCTGACCAAAGACAGTTTATTGCTTCATAATGTTTTCTCTTAGCCAGTGAGTAATCATGCTCTTTTATGCAGAACTATAGTTATGGCCTCAATATAAAAGCAAATATAAATAAAACAAATGGTGTCATACAGTGGATTCGGTCGTTCATCCTAATCCTTTATCTATCTTGCCATCCCTAGATGATGCATGTGTAAACAACAGACTGAAATTTTCAGGGGCACATATGTGAATATGGCTTCGTTAAATACTATATTGCTATTTTTCTTGCCGTAGTTATCTGACATGGTTCAGTTTCCAGGAGTTAGCCCCTTCACATTTACCCCAGAATAAATATCTGTTTTACTCTTGTGTCATAAATTACAGTTGCTCTGCTAATGGATTCATCCAAAATCATAATGATTATGGGAAGTTTACATCTTGGATATTAACATATTTGATTAATCACATACCTCTAAAAACAGCCATTAAAAATGTTGTACTCAAGAATGCAAATAATCATCTCTGCATGAATCGAGTGTGCGCTTTGGTGTTAGAAAGTATTCATCACAGATGAACCATGATGGCCGGGGGGAAGAATTTGTTTTTGATGTTGTTTTGGCATACATTGCACTGCTACCTGAGGGGAAAGGCTGGAACATGCTGTGTCCAGGGAGTGATGGATCCTGCTTCTTCTCTGACTTTGGAGAGAAATCCTGACTGGAGGGCAGGTTGGCACCAGTGATTCGTTGTTGCATTCCTGACCATTCATCGTATTCTGCTCCTGTCTGGCCAGTCCAAACCAGACAGTGATAAATATAGTTCTGTTCTTGGGTCTTTTCTCTGAGCTCATTAGGGTTGGCACATTAGCAGGTTCTGTAAAAGGTTTAAGTTTAGGTTTAAGTTCCTTTATTTTTGTCTTTTTTTCTTATGTGAATTTACCCAAAAAACTGTCTTTAATCAGATATAATTCAACAGATAGCAGTCATTAATGCCCGTTACTTTTATGACAACTCATGCAAAAGCTTACTGGCTGGCACTAGTTTGTCCCTGATGGCTGCATATGCCAGAGGGGACAGTTGAATAAACATTTAGGTGTTAGAAGCAAACAGTGCCATGAAAAACTAAATAGAAAAGCAGGTGGTTTGCCATCCTCCATGCATGGCTTATCTATGGCAGAGTGCAGAAAACACACTAGATTATTAACTGCAAAGCTGGACGAGTTGGTCCTGAGGCAGGCTAACTTATTGAGATAGCACAGAAAGTATGAGCTGATAGTCTGGGTGTTTGATGAGTTTCAACCCGCTTCACCCAAAGCCTCCTGTCACTCTAGAAGTTTTGATTATGTGGGTCCTGCATGGGAGCTGGCTGTGTTTAGAGTGACTAATGTCTCTGATGGTAGTCTTGAGCAGCGAGCTTGGGAATACAAGATCCACACGTTGGTCTTAGGGGAACTGAGGTGTTGCAAGATGTAGTGCAGACTCATGTTGAATGCATCATCCACTGACCTGTTTCCCCTAGACCTGTGATGTGACCCTGGTGAGTCAACACCAGCCGTTTGGAAGATTTTATGAGTAAATATTTCAGGGCAATGGGCCCGTAGCAATATTAAACTGCTATGGAGGGCCTTTTTAGGGGATTAGATCACTTCAGAGGATTTTTAAGCATGAAGGCTCAAGTCAACTTTTGAAGATATCTGTGTATACCGGGGCCAGCAGGTCAGTCTCTCTATACACTGATCTCCTTCTTCAGTATGGTTATGGCCTGAATGTTCTTGATTGTGTCCCGACTAATGGGGTCTTTTTTTTTTTTTTTTAACAAATGAATATAGGAACAACCTAGTTCTTTCTTAGCTGTGTTCCTATGTATTTCATCATTACATCATGTTTTCAGTGCTTCAGTTCAATTAAACGTGTGGTCTGTTTATTTCCCACAATGCAAATCCTGACTAGTGGCTGCTTCTTCTCCAAATAAACTTAAGTAAAACCTGTGAGTGCAGAAACAGTGGTTACATTTTGACTCGTGGACTGACAGATGTCTAAAAGAATATCTGATATTTCAAAATGAGATTTAAGCTTTGTTTGTTTGTTTGTTTTGGCAGCTGTTAAGGAAAGAATACATCACTCAGACTAGCTTTCTGAAGTATGTGGAACAACAGGCCTCATTCATAGATACCATCTGAAGATTTTTCTTAAATCTGTTCTTAAGAAAGTTTCTAAAATCAACTAACATCAGACTCTTGACGCGTTTTGAACTGATGAATTATTTACACCTGTGTTCTTAATCTGATGGATGCCCTGTGCTCGTACATTGGAGGCGTATGCATTTTTCCTGTTAAACATGTAAAATATGTTTTGATGGAAACTTAAAAACTGACACTGTAAAACGAGAGCACATCATTTTAACACATTTAAATCCTAATGAGTGAAGGTAGGTTATTAGCTTTCAATACATGTTTAATGTAAAATTTCTACTGCGGTGTGAAGTTTTTATTCATAGTTTTCTTTTTTTGGCAGTTAAAAAAACAATAAGCGATTTGTAATAAAGAATATAAAGAGCCTCATTCATCAGTATCTTCTGCTGAATTGTTTAAAGTAAAGTCATACTTTATGTTTGCACCTGTTCTTAAATTGATGATACCAAGCTGGAACAACATGCAGTTTTTCCTGCTTGGCATAAAGAAAGTTCTCTTTTATGTCCAAATAAGGGCATGGGACTGCAGGGCAGCATGCAAACACAGAAGGCACACTGAAGCAGAAATAGCAAGACATCAGTAACATTTAAATTAAAGTAAACCACTAAAAATATCACAATATTTGCAACAGTTCTAAATTGGGTGAAGTGCTACTGCAAATGACACCAAAATAGGAAGATTTGATAATATAGTAGCTATGATATATATATATAAATTTAATCATATCACTCATCATCAGATGGTGCTTTCATCACAAATGACTTACACAGTGCTCTGACAAGAAGGAATGAGTACAGAAACCTGGTACTATCACGTCTGATACATGCCACACCAAATTACAAAACAGATATTTATTTTTTATTTCGGTACCCTGCCACCACAATGCAACCCCAGCACTCCAAATACAAGGAAATAAATATGTTACCTAATTTGAGGGATTTATGAGCATTCGATTTCAGCAGAGTATGAATGTCTTTTTAGTGTTTTGCTGTCTAGAATAAAGTCTCCCCCTGCTCTGTCACACTGACTGGCACATTGACTTTGTTTGTCTCTGGCGCAATGCCTACATGTGAAAAATCAATACAGATAAAGGGGGATTTAAATCGATACAGCACTCTGTTTAAATGGTAGGGGTGCTGTCTGGGTTTAACTCTGCTTTTTCAACATCATAAACTCTCTTCAACTGACCTGAGAGCAGCAGGTAAACACAACAGTCATGGCAGGAGCGACTGAAGACTTTGAGGTAGTGGACCTGTTTTCAGTCACAGGTCCAAACACTCATAGATGCCGATAGGGTTCAACAACATTGGACTGCTGGACCTCTGATGATTACGGCTAATCTAATAGCCAGTGAGCGTGAAATAGCACATTATGTTTAACAAACTTGTACTCTCTTGAAACATAGTTGAGAAAACAATGCTGAAGTTCTGAAGTTTGCTATTACAGAATGTGGGCTTGAAAGGGAAAATCACAGAATTAATGTTTAATGTTTTAATGTTAATTTAGTGCTTTGCTCACACACTTCAATTGCCCAAGCCAGTCTGCGTGAATCCCGCATCAGTTGTTTTTTGGGACAAGTGAAGCAAGTTGCAGCTCTCCCACTAGAGCTGCCCCAGAACAAGCTAGTCCTCGATGTAGCAACACTCCAGTGGCAGAAAGAAAACCCATTTTCTTCCTCCTCTAGCAAAAGCTTTTATCTCCATAGCAGCTACTTCTGTCCCACGTGAAAGGGTTTTAACAGCAGAGGACTGTAGATATGCTGATACTCATTGAGAAAAATATGTAAATTACAAGCCGGGAACATAAGCTGCATTGTTGCTATATAATGGAAAACTAAAAGAAAATTAACTTTTTAACTTTTATTATTAACTTTTATTTTACTTTATTTTTATTTGCTTTTCTCAGTTCAACTTTTTTAAATGTTACACTTTTAGAATTGATTTTAAGATTTTACTGATCAATTTTAAAGGTTGTATGGGTCTAGCACCAGGTTACATTTGTGAAAAACTGACCCCTTATGAGCCAACGTGCAGTCTTAGATCCTTGGGCAGGGGCTTCCTGGTCGTTCCAAAGTTGAGGCTGAAATCTACAGGAGACAAGGCTTTCACTGTCAGGGCTCCTTGACTTTGGAATGACCTGCCCAAGGAGATAAGGCTGGCAGATTCAGGGACATCTTTTAAATCACTCCTTAAAACTCACTTTTACAGACTTGCTTTTATGTGATGTCCCTTCTAACTATTTATCTATTCTATTACTTTTCTTTTATTTATTGCCAATCTTACTCTTTTTTATAATTTTATACCCTTCTTTATTATCTCATGTTCATTTACTTTATTATCTCATGTTTACTTGGCTAAATTTTACTTACCTGTCCTCATTTCTATTACATTTCTGTTTTGAATCTTATCTTTGCTTTATCCCCACTGATGTGATGTCATCATCTTCATGTATTTGTTTGGTTGTTTGTTTGAATTTATGTATTTAACTCTCTCCTTCTCCCACATCCTATGATATCTTTCAGAATATTATCATAGGAAGCATATTATTTTTCACTGACTCCATTATGTCATATCATCTACTGTAACTGCCATTCAAGATCTCCATGTGTCATTCCCATTTTTATTTTTCCTCTGTGTCCACATTATATTCCTATTCTGCTCTGATTGTTAATGTTTTTTTCCCCTGAGTTTTTGCTCTTGCTGTGTGTAAAGCACTTTGTAAACAACTGCTTTTAAAAGTGCTATATAAATAAAGTTATTATTATTATTATTAGTAGTAGTAGTAGTAGTAGTAGTAGTATAAAAAATGTGCAGGTTTTTTTTTTATTTTTTGAGTCAGCAAGCAATTTTAAAGATAAAAAATACTACTTTGTTCATAAAAAAAATAAGCGAAGAATATTGAAAGTAAAACAAAACAAAATCCATCTACACTGTCATGTAACATGGACCCAAAATCGGGCTTTGCATCAAAATCATGAGTGTAGTGTTTCCTTACGTCCATAAAAATTAATGAGTCCAGCACTGTTTCAGCACCATCACCATTAAAAAAGCATTGTTTTAGCACCCGTATCAACAAAAAAACAAAAACACCCAACCCTTGATAAGAAAAGAATGCATTTCAGGTGAATTCAAAAATAGTTCAATAAGGCTTAGAAGGTTTGATTAAAACATTCTTATTCTAAAACCTGACACTTTAAAACAGCGGAACACCATTCAAACACATACAGATACCTGTGTGTGGGTTTATTGTTTTAAATACTATAAGTGTCAAATGTTAAAACTTCTACAATGTACTAAAAACATATTCATAATTTAACATTATGCTGTTTAGCTTAAATACTTTATGTTTAAATTAGAGCTGAACAATTTGTGAAAATAATGTAATTTCAATTTTTTCCCAATTTTTGCAATTGTGATTTTATATGTGATTATGTATTTTTAGGTTCCTTGTTTTACGTACTGTTCAACAAACACAAGCAATAAATTATTCTATATCATAACCAGCAAAGCAAATAAATAAACTTCTATTTTTGCTCATGATTAAAAAATGATATTAAATTTGATGTTCATTTTTATGTCATTCTATTTTGATTGAGAAAAACATACATAAAAAGAAAACCAGGGTTTTTGCAAACTATTTCAAACAGGCCCTTTAAAATTTTCATGATTTGTAGAGCATAAAAGGTTTGAACTGGTAATTTTACACATCTTAGGTTTAAGAATTGTTGCTCTGTCAGTGATTAAATAATTTCAGCATGCCATGTTGCGTTTCAATCTACTTTGCAATTAATTGCCCAGTCCTAGTTTAAATGCATACCTTATGCCTAAAAATCTTGCACAGTTTGTCCTAACCAGTGCATCACCTGCACATTGTTTGAAGTCCACACATCAGAATATATTTGTCTGTTTTATTGTATTCCAGCCTTGAAAAGGTTTACAAGGCTTACATTATTTGTGCCCGTCTAAGTGCAGACACCAAGGAAGAAAAAAGAACATACTGTGCATCTAAATGCAAATGGTACAATTTATTTGAGATTTAAATGATTACCCATATTTCCTTTTGTATTTTGCTTAGTTTAACTCTGAATCTGTGACTTTATCTAAATGAACTGAGACCAGCTGACATTATTGGAGCACTGTTGGAATGAAAAGACATTCAGAGTAAGACCATGGGGAATATTGTCAGTGATTTGTTGTCAATCCCAATCACTCAACAATAAATGCACCTCTTAAATTCAGCTGCAGACTTACACCACAAGAGCACTTGTCTCTAATAATAAGAAGTTGTGCCATTTACTGCACAAAGAAAAAAGCAGCTTGATCCTATGCAAACAAGTGCCAAAGTGGATACTGAAACCTAGTATTAAACAGGCCCCATGGCTAAAAGATTAGAGGCTGTTGTATTCATAAGCCCCGACATTACTGGTTCTTTTATCAGTACTTTTCAACATTTCGGTGTAATTTATTATCACACTGCAGCCTCTCCTCTGCTCAGTGTGTGTGCTTAGATCCACAAACACACACTACACAGGCTACGCACAGGCATACAAACCTAAAGTAGTCTGGGCTGGCAGAGTGGAGAGGCTGTGGTAGAAAAAATGAAGTAGTTTAACTTCAAGACTCCAAGAGAAGTTTGGGGGTAGATGTTAACATATGTGGCACTTGCTGATAGGCTTGTAGGATGTTTCTTTATACAACATCTATGTGCTAGTAAAAGAGCTGTACACTTCCAGCATGAGGTTGTGGTGGTCTAAATGGTTGCAAAAGTCTTCACGACCCAGTTCATCATCTCAGCATGAAAAATTAATGCATGCATCATATGTGCAGATTAAACAGACACCTAATATAAAATAAACAGTAACAAATGCATGAGCCGCCGGCTGTCTGTGTCTGTTTTTGAACTGTATCTGAACCTAAAGCCTGAAGCTCGTTTTAGAACTACATTTAGTACACTGCAATGTAATGATGATAGTGTTTGATGCTTGCTATCATGTTAATATGGTAGGCATGTGGAAATATAGCCATTTATCTTTTAATTCATTCACTTTTATTCAGTTTCAACTTTTAACCCCAACTTCATTTGCAAAACATCACAAAGTAATGAAGATATTATTCTTATCTGAAGACACGGTATTTTAAAAAACAAAATCCGTTTGGGAAACTGATTTATGTGGAATTTGTTATGAATAAAGAACAAAAATAAAGTCACCCTCCCGGGCATGTTTTCTCATTATATTTCTTCTACACAATCAAACATAAGTGACCCCTGCAAGAAAATGCACATTTCTTTCTTCCAAGCAAAAAAATAGTTCTGGATACTAGTTCCACTCCACAACTTTACAAGTTTAAAATGCTTCACTTCAAACAGCAGATATACGGACTATGTGTTCCTGTCACAGTGGATAAGGACAAAAGTGATAGAAAGAAAAAAGGGTTCTGACCATAAAAGAGCATCAGCAAGAGTGACAGGACTATGGCCCATGAAACAAAATAGCAACGTTCCGCTAAACAACAGGCATGTGGTTAATAATTCAGTAAGCATAAAAGTCTGTTTGAGGGAAGGTTTTCTAATATTCATGTGACATGATAGCCAAGACAGGAACTCTGGCTCTCACTAGGCACAGTGTTATTCACACTGTGAGCCACTACACTGTTATGTAATTCATAGCTTTGGTTTTTAGGCCAAGCTAGGACATATCTAGACCAAGTCTGAGTTTCAGTAGCATAATAAATTATTCAAGAAGATTTGTTCATCTAATATCCAAAGAAAATCTATTAAATAATTGTGAGTTTTTCAAAACAAGTAACACCAAGAGCCAGAGGAATAACCCCACAGTCAGACATGCAGCAGTGAGATTCACATATATATAATAATTAATTCAATCATGAACATGATCTAAAGTCACTAACTATCCATGCATTGATGCAGTACCATGAAGGGTTTGGTAGTTAAGTAAGCCTTTCTTAACACTTTGTATAAATGTTGCAGTGATTCTTACAGAGAATTGAGCAATGAAGAACTAAAGTAAAAGTACTAATAACCAAAGCTCACATTGGATGTTAATGTGGGGGACTAAGTGGTTGGCTTTAAAACACTTTTGTTTTGAGCATATCTCCTCTTTGATACTGACCTTACATGGCACTCAACCCAGCTTCATGTGATGGTGCCTGGATAACAACACTGATACTTGATAAACAACTAATTTTTGTGTCATTTCACAAAGGGGTAATCCCTGACTCTGATTTTATCAATTACTTTCTTGAAGGGCAATGAACAATATCAATTACATTTTCAATTAATCTGTGGCATTGTCTTCTAATTCCAGTCTTTAAGTCCATTTTAAATTTCTAATCTAAATCCCTATTTTCATCACACATGATCCAGCCCTCTTACAGGGACTCTATCACACACTCACAAGGAAGATATGGAAGAGGAGATGTGGAGAGATAGAGCAGGACGAGCGACCTGTTTCTTTATAATCTCTGAAAATCAACTTGTTGCTTGTTACTGTGTTCCGTAAAAGCCATCATCATTTTCTCACACTCTTCAAAGTTGTATTTAGTCTACATGATCAACCCCAGGATTGTAACTTATTTTTTAAATGAAAGCTGGCTGTGTTGTCAAGCTGTTTGTGTCTAAAACAAACAGCAGCTGTAGCCGGAAGACATTCATTTAAAATCCACCTTGCATTCAGCATCATGCTGGTGTATCTGTGACAGCATCTATGTCTCCTGTAGCCTGCACAAGTTTACATGCAGGACATGCACAGACTCTGCATGTGCAGTGCTCAGTTCTCTGACTACTGATGATGATATCAGACAGATTTTAGTGTATAAAAAAGAGAAAACCTGCAGTTTTGGTTTGACTAAAACTGGCAGTAAGACGTGCTTAAGGTCATGCGACTACCACCCAGCATCCTGTTATGTGACTTTATGTACACATTGCAATTGCGATTCAAAAAAGATGCATCATTTTTAACCCTTTAATCTCACTGTGTTCTCAAATCTTATATTTGCTTCATTCCACTTCATAGTATACTACCCATTTAATGTTTTCTCATAGCACCTGAGGTACCTAGCAGGGGGTATCTCTTTTGGAGTTCCGAAAGCAAATATTGATTTTGTTAATTCCTATGAGTTACTTTCAGGTTACTATTTTACATTGCTATAGGCTTGAGCACAGGACACTGATACGTTCTCATTTAACTTTGCAAGTATGCAGCTTCACTCTCTTGCAAGCTAAATTGACACAGCAGATGCCCTTCTATGAGGATTACAGTCCCCAAAGATTACACCTGAAGAATTAATCCCTTCAGACTTCTGTGAGGTGTTAGTGAATCACCAGTATGATATTACATTTCGGGACAGCTCAGTTTTTTATAACATGGAAGAACAGAGCTGAGTGGTGGCAATGCATCTGGTATTGTTGACAGTGTTGTCATGTCGCTACATGTGGTGTGGTTATAAATTCTTAAGACTTGGATAATAAAGGTGACCTCAGTGCTGAACCCCACATGTACAGAGGTCATGTTACACTCTCACTGTGTTATTCTAAGAAATAATACACATAATTCATAGAGAAATATATTATGGAAAAAGGTCCTTACAGTCAGTGGTGTCCTTCAGCAAAGGGTGGAGGAGGGTTCTTGGTGATCCATAGTGTAGATTCAACCTAGGAGATACATTAAAACATCCCAAATCACTGACTGAATAAATGAATGGCTGTGTGACTGGAGCTGCTGTAGATGCCTTGCTCACAAAAACTGTTTTTATTTTTCAGGAACTAGTGTCATTTAACCAAAATAGCTCCCTGAACATCCCCCCTTAATCCTGACTGCTACAGAAGAGCAAATCCAAAACAGCTTACACAAAGTAGTAGTTTTGCAAGCATGCAAAAAAGTAACATTAGTACAGCTGTGCTACATTGCAATGCAAGGGCTTAACATGGATACATGCCCCAAACAAGCTGTCAGTCCCTGGGTGATACTCGAGCACCTACTCCTTCACCACAGCAATACATGTCCTTCAACCAGAAGACCTCATTAATACAAGGATGGTGTAATTAAGAATGCTAATCACCTTCTGTCCCCATCAGCAGGCTGAGCCTCTGGCCTGTTGATAAAAAGCTCCAGGACAGTGAAGCCTTGCCCCAAGGCCTGCTGGGAGCCGTCTGGCCTGGGCAACAGGGACACCAGCTCCAGAACCACAACTGTGCTGGGCAACTGCAGAGATGTATGGAAGTACAAGACCTGTAGAAGAATAAAACACATAAAAGAGACACCATTGATCCAGCATGCCTCAATCATTAACATGTGGTATGAATTTTATCTTCAGCCAACATCTATGAACTAAACATGGACTAATACTAGTTTTAAAGAAGAATAAAGTCCACTGAACTTGAACAGAGCAAATCCATGAGTCAAGCAACTTTTAAATTTGGCAAAGTACAAATCACATCTTTAAAAAATATAATAATAACATCAAACATTGGAATATATTTGTGAAGAAAATGTTCAATCAAGTATGAGTTCTGTTAAAAACCACACTGAAAAAAATCCCTAAATATCAAACAGAATTTTGATGGAGCCCCCTGACAACACACAATCAAGACAGAATACACAATCTGTAGTTTAAAAATTAAATCCAGAAGAGGAGTTATTTATCACACCAAATGGAACCAAAAAAGTCAAATAAATTAATAAACTGATCTGATTTAAAGTATTTCACCCATGGATCTGCACAATTCTTCAATCCTCTGCCAAAATGCCAACTATATCATCATGCTCACAGTTTTAAAAGTGATTAATATTGACCAACCAAAAGACTTAATAGATTTCTATTAAACCGATGCTCAGGGTTAGACCCTTCTCTAGTATTGACTTTTGCTGACACATGACTATTATAACACCACCTGCCACAGGGGATGGCAGAGATGGTGGTGTTGATATTAGGCTACTATACATTTAAGTCAACACTTTTGTTCTAGGTGTATTTGGGAGCCATACAGGAAGAGAAATTTAAAAAAAAATAGAATTAGCCTGCTTAACACACATGCTGTGACCAGTCAAAATACACGATCCACCTCAAGAGCACTCTCAAACAGATGGGACTAAAAGAGGCATTTCTTCACAAACAGGCAGTGATCTTGAAGCATGCAAACGCATTCTTGCCTGTAAGCTGTCCACATTATTACCGATCTGTTTATAGTTTCCTTAAAATGTTAAAATATGTTTATCAGAGTACACAAAGAAGCATTGGAGAGTACTCTGTTTTAAACATTTTATTTGGTTGGAGGTCACAAGTAAACAGGGTCACATTTTAAACTGTATCACTGCCATTTACTAGCATAAGCATTTGCCCCTACAATGTTTCTCTTGCAAATGAGTTGCCATGAGTTGCCATGAAAAATTGTTTTATTTTTTCTGTGTATAAATTGTGCACTACTCTGATTACAGTAAGGAATCTGTGGACACGAGTATTTATTAAGCACTAGCATTCAATGAGGAGCAGACCCATTTTTCTGAGGCAAGAGGGATTGAGGGAGACAGACTGTGTGATGTCACATACTTAAAGCTGTAGTATGCGATTTATTTCTAGTGTCGTTTGCCCACAAAAATAACACAACCCATCAGGGTCTTGTTATTGAAGCCATCTAACAGAATAACAAACTTCTGCAACGCCTCCTCGCGCTGCACTCTCACTTGAGGAAAACCAGCAAGGGGCAATGCTCCAGTCAATGAGGAAGCTAGTACTCGCAGCCAATCATAGCTCAGGACAGAGGGAGCGTTCCTATTGGCTGCTGTAGAAGGTGCGCTTGCACCTCAGCTCAGTGAGAAGTTGATACAATGGCAGAGTTACCAGCAGTGGTCGGTCCTATGTAGAATTTGTTCATGCTGAGACGAAGTGTTTGCTAACCTGTAATTTGGCCATTGATTTTAGTGGAAAAGCGGAGCAAAATCACTCCACGAGAGCTTTGCCACCATCAGTATTCAATTCAGCAGACATGCACATTCGCAAGGAGGTATGTGAGAAGAGGGGCGAAGCTACATGGAGAAGAACAGGAAGGGACGGGAAGTAGAGTTGATTCTACACGGTTCTCACTGAACGTTACATACTCGAGCTTTAAGGTCTATTCTGTTATTAGGCCATTTGGCCTGGATTAATGCAAAAGAAGGAAACATGATTGTGAATAACTCCAGCGCAGTTTTGTTTTTCACAACACACTTTTTGCAACTGTCCTACAGCATCAACATCCAGTCATTACCTTGACCCTAGAGTGGAAACAAATGTCCTCTAACTGTCTCTAGGTCTTGCAGCACATGGATGCTGATGTTGATCACAATTTGACACTGTGTCATGTTGTACAGAATGATTGGGGGTCACAGTGAAATTGCTATGTGATTCACTCTTTAATTCGATGAACACCAATCTCATGAAGTCAGATACAAATACAACAGGCTGCAACTGTTCCCCAGCACTCCTGCTGAGGAATGTACGTTACATTATAGTTTCCTATTGGCTAACACATAAACAAACTTTATCCAAACACATTCTTAAAGAGATAATAAGACTGATACCTGATCAGTTCCCAGTTGTGTTTTTGTACACAAAAATGTTTTGTTGTTGTTGTTGTTTTATCTTGAAATATAAGACAAATTGTGTTTTTGTATGGCCCTTGATGTACTACAAGGAAAAAACATGGTAAACAAGTAATGCCCTTACAAAATGGCTAGATAATCAGTACACACTTGGCAAGCACAGGATCCTGTGGCCATTACTTATGTGACAAATTCTCTGTTGGTTACTGTTGCTAAAGTCCAGATCAGACCAAAGATTTACAACTCGATAAGACCCTCTTAGAACGTCGCTAGAGTCAACTCCAGCCATCAGAGCCAGGCTGTTGCAGCTCAAATCAAGCAGTCTGATGATGTTTCCTGTGATTCTGTTTTGTCATGTTGCAGACAGCTGGTTGTATGTCACAAGCAGATTAATGGGAATGGGAAATAAAAATCCACTTTTGAAAGCCTGTAAATGCCAACAAATATCTGTTCAGAGTACAAAATTCATATTCATGCTGTGAACTGTGTAGATAATGACATCTGTCATATATATATATATATATATATATATATATATATATATATATATATATATATATATATATATACAGTGCTTAACAAATTTATTAGACCACCTGTCATATTTGTCTCAAAGACCATCCAGCATCATGAAGTGCTTTAATGTGGACTCTTTCATTTTCAGTGAGCTCTCCACATTTTACATTTTTGAACAGGAATGAGGGATTTCAAACTGAATTCACCCAAATTTGAGCCGGCTCACTGGGCTTCTCTGAGAAGTCAGAAATTAATCAAGCATAACATTCAACCACTAAAACTCATTTTTCTGTTCAGGAATGCAAGTAAATAACTATAATTTCTAACAGAAATTAACAGTCTAATAAATTTGTTAAGCACTGTATATAAATATATATATGTATTTTTATTATTTATTTACACATGGCAACTTCAGACCATAAATGCCCCTGCTTCTCCAGCTACTGCACACATAAGCAGGACATGCAGTGCTACTAGAGGTGGGAGAAATAATTGATTCTTAGATGCACTGTGATGTGGAGGTGGAAGATTCTGAATCGATTTCTAAACGTCTAATAATCAATAATCGTTAGTAATTTCAATATTTAACACTGTGGAATAACAGGAGTAAAAAGGTGGAACTCTGACACGCAGTGCGTACCAGCTAGATTTAGATTACCAGTTGTTCATCTGTGAAAAAGAATATTTTTGTAATTTCAGATATGTTACAAGGAAAGGATGCTGCTACCTGTGATTCAGTGCAATTGTAAATTTCCAGTTTACACACATCTTCCATTAGAGGACAGTGGAAATTTAATTTTTCTCTATCTTTCTAAATACAAATGTAATGTTTTTATGTTTGACACAGTGAGAACAAGAGAAATGTAAAAAAAAAGAAAAAAACCCAAGAGAAGCAAAATGCATCAATAATCGATTACGAACCTAATTGTAGCCCCTTTGAATCATAATCGAATCAAATCATGAGCTGCCTGAAGATTCCCACCTCTAAACGCTATTCCCACCTCTGAGCTTAAACATGAGAAATTCAAGGCTCTAGGATCTAAATTTTTCCATGGAAAATAAATTACTTTCAGCGAATATCTTAGTAGAAATTAGATTTACATGTCCTGAATCAAGACATATAACGTTACATGGCAGGATCCACAGGGCTTGATACTGACTTTCATGTTTGAGAAATGCAGGAAATGTACCTTATGGATCTGAGTGTGCATCCCTAAACATACTGTAATTAATCCCCATGACTCAGATTTTTAAAACCACAGGCCAGTTTGAGAGGGGTGATGTCCTCTTGATGAAGGCACTCCTCAGAATTATGAGGGGGTGTGACCTTACTATTTTTACTCAACTTCAGAGGAAGACAGGATGCCTTTCGGGAGTGTGTTTGTAGTCTGTGCCAGGTAGGTGCAATTGTTTACAGGCTCTGATCTGCCATTCAAATGGGAAATAATAGCCTACCTACAGCAGAGCCACACTGATTTACATACACAAAGGGCTGAATATGATAAAGAGACACACAAATTCTCTGTGATCCATTGGTCCCTGTGCAGTATAAACCCTGTTATTTCTCAAAACCATAAAGGGGAACATGACAGTGTCAACAGAAAAAAATGGAATAAGTAGACATGAGCTACCTTGAAATACACAGCCAATTTCTCCCAGCCCACTGTGGCAGAGGCTGTTCATCTTTAGACCCTGCTATCCTCCAGCACATAGCTGTATTCAAATTCAAACCTCTGGGGCCTTCCTATTTCGGCTACAACAGTCTTTTATCTCTGTGCACTGTGAGTTTAAATTGCTAGTTTTCCAAATACAGACACTCCTGAATACAAATGGAAAACGTGGGAGGCAAAAAAACCCGTCTCGCTATTGTTTGACTTACTTATTTGTCCGTTTTCCTCTTTTTTAGATTCACTGGACGTTGCTCTGCTGGCTTGGATGTTGAAATCACAAAATAGCTAACAAACGGGTGTCAGCTGAAATGAAAGCGGTGTTGATTCAACATTAAAAAATAATGTGCAAGGCTTTGTTCAAATGAGATGATGAGACAGGATGGGATGAGAAGTACTGGAACTGAACATGGGCAGATTTTTTTTTTTTTTACATTGCACTGTCAATGGAGCGTTTGAAGGAGTTTCTAAAATCTTTACAAAAGTATCTCTAAAAAAAATCCTCATAAAGATAATGTATTATTGCCAGATAGTGAGCATATATTCTGTATGTTTTGAGAGACAGATTTCAGACTTATTCCAGCAGCTGAGAGCGCAGACTGAGCTAATAAAGCAAAAATATCTCTCCTCCCAAGATGCATGTCATCTAGTATTCATGGACCGAAACTTTACCCCGTTTATTTATTTATTTCCTTCCAACGCTATCTCCCAAATCAAAACTTCCTCTTTGAATGAACTTCTCCTGAACCTTCTCTAATCTGTGAAAATAAGATTGTGGTGAGGGGGGGCATATTTCCTATCATGTTTCCCCAAGCCCCCCCCCCCCCCCCCCCCCTTTGATCATTCATACTGTGGTCAACGACGTAGTCCCCATTCACACAGCGCTCCAAACGTGGACATTGTTTGTGACGGATTTCCAATTCAAAGGTAGAATTCCTTTTTCATCTGCATCAATGCTTTGATGCACCTCCAAATTGATTCAGTTCCAATCTCAGGAAATAAATAAATAGACAACATCTCCCAAAGGAGTAAACATCTCCCGTGCTTGATTTGTGGTGATTCTGATTTCCAGTATTCAAGAAAACAGCCATGACTTAAAATTATTATTATTATTATTATAAAATAATGATAAATTATCCAAAAATAATTTGGATAAATCCAATTCAATTGAATACACTCCTGATGCTTTAGCTGCTCTGTGTACTGAAATAAAGATTTTGTTGAATGGATCCAGCAAAGTTGTAGTCTATCAGGGCTAACTTCAATGCTTAGTTAAGGCTGGTTTATTTATGCGATCCAGCCTGACATACTCTTGCAACTGATAAATTGTATTTATCTAAAGTGTTGAAATAAAACCACCTATTAATACTTTTCCTGCGATGGTGCTGTAGCCTATGTTTTATGCCTTCAATATCTCAGCAGTATTAGCGGCCAGAGATACCTTAGCTGACCTCTGTTGTGTAAATCTCACTCACATACAAAGTGTAGGCCAAAGAACGATGCCGCTCAAGCCAGGACCGACTGTACCGTCTGCTTTTGTTTCCATGGTGAACAAACCACCACAAATCTTCAGTTATTAACGTGGCAGTGAGAGTGAAGGCAGTATTATGTTTAACTTCCAGAGGTTGTGTTTTCTGCACTGTTCCTGTTCTTGCTATTGATCTGGTCTGAAGAAGCTCCACTGTTCTTTCATCACACATATTTCTAATATTTTTCTGTCTAGAGGCAGTCCATACTTTTAATACAAAGCAATAACAAGAACATTAATAAATAACAAGGATTTGGTAATTTACCAATAATTCTCAGGGAGACATTTGTTCTTGAAACCCTCTTAATCAGTTTTAAAGAAGATTCTGACATTCAATTAAGTTTACATACAGCAGCTGTGTTTTGTTCTTTGCTGGGAACAAAAGCAAAGAACACTCCAGAGTGCTCTTATGAATATTTGAGTGCAGACATGCCACTCATTTCTACTCATCAGGACTCAAAATTGCTAGTTTAAGAATGGCAAAACAAAATATAACTTAAATAAATCTAACACTAAAAAAAAATAATTATAACATACACACACGTTTGTTCTGATGTTTTGTGTTTAGCTCAATTTAGCACATTTTTAGGGTTTTTATCTCGAGACAAGAAAAGAAGAAGAAGAAAAAAAAAAATATATATATATATATATACAGTGTTCAACAAATTTATTAGACCACCCTAACCCTAACCAAAGTAAGGTTTATGCCACAGCTGCCCTAAATTAACAGCATTGGTGATTACCAAAATCATTTTTTATGTTTCTGCAATGGTTAATACACCAATATGTAGAAGCTCTTTAACCCAAATGATATATTTAATGCTAAAATATATTATTATTATTATCCAAATTTACTGATTTACAAAAAAAAACTGAAAAAATAGTAAAGCACATTATTATTTGTTGATTAATATGTCAAATTATAGTTATTTACTGCATTCCTGAACAGAAAAATGAGTTTTAGTGGTTGAATGTTATGCTTGATTAAGCTCTGACTTCTCAGAGAAGCCCAGTGAGCCGGCTCAAATTTGGGTGAATTCAGTTTGAAATTCTACTAGTCAAGTTTTTATTTGCTGTTCCCACAACTTGGATAAGCAACAAAACTTTTGTCAGGCACTGTATATATTTACATCCCTCACATCCTTCTTTTGCATCTTAGTTCCTCCCATCCGATTTAGGTGAAAGCCGCAATTCAAGGTCCCTGATTAAAGTGAAACACCATGGTCATTTCATCAAAGAAAAACTGAGAAAAAGAGTGCAGATGGTGCTGTTAGTGTGTTCTAGCAATGGTCATGAGTCACCTGAGTTGATCTGATATTGCTATTTATTGTTATTGTTTGTTAAAACAGTTTTGTACTCAGATTTACTACCATATTCACTGTCACCTTGTTTGTAGTTTACGTCCCACCTATCATGTAGCTGTATACTACTTGAGCTTTCTGGTGTGCCCTCTGAAGGTATACTCCAGGCACACTTAGGGATAAACATCATTAGTTTTATTGATATCGATACCCTTACAGCTATACCTTATTGATCTGAGTCCTTATTGATACCACTATTGATGATTTTCTGTTGTTTGGTGGAAAAATAAAAGTCTGCTACTTAACCTCAATTCTGCCAATTTCCCCATGGATTTCTGTTCAACACTGGAATTATATTTTCAACTAACAGGTCTTGTTACAAACTTTGGGAGCACTTTTTAGCATTTATCTGAGAAGGTGAAGAAGATTCCGCCACACATCTAAGTGCATGCTATTCCCAGTGCAGGCAGATATGACTGCATGCTACTGGAAAGCAGAATTTTCCCACGAGTGATGTCATAAGATGACGTAGTGTCAATAGCAGTATTGATTAGCTAAAACGTTACTGATTTTTGAGTATTTGAAAATACAGAACCAGGTTTTCACAGATTCCCATCCTTCGTTACATGGCATGTTGTGCGCAGGAAAGCATATTTAAAAGAACACTTATGACGCAGCTGGATGTGTATGTGAATGCATCCTGGCAAACATCTATGCACCTGCCTGTCTTTCAGATAAACCACAAACACAGCCTGCTTTAAGAAACATTTATCCTTTATAAAATCTAAACAGCTGAGTTCAGTTCATGCTGATCAAGAAATGAGCTAATCAGATCTAATCTATAAATTTCGGCTGTAAATATTAGGGTTTCAGAATAATTGTGTTTTCTGATGCTACTGCAGCCAGCCTCAAGTGGACAATCAAGGAATTTGAATAAAAAAATAACTGATTAAAATAAACTGTAATGTCAATGTACCCAAGGTAACCTTCCTTTTTTTTAATCCAAAAATGTCTAACATTTCTCTGTTCCTACACACAGTCTTACTTGAAATTATTAATTTTAACCTTGCATGTCACATATTGTTCAAAAGAGATAATTCAAGTCTAGAAAGAAATAAAGATGGAGCCACAGCAGCATCCCCAGTGAGCTTTCTGCCCCGTCTAGTACGCAGTGTTCCTAAATATCACACAGTATGTCATGTGACTGATCCTTTGTTTTGTATTGTTCTGGGAGGTGGTACTGCATATCAGAAATGCACTCTAGTGTGCAACACAATGTTTGTTCCAACAGGAAACAAGGCAAGTCAGCACTAACAGATGTTAACTGTGTTTTGTTTTGTTCTGTTTTGTTTTGTTTTTGTTTTGTTCTTTTGCAGAGTACATAACTTATTGAAGAAACTCTGTGAAATGGGGATTTATGAATTCTGCATTCATTTGCACCTCTAGCGATGGAGAGCTATTTTTCTCAAATTTAAATATTTAGCATTGAACAATCACCTCACGCTGCCTCAAAAAACTTTAAAATTTTGACTACATCAAGTCCAAACAATGTGCTACTCTTTCCCCCCAGAACTTAGCATTGAGGCAATGTTATGAGATGTTGCTCCTTCTAAACGCCACAGGAGATCTGGGAGATGTCATTGAGAAAACAGCTTGCATCTGCAGCAGTGCCAGGCACAGCATATGTCGGACCTAATGAGAGGTTATACTCCACAGTGACTGTCAACAAAGCACTAATCGATTCTCGCAGGGGTAAATATCCTTCCTCCCCAGAAGTGGAGCAAAGAGGGGTGAATGGCAATGGGGTGACATTAAAACACCATCAGCACGGAGGCATGTAGCCTGAAGTCACTGTCACTCCCAACAACTAGCTTGTCGGCTGCTTCTGAAGATTTGTTCAGACCCCTTTGTGGGAGACGGAGAACTGAACTATGAAAGGAAGGAAAGAAATTAGCATGACTGTGCAAGGTTGTGAGATGTGAAACCACATTAGAAAGCAAGCCAAAAGGATAAAAAGACAATTGTTTTTGTGGAACCATGGAATAAAAATGACAAATCTAATATCTGTTTTCATGTGTGTGTTTAATCGATACCACAGTTTATTGCATAGTGTGTACAAACAGGTTTTCTGGCACAGTCTAACTCAGCTGCCTGGGCAATTACAGGAGATTGTTGCATGCATAGCAAGATGTCATTATAATGAACCTAAATGAAGCCCTCTTGGGAGGTACTGATCCATAGCCTACAAGATTTTAGATTTGACTCACAGAAAACAGAACTAGTAAGACAAGAAGTGATCAAATACACTTTCATACTTTGTGTATGCAAGGGGGAAAATGTACACATTTCATCTATCAATGTAATTCTGTGATTGAAAAATATGGCATGTAAGGTTTGTCAAAGGCCTTTTTCATTGTGAATACAGGACAATAACAAGCTACAAATAGGTCTTCAGTAGTAAAAACATTGACGAACCGTATGACCAGAAAAGGTGGGTTGCTGAGCATAAAATATACATTTCCAGCCAACAAGCCTATCATCATCGTGCATTAAATTAAACCAAAATGTAGTGCAACTGCTGCTTTGAGCAGCATGCAGACATACAGTCATGGATGAAAGTATTGGCACCACCCTTCAGATCTGAGAAATCTGAAGCAGTTTGCAAAAGAAGAGTGGTCCAAAATTCCAGTTGAGAGGTGTAAGAAGCTTGTTGATGGTAATAGGAAGTGATTGGTTTCAGTTACTTTTTCCCAAGGCTGTGCAACCAAATATTTAGTTGAGGGTGCCAATAACTTTGCCTGGCCCATTTTTTGAGTTTTGTGTAAAATTGTGTCAATTTTGTCTTTTTTTTCAGATTTTTTGTGTTGTTCCAATGCACATAAAGGCAATAAATACATGTATACCAAAAACATTTGTAATTGCAACAATTTCTGGGAGAAACGGTGCACTATTTTCTGGAAAAATTCCAGGGGTGCCAATACTTTCATCCATGACTGTATGATATGAGCTATATAACTGAGTTACAGTTATCCTCCTTATTCGCTCAAAGCAACATTGATAGGCACTCCCAAACCGTAAATCGAGTCCTGTGAAAAAGTAATCCAATGTTGAAATGTGTGTTAAAATCAGCACGATAAAAGCTTGTTTGTAGCTAACTAAACATGGCAGTAAAACATTAGGTTCAAGGTCAGATAAGTCAAATGACTACCAGGTAAGAAACTCGCACTCCTGGAGGAAACATCTGCTTGCGTCCACAGCTATATCAAACAAATATACAAGTTCTGTTATATGTTTTGTTGTCTCGTCTTTCCACCCAATAATACAGAAATTATGGGATTATCACTCAGATCTGAAAAATCAATGAGTATCATTATCAATAATATTAATTCTGTCAATATTTATGTCAATAATATTTCTGTCAATAATTATGTCAATATTTTCATCAGTTTATTTTGATATATAAATGTAGCAACCGTGCGTATAGGTAAAACACAATTATTTTTCAATTTATTTATTTATTTTTTTTTTCAAACAGAAAAAACACATCTTGACAAAAGTAATGACTACAATGGAAGGACTTTTAATTGAATAACAGGACAAAATTTTGTGATTTCCCTGACTAAAAGTAGACCAAACTAAAGTGCATTCAGAAAGTACTCATGCCAATCAATCAAAATCAATCAATCTATCTCACATTTGTTGGTGATAATGTAAAATTATGCATAAGATAAGGGACAATAAAAGAATGCATATTAAAAATCAATGGCAAAATGGGGGAAAAAAATGATTCTTTTGCCAAATTTTTCCACCCTACTTCTCACATGATTTTATTTGTCAGTGGTTACAATATAAATTTTCTGACTCTGAATTTTTAATTCCATATATTTATCTCAGACTGAAGGAGCAGAGGTGTACCACACAACCTACTATATACTTATATACAACAAAAAAATCCAACCAATGAGAGAACATTTTCCTCACACATCACACATTTGGGTGTGCTTGTAAATGCTTCTGTGTGAACACTGACTAAAGCTTAAGTAATAATGCAACCATGTAACAAAGTGGTTCAGGATTTGGACCACAAGCGAGTGAGGTGTAAAAACGCCCGTAGAATTGCCATAAGGCTGTTAAATTTCCTCAAAGCTTACTTTGCTTTTGCTTACTTTAAGGTGATACTTAAAAATTCATTACAGGAATAATCAGTATCTCAGTTTTGCATAATGTTAAAATAAACGTTGTAATAGCCTTATAGAGCCCCATTACTGGCGGTTGGTGCTAGACCAGCATTATGATCCTCTCAGAGTGCTATTTGAGAGTAAAAGCTGAAGCAAATTCTTCCTGTGCTCTTGAGGTGGTCATTCAAATGTTCCATTTATGGGCAACTGGGCAAGCCCTGAAGGACACATCATGTTCATTTCCCAAAACAAAGGGGCTGCAAATGGGTGATGATTTTGCATAGAAATTTCCAGAACAACTGGAGAGTAATCAACAGGACTCTGTTGTTCGACCCCTGGCGTCTTTCCAAAAGAAAAGCAAACAGGGCATTTCCATTTAGCCAACACGCTAGCTGGGAGGCTGGGAGCAGAAGTGTGTGCTACCTGATATAATATGCCCGCTCCATGTGTCTGCATGCACCTATTAACTATTCACAAGGTATATATGTACCTATATGAATGGATACTTTATGTTCAAGACGAATAAAGGCAGCTATCATGCAGCCTTGAGAGGAGTACATAAGTGCATAGCCAAGCTTAAATGCATTATATAAGTGTACATGTACCTGTAATTTCCTTCTGTATTTCTATAACATTTGTGACGAACAAGAGCCTTTGCCAAGACAATGGGTGAAAGGAAAATGAGCAAAGTCAAAGCTCAACTCATGAAACACCGTTGAGCCACACAAGCACATCACTCAGAAAGCTTCTTGGCTCTAACCCCTTGAAACTTGTTATGGCAGCTTGGAGATGGAGGGGAGAGAGAAAGAGAGAGAGAGAGAGAAGCAAAGGAAAAGGAAGAGAGAACGATACAGTAAGTTACTTGACAGGCACAGAACCAGCGGGTATCAGCATCACAAATCCTCTCGGTGTGAAATTCTATGACTGTCAGCAGCACAGGAGAGATGAGAGATGGCAGTGCGGATGATAGAGAGGCAGAGAAAATGACAGGGATGGAGGCTTCAGGGTTCCCCGGGGCCAATAATGTCATTGGAACGCATCTTAGGCACTGAGTTTGCATATGTTTGACAGTAACATCAACTATACTTTGAGGAAGTTTAGACAGACTTTGGACCAGATTTCAGATTGGCCATTTGAAAATTTTCACTAACCTGACCCAATCTATCCAAACTGAATAAGAAGGAAGACTGATTAAGCCCAAGAAAGGATTTAAAAAACAACAATGACTCAAAGAGATACGCAATGAATGAGTGAACTAATACATATTCAACGAGTCAATGTCAAGTCATTATTAATTAATTCCAATTAATTAAATTATTAAATTGGAAATTAATTCCAAAATTAAACCCAAATTAGTCCAAATATGGAAGTGATCTGATTGTGCACTCATCAGGATTTTGTAGGTGGGATTAAGAAATGAGGCATCATGTCATTTTTCATGTTCCAGCTGCAAAAATTAAATTATAAAATTATATTGAACCATGACTTAATGGGATAGATGCAATGGAAAGGCTTGTTACAAAAAGCCAACTCAAGAGACATCAAAAGCTCCAACATTTCAATTACAAATGACTAATCAGAGGAAATACTACATAAAGTTAGTAGGGACAAGATAACATGGCTTTGTCCCAATTTCATTTTGTAACAGATCTTTGACATTCTGAGTTTTTGCAGTGTTGAAGGTATTGCAATACTATAACAATTCCAAAAATATCAATTAGTGCAATTTTATTATCCATTTTTACACCAAAAATAATAGGCAAGTCTCACAATAGGAGAGAGAATGTCAAGAGTAACAATTTCAAAAAGCAATGTACATTACATATCAGCCGTTCTTTTAAAGCAAGTGCAACACCAATTCTAAAGAAGTAGGGGTGCTGTGTAAAATGTAAATAATCATAGAATGCAATGATTTGCAAATCTCATAAACTCAGATTTCATTCACTATAGAGCATAAACAGCATATCAGACCTTGAAACCGGGACACTTTACCATTTTTGGAAAAATATTAGCTTGCTTTGAATTTGATGGCAGTAACACATCTCAAACTAGAAAAGCACTCGGACAGCGCAGACCTCCGCCATTAGCCCTATCTCCCAATAGCAACGAATCCTTAAAAAAATTCCTGGATCCAGACAGTGATCCAGATCACTCCCAAAAGCTAATCAGTTCTTCCTTATGCTGTTTCTGACATTTCCTGAAAATGTCATCAAAATTCGTTCATGACTTTTTGAGTTATGTTGCTAACAAACTAACAAATAAACAAACTAACAAACCCTGCCGATCACATAACCTCCTTGGCGGAGGTAAAAAGTAAGGATAGGGCAACAAAAGGCTGGAAAAGTAAGTGATACTAATGGAAAAAGCTGGAAGAGCGTTTTGCAGCCCATGAGTTTAATTGGCAACAGTTCAGTAACAGGACTAGTAGTGGTGTAAAGATAAACTGATCTGGAACAGTTTACCAATGTTAACATCAAAGATCCGACTGCATTGGTTTGTGAATTGGTAAAATTGTAGCGGTAGAGATTGGTTCACTGAGGCTCTGCTGTTTGTTATCAAAGCTTGTTCAGCAATGATTTGGCTCAGTGTCTTTAATCTTGTGCAACCTCGGTGACCTTCTACCTTTCCACAAGAGCCATGTGAGCCATAGATGCTTGCTAGGTAGCTGTGTTTACACATCACAAAAACATCTTACAGTTACAGTTCTCCACCAAGTCATGGGGACTTAATATGAAGCTTTTGCCCATCTGTACGCTTTGGAGAAAGCAATTAAGAGCAAATGCAGTGTGTAAATCTCGCCTGTTGAGATGGAAGCACTAAAGTTTGGTGAAGATGCTGAGACTAAATGTAGCACAAACAGACCCGAACATAAACACTTTATGTGAAATGAGATTTGAATCGAATCTAAATCAATCGAAAAAGTCTTGAGAAGGAGAGATTCACACCCTAATGACTGTGTATAAAAGGAGCACTTAAGAGGGGCAGTGGTCTATCAATATATGAAAAACTGTCCAAAAATTGGGGATGAATTTCAGAAAAAAATGTTCCTCACCGTACAACTGTGAAGACTAGAATCTCCCTCCATCTCTAGTATATAATGGCAAAGAAATTTAGAGAATCTGAAGAAATCTCTAGGCGCAAGGGAAAAGGACAAAGGTCAGTATTGGATGCTTGTGATCTATGGGCAGCAGCACTGCCTTAAGAACAGGCATGATTCTATGCTGAAATCACTGCATGGGCTCAGGAACACTTCCAGAACCATGGTCTGTCAACACAGTTCGCCATGCCATCCACAAATCTGTATCATACACAGAAGAAGCCAAGGGCATTTAAAAGGGATATAAGCAAAATGGAAAACTGTTCTGCGGTCAAAATTTGAAATTCTTCTTGGAAAACACAGACTCCATGTCCATCAGACTAAAGAGGAGAGGGACCATACAGCTTATCAGCACATAGTTCATTGCCTGCACCTCTGATGGCATGGGGTTGCAATTGTGCCTATGGAGTGGACAGCTTACACATCTAGAAAGGCACTATTGATGCTGAAAGTACATTTAGATTTTAAAGCAACATATGCTCCCATCTAGGCAACATCTCTTTCGGGAAAGGCTTTGCATATTTCAGCAATGTAATGCTAAAACACATACTGAATCCATCACAACAGAACAGCTTCATAGTAGAAGAGCCCAGGTGCTGAACTGGCATGCCTTCAGTCTAGACTTTTCAACAGGAGAAAAAATTTGGTACATTAAAAAACAAAAAAATGCAGCTAAGAAGACCCAGGACTGTTGAGCAGCTAGAATCCTACATCAGACAAGAATAGTTCTCTCTCAAAAGTCCAGCAAATGGTCTCCTCACTCTGCACCACACTTTACAGGCTGTTGATAAAAGAAGAGGGGATGTTACACAACGGCAAACATGGACCAGTCCCTATTTTTTGATCTGTGTTGCAGCCATCAAATTCAAAACAAGAAAAGGTTTTTTTCCTAAAATAGTAAAATGTCTCAGTTTCAGCATCTGAATTGTTGTTTATGCTCTGAGTAAAATGTGGGTTTATGTCATTTACACATTATTGCATTCTGTTTTAATTTACATTTCAAACAGGCCCAACTTTTTTGGAATCAGGGTTTTATTTGTGCATCCTAGGATCAAGTTGTAAAACATTCAGCTGCAACATCCAGGTAATCCATTTCCACAAACTCCTCTTGTCTGTGATTATCATCTGACAAACATCTGTTTTCTTTGTTACTTAGGCGATAAGTCCCACCTCATATATAACTTTCTGCCAGAGGCTGTGACATCCAGCACCTTACTCAACAATATAGACTAAGATAACAGCATCCAGAGCAACTGAACAGACTCTTAAACACTCTGAATGCCCAATAAAAGCTGCATGCTGCTAATTTTGCTCTCTCTTCAATGGAAACAACTTTTCAAAAAGGATAACCATGGCGAGCTAACCATGGCTAATGCTAGCAATCTAACAAATCAATGGTCAGCTCAGCAGCTCTTTGCTGCAAACACATTCACTAACCTAACAAATAATTGCATTTCATTGGATCCAGACACCTGCTGAAGTTCTGAAAGCAGATTTAACACAGATAAAAAAAAAACAGATCACAAAGGTACTAAAACAGATCACAAAGGCTACTCATAGGCAACCAGGTCACTATAAATCCAATTTGGCTTCCTCATCTGGTATCTACACACTGAAATGGGATTGATGCAGAAACCGATGTTTGAAAATCATTTTAGACAATTGCAAATTGCTGACACTGACTAATTTTTCACCGCTTCCTAACACTCTCACTGTGCTAACATTTTCTCTCATGTTTGACCATAAAAAACAGATCACACAATTCCAACGAGTCGCTCCCTCTGCCCAGTGAAAAATCTTCACTTTGATTTAGTATTAAATTGATTGGACACAAGAGATAAACATCTGCTACTGATATCTACGCTTGAACAGCTGGACTGATGCATCAGTGCATCCCTACACTGAGTATTTTTACTGTATACCAGTCACTGAGGTTCTTGTTCAATAACCTCAACAGAGAAATTCAGTTACTTTGAGCAAAAAATAAGTCAGATTATTAAAGAACAGCCCCCACTAGGCCAGTTTCTTTTGAGCTGAAGAGGGAATAAATCAGTGGCCTCATTGAAATGATCACCACATGCCCACATCTCACCATTATCACAATGCACTCCTAAACCTTTATATCAATATAAGAAGGGCCATTCTGCAGGATCAGATATGTGGGAGTGAAGGAGGCAGCAAGTAAAAACCTGAAGCATGACGGGCAGAAAAAGGAACAGGCAGTGTAATGGACCTGATTGAGAAGTTAAAGTCAGGAAAGGTGTTCTTTTCAATCACCTGAGTGACTGGTGTGAAGAAAAGAAGGAGCCTGGACTGCATTAAAGGAGGCAGTGAATTGTGTCCCCTGAGATGTGCACTGAGTCTGAAGAAAAAAAAATGTTTTTATGCAAAAGTTTATGTTATAAGGACAAAACAGATAGAGAAAAGGGGGGAAAAGAACAGGTGGAGGACGGGGGAAAGCTGATTTATCAGCTGAAGATGAAAGAACTGCAGCAATTACTGGAAAAAACAGCCCAATTATATGGAATCCCTCAAAGGAATGAGGGTGACAGTGATGGGATATCTATTCAGCAAGGGCTTTCATCAAGCACTGACTCTCGTTTTTTAAAAAAAATCTCCACCTCATGCTTCTTTAGACTAAAGAGAATTTTAAATAATGAAGTCACTCACAAATGACCAACATTTTTCGATGCAGATGAACTGGGTTTGAAAAATGTTCCAGTAGTGATCAAAATGGTGCTATATCATGGGACAGAAACCGTAATGCTGGTAATAAAGCTGAATCTAGAAATATCAGAACAATTAAAGTATGGTACAAAAGTACACTTCACTATATTCTAAATTAGCTTTATTTTTACGAAAGACATATTACTTCAAGCTTTCACAACAGATAAACACAAAAGATTCTGGCTTAATGAAGTCTTGTCCAAGTCTTTCATGCTGCACTGGCTCCATGTCCACTATCTAGCAGCACGAGATCATTCACTAGTATCACAGCTGACCATCTTGCTGCACTGCAGCAGCTTCAATTACACATCAATGTCACACACTTCTGTCCATTTAATTAACCTTTTGAGTCTTTTGCTTCCATTTGCTCCAACAAAGCTCAGTGTCAATCATGAGCCAGTTTTGTTGCTGTAGCTCCTGTTTGATTGTTTACCGTGTCAAGACAAGCAGTGAAGAAGGCAAGGTCAATCGCTGAAAAGATTTCGGTTTTTGGTAATAACAAGCAGTAAGATTAATTTGTTAAAGCAGCATTATTCTGTTTATGCAGCATTAATGTTTAAATTTGGAAAAAATAAAGAAACATTACAACTTTTTCTTTTACATTAACTACAGACCCTTCATGGATCCAACATAGAGCTCCTGAATGAAAATGGTTCATCAGAAGAGTAGAAATATTCAGTTCAATTTTCTTAAGATGTATAAACTTGTAAATGTGATGAACTGACAATATTCTGCCTGTCATTAGGTAGGTCCATCTTCAAAAGCTTCTAGCTTTATCCCAGGCAGAGAATGCCTCGACAAATCAGCATCAATCGTTGAGAAAGAGGCAGAGGTTGAGGCTGTGGGTTAGTTGTACTGCTGGCATGTAAACGATGGTGGCTGGTGAAGAGATCAGCATGGATGCAGCTCTAGTGGCAGTTTCATAAGAACTGGACAATATTTCAAGGCTGCACAGTGGCACGGGGGTTCTAGCTGCACACCAAGAAGGTTCCTTGTTTGAATCCTGTCCAAATAGGGCTTTCCCATGCACTGTTCTTTCCGGTTACTCCAGCTTCCTTCAACAGTACAAAGATATGCTCATTAGGTTAATTGGTGACTCCAACTGTACCATATGTGTGAGTGTGAGCATGACTGGTTGTTTGTCTCTCCATGTCAGCCTGTTTTTGAATGGCGATCAGTCTAGGGTGGGTGGGTGGACAGATGGACGGACAGATAGATGGACATTTCTTTATTTCTTTGAGAAGAGCAAAGAACTGCATTGCAAACTTTTCTTGGTGGAAAAAAGATGATTTTGCTCTCCTCTTAACTGACTTTGGCAAGAGTTTAAGTTAACCGCTGGCTCCACTGATGGTGAATAACAATAGCTCGCATTATGTCGTTTACCCCTGGGCAGGTACATGCCCACAATATTATAAGTGGTGTTGCTCTATTTGGCCTGTAGTGCATGCGACGGAAAAGCATGCATCTAATCATGTCCCAAACACCCTTTATGGTTCATTGTTCTGATGAATTTGTAATATATCCTATGCCATGTACAGGTGAAACAGCCTATCTGCTGTGTCAGGTTAAATAGTTTGTAACAGATAAAAAATATATTAGATATGCAAAGTTAAATTCATTTTTCAAATTATCCGGCACAAGATATGAGTCGGTTAAACTAATTACCAATCATTTTTTATAGACATGGACTTGAAATTCAGGTCTATAATGCTTTTTTAAACTGTAATGAATCTCCCAACACTCAAGGCAGCTGTAGCTTCAGTCAATGGCCGCTGCCTTCCTGAGTTTTCCCACAGAACTTCACCAGACGTAAATATGAGAAGCTCAGCGTTAGCTTAGCAGTTAGCGTGTAGGAATAGTGCGGTATGACAGTTTGTTTAAGTACGAAATGGAAAGTGGTATGTAGACTGTCGAGGGTTGAACTTGCATATAACTACTCAAGCAAAGTGAAAAGAGGCCACACATCAAAGCATGATATTAATCTACAAACAGATGCGAAGGCTGGCAAAGCCAACTTTTAATGATAGCCTTGCTGTAGAGAGTCTATCAGACTCACATCACACCCGCTAACACAGTGATCCTGCGAGGAATTTGACTGTTTTCTAAGGATTTTCTCCTCTTTAAACTAGTCAGTTAAAAGAAATTTAAATGAGCGTTTAGCTGAATGCAGGAATAGATGCTTAGGAACATCCTTAAAATACACAGAACTTAACAAATTTATTAGACCACCTGCCATATTTGTCTCAGAGACCATCCAGCATCATGAAGTGCTTTAATGCGGACTCTTCCATTTTTAGTGAGCTCTCCACGTTTTACCATTTTGAACAGGAATGAGGAATTTCAAACTGAATTCACCTTTTTATACCCAAATTTGAGCCGGCTCACTGGGCTTCTTTGAGAGTCAGAAATTAATCAAGCATAACATTCAACCACTAAAACTCATTTTTCTGTTCAGGAATGCAAGTAAATAACTATAATTTGACATATTAATCAACAAATAATAATGTGCTTTACTATTTTTTCAGTTTTTTGTAAATCAGTAAATTTCAAAATTCATGGATAACAATAATAATTATATTTTAGCATAAAAATATCAATTGGGTTAAAGAGCTTCTACATATTGGTATATTAACCATTGCAGAAACATAAAAAATGATTTTGGTAATTACCAATGCTGTTAATTTAGGGCAGCTGTGGCATAAACCTTACTTTGGGTGGTGGTCTAATAAATTTGTTAAGCACTGTATATAGTTTGTAATTTTGCAATACCACATGAGTCAAGAGTTTTCTTATGGGGGATCTCTGACCTGATCAAAACGTGAAAAAAATCACTGGAATGGTGTCAATGGAATCTTTGTGTAACACCACCCAAAGACTAAAAACAACCACAAAAGTTTTATTGTTTGTTTGGTTGTTTGTTTTTTTTTCTGGTGAGAAGCTGTCTAAAAGAAGACCCCTCTCTGAACTTATCATTCTAAGGGCCACTGCAAGGGCAAAAAGGTCTAAGGGAATCAAAATATAATCGTCTGATATCACATTCTTCAGAACAGAAAGAAACAAGAAAAATACTTCTCTCTGGTTACCATGAGGGAGAGACAGACACTGACAAAGATGGATAATGGCTCCAAACAGACTTGGCTATAACTGATGAAGTCTAAAACTGACTGAATCCCTGAAAGCTGAAAGAATTTCGACTGTGAGTTTCATGTGTCCTGACAGGTTATGTGCCCTGGATCACAGCCAAGGCTAGACCACGGCAGTAGGGAAATTAATAACACAGAAGAGACATATTGGTGTAGAAATCTGCTATTTTCCTTAAAGCGACTTTGCTTCAATGACAGTCCAAACCTATTGTCAGCATCCGCACAGTCTTCGTTTTCCATAATACATGCCTTCACACAATAAAAAGCTCCTAATCAGCACAACTCCAATAGCATTTCCTCGAGTCCCTGTTCTTCATTTTTAGCTCCAATGCCTTTAGGTTTTTTGCTTCCTTCTCCCTGACTCCAATAAAATCCAAAGATCCTGCCTTCAACAAAACACCAAGCTTGGGCCAGTGACAGATCTTAGCACACTAGGTAAAGTCTTAGTTTGTCGCCCGGGTTTTGGTCTCCTGACATTTTCTAAATCCTGTCTGAAATGCCTCAGAGACAAACTGTGGGGACTGCCTATGAATGCTGGATATGCATCACAGTAAGAGAGAGGAATGCAAGATATATGCGATGATGAAAGGGTCTATGGAACACTGCCAGACATCAGATACAAAAAGGTAGGGTTGGAATTGGCGTGTCAAAGGCTTGAACAATAAATAACAAGACAGAAAAAAATCTTAGTCTTGGTATCTCTTTTTTCCTCTCTGTCACACACAGGCAACAAAAGACCTCAGGAGTGATGATAGCTAAATTATGGGCACCAGATCGCTCTGTGTTTGATCGCAAATGTGTTTTTGTGTATTATTGCATATGTGAAGGTAATTGCAGGTGGATGACAGAAAGACAAATGAGACAGGAGGAGTAAGAAGAGTTAAGTAAGCCACAACACAGCGCGCATAGTACATAAAAGTCTCTCACACCCACACCTAACACCTCCTAAAGGCAGAGCCTCACCCTCATCTCTCCACTGTCACCTCAGCAGTAGTTGTCGTGGCCCTTGAATTCCCTCTTTGACACACACACATAGCTACAGTGTATTGCAGGGCGTGCCTTCCCAGTGTGTAAAGCTGTTAAGCAGCAGCTGCTCTGCTAGATGTTTAGTCCCCTTGGAGCTGAAATATTGATCAGTTCTCAGGCTAGGCAGCGGAGTCTTCGCCCCCACCATGGCCATGTATAATTGAAGTGTATATCTCTTAGTGTGGCATGCCAGTTGGGAGAAGGAATTAAGCCTAGAGGTAGGCTGAAGGCCTGTCTGTGCTGCCATAGCAGCTCCTTTGGCCATCAATCACATAGGTTCTCACACAGGTGGGTTTCATAGGCTCGCTACATTTTACTGTAGGAAGTGCCATGTCTTGTAAAGAGAGAATAAAAAATGGAAGACAGAACATAACAAGACTCAATATAGGTCATGTTTTACTGCTGGCCATTTATCTGAGCACTTAGCAGTTCAAAGAAGGGGTACAAGACTCCTTTGGGCCATTTTGTGCGAGTGAGCGTTTATACCAGAGCACAATTCAGTATGTGTAAGGATAAGGCTTGAGTCTTGTTGTCACAAAATTTCATGAAAAGACCAAAGCTAACCATGTTTCATTCTGTGAGTACTTTGACTTCTCCACCCTGTCTGTGGCGCTCAGCCCAAAGCCTATTTGTTCCTTCTGAGGAGAGAGAGCTTTGAGAAAAAATGTCACCAGAATACAGTTGTTTTTGAATTATTTCTAACGGCTGCATTCTTTCCTTTAACAGGTGGCCACTGCAGTTACTAAAAATGTCCAAACAGAAATATGTACTCTGTTTGTGGGGAACTATTTACAGTGGGGGATTAATACAGATTTGCTGCACAAGTATTTGCAGCAGCTGGGCTGTGTATGTGGGATTGACTCTAAATAAACTACAGTCCGTTTTGGACAACAATGAGGCCCTGTGGCCCAGAGTAATAATCTCTATCATATATACAAACACAACATTTATTGTTAAAGGTCTCACTGCGTCTCAGTGGTTGGTCTATGATTGTTTTTACTGCACAATGCCTGACATTCAGCCCCACAACTTCTCATTTTCCTTGCTATTACTTCCAACGTAACACTTATTCACATCTGTTCAGTATGACATTGAGAAGAGATATTCTGGAGAAGAAGTGATAATAAGACTCATGTTAAACTAGCCTGTGATAACAGGCTCCACTGAAGATCTGGTAGGATTTCTTGCATGGTCAGAAATTGAGTGTTTTAGCCACCAGTGCTGGTCAACGAGCATTTAAACAAGCCACCATACTTTAGTGTCTGATTCTCCTTTAGTTTATATAGAAGTCTGGAAATTTAAATACTGATAATAGGACCAACATTAAATTAAACATTAAAGCAAATTCTTCTAAAAAGTGTATAAATAGAAGAGAAACCTGGCAATCATTGTTGCAAGTGACCTTAAATTTCTACCTGCCACTGTCAACATTATTCTTCATTTAACAGCTGCCAAGAGACTACTTAATTTCCTTATTGCTTAATGCTGTCCATATACAATGTATTAATTGCCGAAGTGTTTTGCTTAGGTCACTGATAGCCACACAGTGATGTTGCTGTTATTTATGACTCAACTGAGCTTTAATTCACATCTCCTCCATGTCCTTAAGCCACACACATGCATGCTCTTTCTTTCTCTCACGCAGCATGCAACCTTTTGTTTGAGCCAGTTTTCAGCCATTTTGTATTAACCTTCTTGCAATTGAAACACACTTTAAAAACATTTTTAAAAATGTGCATTGGCACATGGAGATTAAAGTAAAGGTTGATTCACAGTGACATTTCAAAGTGCGTTATTTGCACCCAGAGGTGAGACAGAATCTGTGGAGCAAGCAGAAAAACATAGCTGTGTGTGTGTGCATGTCTAGATGTGTGTGAATGTGGAGCTCCTGCTTTGCTGTGCTCTCTGGGGCTCCAACAGAGCCATAACACAATGGGAATTGACAGATGGGGTTGACAATGTGGGTTGTGGGTAAGCACAGTCAAGCTTCTTTACAGCACTGTGGCAGATGTACACTTAAAAATGTGTTGATTAAAGTGTGAGGTCTCTAACTTTATGTATTTTATGAATACTGTGGAAAAGTGAGGTTTAAATAAACAATCACAATTTAGTCATGATTTTCAGACAGGCTCACAGCTGCAATGAGGTAAAAAGTGTGAAGACGATGTGCAGAATGTGGCTAACGTCAGCAGTGCTAGCACCTACCAGCCTTTAAAAAATCCTTTAAGGTAAACATCCACATTCCTGTGCTTAATAATTTTGGCTATATGTTAGCATGATCCTGATATTCTAGATTTAAACAGTTCTGAGCTGCACTGCTCCTATGAGATGCTATAGATGCTATCACATAATGGTTGTTTACAATCAGGTAAAAGGGCATTATGGCAGTATGGCAGTGGCCATTAACCAGTGCTGGAGTGGCTACCAGGTGTTGACTGAGCCATTAAAGTTTGGACAGAGCATTTGACAAATACTGTAGGCAAAGATATGCAAGTGAAGATATCTGTGGACTGTAGGACTGAACAATTTGGAAAAATAATCTAATTGCATTTATTTTTCCCAATATTGCAATGGCAATTTGATATGCAATTATTTATTAACTGCCTCATCTCATGTATTTTTCAAAAAGCACAAACAATAAATCATTCTATACTAGAACCAACACAATACTAGATTAAACTAGGACTGCACAACTTGGAAAAAATAATCTAATTGCAATGATTTTGACTTGTATTGTAGATTGAATATGAATTGTTGTATTGAGGGGAGTCATCATGTTTTATGTAATTCTCATACTTAATAAGAAAAAGGTTAAAAAAAAATGAAGAAAGTGGGGATTTTTGTAGACTATTCCCAAAAAAGGCCCTTAATCTAATTTTCGATTGATCGCTAAGGCCTAGTGGACTGTAGGATACAACTGATTAATAATAATAAGAATTAGATTAACTGACGAGCATTTCTGGTGTTGACTACCAAGGGACCAGGTATTTAATCATTTAGCTGGCTAATTGTTCAATTCCCTACTTTGGCATACAGTAGCATAGAGGTTCTTTTAACAATAGTCAAACCTGTCCTCTGCAAGAACTCCCATAACCATGGGATACTTACTTGGTGGTATTAATAATTTTTCAGTAATTCTGGCTCCTAATTTGATAGCCATAATATCATATGATACAATATAACTTGACTGGCAATAAGAAAAAACAACATCAAATATGCCAGGATGAATACATTTTAACAACATTCAGGTCACAGTAAGGAGACTAGCTAAAAGCAAATGTGTTGCCAATATGTATGCTTTAAAGCTTAGAAGTCTGTAATGTTAACTCATTTTCATTTGTTAGATATGTCTGCCTGTATTTCTACAGCAGACATCTGCATTTGAATTCATCAATCAGAAGTGGAAGCTAATCACCAAAATATTTAAAATCAAAATACCAAGAAAGCACTGATTTTTTTAATCACCTGCAATTATAGATTTCCAGCAATTAAATGGCATGGTTACCATCAAACACATTATGCTATGCCGCCCATAATCCAGGGAACAATTAGAGGAGCAGTGTTATTTGTAGGCCAGCTAAACTCAGTGTGACAGGACGAATCAGTGAGCCCCTCCCATCACAGATGTTTGCTTGTAATCAGCCAGAAATACCTGAAAACGGATCAACAGAGACATAAGTCATTCACTAATTGTTTCTTCTTTTCTGGTGGAGTGAAATACAGAATTGACATGAGAGTCTCACCTTTTCTCTGAACACTGGAGAAAAGGGCAGAGTTTCATCCTGTGTGACAGCTGAATAGACACGCTTGAATAGATGTGGATCACGTGTGCAATCATACGTGATAGGCTACCAAAACCCTGTGTATATAGCCCACAATAACAAATATAAGGGAGCCAAAGGAGAAGTTCTTCTTCAGCTGAGCCAGCCTTCCTGGAATATGTGTCTGCTGTTAGAGAGCACAGCAAAAATAAGAGGCTTTTACTGTAGCTTTGTTACAGCACTGACAGCATAAATTTGGCAACCTATGAAACCTCAGCTTTGCAGGATGAAATTGACTACTGCCACATATTCATTTACTTCAAGCCCAATTTTAATCCATTTGGGACTCTCCACTTTTAAACCAGTTTGCTCTTTAGAGAACTATTCGTGTAACAAAAGGAGAGGAATTGCATGACTGATGCTCAAATGTTTTCCCACCGGTGAGGCGCCGTCTTCCTCTGCTTTTCACCGCTTTGAAGTCAAATAATAAGGCTGCATGTGAGGGTGTTTGTTATGATGGTGGGGGGTATAGTTTCCATTGTATTACAGGAATTCAAGACTAATAGTCCACTTTGATGTGGGTCCTGTGGTTAAGTGTAAGGACAGAAGGTTAGTAAAATGGTCAGATATAATTATGCTTTTATTGTTAAGAAAAGAGGCAAAGAAATAACAGGTGGAGAAGCAGAATGAATATATAGGTGTGTGGTCCTCTAAGTTTATTCTGTGCAGGGCTGCCTACGTCATGCCAAACAGCATTTGGAGCCCTTGAAACACAGAGGTTACACGGACAAGAACAAAACTTGGCCTTTTCTCCAAAGCCCAGCTGTCGGCCTGATAATGTTGCACATATGAGAAGAAACCACTGGCTCCCTATGAAGGCAGGGAGTTCAAATGGAGCGATCACTGTGAGAGACAATGTAGAAAGATGCACATTTCTCTTTGCTTCCTCCTGTTTCTCAAATTCTCATTCTGCACAGTCTGTAGCCCAACATTGCCCTCTAGTGCATACAGCGTTCACTGACTCGAACCAAGGAGGAGAGCTGCCCTGTTGAAAATGTCCTCACTGCTGTCAAACAATTGAGTCATGATGTGAGAAAACCAACAACTGCAGGGAAAGTGTAAATGTGATGTGGGTGATTTTGGACATACTGCACTTTGAACAGGATAAAGATTGGTACCATAAAGGGTTTAAAAGGGATGCTGGTCCACTGACTTCATTGCGATGTTATTAAGCCATTCTCACAAGCACAAATATAAAAGACCACGACTTTCAAAGATATATAATAGCCTCCTGAACATCTAAACCCACACAAATAAAAGTAAAATAACCTCAATTCCCCTGTCATGCATCCAAGCAAACAGATCTTCCCAGAAATGGTTGGGTTTTACTGTTTATCACATACATAAAAGAAGCTTCCACAAGATTAGAAAAATAAACCAAAAGCATTGACAAACCCATCAGGCAACATTGAACAACACTTTCAAAACAAAATTGAAACAAGTAACACTTGACAACTGCAAAACAGCCCGTAAAAGCAGCAGACACAAAAGCAAAAGGCGTCTTCATTGTAAAGATGTCTCACCTGTGCTGGGGGAGAAGAACTGCAGGATGAAAAAAGCAAGAAAAGATATTCAGAAAGTGCGCTCTTTCTCTCTTTAATCACAATGCATCTTTGCTTTTCACACAATATTAAAACCAATCCATCATGGCTGACTCAGGGAAGGTGGGGGGCATTGCAATTTTCCCTGTGCTTCTGTAACACAGGAGAGGATCCCCCTCTGACATTATTTGGATATCAAACAGCAATTTGCCACTCATAAACACCAGCATGAATGCGAGTGCATCGGGCCAAATCCAATAAAAAAGCTGGTGCAGCTCTTGCGGCATGACACAGAAAGGGCCAGGCCCACTTTATCATCCTGATAGGATATGATGTGGTGTATATTATTACCCTGGATGGATAATGGGATTAGAATGCTTATTGGGATACCAAGTGGGTTTTTATACAGGCTATGACTATTATGCAAGATCAAAGTAGAGCCTTACACTGTGAGAGACTGTTCGATCAAAAGAACATCAAGCAGAGGAAAGGACAGAAAACAGATGGTGACAAAACTGGAAATCTGAATGTTGCCATGGCTGTGACTCATTGGTGTCTCTGTAAAAGCCTTATGCAACCCTCTGCATTTATCAGCCAGCTCACAGCTCACAGTATTATTTCCATTAAAAAGAGTTTCAAATCGTGTACAGCAGCTCAGGCAGTAAGTAGATCAGGTATCTTTAACATTGCGAGCTGCACAGGAGCTCAGCAGTGTTCTGACGCAATCATAAAACAGTGGATAACTGGCCACCAACCAGGATGAACAGAAACCTTCAGATGTTTGATAGAAGGAAACACAGATATCCAGCTGTTCCCCAGATATTTGGAAAAAAAGACAGAATGACTTAGAAGAGATGGTAAACATGATGCTGGGAGACACATTTCAGGGAAAAAACTATGAAAGAGTACATTCTATATAGTTCAGAACAGATGATGCCTTTACTAGAAACTTCTCTGCCAGGCACTGCTGAAGACTGCATCTTTGAACTGGTTCAAAGGTTCAGATAGAATAAATGCCTCCTGAGGTACTGAGTTTGCGTAACACATTTCTTAAAATTTGCTATCAGCAGGGCTGCTGTTCTATATTTGACAAAGACTTGGGGGACAAATATTTGCTGCTGGATGTGTTCTCTCACACTGAGGGGCAGATATCCTAAAATACTGCAATGAAACATGGCTGCTGGTTGATGTGAATGCAGTTTACATATAAAGGCAAAGGACAGTAAATGCTTTGCTGTTTCTCTTATTCCACTTCCCTTACTAAATAAGAATCAATGTTTCCAGCATTGAAAATGTCCCATAATTTCTCACAACAAGAGGAAACATTTTTGCACTTAGCAAATGAAATACCAAAATTACACTGAAGAAAAAAGTTTTAAAAAAGCAAAGCAAAAAATGCAAAAGCAAAAAAAAAGTAATGACTTTCATGTAAATAAACAAGCCTGAAAAGGTCCATTTCCAAGCTTTTACTGACCCTCACTTGTCATTTCAAGCTTGTTTTTTCAACATTTAATTTTATTCCTGGGACGCCTTAGGATGAATGGATGTCAAACCTCTATACTTTTCTTAATCCAGAATAACACTATACATCAAGATGTGCCTTTTGTTTTCACCCTTAGGTCCTCATCAGCCACTAAGTCCTTACACTTCTCTCCTTTCTCAGCCCTCATGCTAGCTAGTAGTCACATTTGCTGACAGTTAATCAGAGAGAAACTGAAAGCTAGCTTGGGTTTTTTTCTGATTAGCCACATGATGGGAATGCATGGCCTATTTATCCAGGGCTCCATCTGATACAGCAGGTCTTCACCTTCTGGTTGTAAATGGACCGGCAGAGGGTTTTAACTTAATCATTGCAATATTGGCAGTCTTTTGTGATGCGTTTATTGCAAATTTTCATACCCCCAGGGACAGGAAAATTTAATTTATAGTGCAGCCCTACTGTGAAGTTCTGAGAAACAGTTTTCATGACGCCATCTCATTTACAAAGCCATTTGCAAAAGAAAACATGCTCACTTGAAGGAATGATGATCAGATTTCTTTGGAGATAAATTAAAACAAATTGCAATATGGAAAGACAACCATCTTGAGCAGGGAACCTCCCTTTTCAAGAGCTTGAGAAGCATCTTATTATGAAAGATTGTGAGATGCAAAAGCTGGTAGGCCTCCCATTATTAAGGAGACACTTTGTTGATCTGGAACAAAATGTTATATTTGTGCAGGTAGAGCCCGAGCAATAAAACCTCTTGGGGGCTCAGATACAGAGTGACAGCTCCATATTTCACATGGACCAACTGCAGCAATGTAGTCGCTCACAATTTGAGCATCTCACAATCATGAAACCACAAGAATGGAGATGAAATAATTACTGTGCCACATAACGTGCTGCACTTGTTTTACTCCTAGGTTTTGTCACGTGTGATAAATGCAGTGTCCCAACCCCTGTACAGCACAGCATGTGCTCTGCCCCACTCACCAAAAGAGCTCCCCCTTTAATTTAAAGGTCACATATTATGCACAATACACGTTTTCAGGCTTTTCTAACAAAAATATGTACCCCTAGCTTGTCCAAAATCCCTCCTAGGATCACAACAACCCCCCCTTGTGCCCCCCCCTTTCTCCACCTTTTAAGAAAATGTGTGCTGAAACAAGCTTTTCTCATATTTCCCCTCATGATGTCATGTGGGGAGTTAGCACCACCCCCATGTATAGTTGGCCCTCCCCCCTTGGAAGAAAGTTCCACCCTCCTCTCCTGATCCTCCTCTCAGCTGGCTCAGGGGAGCCACATCCATCAAGCCACACCCATTTCTTGAGATGGGCGGAGTCAGACAGCTCATTAACATTTAAAGCCACAGACACAGAAACAGCTCGTTCTGAGCAGGGCTGAAACAGAGTGGTGTTTAGGCCGACCACACACTAGATGATTTGTAAATCTTGAACGATTTTAAAACCATGGGAGACCACAGACATGAGGACCGTTTCCAAAGATTTTTCATCTTTAATCCTCTGAATGCACACACTAGATGACACAGCCCGATTGTCTGATCATTGGAGACCACACACCTGCTGACCTGTCAACGACCTCAGACGATCGCGTGACTTCAGAAAAACAAACAAACATGGATGTCTGTCGATACCGTCTTGCTGTCCCTCCACAACAGGCTGCCCTGATATGCATTACAGGTGCAGCAAAAATCATAAAACAAGGTAAAGACTCAGGATGACATCAGGAATTAAGGTACAGTTGCGTTTGTCATTGTGAGAAGTGAAAGTACGTATGATCCATCTGGTGACGCTACGCGGTCTGCTCGCTCATTGGTTGTTGTAGGTACTCCGTCAGCCGCAGAACGACCTGGAATCGTAAATATCAAATAATTGATTTGCCCTGCTACTATCCTGTTTTGGTTGCAAATCCATTTTAGAGACAGTCTTCAAAAAGAAAAATCATCTAACTTGTAAGTTGTAGTTTCTTGTAGCTCTCATGAAACTTAAAAACTTAAAGAATAACAAATAATCAAAAGACTATTATTGGTGACATGAAAAAGTTCTTAACAGGAAGTGCCTGAAATGACAGAGTAGATGAACTGATAAAAGACAAAAAGACAAAAAGATTAGTTTATTGAAAATTTGTTTAAATGGAATACATGCGTTTCACTTTCAGAACCCTCTTTATTCATAATTCTATATATCTTTTGGGTTTCTCCTTTTTTTCTTTTCCAATTTACCTTAAGTTATTATTATTTCTCTTTTTAAGTCCCCTGTCACACTGAGCTTGTTAAGTCTGCATGTTACCTTACTATATCATATAAATATGTCAGTATTTCCTATATCTTTAAAGCAATAAAAGGGAAATTTAAAAAGAAAACAGAATTTCAAAACCAAAAATCTAGTCCACTTAAGTGAAATGACACATTGAGGAGCAGTGGTGGACTTCATCATCACTGTGGCTGCAGGAGACGCTGACATGGCTCAACTAAAGTGTGTTGAAATGGACAATAAATCATGTGATGAAGGGTGATAAAAATAAAATTTAAAAAAAAACTGTGCTACTTGTGAACCTTAAATTTCAATTAATATGACTCATCTTGACAGCCCTAAATAATAGAGATCTCAGTATCAATCAAAGATAATCATGCCCTAGCAATTTTTTAGTCTTAAGGAAGACTCTGATGGACCTTATACATATAAGGCTACTGTCACAGTTATAAAACACATCAAAATTCAGCAAGTGAACTAAGATACGTTCATATTGCTCCATGATCAAATGGACAATGGGCTTCTGCTGTTTCTGTTCCCTACAAACTTAGTTGGCCAGAGGTAAGTTATTCACAATGCTCTTTGAGCTGAAACTGGAGGCGAGGCCTGACAGTCCAATCTTGCCAACCTGTGTCTGACCCACACTGTCTTGCAAAATTAGCCCATCTAGTAGACATATTTCACATCTGAATAAGCTCACCATAGGTCTACAGGGAGTGAGTCAGTGTGACAGTTTTTGAAGTGCTCGGCAAAATCACTGCAATGAAGAAAAAGCTGCTGCTGGACAGCAAGGTCAAGGCTGGGGGACGGGTCCACTTTCCTTTGTCCCACCTGAAACTGGGTTCATCTGACACATCACTCTGAGATGCAATAACTCAGCACCCCTTATCCAAGGCAGACCAGTTCACCGGGGGCTTCCCAGTCATGGCCAGGCTTGATCGGATCAGAGACCCCTTTTTCTGTTGACGTGACAGAAATACTTGATAACCTGACAAGTGCTGAACAGGAGAAGCTGCTTGAATGATCAAGACAGAGAACTTGTTTCTTATCTTACAATACAATAAATAGATGATTATCTAGCATCCTCACCTGCGGTTGTACTGTTTTTATGTAATTTTCCCTTTTCTATTACTATTAATATTTTTATGTTCTTGTTGTGATCTGCAAAAGAAAGTAATACTTGGGAATTTTGGTTATTTAGATTCTGTCTGAGGTGTGTGTGAACCTCTGTCCTAGACTAATGTATTTGAGAAGTATATACTCGCCTGCTTCTTATTAGGTACGCCTGGTCAATTGCTTGTTAACACAAATAGCTTATCAGCGCAGCAAGTCGATGCATTTAGGTATGCAGACGTGGTCAAGACGACTTGCTGAAGTTCAAGTCGAGCATCAGAATGTGAAAGAAAGGGGATTCAAGTGACTTTGAATGTGGCATGGTTGTTGATGCCAGACAGGCTGGTCTGACAATTTCAGAACTGCTGATCTACTGGGATTTTCACACATAACCAAGTCTAGGGTTTACAGAGAATGGTCTGAAAAGGGGAAAATATCCAGTGAGCAGCAGATGTGTGGACGAAAATGCTTTGTTGATGTCAGAGGTCAGAGTAGAATAGACAGACTGGTTCGAGATGATAGAAAGGCTACAGTAAATCAAATAATCACTTATTTCAACCAAGGTAAGCAGGATACCATCTCTGAAAAAACCTTAAAGCAGATGGGCTACAGCAGCAGAAGACCACACCTGGTGACCCTCCTGTCAGCTAAGAACAGGAAACTGAGGCTACAATTCACACGGGCTCATCAAAATTGGACAACAGAAGATTGGATAAACATCACCTTGTCTGATGAGTCTCAATTTCAGCTGGAACATTCAGATAGTAGAGTCAGAATTTGTCATAAACAACGTGAAGGCATGGATCCATCCTGCCTTGTATCAACAGGTCAGGCTGGTGGTGATGGTGCAATGTGTGGGGGATATTTTCTTGGCACTCTTTGGGCCCCTTAGTACCAATGGAGCAATGTTTAAATACCACAGCCTACCTGACTATTGTTGCTGACCATGTCCATCCCTTTATGACCACAGTGTACCATCTTCTGATGGCTACTTTCAGCAGGATAATGCAACGTGTCACAAAGCTCAAATCATCTCAAACTGGTTTCTTGAACATGGCAATGAGTTTACTGTGCTCCAGTGGCCTCCACAGATACCAGATCTCAATGCAATAGAGCAACTTTGGGATGTGGTGGAACAGAAGATTAACTTCATGAATGTGCAGCCAATAAATCTGCAACAACTGTGTGATGCTATCATGTCAGCATGGACCAAAATGTGTCCAATACTTTGTTGAAACCAAGCCATGAAGAATTAAGGCAGTTCTGAATGCAAACGAGGGTCCAACCTGGTACAAGCAAGGTGTACCTACTAAAGTGGCCAATGAGTCTATCAAATAAAGATAGATTTGACAGCATCACCTTTAACTTGAAGAGCAGGAAACAAGCCAAAGAATAATAAACCAGAGAAGCCAGAGGGTAGCTGGTTATTCAAAGGAAATTCTTTCAAGTGAAATGAATACTGAAAGTATAATCTGATTTTTGGAATATTTCAATACCACTTTTTATATTTTGTCTTTTATATCTAAGGCCATCCTTAGCCATGTCTTCCTCTTCAGCATTTTCAAAAAGTAATTGGAAATTTCATCATCAAAGCTTTAAAGAATACATTGCATATTTTGACATCAAACATTATGTGTTCCTTTTATCTAATAATGATTACAGGGAGAAAAGGTTTGAGGTACAATGGCTGAAAAGGAAAGAAGATATTAAAGTGTAACAAAGTGAGAGACTACACTTGTTTTCAACCATCATTACACATTTCAGTGAATCTGCAGGCCAGGTGAGTTCATGGACTCACTAAGATAAGTGCACAAAAATAACAATGTCAAATCCGGTCTGAAAAAAGTACAAAAAAACCCTCAGCATGTGTATGTGAATGTAGCAAATGTAGTTCCAGATCTTAAAATTGTTCAGCTCTAATTTCTAGAGATGCTTGTTTGTCTTTATTATGTGGCAAACAAACACTGCTTTCAGCAACAAAATCTTCACACAAACATGAACACAGAGCTAAAAGGAATGACATGAAGAAACAGAACTAAAACTATCACATCACAGAAGGAGATGCACTTTTTCTGTGGAGAAAAGCAATGCGTAACAACAAAGAACTATTTGAAGCTGCAGCAAAAAAGTTTCAATACAATATTTTTTTGATACTTATTCAATGATTCGAGTGATACTGTAGACTATAGTTGTGATTGATGGATGCAGTTAAACCAACTGTTTCATTCTGGCTTCTCTCAGGTTGACTTGGCTGCTAAAACAGTGGCACTGGCTCTGGTAAACAGCTTCAAGTGTTTGTTGTTGTTTATTTGTGAGGATGAGCAGTGCATGAATGAGTTATAACTATAAACACCTTACGGGAAGCTTAATGCCAAGACGAAGACCCTCAGAAGTTATATTCTTAATTATAAGTATAATCTTTTCAATTACATCTGTTCAGTGAGAAAACTCAGAGAACTAAGCAAAGTGGCAAAAAATCCAAAGTCTCTCTAAAATGTTACACTGACAGCATGTCAACAAAATAAGAAGCATGAACAACATGCTGTCAGTGTTTGTATGGCATCAAAAACCAAGCACATTAGCTCAAGCACCAGGGCTCCTGTAAAACCACCATGAATGAGACGTTATCCAAGGGGCTGGCCCATCACAGCTCTTGTCTACAAATGAAAACGCTTTGATCACATTCACTGCTTCTGAAGCCTTATATTAGACAGATTTTAACCCTTTTTACCTGATTTAGCGAGTGCAATCTTAATCATCATCTTTTATCAAAATTTACGAATGACTCTACAGAAAAATGACATTATTTCCTGTTGTGGGTAAAGTGCCAGGCTTTAAATTGGGTGTAATTATAATAAGACTGCCCCTAAATGAAAACACCAGAACATGTAGAATTTAGTGAACCATCCGTTATATAGATATATTGATACAGTATATTTCAAAACACAAAATCATATACAGTATATCATAACTACATCTTTTATGAATATAATGGACACTACACTGATCATTGTCAGCCTGATTTTACGAACCCCATAACATTCAAGTATTAAAATCAAAATGAGCAACTGCGTTAGTGTTTTTTTTTTTTCTTTTTAAACTTAAACTTTGTTCAACTTTATCATGGTGCCTTATTTGGTTACACCAATGTTACAGTACGTAGCGAAATCAATCATTTGATCTTTGTTTGTATAGACACTTTACAAAGAGGACAGGTCTAGACCATATTCACTGTTGTAACCTATCATAATAAAGATCAACTTTAATCACAGCACTAGCTCTATTTAGCCCCCCACAGTGGTGACAAACCTTCTCTTAAGGGGCAGGAATGTCAAGCAGAACAGACTCATATTGACAGCCCTCTGCAAAACCTGCTTCAGGGTTGGAAAGGGCAAGTATACTTTGGCAGAATCTATTTATACTGATTTATGCCATCACTATGTGGAACAGGTCTGCTGTAGTGGTCTTTATTTACAGTGTATATACAGTAACTGACATTGGATACTTAAGACCTTCTTTAAGATTCTCTCAGTATATTCTTAGACCCCATTGATCCTAAATTTCTAAGCAGTTACATTGGTGACAGTTATGTCCATGTTTTGGGAAAAATGTAAGATAAAATGTGGCAATATGGTCAAGAAAATGCAAATGGTATTTGTTATTTTTAAGCAAATAAAGCTTTCTTTGAGATGCCAGCAGTGCTAACATAAACAGACTCTGTGCTATTACTACACTAGGCCAGAGGTTTTCAAAGTGTGGGAGAGTGAGTATTGCCTAAAAGAACCCCCAAACCCATAGACATAGGGTTAAAAAAAACATCCATGTCTCATCTTTAAAAAATGTATATAATTTTTAATGGCTTTGTCCGAAGGTTCTTTTAAGCATTCCTGTTTCCAAGGAAGTAATTTTATTGGGTTTGGAAATAAACTAATTAGCAATAGTGTCTAATGATTATGGTCTCCTCTAATCAAGACTGAACAATCAGTCTGCATCTTTGTGGTTGATGTGGGGCTGTACTGTCCTAGAAATACCTGCAGATCATCCTTCCCTTTCGGCCTGGTACTTTTTGGTCAGTCAGTGCAAAATGCCCAGATTCACACAGGCTGCCTTGTACTTAAAATGCTAAATTTCTCAATTACTTTTCCAGTGACTGCAATTCCTTTAGCTTCCTGTCAAAAAAACTCCTATTGCTTGGTCACCAAACTTGGTGCTTCATTTCCGTATGATCCCGGAGATAACACAGCGTCATTAGCCAGCCTGTTTGGAAATCCCACATTGTGACTGTTGAACATAATCAAGACTAACGTAGTAAAATCTAAACTTTAGTCATGGCTGTACTTCATTTAAGTATTCTTACTACATGAATCAGTCTCTTCTCTGTGTAATTAGAAGTTAGTAAAACAAATATTTAATGATTTGTGGTTCTGTGCCTCCCCTGAAGCTCTCTGGCCCCCCGCAAAATCTTTAAAAATGTTAACAAGTATCAGCCCTTGCCTCAGCCACAACACCTCAGAAAACTTGAACAGATCACTTGACAACATAGTTAACTGACAGCTTGAGATACAGCAGAGCTTTAAGGATGCTCTGATAGCTCAGTGGGCCAGAACATAAAAAAGAGTGCAGACTGACATCAGAATCTCATTTGTGCTTAAAACTAAATGTAAATACAAAAGATGAAAAACTAGCTTAGTCTCTTTTGACAAATATAAAAATTGAAAACAGCTACAAAATTTAAGACCTTCTGGTCTTGCATTCAAGACTTTCAATACTTTTTAAAAGCCTTACTTTTTGCTTAATTGATTGATCAACTTAAAACTTTTTAAGACCCTGCAGACACCCTGATTTAAGAAACAAGAAACATCAAATTAAAAAAATTATTAGCAATGGCATCAATGATGAACTACCACCCACTTTGGAAATAAGAGTCTACCTTTTATGAGTTTAATAATCACTTTTATAGCATATCACTTCATGAGTCAGGCAGACAATTTCCTGCTACAAACTATTCTGAATGAAGACCCCATTGTTTGGTATAAAATTGGTCATTCCTAAACTACAAAGCCTGACCTCCAATAAGAACTATTACTTTAGGCTGCAAAAATAAGATATCTATTTGTAACTGCCTTTACAGATTAACTTATAACTGGTGCTATAATAATTTGCGATCATACGTTGTATATGTGCTTCTTTGTCAACTTGCAGTATTCACTCGTAACATGGAGCTTGTATCTCCAATGTGTTGAGACCTTTGCAGAACAGAATCCAGTCATCATTGCTAATTTTACATCTGAGCTGATTTAATTAAATGAAGGCTGAGCTAAATTATTTTATTTCATGCTTGACTATACATCAGTATTACTGTAATTATCATTGAGTTCAGCAAACATTGAAAGATGTTCAAATTAAGTCCAAAAAGCTAAAATCTGAACTTTATGTCATTCCAGTGCCTGTTTGGATACCTGATTGAAGGAGATCTTGTTAGTTTTCATCCTCTGTGGTTGGCTTTTCCATGTTTTCCCAAAGAAATGCTGGTGACTTCTATCAAATAGGGTCACTCGGAGTTGGTAGGTCAACTCTTGTGCCCCCTCTGCCAAGTCCTGTGAGCAAAAGCAGGAGAAAAATTGCACATTTTTAAAACCACAGTGTTTCCTGACCATAAAAGATTTAGATGTTTTTAAAGTTTGAACATATGATCTTCTGTTTGTAGTTAACAGTCTGGGTGGTAAATATCTAAACAAAACTCATTTCAATTTTTCAATTATCTATTAAGAGTTTTAACTGAACAAGAAGCTGGAGTGAAACCAGCTTTACAGTCGGGGTTATCTTAGAGGGATATTTAATCAAGACCTAAATTTTAAGGTAACCGCACAATGGGTTGGTGTGGATTTATATAAACACAGAAAAATTTACAAATATTTACTGATTAAATGCAAGTTTTATATAGGAGGCCGTGTGACGCATCATATATTAGCTGAGTTTATGCGTTGGTCTTTATCATACTTTTAAGCTAGCCTAATATCTACCAACAGCCATAAGTCAGTCAGTCTCATCCCTTTTAGTTTAAACTTTAAACAAAACACACGCACACATATTTCCACATCTCAACCAAGCATTTAGCATTAGCTTTGAGGTGTCACCTGCGGGGGTTGAGCTACAGTAAGTCGGTTGAGGCAGAGTTGAAAGCCGTTGGACTGGGTGAAGTGGCTTTCTACGGCCAGGCGGACTGCCTGGCGGGGTGGGGGTATCAACCGGCTTCTTTCAAATACTTCTCTCCAGCCGTCCGCCATGTTGAATAAGTCTTCCGTTTTCACATTTCCCTTTAGTCAGTGAAGTAATTACAATGACATGATAAAATATATGAGGTTCACAAACAATATGTTACTCTAGCTACTAATTTCCTAACTATCCCCTCAGATTTTCAAACACACAGCCGCCATTTTGAAATCGGAATCTACTACTTAGTGTCGGGGGGTTAGCAAGGTGAAATGATACCGTCATTTTAAATATTAACTACTACAGAAAAGTATGATAGGTTGCAATTGCACATACGTAAGGTTCACGTATAGAGCGAGTCGTTTTAAAGAGTTTGAGTGAAAGAATTAAATGTTCAAAGTTGTCGTCTGAAGTCCTCTCACCTTCCATTTGGTATCTCCCATAGCCTTGCATCTGTTACTATGGTAATATTGGCGTTGCTATGCAGGGCTTCCTCACAATCCTCCAATAGGAAACACAGGAGAAAACAATCTTCGTTGGGCACGTGGCTGTTATTAATGTTGTTAATACTATTCATATAAATTAGATTTTAGCAGTGGCTAAAGAATATGAAAAAATCATATAATGTATAAATATGGTGTTGAAAGTAAGAGTTCTGTATTATGTTTTTTTTTTCAATCAAAATAGCATGCTTTCATTGTTATTAAATTTCTCCATAATGCAGAATGTCTTACAATATATCAAATACACTTTAATGTTGCACTGCAATATTTAATGCATGTATTTAATACATTTAATTCATTTAATACATGTATTTAACACTTTATTGTTATAGCTGGTAAAGTCATTAAACTATTCAAACTGCTTGGTGACTAGTAGATTATCTCACAGTCTTTAGTAATATGCCTGAATGAAATATTTGTTGCTATGTTTGGTTAATTCAAAATTTACAGTGCTGCCATAATGTAAGTTAATTTGAAAAAAATAATGGAAGAACTCGTTTGTGAGAAATTTCTTGCAGGTTTTATTGCATTCAGGATGTTTAAATAACAAGAAATTACAGGATCTTAAAAAAGTCTTACATTCTAGTGTTATTACAGTTAGTTAGCACTGCTTCTCTCTAGTATAAATAACATGCATATTGTGTGTGCATGCCTGTTAGTGTGAGTGTCTATTTGTCAACCAGACAGGTGAGTAAAAACCGCCAAGGAAGGAAGAATAGACATCTGATCATTTGCGGTTCCCAGAAATGCTAAGTAAGAAAATTATTTGGTTAAAACATTAGATGACCATTGCATCTCTGTTTTCCCTTATTTTGAATCATTTGTTCACAAAATGCTATCCTAGGAAATGTTCTTCCGAAATACATGACAGTAGTCTCATTTCTCAGTTCAAGTTACAATAGCAGGGAAGATACACTAGAGGGCAGCATCAGACCAAAGCCGCGTATAGTCATTCTACAGAGGAAGAAAACGGAAGCGGTAGGTACAAACGGCGAGAACCACTGAGATGTTTGGACTTTTTGGGAAAAATAAACCGTTTAAAATACGGACTTACCATGAAAACAAAAAATACGGAGTTGCAGCAAAAAACTTGAAGGATTTGCTTAAGAAAGGCTGCAAGTTATTACAGGTTAGTATATTTGTTTATGCGGTTGTTAATTTTTTATCGGTTTGAACCCTTCCGCTTTTCCTCAGGGAACATGTTGTCAAAAAATGGCCCACAAAATAGGTGTTATCAAAGAGAATATTAGTAGCTGCGTAGTGTCTCTTTTGATTATCGCCAGTTTAGTGACAACTATAGCTTTTCGATCAAACGCTTCTCGAAACAGGGACGGTACAGTCCGATACGGGGTCATCTTCAACAAAAACAATAGATAGGGAATCTCCTAAGCGTCTGTACAGTAGCGGACTGTGACAGTGGAGGCCACAACCAGATGTAAGATAAACAGAAAAAAAGATAGAAGTTCTAGACACCAGTGAATATTGCGAGTATGTCAGAGATAGTGGCCGACACATTTTATATTATCATCCCTTGATTGAACTTACTGCACCAAAACAAAAGATACACAAGATATGACTCTAGATTACAGATGGCTGAATGACTGAATGTTTAATGGTAGCCCTATCATAAAGAAAAATTTATGAATTAGAATAAAGGAAATAATATGATTTGGGCATACTTTATTGATAAAACTCAATCACGTATCTGTATCATTAATTTTACATTTTCATTTGCAGCTGCCACTTTCAAGTGCACATGTCTGTTTGTATGTTGATGGGACAAAAGTGACAGAGGATTTCTTCCCAACTCTGCCAGACAATACTGAACTTGTTCTTCTCACTAAAGATCAGACATGGAGTGGAGGTAGGCAAGCAACCAGAGCACGCCTATAGCATGCCTTCTAGTGTGTTTTTCTGTGTCATATGTCTTCTTTGCTTCTTATTTCAGTCGTGTGTGACATTGGTTGGTTATTAAACACAAACCAGCATGCTGATGGTCTCATTGAAGCTGCAAGAGGACTTCTGTCTGATGAGAAGTCACCAAAAAGGCGAAAAATCTTGACTGACCTGCTGCATAACTTGGAGGACAGATCTGAGCTGGAGGACAGAGAGGAAGATGAAGACTGGTTCAGAGGTACAAAGTTTTAATGGAGACATGGGCGGCTTGGTTTATTGACTTACAACAATGAAAAAAACTACTGTTTATTCACTTATTTCTATAGAAAAAAACATGTCAAAGAGACACTTTTAAAATGGATCGCCTATGTCCTGCATTTAAACATTTTTTGTAAAAATGCAACAGAAAATATTTTCAGTTTAACAACAAACTACAATTTCAGAACATTTTAAAGTCAGCTCAACAGAGTGTTTCATCTCCTTGTTTTGTTGTGCTAAAGTTTTCCACTTAAATGTGTAATGTAAGACAGGCCTTTTTAATTCACAGGCAGATTGTTGATCATTTTCTTATCCTTCCTCTGGTGGGATCAGGGACTTCTCAGTCTTATTAAGACAATAAGACTTTAGTAAAATAGAAATGAGGAAAATCAAAACAAGTCTTGAGAAAGGAAGAATTAAACTTACTCTTATCTGATTATCATATGTATATAATTACTGTATGAAGCAATACAAATTACAGCTTATAAGGCTAAAGTGGATGCTTCAGAATGTGTTTAAGACCTTTTCCAATAAGCCCATACACTTAACACTTTTGGTTTTGAAAGCCAACACTGACAAACTTGAAAGCTTTTCCCCTTGATGATATTTTATTTACATGATCCTGCACCAGAACCTGTAAATGAAAAGGGCTTGATAAGACAGTGAGTTATCAGGGATTCACAATCCATTTTGGGGCATTCAGATAACAAGTGACTGCTCTTTATCACAAAGGTTCACACTGTGCAACAACAATATGTCTTCAGTGATGACCTAAGAGAGGAACTCACTTTTCTGTCTCTTATGCAAACAGCTGCCTGTACGTTTGGTATGCCAAGGTAAGAGGTGTGCAGTGATGCCGCTTGCAATAAGAATGAATGGGGCCAAATCAGCCACCAGCAAAGAGGCGTATCTTTAACTCCCTCATTTTGTCACCAACCTCCTTTAAAAGATGTGGTCATATACAGTTAGCAAATAAGTCTTTTGGGGCACTGATTCGATTGAAACGACAGCTCATTTCCAAATGACAGGGAGTCATGATGCGTCATTTGCGGACAAGCCAGATCTAAGAGCTGGCTCCTTTCAAGAACAATGGGAGTCAGATCCTGTTTGAAAGACGGTTTCCTTTTTTAAAAATGGTACCATTTAGGAACCCTAAAAATGGCTCTTACTACTGAGCTGAGACAAATATTTTGAATCTCTAAAAGAGCAGTAATTCCCATAACTCCAAGTAAAGCTGGACAGAAGTACATTAAGCCATGCTGTTTTTTCTTACCAGAGTACAGCAGATAGCTTAAATTAATGGGCCCTCTTTGATAGGTTCCAGCTCAAGTCAAGTCTACACAACCACTCCAGTTTGGGTCAAAGCCTCCCAGAACACCTCCATATGCAGTCTAAGCCATCAGATGTCAAACTGTTTTCAGTACGCACTGAAGTGCCTCCACATAAAGCCCCGCTTGGTATCCACATGCCCCACTCAGCTATAAATCCCTGTTAATGTGTTGTATATACAGGGTATAAAATAGTGAATCACTATTTCAAGACTTGCCCACATTGAGGTGATGCGTGGCTTTGAATGACTCAAAATATGTTGACAACCTACAAAGAATTCCTCATGTCAGCTCATTTGTAACCTTTTAAGGTAGGTATTTTTTGCGAGTATTATAACATACAACAAATAATATTTCGTTTTATAGTTGCACAGTTTCACACCAAGTATTTCAAAAGTGTTGAATTGATTAATATAACTACAAGTACAACACTCCAAATTTGATATGACTTAATTTTCTTTTGAGGTAAATACTGTTTTCATTTCAGGCATTGATACTCGATTCAAGACGAAGTCTGCCTACATGAAATTCAACTGCCAAAGTAGGATACGAGGCTACATGAAAGAGGTATAAACTTCTTTTTCTTCTATTCAATCCTCAGCCATTCTTTAGTTTTTTATTTAATCTTATAACTGATATTTCTGTCGTCAGGTAGATGATGCTGCAAAAACCATCCAGAAGGCAAAAGTTAGGGCTGAGTTTGAGGAAGCATCCAACTGCCTGGTGGAAATGTTACAGACTGCAAAATACAACGGATGCTACTTTGACAGGACTGCAAAGGAGCCACATCGCCTCTGCACTCAGGAAGGATGGTTCACCTGCCAGGTATTAAAGGGGTTGATATATCCACCAAAACTGAATTAAGAGGCAAAAACAGGGTTGTCATCTTCTCTTCTGTGTCTTCCTCAGGGAACATTTGACCAGGAAGTCTGCCTGTCTCTCCATTCAATCAACCCTTATGGGAGCAGGGAGAGCAGGATCATCTTTAGCACCTGGAATCTAGACCACAGGTTTGATATTTAGGCTGTTAAAAATGAATTAAAGCTTAGTGACTCAGTAGATATTGTATACAGTTTGAAAGAGATTTTCCTTGACCTTTATTGAAATTGGCTTGAGCAATTTTGACTGCAGGTAAACTTTACCTTAGAATTAATTGACCAACATTACCAGGGAATGACTAAACATAACTTGTATGACAAACAATGAAGAAAAACTTAATGTACTTCATCCTAAAGATTCTCAGCAATGATTCATAACTAACTTACTTAAAAAACGTTTTAGTGCAGAGTGAGAGTATGTTATTAAACCCTCCATCAACAAGTCGTTAAGGATACTGAACTTACAGGCTTCACATCTTTCATTGTTAGTCATGGAGATGCTTTATTCATTGTACAAAATTGAACGTTAGTGTACACTCAAACTTGAAAAAAAAAAACATTAACCAAGTTAAGAAAAGTATCATCCAGACGAATATCTAAAGGTCGCTATTTCATTGATGTAAAATCAAAAAAGTTACTATCAGAGTCTAATTTTAAAACGGTTTATGTTTACTTCACTTTCAAGTGTGTTATGTTGAAATAGACTGAAAAACATATGTACATTTTAGATTGAAATTCTAAAAAGTTTGAAAAGAAAAAAATTATATTAAAAAAAAAAGTATTTTTCTCACATTGTGGAATGATTTCATGAGTTGGTCTAACATTATGTTGAAAACTTGCTCACTCTGAGGCAGTGAGGGTAGGTGGTCCAAAGTCTGCTTCTGTATTTGAACCCTCCATCTTAACAAAGGAAACTTCAACCCTTCGCACATAGGTCACGCTTTGCAGGAGTTAGTGTTGGGAGGGAGCAGTTTAACAAAGGCTCATTTTGTGGCTGGCTTTAAGCCAAATTTTTTACTCATTTTGAAGCCAAAATTCACTTTAAAAAATGTTTATTTTGGGCAGTTTTGTGCCTTTATTTGATAGAGGAGGATGGTGGATAGAGTCGGAAACAGGGACGAGACATGCGGTAAAGGGCCTCAGGCCAGATTCGAACCCAGGTCGCCCGCGTACATGGGGCACGCCTTAACCACTCAGCCACTTGTGCCCTGCCAAAATTCACTTAATCACAATTTTACTGCATATAGAATACATTTTGATCAACTTAACACCATGCTGCATCTTCTTGCTTTTGTCTTTTTTACACTTTCCCTAAGGGTTTCTTGTAAAACAAATTTTCATAAAACAAATCTCAACTAAAGACTAACTTTATGAAATGCAGCTTCACAGAAGTTCCCACTCCAAATGCCTGTTCCCCTCTGAAGCCAACACTGAGGTTTTTCCATCAACAGGTGCTCCTAAATGTCCATCAATGGATAAGTCCATAGAACTAAAGACAACAAAAGAGAAGGAATGAACAGCACAAGAACATACAGCCATTACATTGTTTTTTTTTATGTTCTGTCATGCTAAGTCAAGAAAAGGGTTTATACAGAAGACACCAAAAAACTGACAGGAAAAAGCTGTACCCTCTGTAACAAAGTTATGTCAGAACTTATAACAATGCACAAGTTCATGGACCATTGAAGTACTTCCTTAAGTATGACAAAGTGTCTGACCAGCTCTACTTAGAATGTGGTGTAGCCTTTTTTATCTAAATGCTGTCATCACCAATTTAAAGTCACTGTAAAGTGATGTAAAAATCTTTATGTAAGGTTTATTGTATGACAGAGCACTGTGTGATGAACCACCAGGCCAAATGTCAGTAATGAAAAACATCGCTTAGTTTGAGGCAGTAAAAAATCCGTTCACACATAGATTTCAGGGTTTTCATATGTTTACAGCAACCTTATTCTAACATATCTAGTGTGTTAAGACACAAAGTTTGAATTTAACTTTACAGGGACTTAAAAATCATCAAAATGCAGTCATTGCACAGAAAATGTAGTTCTAAGAAGCACACTAAAGAATTGAAACTCTTATCACTGGAGCTTTGAAGACAATAGTGCCATTTCATATAATATCCTGAAGGTCTTTAAAATGTCAGTGGTTGCAAAATGTGTAACTGACCAGTTCATTGGAACAAGATACCTGCTGTTTAATAAAACAAAACTATACTTTTTTGTGTCAAGGATTGAAAAGAAGAGATCGATCATTCCTGCTCTGCTTGAAGCGCTACAGAATCACAAGAGCACGGATGTCAACCTGAACTACTTCTACCGGCTGCTGTTCACAAGGGAGAACCTAAAACTGGTTCACATTGTTTGTCACAAAAAAGGAGCTCACTATCTGCAGTGTGACACCAAGAAGATTTTTAAAACAGCCAGCAACACAGACAAGGGAAAACAGAAAGCCAAAGGGAAGAGGAGGCGCTCGCGATGAGTGTCCACATAAAATTAAGTTTTAAACTCTGACAACATTATGGATTATGGCAATAAACTGTGAAATACCTCAGGTTCTCTTTTAAAAGGCATTATAAACAAGGCATCACATTTTTCACCTAAGTATAATGTATTTTTCCTTTTTATATCCTGCTTGTAATCAGTAAACATCTGACAGAAATATGTTTGTAAGTAATAAATTATTACAGTGAAATGGGTTGAAATCATGGAAAACATTTATTTGTTCTTATGTTGGCACAATAATGTAAACTGCATGAACTGATTATACAATGACTGCTTCATGTATGAGGCACAAAGTTGCATAGACAAATATGAAAGCATTCTGCATAAATAAGGCTGTAAAAATATATAAAACATTTGACTGGATTGTCAGAACAATCAGTTATGTACAAAATACAAACATGTGAACAGCACTAGTGCATTTATTATGAACCTCAAAGTCTGAATCAAACTTACTCTGAGTTGTCATCAGTTTAGTCACACACTGAAGACGTAAATGAAAGCTTTTTTTAATTCATGTTATCGGAATATATGTTTATCATTTATTTTTGCCATGTTTGTATGAACTTTACAGAAAAATCTGGGAGATTATTTAACATTTTTTTTGTATGCAAATATACAGATGAGTTGAGTTCTAAACAGCTGCCAACAAATGAGCACACAGATGTGTTGAAGAGAAAAGTCTTATACAACAATGGCTCGTTCATCTTTAATTCTGAAATTGTGCTATTAAAAGATTTCATTATGGAACTTTTTTTTGGCTTCTATACCCTCCTTTCAAATATGTTTATAGTTTAAAACCAGAAAATGACATTACTATACAAGATATGTGTTCATATGACTTCTGCATTTTACCCTTATTTATTTATAGGTGTATCTTTATCTAGCACTTTCAGCAACACTCAAGGCTAATATCAGCCTGCATAATTGTGCTAGGATGATGTATTACATATTTGAGGACGGATTTCTCTAGATAAAGTGCTTTTTTTCAACACACCGTCAGACTAAAGATGACTGAACCATGGGTGGTGTGGGCAGACTTTAAGCTATAAATATCAAATCAAGCACTATACACTGTTGTGTGTGAGTAGATACAGAGTACATGTTCCTTACTGGTGGATATATAAACCCCATTGCTGCAGCATTGTGGGAAAATATCAATAGACATCATTATTTGGACGTCATGCCACATTTGATAGGCTGAATACAACTAAGCTTTTTTTGGTATTTAGGTAGCCAATCAATGACTTACTCTCAACCAGTAACAGTCATGTTTTAAATACTTGTGGTAAAAGTGGACAACAAACTTGTCACCTGATTTTTTAGTGCAAAAAAAATCACTAAAGCATATTGAGAGTCACAAACAGCAAATTCAGGGCAAATACATCCTTTAAATGTTGGTTTGGCTGTAAGCAATATCTGACCCACAGTATGGTTAGCAACAGCAAATCCATGCTAACCTGACTCCCACTGAAATGCTTACTTTGAAAGGTTACTTGAATTTGGCTGTTATTCTCTAGGTTATGATGAGTTTAATGTCCTTCCATTGGCAAGACAAAGAGTCCACTACAGTTATTAGTGCAGTCCCTTGTCACTGAACACCTCTGTCTCCTTCCTGCATTCTGCTGAAGTCTGCCTCCTCTTCATCACTGTCTTCTGGTGCATAGTAGTGTCTTCTCCTGTTCTCCCTGTGAGCACGGGTAGAGGAAGATGATCTCTGAGGAAAGTCCTGTTGAACAAAATAATATTTTTTAGGAAGAATCAGTAATCAAGTAGCTTTTTGGGTTGTTTATCTCCTTAGTTTAACTTCATAAAAGGAAGTCAAATAAAGTGAGTTGGTTGAAATGTGGCTATTGATGTAACATTATGCCTTATGTAAAAACTGGGGGTTTATAAAGTGACTCAGTTTAAACCACTTTGTTGTAGAGAAAAAAAGGAACATGACTGGCTGCTCACTATAACTTCAGTGTTAGAAATGTAAACCAAAGTTGGGTGCTCTTGGGAACAGGGGAAATAATGTCCAATCAAAAGAGGAAACCAGGCACTTCAAACATAAAAACATGTAGAAAATGAATGAGGGAATATTTTTAAAGCCCTTATCATAATGGCCAAATCTTTTAAAAAATCTAACATGTTTCAATTAAGCAGGTCTTCACTGTCTGTTAGCCTTGATTAAGACTGACTTGGTGGAAGCATGTTGGCTTTTTAAATGATTTGGTCATTATAATAAAGGCTTTTAAAATATTTCCTTCCTCATTTCCTAAGTTTTTCATGTCTGAAGTGCCTGTTTCCTCTTTTTATTAAATCACTTTACACTTAACTTTTTTTTAAGATTTATTTTTGGGCATTTTTGTGCCTTTATTAGATAGAGGAGGACAGTGGATAGAGTCGGAAACAGGGTCAAAAGTGGGGGAGAGACACACGGTGAAGGGCCTCAGGCCAGACTCGAACACGGGCCACCCGCGTACATGGGTCCTTAAACCATCAGGCCATCTGCTCCCCCACTTTACACTAAACTGTGACAGGGAGTAAAGGAAACCCAACAATATTTTGAAATTATGGCACCCCCTCTATAAAAACATAGAAAACCAGACAACATTTGCAGTGTTTAAAGTGGTTGATAATGTAATTCTCTTAAGCTATTCAGGCAAAAATGACCCACTACTACACTGTTAAGAAGGTCTAGAGTGATAGCAACGATGGGGAATTTTGTTTTACAAAGACAGTGGAGGGCATTGCTGATGCACCTGTTTCAAAGGTAAGGAGGCAAAATAGTGGGTGAAGTCTTCCTCCCATTGAACTAGCAGGGGGGAAAGATTTAGATTTAATGGAACAGATTTAATGGAAGCAAAAGGGCATCTGTTCAAACGACAGAGCTGGCAGGAACAAACGGCACCGTTAGTTTACATGCCACGTCTCTTTTGCTCTTTCAACTGCATAACAATGTGTAAAATCATCAACTGGGAAAGTGGTATGGCAGCATTTGGGTCAACATCAAAAGTCAAAGGAGGTTTACCAGTTAAGCTTTATTATGGTGCTCAAGCAAATCTTTAAAATGGATGTGATTTGTTCATTAAAAATGGCTCACCTGTACACTATCCAGGTTTCCAAAGAACTGCTCCACAGGAAGAATCTGATTACTGTCGTCATCTGGAAACATGTTTCTGACAGAATCTTCACATTCCATGTCCTCAAACTCCTGTTTATCAAAGGTACTGTTCATTCTGCAGCTGTCCATATCCAGCTCTGTCCTGAGCTCATTCTCTTTGCCTTCCTGTCCTTCGAGCTCTGGTGATGCCAGGCATCTCCTCCGACCTGCAGTCAGAGTGCATTCACAGCTGATGCGGGACAGTCTCTCTTGAGGTGTTTCTGCTTTACTGAAACCACTGATCACAGAGGTGTTATCTTCTGCCGAGTTTGTCTTGTGACTTTTGATACATCTTCTTCTTGAAGCACCCTGTAACAAAAGGTTGAAGGCTTATTTAATGACAAACAGCAGCACATGACTGATTACTTAACTTGCTCTTTATATAATCTGTTCTCTTTAGTAAACACTTGAGCACAAACCTTTTTGGAGTTTTTGACCTCAGCATTGCTCTTCCTTTTTCTGGGTTTTACGCCATCAGGTTGACCTGGCATCTGAAAAGTTACATTTTGTTATATTAACCATGTGGCAAAACTCATTCAAAGCAATAACCCAATTACTGTTAATTATCATCATCAGACTATTTAGGTAACTCATGCAAGGCAGCTTGCAGGATGGATGAAGAAAAAAAGGGAAGAAAAGAAAATGAATCTAATGGAAATGTTGGATTACAAAAGTCCATCACTTTTTGATTTTTTAATTAATCCAAATTCAAAAAGAGACAAGGCGTAACAAGCACAAGTGCTTTCTAAAACATTCTGAACAAGAAAGAATGAAAAAAAAGAAATCAAAAAGTTGTACCTGATATTCAATGCAAATATCTGTGATGTTATTGCACATAATATCAGTGCTGCACTATCAAATGTTAGTGTAAATTAAAGACATTCAGAAAAATCATACACTTGTAACACATAATCATACAGTGGAGGATCAATAAACCCCTTGCTTTACTTGTATCTCTCAGACTTTCAGTGATTCATAAACTTTGACTACAACATGTTTATTGTCATGACCCAGTTAGGTGTGGCATTGTAAGGTAACAGGGGACTTGGTTATTTTACCACCTTGATTTTAGGGAAGAGCCAGGGACAACAGAGAGAGATTTAATTAATCTTGTTTTGGAGAGAAATGGGAGGTAGGGAAGGTTTGTTGCTGGCGCACAAGACCCCAGACATACCTGGCAGACACCAGCATTTTTCTGTGAGCACTTAACTAACTCATGTTGGTTTAAATCAGCAGGGAAGGCTGCTAATACTGTAACCCTAGCTTTAGTTTTATGCAAAGCTAGCCTAAATGTCTTTGCAAAACACAAAACTGTAGAAGAAAAGGTCAAGTGTTATGTATTGGGAACTTTTCAGCTTTATATTTTCATGGAAGCAAAAGATGGATGTCGAACATTATGCACCAATTGCTTGTAAAGAAAGAGAACGGATCCATCTGACAAATCCACTCGTAGTATGTTGGTGTACCACTGATAATCCTTCATATATTGACCTTTGTACTATCAGAGCAGATCAGAAAAAGACTGATGATATGGCAGAAGTCAGACAGATGTGTCCCATATAATGTAAGCGCGCACTTGGCACAAAAAGCAAGGAAATTTGTGTTTTGTAGATTATTTCTTTGTCGTAACAATGCTTCTTGGCAATAACTCTTATACCGTTGGAAAGCCTGTTTATTACCCTTTTAAATGGTGCCACATTTGTAAGGAACATGCATTTGTGTTGTGGGATGAGTAGCAGAGCTGAGTATGTGGGATGCGCCCATGAAAAATTTGCCAAATCTTCTCTGTCAATGTCAAACAGCTCATTCTGCCATTGACTCTTGATGGGTGTTTGGTGGATTGGATGATTGAAGGTTGAAGAAACAAGACATATTCACAATTTAACAATTTATTTATTCATTTAACAAACAGGAGCCTCAACAGTGTGTGGAAGAACCATACACAGCCACAACAGCCTGGCTCCTCCTCCTCATGCTGGTCACCAGCCTGGTCACACACTGCTGTGGGATGGCATCCCATTCCTCAACCAGCATTTGTCGCAAGTCAGCCAACGTGGCTGTGTTGGTCACTCTGGCACAAACAGCATGCCCAAGCTGGTCCCACAAGTGTTCAATGGGGTTGAGGTCAGAACTGCTGGTAGGCCGTTCCACTCCAAAATTCTGAAGGTAGTCTCTGATAAACCCTGCTCTGTGGGGGCGAGTATTGTCATCTTGGAGGATAGAGTTCAGTCCCAGACCATTGAGATATGGGATTTCCACTGGTTACAGAATCTCATCTCGATATATCTCTGTATTGAGATTGCCTCCAATGATGACAAGCCTTGCATTTCCAGTGAGGGAGATGCTGCCTCCACCTAAAGATGTTACTCACCTCACCACTACAATCACCATAGCGTTCTCCATGTCTTCTCCACACTTTGACCCTACAATCCAACTGCCATAGGCAGAATCTGGACTCATTGCTTAACATAACGTTCCTCCAAATGTTCAGGTTCCAGTGCATGTGTTGCCAACACCAGTGCAAACAGACCTGATGGTGAAGGGCAGTCATGGCAGGCCTCCTGACTGCAAATCTGTAGAAGACAGCATTCAGTAGCTAAGTGCTGATAGGGTGAGGAAAAGGTCTTCTAGGGGTGTCGTCTTCTTGGGACGCCCCGTTACAAGGAACTTGGCCTTCAGTTTGGAGATGGTACTACGGCTCACTCCAAACAATGCCACAACTTATTTTTGCAGAACACCAGCTTGAAGTTGCCCTATCACAGGGGCCCTATCCAGATCAGTCAACGTGGCATGCTGATTCTTGGAGCAGTAGAACACCTACTGACCGCTGTAGCAGGGCCCAAGGGTACCAGAAGCTCAAAACAAGAGTCAATGGCAACAGCAAAATAAGCTGTTTGGTACTGGCAGAGAAGTTTTAGCACATTTTTCATGGGCCTAACCCACATACTCAGCTCTGCTGCTCATCCCACAAATGCATATTCCTTACAAATGTGGCACCATTTAAAAGGGTAATAAACAGGCTTTCCAGCGGTATAAAATTTATTGCCAAGAAGCATTGTTACGACAAAGAAATAATCTACCAAACACAAATTTCCTTACTTTGTGTGCTAAGTTTATATATATATATGTATGTGGAGAGAGAAGGAGAGAGCGCGAGAGAGATAGATGTGTGTGATGACACTCTGAGACAAATATGTCCGTGTAGAAACACTGACGCATCAACGTGTGCTCATATTTGCATCCTTCCACCAACTTCAGTGGGTCGATAGTTTATGAACGAGGAGAAATGCGAATGCTCCAATTGCGAAAAAGTATGAAGTGTTTTCAACCCTGCTCTTTAGACGCCATAGACTGTTTAAACCTGCCACATTCCCAACATACGGGGACGGTAATTTCACATCACGTTACTCATCAACCACAACTGAAGCACTAACGTAAACATTTAACTTTTTAAGTACTGCGCATTCACTTCTATGATTGTTACAAGCCATACCGTATTAAAGTTTAAACTTACATGTGGAGATACAGTTTTCGACGAGTGTGTTTGGTGTGCATCGTCAAGACCTGCCATCGGAAAAAGTTAGCCTGACGTAACGTTAAACTAATTAATGTCACATGACATACGGTCAAAATATGTGGACGCTATTCGCAAAGGGGTACAAAATAAGATGTTAGGGGGGAAGCTGAACTCGGCCGAGTGCTGACAGAAAAACATAGAATAACTGGGTTCGATTATTAGCAACAAGCTAATTAAGCTAACGCTACGGGTAGCATTCAAATACCTAATTTCCTAGCTTGCTGGTGTCTGCTGGATAAGTAGCCTAGCTTAGCACTTACCTTATGAAGCATTTGCCGGTGTTGTGTTTGTTTTCAGCGCCGTCGATTTTAATTGTTTTTAGGTAGGCCTTTAAATCAGTTGATATGATAACCTAGGTCCAAATCCTCTCCCTTCACGATGTATGGCGCCGTCCCCTCTTCTCCGCTAGTCTGTGGCAGGTTCGCCAAAATATGTTTCCGGATGTTGAGGTTCACTCGGCGGTCACAGGGGGCCATTCAGAGCCTGGTTGGAAACCTGGTTTTAATAACAAAATAAGAACGAGATTTCGGATTTTTTTAACAGACTGTAAATAGACATTTCCTTATCTTCTGTGGTATGCGTTTGTCTTGATGGACTGGTCATTTAAAACACGACTATCTACAAAAGTCCACAGTTCGTTTTCACACTTTTCTAGTGAACTTGGGGAAAACAATGCAGTGTCTGTAGCCCATATAGATGCCCAAGTGAATGTCAGAACTATTTCATTTTCGATTTAACGTTTTTTCATTTAAATAAATTCAGATATTGATTGAAATGCCCAGCCACCCCTAAAAATTAGTGTACCCCAGAATTTCTTTGATTTTATTTTGAAGGCACACCCCCCCCCCCCCCCCCTTTCCGCTTTGACGCTCGCGGAACTTCGCATTTGGCGCATCTAGCTTTTTGCTTTACGTCTGTCTTATTTCAGGTTCTTCTCCCGGGGACTTGCTGGTCGACGATAAATCACATTGATAGTGAAAAATAAGATAATAGTATCGTGTTTTTCGTTTAGGACGTCGAGATAACAGCTCTTCAGGGCCGTGTGAGGAGAAGGACGGGTGTAGGCGGAAACAACAGCAATTCCAGAATTGTCCACAAGATGGTGCTAGAGGCGTTCTAAATTGGGCTATGGTTATTTTCTGGTTAACAGAGTCCCCTTCAAATACAACTGGCTATCGAGCTTTATTTAATTGAACTGTTTAATGCCTGATTACTTGTGTTTCAGTGGCTTCAATAAAATTCGAATTCAGAGGCAATTAACTTCTGTTTTGTAACTGGAAGATTTTGGTTTTTTTATCTACATGTTATTTTCTCTCCATAGATCCCATTTTTAAACTACACATAAAATATGAAAACATAGGCCATGTATGTACGTACTAATTTATTTTTCCCTTGCTCTTCTTTTTCCTGTTTGCAACACAGGCTTAGTTATCAACAGTACTGTAGAATAAAGAAGTTTATTTTTCCAAACAGTTGTTTAAAGGTAACATGATTGTTTCTTGATGTATTTCACTTGTCATTTTCACCCTACTCCTCTTTAAATGTACCCTTTATCTTTTTCTGTGTACTTTGTGTGAATATTGCTGTTGAACAGGCTTACATTTAATTATAGTTTTGTTTGCTCTTAGCCAGCAATTGACCATTGTAATAAAAATGTTACATATATGGGAGAAATTTAATTTAATTTCAGATGTGTAATGGAAAAGTCTAAGTGTTTGCAATCTTTTTTTTTAATTATTATATAGTTCTTTTATTACTTTCATTTATTGATATGTTTAAAGATGAAGCTATCAAACATTTCACAATTATATGGCTGTATAATGTTGGAAAGGCAATAGAATGAGAAAATAAGTTGTCTTTATCACTTGCATTCATCTGGTGGACATCTGGTTTTAGGGCTGGGCAAAACATTCCAAAAATCCTCTTCGAAACCTCTAGCTGAATGGTGCTATGGTATAAAACCATCACACTGTCTAGGTTGTACAAAAACATTGCCAGCATTACCCTATGTAATACTGTGTATAAAAAATTATTATTTCTTCACTATTGAAACTAAGATAAAAAATACAGTTAAACGTAATGATCTTCAGTCATATTTCAGCAAAGACAGAGCACTGCCTGAATTGCCCAAATACATCGGCAACATATGGAAAAGCAGGTGTAAGTAGCAAAAAGCGAGGATAATGCTTCTCCAAATGTCACCAACATAACTGTGCACAGTAGGCTATTTTTCTTTTGGCTATTTTTCTTTCTTTCTTTTTTTTTTTTTTTTTTTTTTTTTTTACCAAAAACAACATATTTCCCAGTATTGGGTGCCTAGGATTTCACATTTTTTAGTGGTATCAAACAGGTATCATAAGATTTTTACTGATAATTACATGTGTATCCAGCTGATGAGAAATATGATTTAACACCCCAGCATTCTATATTATGATTGGCTATATGTGCTCTGTCAGAAGTGAGACTTAAACTTATATATTTTTAAATTAAGAATTTGAAAATATTCTTTTAAAATACCTCATAATGGAACTAAGAGGACTTACAGCATACATGCTGTCATGCTGTTCTGTTGCTTCTTACAGTGACATATATATACATAAATATATGTGTTAAGCTGAATCAGATTGGGGAGAAAGATGTTACTCAGTCTTCTATATGAGCCCACACACTCCTGGACAGCCTGGCATAAGTCACTGCCACAAAAAAAGTCTGGCAATGCCACTTCTAAAAAGACAGATACACTCAAGTTAAAATGAATAGATAGCAAATAAAATAATGATTTTCCATTTAGACCAATGGTGGGATCAAGACATCTGATGGACAGGGGCAAAAATAATCGAAACAGCACCTGCTGCATGCCGTGGGGTACCAATGCATTAAAAGTTGCAATAAATTAGTAGTGAAATAGTTAAAAATCCTGGTTAAGATTGAACATTCTTTATTAAGTGATTATATCTTCCACAGCCTTGTAACAAAACAGATGTGGAATTATGCATTGTTTGGGCATTTATTTTTTAAAAAGATACAGATGTGAGGATGTCATGAAAATAACCTTTATACTGAGTAGTTTGGTCAGGGGAGAGTCAGGGTCCTCAAATCTGACAAGTGCTTAAAGATATAAATGATCTTGTTTGGGTCACCTGGGATGTCCATATCAGTAGTAGCAGCCTAACATCAGAGTACCAGTCTTCCCCACGTCTGTTCTCAGGCTTGCCTGTGGTCAGCTTGAGTTTGGAGAATGACTGCTCTACTGAAGCAGTTGTCAGTGTTGCTGATACAATATTTGAAGGAGGTCAGGGGAGAAAAGGGCACTTATTGCATTTCATTTTGTCCACAAAGGGCTCCCTAGAGGTTACTTTATCACGTTCTGTGACTGGAGAGCACCTCATCATGTTATAGTTACCACAGGGGCATCCAGGACAGCACTTGTGCTATATTTGTTTTTCTGAGTCTACCAGTGAGTTACACTATATTGCCAAAAGTATTCACTCACCCATCCAAATAATTGAAATCAGGTGTTCCAATCACTTCCATGGCCACAAGTGTATAAAATCAAGCACCTAGGCATGCAGACTGTTTCTACAAACATTTGTGAAAGAATGGGTTGCTCTCAGGAGCTCAGTGAATTCCAGCGTGGTACTGTGATAGTATGCCACTTGTGCAACAAGTCCAGTCGTGAAATTTCCTCGTTCCTGAATATTCCACAGTCAACTGTCAGTGGTATTATAACCACTGATTGGGAACGACAGCAACTCAGCCAGGAAGTGGTAGGCCACTTAAAATGAGGAGTGGGGTCAGTGGATGCTGAGGCACATAGTGCGCAGAGGTCACCAACTTTCTGCAGTCAGTCACTACAGACCTCCAAACTTCATGTAGCCTTCAGATTAGCTCAAGAACAGTGCGTAGAGAGCTTCATGGACTGGGTTTCCATGGTCGAGCAGCTGCATCAAAGCCACACATCATCAAGTGCAATGCAAAGTGTCAGCTGCCACTGGACTCTAGAGCAATGGAGACGTGTTTTCTAGAGTGACGAATCGCGCTTCTCCTTCTGGCAATCTGATGGACGAGTCTGGGTTTGGCGGTTGCCAGGAGAACGGTACTTGTCTGACTGCATTGTGCCAAGTGTAAAGTTTGGTGGAGGGAGTGTGTGTGTGTGTGTGTGTGTGTGTGGTAGTGTGGGGTTGTTTTTCAGGAGCTGGGCTTGGCCTCTTGGTTCCAGTGAAAGGAACTCCGAATGATTCAGCATACAAAGAGATTTTGGACAACTCCATGCTTCCAACTTTGTGGGAACCGTTTGGGGATGGCCCCTTCCTGTTCAATAATGACTGTGCACCAGTGCACAAAGCAAGGTCCATAAAGACATGGATGAGAGAGTTTGGTGTGGATGAACTTGGCTGGCCTGCACAGAGTCCTGACCTCAACCCAATAGAACACCTTTGGGATGAATTAGAGCAGAGACGGAGAGCCAGGCCTTCTTGTCCAACATCAGTATGTGACCGCACAAATGCACTCCTGGAAGAATGGTCAAAAATTCCCATAAACACACTCCCAAACCTTGTGGAAAGCCTTCTCACAAGAGTTGAAGCTGTTATAGCTGCAAAGGGGTGACCAACGTCATATTAAATCCCTATGGATTAAGAATGAGATGTCACTTAAGTTTAAATGCGAGTCAAGGCAGGTGAGTGAATACTTTTGGCAATATAGTGTATGGCAACGAAAATATCTGGTGGTTAAGCATAGTGATTCTTTGTGTAAGCAATCATTTTACTGGGCATGAGGTCTGATTATAAAATCAAAATCAACATAAATCTTAGGGAAAAATTTATATTTTTCCAATTTCCAATGAGATATGGGGTGAGACCATATCGTTCACCATGTCTGCCCACCCCATATCTCACACTGCAAAAATATTTATTTATCTTGAAAAACTCCATATATTGCCCAGCCCTAGCTGGTATGCATTAGAAATGGGAAACCTGAACAGGGAGGATCCTTAGGGGGAGGAGATGTTTTGGGAGGGGGTGTGCTGGGGGAGAGAGAGAGACTCTCCAACGGGTCTCCAGTCAGTTTGTGTAGAGACAGAAGACAGAGAGGAAGATATGCTGTGAATCCTGCATCGTCATTCTACCAGCAATGTGCGACTTCACAGAGGGCCGTTATGGACAGAAGAAGCACCAGGACCACCACAGAGTCTGCGCTCTCAGGACGCGAGCTCTGGTGTCCAAATGAGCAGGGATGGCGGTGGTTGATCCCTCTTGGACGCACACTTGTTGAACACTATGAAGGCAAAGGGCACGGTGCATAAGGGTCCCAGTGAGAGCCATGGATCACCTTTTCCGGAGAAAACGAGTCGGTCTGCTGAAACCCCTGCTGAGTCTGAGTCTCGTCTTCGCTTCTTTTCTGATGATCCACAAGCTGAAGCTGGCCGAGAAGGACGCAGTGGGAGTGAAACATATTCGTGATACCGGCTGGTGTGGCTCCGACTGTTTTTCATTCAAGAATGAAGCCGTGAAACATCCTCAACATTTGAGGAGCTCAGACTCCTCGGTGCTTAGCAACGATTTGGATGCGCAGCGGGTCTCTAACGGGACTCCGGCTTCTTGGGACGCACAAGTTCTTAACTGCAGCGAGGACGCAACAGTGAGGACCAAGGATTGGTTCAAGCGCCTGGACCCGAGGTTTCACCAGTTTGTCCTGCACAGACACTGCAGGTACTTCCCCATGCTCATCAACCATCCAGAGAAATGCACGGATGGAGAGGTGCACCTCCTCATGGTGGTAAAGTCCGTTATCGAGCAGCACGACCGGCGCGAGGCTGTGCGTAAAACCTGGGGCAACGAGCACACGGTGGATGGGAAGAAAATAAAAACGTTATTTCTTTTAGGGAGCCCGACTACTGGCAAAGACACAAAAAACCTCCAGAAACTGATCGAGTATGAGGACCAGATATATGGGGACATCCTCCAGTGGGACTTCATGGACACTTTCTTTAACCTGACCCTGAAAGAGGTCAACTTTCTCAAGTGGTTCGACATCTACTGCTCAGGGGTCCAGTTCATATTCAAAGGAGATGATGATGTGTTTGTGAACACTCACAACCTGCTGGAACTCATCGGCTTCAAAGAGGAGGATCACAAGGAGGCAGACTTGTTCGTGGGGGACACAATCTCCAAGGCGATCCCCATCCGAAACCGGCAGAGCAAATATTACATTCCCAAAGAGCTCTACGATAAGCCATATCCTCCTTATGTGGGGGGTGGAGGGTTTCTCATGTCCTCCCCGCTAGCCAGGAGGCTCTTCGTGGTCTCGGAGGATCTGGAGCTGTACCCCATCGACGATGTGTTTTTGGGGATGTGCCTACAGAAGCTGCACCTGGCCCCTGAGATGCACCCTGGCTTCAGGACCTTTGGCATCACCAGGCGCAGGGTGAGCCCCATGAACAATGAGCCGTGCTTTTATAAAAACCTCATCGTCGTGCACAAACTGAGTGCAAAGGAGCTTCTCAAAATGTGGAGTGTGGTGCACAACGAGGCACTGGTGTGCGCAAAAAGGACCTCCATATGAGTCACTTTATATTAAAAAAATCAATCAAATTCACTTAAAATGAACTGACTGTTGGAATGCACAGAGGACCTGAGTTTATTAATGAATCTGCTGAGTCATGTTGTGGAAGAAGGTTGCATTTCATCCATGAAACAGCAATAATATGTTTTAATTAAATGATATTTAATAAAGAAACACTCATATTTCACTGATGTTTTATACTGTACAGCACATTTTGCATTTCCATTTTTATATGTAACATTAAATGGATTTCCACTCCACAGGTTTTCACTTCACATGTTTTGCTATACCTTGATTTTCCAGTGAATGGAATCATACTACACAGCTCCTGGGTATACAAGCATCCAAAGGAAGCTTTCTTGGTGCCAATTCAGACTGCAGATTCATTACTCACTTTATGGTGGTTAACCTGAAATCCAATGTTGATGGACATGTGATAACGTAATGCCTCTTTAATGCAGGCTAAATAAAGACTTGACTTTTTAAATTCAGGTGTTCCTCTGAAAATGTGGATTTTGTTGTCATTTTTTCTGATATCAGGATTTCACGGTGTAGGGAACTTCGGGGTCACAACATCTTAGCTGAGTGATTTTCAATGTTAAAATAATTATTTTCTTATGTTTAAGTTGGTCAGTTCTTTCATCTCTACTTTTCTTGTAAATATTATTATTTTAATGATTTCAGAGGCTGGCTTTAAACCAAAGATACTTATGAGCTGTAATGATTTAGAATTTATTATAATGTAAATAAAGTCTGATCTTTTTGTAAGCTTGCACACATATGAATGATGCAGTATATATCAGTATGTTGTAAAAACCGGAGTACAGCACATGACGGGAAAAATGTGGGATAAAATGATATCATTTTACATATTTAGAGTGTTGTTTCAAACACAATATGGAGGGTTACTAGAGCTATTATCTACTGATATCTATCAACACTAAAACTGCATCAGAAACCAGTCCATTGTTCAACTTAATACAGCTTTATTTAAACAAATAAAGATATTTTAACAGACAAAATTATCCATTTTATGCCAAAGTTATTCAGAAAAATATTGACTTCTTAAAACTAAAATGTAAACCATTAAAATGGACCTTAGTACAGAAGCATATTAAAGCCAACATCCTCAGTAAGGAAGTAAAATGTTAAGCTTACTCTTAAACATCACAGTTATACATTTGCATTTGAGTCTCCACTAAAACAACAGTTAGTGTTGACAAGAAGATCAGTAAAAAGTAGGGATGCAAGATATTATCTGTATGAGTAGATACTAAAATTTCTGCCAATATTTACAACAATATACTGCCTTTAAATATCAGCCTTTAATGGATGTAAATATCAGCCATGTGTTCAATTGGTTTGTGGCATTTTAGGCTGGACCAACAGAACTACGCAGCTTAAGTCTTTTCTCTTTTCATCCCCAATCCATTACATTTCAAAGCATGTTCTAGGGACCGAAGCGTCTCTCTACATTTTTCAAGTAGTAACAATATTGGTATTACCTATAATGAATCTGTAAATATTGGCATATCTAATATTGGTAAAAATCCAATATAGTGCATCCCTAATAAAGAAGTTTACCACCGTAATATAACAATTTGTAAGTTCTAATCAAAATCCATCTCAGACCCTTTTCAGGGATGCTCCTGTTCTTCTTGGCATCAGATAAACAACAGATACTACAATCAATATTGTCATAACACTAGTTCCACTGAAGGAGTAAAATTAAGGCTCTATCTCTTTCTTATTCTTATCAGAGTTCCTAAAACTGGAGTTTGAAGCAGTAATTTTTCAAGTGCTTTGGAGTGTTTGTTGGATTCAGTGTAAGTCAAAGTCAACAGAAATCAGGCAGACTTAAAAAAAATAGGTGCTACTAAAGTTTAACTGCCTACAATACATTATTGTCTACTGTGTTTTTTTCTTTAATAGCTGTATTAAGTTGAGAGATATATTGTGCCTCTCAACTGAGCATATTAAATTGTGCTATGCAAGATTAAGATTGTCAGTAGGTATTAAGCAGGAAAATAAATTAAGTTCATACCCAATTAAATATCCAGCAGTGGAGCATCATCCCTTTGGCAAAGTCCTACTTTCTTTCTTCAGTACAATCTATTCAATACAAGACAAGAATACGTAAACAGATGGCAAAATGCTAAGCCCACATTAAAGCTACATTCAGGATCTTGATGGCTTCTGGATTGAAGAATTTTCTGCTGGAGGAAAGTTTTGTAGCTAGGTTTGTATTTTTGTGCACTCCAGAGGAATGAAAATACTCTTGTGTATGTTTCTATATTTCAGCCATCATCATCTTCTGATACAATGCTGGGAAAGATAACACATTAAATGATACTGCATTGGCCATCTATGAAAAGCTCTGACCTGGCTTCATCCTATCTTCACAAGCCATTATAGTTTTTTTTCTGTGGTTTTACTGAGGATATTTGATTTAAACTGAATTTTACACTACTACAAAAAACAACAATAACAACAACTACTCCTAATAATATCAGTAATTTCATATAATACCCCCTTTTAAAATTAAACTTAAATCGGTTTCAGAGAGTTGTGGAGTTTCAATCAATCGATATCAATTGAAATGTTACAATTAAAGGTCATCTGTGGCTCTGAAGTAGCTCTGCCAAGTATGAGAAAAGAACCCTGATGATTTCCAAGTGATGTCTCCAGGTCTACACTTTGGCTTGCAGATGATACATCCAAAACCCTGTCATTTAGATATAAAAGGGCAATCTCTTTAAGCTGTACAGTACATTCCTTTGCCATAGAGGCTCAAAAAAGTAGTGTGCAAAATAAGAGCCTCAAAATTGAGAATCCTGTAAGGAGATATCAGTAAACCCAGAGTGCTCATGTTAACTGGCCTGGCAGGTGTGTGCCGCCACGGGCCTGACTTTTAGACAAAAGAGCAAAGAGATCTAACATAGGTGAGTCCAACTGTCTCTATTCAGGATGGATTATGTCACTGACCACAGCATCTGTAGAGCCCGAGCAAGTGGATCGATCAACATGTTGTGGTGCAAGTTTACAAAGGGGTATTCACCTTTTGGCAGATTTTTTAATATATTAGATTAATTGCTTCCTTAAATTAAAAACTGCAGTCATGCTTTAATGTATACTTTAAAAGATGCATCCATGATGTCTTGCTAAAAGTGCTGATTTGCATGGAACATGGGATCTGTGAGGGGGATTTACTTCAGGGATGTTTGTTGTCTCTTAGTTTTCACCTCTCAGTTTTGAGGGAGGGGTCTTAAGCATGCTTCAGATTCAGCTTTAGCTCTTTCCTGGAGAATGTCCTCTGCTCAGGGGTGCCAGAGCAGGGATCCGGCTTCCTCTGCCCATGGGCCTTGGTCTGGCCCCAACTGACCATGCCTGTTTCATCTTAGTTCCACCAACAGCCCGGCCTGTGCACACAAAAACAAATGATCACAAAAGGACATAATTGCAGTAAACCTTTGTTATAACTAAACCAGAAGAGGTACAGAGTGAACTGAGAACAAAGCGACTTTTGTGTTCTGCAGTATTTACCGCCAAACAAAGTGGCCTGCATACTCATGTTGCGTATACATTCAAGGTGAGTTCATGATGTCAGCATCTTATGGCTGTGTTCTCAGATCATTTACTTCACATGTCCTTGCTGTACTTGTATCCCAAAAACTTTAATCTTACTGTGCTTGCCGGGTTGAGAAAGTGAAAAAAGGAATCAAAGATATACCAGATTCTCCACTAAACTAGGCTGTGTTCACAATGCAGGCCAAAGTGATGTGAATGTATCTTTTTTAAAACACGGATCCAGTTTTTCATGACTATTTAAACTGTAATTTGATGTTTACAAATCAGATTTGGGCCACTTTGTTATGTTAAACCACTGAAGTGAATGAAGTATGATACAGGCACCATTTTATAGATTTAAGTGAACAAACAAAAAAGAATCAGTTTAAAGCAAAACTCAAAACTGAGCACTAAGGCTTGCAGTGTAAATGCAGCCTTAGAGAGAGTAATACAACTCTTGAGCATTGCATTACAAGTACAAATCCATTCAATGTTTCATTCACAGCTATTATGAACAAAACTTTTAGAAAATATGGTGCTGGTTTAGCGCAGTTAGCAGATCAGGCATCCAAATGCAGAAGCTACAGTCCTTGACATAGTGGACGTAGGAACGATTCCTGGTCCTGGTGCTGTTTGGTGCCTGTCTTCCCTCACTCTCTCTCCACATAATTCCTGTCTCTCTTCAACTGTCCTAACTAAAAAGGTCAAAAGATAAAAATAAAAATCTTTTAAAAATAAAGAAAAGCAAAACAAAAGCAGCAACAGGCTATTTTACATGTCACTCAGTAAACACTCATGTTACTTACAAAAATGAACAGCTTAGGCATAAGAAGTAATGATGAGTTTATGAAAATGCAAAGTGGCTATTAAGAAAAGTATATGCTATGCAAACTGTATGCTTCTGTTTAAGTATTTATCCATTAACTAGCATGACAAGAGACAAGCTGTGTTAGGATGAGATAGGCTTCAATTCAACTATTTCCATGGGAAAACCCTAAAAGGTACCACATCTCATTTACTGGTAAGCCATTTTGCCCTTGAGACTGGCTTTGTGTACCAAAGTTAAGTATGCAGGCAATTATTCACTAGATGGTAAGAGTGGATTTGATTGGATTAGAGAGATGGCAGAGTATTTCCCCAGGTATGACATTCTTATTGTGAAAAATCAGCACATCCATGCTTCTGACTTAAGAAAATGCATGAAAAAAACATGTCAAAGATTGTAAAAATAATAGCCTTGATAAAATGTTTTTTTCTGAAAACATGCTTGTGCTAGTTTTAATGAAATTCCAGCTCATCTATTATGAGATACAGACAAACAACTTCAAAAAGTTTCTAGGATTTCCTACTCTAGAGAATAAGATGGGACTGATGGATGAATGGACAGAAGAAGGGGAATGGTAAGCACTAGTGCTGCACAATTAATCTAATCACAAGTGAAATCACAATGCCAGGCTGTGCAATTACATAACTGCATAAAATGCTGCAATTATTTTTGCAGTTGTATTTAAAGCTTCACAAAAATGCCTGCAGATAGGCCTTTAAGATTATAATAGTGACACTACATTTGCACTTTGTAGAAGTATTTTTATTTTCAAAAACCTGATATTTTATTCTTCATTGGAAAATCTTTTGGTATCTATTGGAAAGTCTATTTAGAATCTTGACTGTTCAAAAAGGCAGGTTTCTTGTGAAGTCGTCATCTTAAAGCACTGTATTTAAATCAAAAACATCTATTTACATTTTAACATGAATGCAAAATATTACTGAAATGGATACATAAACATCTACCACACTAGGCTCCAAATCTGCCACTATTTTTATGTATCTCATTTTGTGCTCTGAGGCAGGAAGCCATAGTGGAAACGGTGTAACATGAATTTTCACCAACAAGCATGGGCACTTTGTATAACTCTCACTGAGCGTTGGGGAGGTGGCAGAAGGCAGAAGGTGTATGAATGCTTTACCTTGTGCTGGCTGGGTTCTCTGGGACACCGCAGTCCTGCGTGAGTTTTGTTTACAGCCCTCCCTGCCCATGAGGTGAGTCTTCCAGGCCTGGAGAAGGGACAAAGTAGCTCAGTGAGGCTAATTTTTTCTCTCCTCCGCTCTCTCAATCTGGACAACTCAGGTTGACTGTATGCTCAGTCAAGACCTGTACGGTTGCCCCCTTCTGAATAACACTGCAGTCTTTCATTGCTCAAGGTGCACTGACAGCAAGAGTGAGAATTTATGTGTCTTTTTTTGTTTGTTCTTTTATCATTTTTCAAGGTGTGTAAAGCAAGAGACAGCATGTTATGATTCATATTTTAAGGACTCAGTCAAATGAGCTAGGATTAAGGATATATATTCTGTGCCATCTGACACTGTAGCATAATCTAAATACAGTATATATCAATACTGTAAGTGCTATTCAAACTTGCACTAAACTCTGAACAATGAAAATTTCCTGACTTTATGGGAAACAAAAATGCAGGGAAACTTCCTGCTATGAGAGCAAAGGGTGAACAAGCAAGTCAGGAAATTTTAACACTAGGTTAACCCCCACCCCCAGCCTTATGAAATGCCGGTTTCTCAAAAATATTTCCCAAGTGCTATTAGACAAAGCAAGGAATTTTAAATGTAGCTTTTCCAAGCATCCTACTGTTATTTTGGATGCTTTCATTAATTTATTTTACACACAGAAAAAAAAAATCACAAAAAACAAAAACTACCAGGATCAAAATGATCAGTCCCGGTTAGAACTGACCATTTTGTTAAGCCATAGTACAAACTACAGTTGTGCAGTTATGTGTTTTTGTGTGTAATGCTCAAAGCTTGTAAAATCAAGTTAAAACTGAGGATTATCTTCCAATTTACACAAAGTATAATGACTTCAGTGAGGGGTTGAGCTGTCACTTGATAAAGCATCATGGCAAAAACAAAAGAAATTAGTTTAGACTTAAGAAAAGAATTGTTGATGTTCACAAAGCAGGAGAAGGACCTACAAAGTTATCACAGCATTGCCAAGTGTCGAGAACTGGAGAAAGAAGTATCATCAAGAAATTCAAAGAGCCACACAGTACAGAACAAGCCTGGCAGAGGTAGGAAGAGCAAGATTTCAAAGATTCTGAAGGAAACTCGTGAGAGATGGCAGAACAACTGCTAAGACACTAGTGAATGACTTAGTCAAGTCTGGAGTTGTAGTCTCAAAGAAAATCATCACGAGAATCCTGCACAGGAATGGACTGAGTGGTTGCAGACCAAGAAAAACTCAACTTTTGCAGAAGAGACACCTTCAAGCCAGACTGAAGTCTGCTAAAGACAACCTGGAGAAAGATTATGCATATTGGAAGCATGTCCATTGGTCAGATGAGACCAAACTAGAGCTCTTTGGCCATGGAGACATTGGTGATGTTTGGAGAAAGTAGGGAGAGGCTTATCATCATCCCCACAGTGAAACATGGTGGTGGGAGTACTATGATGTGGGGATGCTTCAGTGTGTCTGGAATTGGGAATTTTGTTAAAATGGAAGGAATCATGAAGACAGAAGGATATATGAAGATTTGGAAAGAAACCCTCTAGCAGTCAGCAGCAAAACTAGGTCTTTGTCTTCCATCAAGATAACAGCCCAAAACATACGTGGATCCTGGTGAAGAACTACCTCCAGAAGACCAAAGGGAACATTATTGACTGGCCAACACAAATCCAAGCCTTGAATCCCATTGAAAATCTGTGGGCTGAACTGAAGACCAAGGTCCATGTCAGAAGGCCATCAAATCTGGAGGGGCTAGAGAGATTTGCCAAAAAAGAATGAGCTGAGATTCCTCAGGAAATGTATCTGAGACTTGTGGAAAACTAGAGAAAACTGGAGGCTGCAGGCTGTTATCCAACAAAAAGGAGACACAACAGACTGTTAGCATCAGGGGGCTAAAAGTTAACCATGGTAGTTGATGATTTTTGTGTTTTGTTTTTTTTCTGTGTGCAAAGTAAAATAATGTAAGCATCCAAAATAAAACAAGAACGTTTGGAAAAGCGGTGTTAAAAATCCCTTGTAATGTTTAAAGCACTATGGAAATACTGTGAAATAAGACTGTGACACCATATCATACAATTTTAGTCCTGAATTAGATTTCCCTGTCATTGCTCAGAAAAGCCACAATGATAAAGAGAGATCACATATGTCTGTATAATGAAGTGTTGGTCATTTCTTCTGCAAACTTTTTTTTCTATGTGGAACAGAAAGGTACAGTCATCAAACTATTTAAGGCTGCTGTTTGCACGCTTTTCTTACTTGGCTTGCTGTGACAATGTTAATGGAATGAATTTGTTATAAATAAAATAGTTCAATCATTAGCTTTAATCGTCAGGTGTCATAATGCCTACCTTTGAAGAAGCAAATGTGTTCTAAATTAATTACAATTGCCAAAGTGCTGCTGCAAACCTGGCCAGGAAACACCAGGAGAGGCACTGCTCAGACTGATCTTTGAAACTCTTACAGCTCTTGTGGGTCTTTAAAGGCAATTTGAATGATTTATTAGGCTCCACAATGACAGAAAAGTAACGGAAGACAAATGAAAGGGGACACTGTCTGTACATCGAGTGGGGTAGGAAATCTTGTCCTCTGCAGATCTGTTTAAAGATCTCTGTCACACAGACCGACACTGAGAGTTAGTGACGTATGAGCAACTTCAATGAGCAAGCTATCCATTTGGTTGAGTTCCATCAATTCATTCAGATATGATCACCTATTAAACTTAGACTACAACTTTATCCTCGTACAGATTAAACATTTATCAACACGATTCACCGTATTATGCTACTTTCATGTGAAAGTGACCTGTTCTGCTGAAATTAGAGGAAATCTGAAGTTATCCATCAACCACTGAAGTGGTTGATGACGGATGAAGTCTTGACCTGTGTGATATATCTAACAAAAGAACCATTTTTTAATAAAAATGCAGTTAAAATATATAGGCCAGTGTTATTCATAAAAGAGACTTTTTTTTTACCTTTCCTTCAAGGAATGTGGAAAAATGTGATGGCATTCACTAGATGGTGAGACGATGAACTAGCCATTAAGAACAAAGGCTTTTCCCCTTTGAAGTCTTTGAAGGCCGACAATAGCGGTGTTTTAACTTAACAGCTGTTTGTTCCTCAAACCTAATAATAGATGTTCTTTAGCTCAAATGTTGATACAGAAGAGTGAAAATATCAAAGCTCATTGAGTTGAAGAAAGCTTTCTTTGAAAACCTTAATAGAAAATGGAGAGTGGCTTATTCTCCTTTTTTTCTCCTTCTTATTAGTGGTAACCTTTTTAATATGAACAGCATTGTAAAACCAACTGAGTGTCTTTGTTCTTTTTGCAAAAAGAAAAAATAGCATTAAACAGCGTGCAAAAGTTGTTTTTGAAAAAAAAAAAAAAACTTCATCAAAATCAAACACAAATTGTGCTAAGAGAATACACTGAAGGGATATCTTTACATTTTCCACTTAAGAGTCTTTTTCTTATTTTCCACATGAGGTACATCAAACCAAAGATGCCTTTTTCATGTCACTGTTTCATAAGAAGTCATTGACCAGAATGTGCATGTATGGGACCTCACCTCCTCTCCAGGCTGGAAGTTGTTGTGACACAGAGGACAGTGGTTGGAACCTTTACCAGAAATGGGGGCTGAAACAGAAACAGGACACCTTTAAGCCAATTGTTATACAATTACAGGAAAGGTCACTTAAACACTGAGGGGGAGAAAAGAAGAAAACACATAACACTTCATAAAACATCTGGGTAAACACTATTCTAACACACAATCAGATTTTCTACAGTTAACAGTAGTAAGAGAGACACTGGTTTTAGTTTGTGGTTCCACAGACAGCTCACTGGGGTTAATTATGTATGGAGACAGATGGCCAGTGACAGCTAACCTCCTTCTCACAGTAAGTAGGTCCTTTAAAACTTCAGTTGTTTCTAAGTATATACACGGTGCAAATCAAACAAAAACTACCATCATTTCAGATAATAAACACAGGTAACAGGATTTGGTGTTTTACCTAAATAAAATTTTTATTTATTTCCATGCAGCACTGTGAACACTGGTTGTTTTTTAAGTAGAATGTTCTTCATGTTTAAAGAGCTTTCATTTTGGATGCACAGGTATTGTGCCTATCAGATGATGATTGTTCAACACATTAAAATAATGTCTTGTTTTATTTATTTTTATTTTGCTGAATGCAATGAATACATGTCTAATACTTTTTACATTTATGGTATAACATCAGAATTCTTTCTCAGCTATTATTGTTTTAACTTCACTTTAGCAAAGTCGAGATTATTGTAGGAAATAGCATCATAATAAAGAATACTGAAAATAAAAAAATAATACATAAAAGCACTGGCTGAGCATTTGTGTTGCAGAGCTCCAAGGCTGCACTGTGTGAAGAAGCAATGAAGAAAAATAAATGTGGGGAATTGTGTTTAATAACCGGAGGTTGGCGAATCAGTGATTCAGGAAATGTGTCTCTTTTCCTGTTTCATGCAAATCAGGAATTTTTTTTTTGTGCTCTGTGAGAGAAAGTAAATTCCCTCCACTCATTTAATTAGAATTATTCAAATTAGTTAAAAGCAAGATACACAATCTCCTAAGACCTGCTTCAAAGTCAGCAACAATAAATGTTATTGAGACAGGATTATGTGAGCATATTTGTGAAGTAGCCCAACAAGCAGTGACGACACAAGCCTTCATCTCATGACTTAGTGCTTGTGTACTGCTTTTACTCTTTTTGTTCATATTCAGATATGTCCCAAATCAAGTGGTCTAGATATGAATGCTAAAAAGCTACTTCATTCAGCTCTTTCTCTTCCCTCCCAGCTTAACCTGGTTTCTTGTTTTATTTCACAAAAGATTTGAGTGTAAGTACATAAATGTACAAATGTCATGCTTTGGTGCTCGTCACATAAACCTTTGTCCTTATTAAAATGGCTAATTTTGAAGGTAGCTATTGATATATTAATAGCACATTGATATGTGAATCGCAGGCTTTGTACATTAACGTAGAAGAATAGCATGTCCAAAAGGGATTATTGTCTTTTGTGCTATTTTCACTTGGTAAAATTGGGCCAGTCAAATTGTGTTTCTTATAAATACTGAGTAATTTTGTAAAGAGCAATGTTTATACAGCTATTGCAACTATATGCAGTTGCAATAGCTGTATAAACATTGCTATTCTTTGAGCCAAATTAGGTACTAAAAATCAATATTTGAGGCATCTTGTAATTCAGATATTTGGTATTTTAACTAATTAGGTGATATTTCATATGTGGAGTATGTAACTATGGCCACAAACAGTTAGAAAATATCTCAATCAATTTATCTTCAGCACACATACAACTTGAAACTTTTTTTTACCCCTTCAATCTGTTTTTCCATCTTGAACTACCCTTTAACTATTCAGTAAAGAGAAAATAAAGCAGAGGTTCAAATGTAGCCGATGAAGACAAATACTACAACATAACCCTTTTTGGCACATTAAGCAAGGAATTTCATTATCGCAAAGAATAATGAGCTGAGAACTCACGATTACAGGCAGGACCTTGGACATGGCGAGCCAGATCCTCAGTGGCTACAGCCTCTGAGCAGCGTGGACACTGGCTGAACTTAGATCTGCTCTCACATTCACCTAACAGATGCTCTGTGAGGCTGGCAATCTCGACTACCTGTGAACACAACGAGGAGCTGAACACAAGTCTTCAAGCCTTTTCTACTTAGCTGTTTGAAGTGGTGGACTTCAAACAGCTAAGTAGAAATTCTTCTTACGAACAGGTCTTTGAATATGTCTACCTGTCTACATTCATCGCAGCGTTTCAGCATCGGACAGTGCTTCCAGTAGTGAAGGTCCAACCCATCCTCTGTGAACGACTCATCCTTTTTACCACAGAATATGCATAGGCTGAAAAAATAGATCACACGGAAGATCAGATTTCTTAAAAAAACAAAAAACAAAAACAAAAACAGATAAATAAAAAAAACCATAATGATAATAATAACAGCCTAATGCTCAAACTAATGATATTAAAATGACACATAATGAAGGTGAAGACCACAAACATCCACAATAAGATAAATGGTATCATTTGGTTGTACTGATTTTTCTCTTTGAAGTCTTCACTGGTTAAAAACATGTACTTACTTGTCCAGGTAGTCAATGGTTTGTTGGACATCAGGGCTTTGTGTCACCATGTCCTGGGGAACTTTTGCAGCAGCTGGAACTTAAACAGACAGAATCAGTCGTGGCTCATGTTTACCAAATGTCAAGCTCAGAAGAAACATATTTGACAGGATAGCTAAAAAGGTTGTCAGGATAACAGAATTTCAAATATTCATACATGTAAAATCCAATAGCATTAATGACTCTTTCAATGCAACAAAAAAGAAGTCATATGCAGCACATATTGGTTTTTTTTTTTTTTTTTTATTATCAGAAATTGCAAGCACAATCTTGCACTCTTTCTAAATTGCACAAATACATTGGCAATGTTTCAACACAGAGATGTTACCAAAACATTTCTTATAATTTGAGGTAAATCACACTTGTTGTTACTAAGAAAGGATGTTTTACTCAAAGGGAAATATCTTTATCTGTGACACAGCACCTTCCTATTCAATCTTGTACTCACGGTCACTTGCTTTGCCAGCTTTTGGTGACCCTATCTCAACTTCGGTAGCTTCTTTCTTCTGCTGTTCTTTGGTGCTTTCATTCCCTCCCTCCTTTACAGACAGAGAGAAGCATGAGTGCGGGTAACAATGTTCTGTTCCCATCAAAGAGGCTATCACACATGGAAACTCTACACAACTTTAAACAGTGATTTCAGAAACAGAAACCTTTGTATAATTGATAGGACTACTCTTTATTGGAGTAGACAGTATACCATTTATTTGGTCATCTTACAGTAAAATACTTATCTGACCAGCAATGCAGTACAAAATCTACTACGTTTTGGAAGACTCATAAATACAAATTAGGAGCTGTTACAAGAAGTGATGTAATGACAGTCTAATGACAGCTCCACCTACTGTGATCTCTTTCAAGGCCGCCAGCTGCTCCTGAAGAGAGTGGATCTCCTCCTTTTCTTTTTGCCCATCCTGCTGACCACCTCCCTTTTTTAAAGTCTGGGTGAAAAATCACACACCATTTACCTCATAAGTGCCTTTTCTTGTTCTCCTGTTTGCTTATTTTCTATCTCTGTCAAGTTATATAGTTTCAGCAGACCAGTGTTTAGTACTCCAGATGTTTATAACTTTTTATCTATTATTTCTTCTTTTAAAGTTTAACAGAATTAAAGCTCTGCAGGCTCTTGGGGCTGTAGTAGCATGGTGTGTTCATATTGATAATATTAAATCTAGATGAAAACACATGAGCAGGCATTTCAGCCCTTAAGTGCTATCTAAGAGCATACATTCATAATGGTAACACAGCTAAATCTCTTAATTAGTCACAAGCTTCATGGTAAAACAAAAGTTTACCTTGTTAACTTTGAAATACAAGAATACTTGCCCACTCGATGTATTTGTGGTTACATGAATAAACACCATAGATGCTATCTATAAGGTATTTGCCTTGATCTCATGTAAAAATAGTTAGGTTTGTTACTTTTTGTGCCATTTTACTCAATTGAATTAACCTAGATTTCACCCAGAATCTCCCTACTGGGTAATAAAATTATTAAATCTTTTGTTATTGACATGTAGGATTTGAAACAAATGTAACTTAACTTTTTATCTACCTACTTAAAAAAATGAATCCAATAATTTCTTGCCAGCTTAAAAAATGAAATTGAATGATATGAAGCCTGTCTTAATATCAAAACTCTGAACAGCTTGAGAGGGTGCTTTTGCTTGCCATGCCTGTCAATCTTCCTGTTCCTTTACCAGCTGCTCAATCTGTGATAACAACCTCTGAGGACAATTTTAATGGAACAACTGTGAACAAACCCTTTGCCTGACAGTCTGATTCTAAGAACTTTAGGACTGTCAAATGAAAAGCCTCTGTATGTCTTAAATTTTGTTTTTTTTTTCTCCTTGCATATGGGAGGTTATTTATTTATTTAACCTTTATTTAACCAGGTTAGTCCCATTGATATCAAAGATCTCTTTTTCAAGGGAGACCTGGCCAAGAATGGCAGCAATACAGTTTCAAAATCAAACACACTCTAATGCACACAGTTAATAATAAACAACAGGGAAAGTAATAATAAATAAATAATCAAAAACAGTGGCATAGGGACAATTTGGTTCAAGAGTTAATTCAAGAGGTTCATTGATATAAGGACAAAACATTCTTGCCTGTGTCTCCACCAACTTCCCGTCAATCTTCGCAAAGCCATCAAAGAGGGTTTTGTAGAGGAAGTTCATCCGTGCGGCTGAATCATTGGAAGGAAGGTAGCTGAGAACAGCAGCTTTGTGCTGCTGGTACATGGATAAGATGATGTTCACTGCCAGCTCTCTAACCCCTGATGCGCTGTGCTCCAAAGCTGCTGTACAGAACTGAGAAGAAGACAGACATTCAGTTAGCATGTCAACTAAAGTAACCAGGAATCATGTTACCCGATTTTTACTGGTATCTGATCTGCTCATATTTACAAATTATTCTAGACAATCAATATTCATATTTGAATGCAATTTTGACCTAAAACCTCAGTCCTTCAAAACACAATGTTAAGTAAGTTGAAGGTGAATAAACTAATACACTTTAGTCCTTAAAATACACTTGTGAGTATAAAGAATGATAATGAATAAAGAAAGAGTCTTCAACTGACGGTTTGTTGGTCCAGCCAATTCCAAGGACTTATTTGTTCATATGATCAACAGTTACAGCTGATTTAGGCAGATTTTTTTAAAATATGGGTTGTGAATATAGAAATTTTAATATATGCTGATACCTGGTGATGCCAGTAATATTGTGTATTGCTCCGAGTAAAATAGAGCTACATCCTGTTGTTTAAAAAAAAAAAAAAAATGACATTGCCAAGTTATAACCTTTGTTGATCATAGACACCTATGTAAGGAATAAGAAAGGGATTCTTTTGTTTATTATATGAAAATTATTGTACATTTTGAAATATATTTCATACATAATTTTGGCGACTGTAGATCAGCGGTAACCTTGTAAAGCTTATAGATTGGCCAGATTCTGTGTTTGTCATCAGGAAGATCAATCTTGTAAAGCTTCACCCTTGTCTTGAAAAAGAGCAAAAACAATTTTTTAAACAAGAGAAGCTTTCAGTGTGGTTTTCTGCTCTTCTTTTTTAAAAAAGACATGTTTTCCAGTTATGATAAAAATACCATTATAGCTTTACAGGCTTGCAGAACAACTAAAGTACAACCAAGACTACTGCCTCTTTCTCCTCAAATGAGATTGCGCTGTCCAGCCATTTTCTGGCCAGGAACGAGCATTACAGATTGAAACCTTTAAAGCTGGACCTGCCTTATGATAGACATGTCAACATGTGATCCACTAGCTCTGCAGGGTTAGAAAGTTTCTAATGCTGAACATTTGAAAATTTGCAAACAAAATCACATGCAGGTTATGAGAGCAGATCTGTTAATTAAATAACACAGGGTCACAGTTGTACTTACAGTAATTTTATTCTTATTTGTTTGATGTGTTTTTGTGTAAGTACATTTATTACAATAAATGGCAAACCATTCTTGGACTGTGACTCATCTTGTACACTTCATAAACAGTCGCTCGTTCATCAACAGTAGACAAAACTCCTGTTTTTTATTATCAAACTAAATGAAATTCAACACAGGATTCATTCACGAAGAAATTAAACAAAAAACTTCACTGTACCCTCCTCCCATTGATGCTTTTTCTGTCAGGCTTTCAGACCCTTGTAACCCAATGCTAATCCTTACCCTAACTCCACCTGTTGAATAGCTTCAGCTGCACTGAAACATTTTTTGATTACTGCTTTATTTTAATTTTACATTTTAAATGTGTTTAGATGCTTACCATAATTCATAGCCAGGTGAAATTAAGTTTAAATTGCATCTGAAATGATCAGTACCCTTGCGTAACAGGAGGTTCGAAACAGAAAAATTAGTTTCAGCTAAAAAAGCAAAAGCAATATTGTGCAATATTGTCCTTATGTTAAGTGTAGTTCCATCTGCAAAAGAGAAACACTGCTGAGAATATCCTTAAAGAAAAGAGCGTATGATGAAGTAAGAAGCCCATTGACCAACATAACCCTTTGTCAAGAGTGCAAACACAGTGACAATACCACTAGTGGAGAACATTAACATCCAGGGGTAAACTGTGCACAAAGGCCACCAATCCCTCGCTCAACAGGCTCATGGACAGCCTGCCATTATTCTCAGTCTCTGCAGACCACGTTTCATTTTAATTACAGGAAATTCAATCACCCCCCCTTATTCTCTCTGGTTCCCACCTCTGAGCAGATCACCCAGGTAACAACAGAGGAAAAAGGAAAAATGTTCAAACCATGGCCGATCCAACAACATGGAGAGCTTAAAGAGGCAGATACAAATGAGTTTAAAAGTGAAATTTACAGATGTTATACTTTACCAAGTTTTAGGATCATTTATGTAAAGCCTGTGTCTGTTGTTTGACTTCTTTGTTCAGGATTGGGGGGGGGGGGCAACCAAACCACATCACATAATAGTGGTATCTGCAGATATTTAAACACTTGACTGGGTTTAATCTGTGAAGACATAAATTTACTTTGGTTTTGAAGTGACAGATTTCATTCATGATTTATGATTCTAAGCTCCCCTCCATTATCAGTCAGCACCTTCACAAATGCATACATTAAATATCTAAGATATTCATCTATGTTTACTCTCCTCAGGGAATGTTAGGCTGAAGTGAGAACTTTAATGTCTTATAAATGTTTGATACTTTTAGTGATATTCACAAAGTCAGTCTTCATGTGGAAAACTCCGAACAAGTCTACTGGTACCAGATTGGCATTTTCTTACAAAAAGGGGCCTATAAAAATACAAGACAAATACGAGGCAGACAAAATAAGAATCTTTGCTTGTTGTGGGAATGTTTATTGTACTGTGTGTGTGTGTGTGTGTGTGTGTGTGTGTGTGTATATATATATATATATATATATATATATATATATATATATATATATAATGTTTGCTTTATTTACTAATCTGCAACAGTGGTGTTCTCAAATTTAATATGGAAAACATTACAAATCTGTACTAAGCCCTTCTTTATACCTGCAACACACAACAATTCAAGGCCAAAGAGCTTCCGTGGAGTATGTTGTAGTGTAATTATGTTATTAAAATGCAGAATTGATGTCTTTCATTTAAAAATCCCATCTTTTATCAGTTTCTCCCATCATTTCCAGAGCAGTTTTGTCATTTAGATGAGCTGGTGTTGCATCTAATAAGCAGAGAAAACATTAACTACTGGGTCTGTATTACACTTTGGGAACAGGTGATGACAATGCTGCACTTCTTCACATCAGGTGAGCCACAAAAGTTGATAAAAACATTCTGTTTTCCAGGCTTAGAAAGGTTGGCTGTGGAAACATGGCACTCATGGCAGTCAGGTACTTTATCTTCAGCTTTTTAGAGTGGCAAGTACCACTCCAAAGGGGGACAGAGTTTGCAGGGTAAGTTTGGGAAAATGGGTACAATATTGATTTTCTGTTTAACTGTTACATTTAGGATGGCCTGAAAGATTTACTTTAAAAAAAAATGTCCTCCATTGATGTTGATGGTTATTTCTGATCAGTGTCAATTTTGTCAACTGAAACTATGACTAAAAATATTTGTTAATATCCTTTTTTCCACGAGAAAGAGTCGTACAATACAATACAATACAAGAACTTTATTTAGTGTAAGATAAGTAGAAAAATAGATCTAAAACTGACTAAAAGTAAGTTTAGTTTTCATCAAGATGACTAAAACTAGACTAAAATGTAATCAAGTTTTCATTGGACATTAAAAATCCAAGGTATTTCTCCACTGTGGGTAATTTTGTCAAGATACAATGCATCTGTCGCTATTCAGCTGTAGAAAGCAGGGATCCCAGGTTTGGGAGAATGCATAGAGCACAACACCATGAATTGGTACCAGATTTAGGCTTAGACTAAAATTAATGACTAAAATGTGAGGATGTTTTATGTACTTAAACTAGACTAAAAAGTTTTTTACATTTTCATCAACTAAAACTAGACTAAAACTTTAAAGGGTATGAATGACTCAAACGTGACTAAAACTATTTTATATTTGATCTAAAGACTTAGCAGATGCATCTGCAAAGCAGATGGATTCGCCCGTCTATGTGTTTCTCACTGGCGAATCCATCTTGCAAAGCTCCTGTCTGAACTGTTTGGGCCCGGTTAGAAAGTAACGGGACCAATCAGCGTCGAGGAGCAGTACTTTTGGGTGCAGAGGAGTCGTGACGTAACCAAGCAGCAATTATGGTGGAAGAGATGAGCGTTGATGTTGCTACAGCTCCAGTTTTATCAGAAATTTACAACATTTCTTCATTAAAAGAAGAACAAAGAACAGCATTGAGTTTTTTCAAAGGTTCTGCTCTTTTCCAAACGCTACTAAAGACTAAGACTGAAATTTAAAATAGCTGTCAAAATTAACTCTGTTTCTTATTGGATGATTATAAAATGAGTTGTATTTCAGAAAAGTAACCCTTTTTGTAGCAAGTATTATCCTCAAAGCCTAAGAGAAAAGACATAACAGGGTATTTAAAACTGAGCTGTTAAAGGAATATGCAACTTTATAATGTGTTGTAAAGAACTGATTTGTTGCCTTGTAATGAATCAGTTTGTCGAATACTGCAAGTGTATCTCTGGTGACTGGGTATACACATAAATAAACTTCAATCAATCAGTCGTGGTGTGCCTTACATTTTAAAACTAGCTGTTGGCAACTTGCAGGCAACCCCATCAGATGGCCCAATTTGAGCTGCAACAACTCAGTTCACACAGCTGTAACTGTCCCCTGTAACGCTCTAGAACTGTCTCACTCTGCATCATAAATCTTTGGTCTGAACTGAGCTGACAACCTCTGTAAATAATGAACCACTGTTGTTGCTGATGAAAAACAGAACACAGTCAAAGTTGAGGCTTCTTAGTTAGAGTGGGATCCTGCATTATGATCTTCATTAACCTTCGTTCCAAACACAAAGCGGAGAGTATCATGAAGGATACAAAGCATTATGGCACTCTGAGACTATCTTTTTTACGCAGCCCTAATGGCCCCTGTAATATATTTTGTATTATTTTTGCATGGCTGATAACAGCATATTAATTTATAAGGGCCTGATAAGAAGATTATCTGCTGTAAAGAAGAAGGCAAAGTAGACCTAAATCTGATTAGCATCGGGTATCTCACAGAACATCAAATGGATTTCCCAATCCATTTCATATGATAAATGGGTTTGAATATTGTGTCTCCCACGTTTTCCTTGTAAAACTATTCAGTGCAAGAGAAGAAAAGAGGCAGGCTACTGAATAATGCAGAGCCCTTCTGTCGCATCTCTATCCAGTCTGGAAATGTTTCCCAGGCAAACATGGGAGGCAGCCAACACAAAGAGGACAGGCACTGAGCAAGCATGCACAGACCTGCAAACACAAGCCACCCAATGCCACCTGTGTAGCTTTGGTTCTAGAAGGCGGAGAAACTTTGGAGGATAAACCTAACAATTTGCTCTGACTGATAAAAGCCTTGTAAGGTCAAGAGGAGGGATGAGAAGCGGGGGATGGGTGGAGGATTGATCGTAAAACAGAGAGAGGAGGACAGGGTGGCGTGTTTTCCTGCCAGGCCTGGTCAACAGTTGGATAGTTTGCACCAAGATATTAGATCACTGCTGGAAACCAGAGTGCAGGGGACGTAAAAGGGATGCCAATGGTGACAACACTGACTCAGCTGACAAGAAGCCACTGAAAGCCTGCTTTGGTGAACTGAATTGACCCAGAAAGTCAGGGAGGGAGGGACAGCTTTCCTTTCAGTTAGTCACATCATAATTACAAAGCCAAGCATAATGGAAAATCAGTGTCTTCAAAGTGGTGTAATACAGGCAGAATACTATACCTCTATGAATACTGTAGTACATGTGCAATCATGTTATAGAGCATACATCATTATTGCTATCTCTAGCTGAAGCTGATTCTTTGCCAAAAACAACACTGCTGTCAACAGCTTTTATATAGAAATCTGTGACATCCTGTTTGATCCAACAATCTGGTATAAAGCTGTCATTTTCTTAGCAGCTGTTGTTATATTTTGTACAATTTTTAACTATTTTCAAATCTTGCATCTTCAAAATCATGACCATATATCAGGTTAGTACATGTTTAGTGTGGTCCACAGAGTGTTTCCAAACTATTGGATAAGCTTTTAAATCCAAAGTTTTTCAGAGTGACCAGAAAGTCGTAAAAACACAACACACAACAACTAAAGGCTGCTGGAGTTTCATTTAGTTGAAGATTATAAGATTATCAACCATATTAATGTGGTAAAAAGCATGTAAGTCACAGAAACTATGAGCACTAAGAAGTCACTTCCATTTGCCGTGACATAAAATATGTAAACAGATTTTTTAATCTCCATTTTGGCACAATAAACCTGCCTTGACAAGTACTGGCTGCCCATCTTTGCAGTTGGCCATGTCTGAATCCTTAATGTAGATTATACCTGCTGTTACAAAGCTGTTTCAGACAAGTGAGCCAGAGTGCTGCGGGAGTTAAATCCATTTAATTTTTTTATTGAAGTGTCTTTCTGTCTGACCTACTATTCTATTGTTTTGCAAACCGACTGCTAAGCTTTAAAGAATTTGAATGAACTGAGGGGTCTCTGACAGAAGTCCAGACTGAAGTAAACATTGGATAAATGCATTTGGAATATATTGGTTAACTTACATTCATGACATTGTCCAGGGTGAAGCCAGAGTTCTCTGTACCAAGCTCAGCAAGTAGCTTCTGTACCAGCTCAGCCCGACTCTGAGCTAGACGAGAAGGGAAGTTGGATTTAAAGGGCTTCACTAGCTCACCAGGGATAAACTGCAGGACACGTACATCCTTCAAAACAGCAATTTCCTTAAAGTGGGACATGAGACAAAAACAATAGATTAACAGTCATTTACAGTCAAGCATTGCCATTGTAGACTATAATTATCTTCAGTAAATTAAGTTAATGTTGTACTATAAGACATAAACAAAACAAATCTTTGTGTTTCTGCACATTGTGATGGGTAATTCACTATGAACACCTGGTAGAGAGGCAAGTCATGACAAAGACCTCAAGTGTACAATTAAGGTAGGATGCAGGAAAAAAAACTTCTTACTGTTGTTTAAAGCTCATGGGTTGAGGGGAATGTATGGTGGAAATGTATCTGACATTCACCACAAACATTAAAAAAGCCATATAATTTTCCTCATCACACAAAGAGGCATTTAGTAGTTGCTCTGACGAAATGCTGAACAGACCCAGGAGGGCCAGACGATGATTTCAGAGGGCTGAGATTCATGGCAATGGCCTGCACAGCTGTGCCCTGAGTCGAACTCATTGAAACAGAAGCACAAAATGACCTTCCTATGTTCAAAACACACCATATAACCAATCCACCAAATGTGCACATTCTATACAGTTACATTTTTGCATTTACATGTAGCTGCCCTTGTTGATGAACTTTAAGACAGTATCTCAGCTTGAGCAGTTGACCTCAAGGCCCCCTGGGAAAAAAAACAAACATAACTTCCCCCCATGAACTATTGGTCATATTAAAAAGACTTAGGGTATTTTTGTCTTTGTAGTGTTTAGACATGCCCCTTTTCATTAAAAGGATAGGATTATGGTTAGGATAGTATTGGAGTTAGAAGCTGAGATCATTTATTTAACTATTTCACTCTTTAGAATAAGTAGTTTCAAGGATGACAGTCCAGTTAACATTGCTACAATCCTAAATAACACATTTATGCAAATGAATTACGAGTGTTCAGTACCGCTCATTAAGCAGCATTTATTTTTCAGATTATCCCAAAGATAAGGCAGTTTATTTATCTTCGACTATGGCCATAGCTAAATGCAACGACAAACACAGAGATCCTACACAGGTACTATTGACTAATGAAAGGGAAGTTAGATTGATTTCTACATAGACTATTGCTGTTCTATTTGCTCACTGTGGAGCTTGTGGATAAACCAGCTCTCTGGTCATTGTGTATCATGCAGACTAAGGGCTACAGTCCATCTAAATAATTAGCCTAAAATGCTTAAACACACTTTGTTTACACAGTGAGTGTCTATGTGGGACTGAACATAAAGGACAAATAAAGCATACAAATCAATGCTTTACGATTGTATTGTTGAATGCATTCACATTACTTTCATAAAGTGTTTTGTATGTAGTTATCAAATGTTAGTATTACATCATTTAAATGAATAATCAAAATAATATTTGTTTCCATTTTGTAAATTAAGGGGTGTCAGGTAAGGCTGGGCTATTAATAAAGTTTTAATTTCAGTGCCAAATAACTTGCAGAATTTGTTACATGGTTGTGGCTGCTCTTCAAAGCAACACAACAAATTTACTGAATCATGTGTAATTCAGTTACAGTGCCTATCTCTGCTCGACTTACATAATGTTGTTTTTTTGACATGTTGCATTCAGTTGGGTTATACTAAAAAAGGTGTTAAATGTGTTTGTTGTGTGTTTGACATTGATGAAAATCACAGATTTAGACTTGATTTGTCTTGTTTCAAATACTTCATTTGTAATTTAATGTTGCTTCACTGACATTTTCTGTTTAATCCGTGCACATTCACTGACGAACGTGTTTGGGTTTCCTGTCATGCTCTCACTCTCTGCCCCACCCTTAAATGATGCCTCAAAGGAAAAGGAGGTTACTTAAACTATTTTGTGTTTCTTAGAAGTTGGCTGAAGACCCACCCTGTTTGTATGTGCAGTAAATCAACATCATTGAATCCTCATGACTTTCAATTTGAGCTATAACTCCACCGATAAAAGTTAGGCCCCCTCAGCTCTGTTCAATGCTTGTAATACAGTTGCAATCTTTAGCAATCTTTATTTGTGACTGTATTGCAATCTTCAAAATTGCTGACAGCATTTCAGAAGCAGGAGTGATTTCACAGGAAAATAATAATTTTAAGATATATTTTTTGGGCTTTCAATGCTTTTAATTGACAGAGGAAGACAGTGAATAGAGTCCAAAACAAGGATGAGAGAGTGGGAGGGTAGACATGCAGGAAAGGTGTTGTACTATATTGCTGCAGGGCAAAAGAGTCAGTGGATTTTCCCTACTAAAATAAAAAATAAAATAAAGAAATAAAAGGAGCCACAGGTCAGACTTGAACCTGGGCAGCCTATGCACATGGAGTGCAACCTAAACACTAGCTCATCTGCATCCCAATTAAAGACCCTGTAAAGTGATAATAAATCTGCACTTAGTTTTGTTGTATAACAGGTCACTGTGTTATGAACCCACAAGTCAAATTTCAGTAAGATAAATCATCTCTAAGTTTATAAAATTAAGCTTCAAATTTGTTAAAAATTAGGCAGTAAAATTGGCTTCAGGAAGGTGTGTGAAGCCACGCCCACTCAAGAGAAATACAGAACCCTCAAATTTAAAAAAATGCTACAATCTGAATGGAGGAAAGCACTCACACTATTATCCTGCCCCTTGACCTAACAATGAGCTTATGATCAGATCACAGCTGCCTGACTCTGTGCCAGAGAAGAAGTCCAATTTCTGGCTCAGATCTCAGTTATGACGCTTTAAATGATCCATAGACCACTGTGGCTGATAGATTTGGCAAATTTACCCCACAATGAACCAAAAAACAGCATTCAACTGATTGTTAACTTTCAATAAAGGCAGTGACATCAGCTAACAACAGGCTGTACTGAGATGAACTCCTTGGGGATTTTACTGTATATCATTATAGTATTAGAGGGGTGGGGTCATTTCCCACTGTAGGCTGGTGACATCACCAGTCCACATATTGGCCCTGCCCACATTAAACCCAGCCAGGAAAGGCGTGAAAAACTTTCTAACGGTCTAAATCCAATATTCAATCACACATAGATCTCAGTGTTTTCCCATGTTTACAGCAACCAGTTTGTTATCGAGTGGTGCTGCTTACAACTAAGAACCAAATGTCTCCAAAGCCAAAAAGTTGCTCTTTGTTTGGTTTGGCAACTCTTAAGCACAGGAATCAAAGATGCTGAAACAAATTGTTTTCTCCACCTCAGAAATCCTCAGCTGTAATCTCTGTTAATCAGAGATCCGAGCAAGGGTCTAAATGTACTATAACATTCCCTGCACCCCCAAAAAATCATAATAAAAAGCTTTCAGAGCTCATTAAAAAAGGTAAGAAAGCAAGGCTAGCTGTTCAAGCTGACGAGAAAGCAAAATGCTGATGTAACTCAAGTGGTACCAGTGATGGAGATGTCAGTTAGGTGTGTAACTGTACCTGTATGAAGGCAGTAGCCTTTGCCCTCAGGCGGCCGGCTGACTCTCCTGTCCTGACTAGTAGGTTGGGCCAAGTCTGCTCCAAGCAGTGGTTCATCTCAGCCCGGCCTAACCCCAGACTTGGGATCAGCTGGCTCAGGAGGAGCTGCAGCAGCTTTAAGGAGGCGTGAAAAACCTAAGAGAAGAGCAAGTGGACTTTTAGCTTTAGCCAAACTTAGAGGAATTCAGGGACAGGTTAGCACAAGGGTGATGTCAACCAACAGAGAGGCTCGACTTGTTTACATTTACTTTGAATTAGTTAGAGAATGCAGATGAAGAGTGACATGCCTTTACTATGAACTAAGGTTGCTGATTTTAAGAAGCTTTCTACACTTGCTCCTCAGGTGCAGCTCATCTTATTATGTAAACAATGAGAAATGCACCAGAATGCAACATGTTATTATAATATGTTACTCTTTTGCAGTCGAGCAGTGTCATTTGAATGGAAACTTTGAAAACACACAACTAGATTTTTGGAGTAAGCAACGGAAGTTTGTCTTCATTAGCTATGTATTAAGAATGTGTAGGTGTGCATTTAATTGTCAGTCCATGCTATGCATACTGAAAAAAGAGGAGTGGCAGCACACTTGTGTGAAAGAGACTGTATATTACAAAGCTTTCAACTTTTTCTTGTTGACTAGTCCTGACATATAGTCAGTACAGTTCATATTGAATCAGCATCCAGTGCTGCTTGTGCTCTAAGTCCTTTCTTTACTCAGCACAGCAACAGAACACAACACAAATTTCACTGTGGTAATGGATATGCATCCAGTCATATTTCTTCAGTACTATGCCAAGCCTGTCTTACTTCAGTAAGACAGGCATGCTAAGCAAACAAAAAGCCCCCCAGAGATTTTAGTCCAAGGATGTTATAACATGACCTCTGAGAGAAGGGTGCATTTATCATAAACTAAACTGGAGCCCTGTTGTAGAGCAGAAAATTATCCTGTTAACATCTTAATGGAGCAGTCAGTGTATTAATGTTGCAAGGAAAATAAATCACCAGAATTATTGCGGCGAACACTTTTTTTTATTACAAAACACAAGTTGCAGTCGACCTCCAGAGGGTAACAAGGCGATCCTTGTCAAAAATGTTGGTTTAAATAAGGCAGTTCTAGGAGAGAGAGCCAGGGCTGAACATGGTACAGGGGGATCATTGTCAACAGTAGGCATGTGTGAGTGTGTGTTTATGATTGAACAGCAAGAGCATTAGCTGTGTGAGTATAGAGAATGTGATTTCAAGAAGCATGTAACAGCTGTTAAACAAATATATAGCCATAACACTTCATTGGAGTTGTTTTCTTGACAGTAGCTCCTGTTTAATTCATATGGCAATGTAGACGAAAATAATGGTTTTATTTGTAAGACATTTTTTCAGTTTCCTCGCTAGGTCCCCGATTTTCTTTCAAACACTGATGAAATGTATTGATTTAAAAATGTGAACTCTTTCGAGCTGTTCATCAGGCCAACATCTTACTCTCTCAGTAAGTTGGCTTCATCACAGCCTACCCTTGCCAGTCTAACATAATAAAATGTGACCAAAACAAAATAATACTTTATTCTAAAGACTAAGACTAAATTTAAAATAGCTGCCAAAATTAACACTGCTACCCTCCCAGTATGCCTCTGTACCTCTCATACAGAACATGCAGGTCAAAAGTCCAGGCTTAAGCAGCACCAATGAAATTTTCTTTTGAATAAATGACTCACAGATGAGACTTTATCCAAGAGGGCCCTCTTCACCAGGAAGGTGGCAGCTCTTATCATGTTTCTTAGCTCCTCCCTGGGGGTGGTGGGTGATAGCTCCATAAGCTTCTTGTGCACAACTGAGAGAGCATCCTCTCTATAGGACCAAGTTTTAGAATATGCCCCAGCAACCTGTAAGGAAAAAAAAAAGATTGCAGTTTATACTGTTTTATTTTACATAATCCAAATATGCATTTCACTTCAGCTCTGGGAAACATCAGCCACTCTGCTTCCAAATTCATAAATTCAACTTTGAGCAAAAACGCAATGTTTTCGTTAAGGAATCTTAAATAAAATTGCAGTGAGTAAAACCTGAGTTATTAAGAATCTAAAATAAAAATAATAAAACACAGAAAATAGAAGATATTGTGTTTTGTACATGAAGGCAAACTTGTATTGCATGTTCCATCCCTCACTAGAAGTCAAACTGTTAGGTGGCAGTTTTATCAATATAGATGCTTACAAACACTCTGATGAAAACATTCATTGAGCAAGACAAAGGGCTGCTGTAGCCTTATGTAGTTAGTATAGTATGTCGTAAGGATACAAAAAGTATCTTATTTCTTAAAATATTTTTCTACAATATTTTCTGCTCTTCTTCTCTTACCAGACTTTCCCCAAAGATCTCTATTGGAAGGCCAGCCTCTCTCTGGGCTTTCTCTGTCAGAGGCTCAGGCTCTCCACTCATCTCAGGGCTCTGTGGAGTCATTTGGGCATTGAGCAGCGGGGAGATCTGCTCTGCAGGACTCCTGATGACCTCCATGGGCCTATCTTTCCTCTGAAGGGTTGGCAGAGGCCTCTCATCATATGGTACACTGGTTACCTGTAAGTGCAAGATGACAACATTGGTGTGCAAAGCTTGAAATATTATACTGAAATACAGTTTTATAATTTTCAGAATTTAACTGCAAACTGCATGTATTGGTAATGTACTTATATTTCTGGCACACATGGTTATTGATTTCCTAGACATCCCACTGTTGAATGATTTTCTTTCCTTATGAAAAATCAGTTGCCTGTAACTTGGATCTCTTCAGTAACTCTCACTTGCACTTGATCACTGCATAATATCATCCTGCATTATGCTAACAATGAATGTTTACGATGCAAAAATAATTAAAGCTCAATGCAGTCAGCAGTGTCACCTGTGTCCAGACTCAAATGGCACCCTGCTGGTTTGTACAGGGCTAAAAGCTCTTCCCTGAGGCCAGGCTGGCAGCCACTGTAATCAGCCAACTGTTGCACACTTTTAATTAAATAGTGAAACCCAAACCTGATATGAGGCTAGTCTCAGTAGGTGCTGAGTAAAGCATACAAGCCCCTGACGGTCATCCTAAGTGTTCTTGGTTCCAATACTACAGATGCTTAATGCAGAACACAAGGCAGATAAGGTTTAAAATAATACAGAAATTAAAGCAAGCAGATGAGCTAAAGGTTCAGTTGTCTATTGACCATCTAAAAGACTTCCACAAAAAGTGTCTGCCTATGTTGGACATGTTCATATTTAGAAGATGCTGCATTGTACTACATTCTCAACAAATCTGATATGGCGGCACTTACATCTATCTTAGGTAAAGCAGTTGGGGAGTGTGGCGTTTCAGGTTGTCTGCTTGGTTTGGATGAAACAGTTCCTGAGTCTGGCTGTTGTTTCTGAGGAGCATTTGTTTTTTTCCCCTTTTTGAATGTGTCTGTGGACACAAGGGGCTTGGCTGTGGCTGAATGGAGAGCTTGAGAAGGCAGGAGGGAGAGAGGATCCTTTGCTGGGGAGGAATCATCAGCCCTTGTGATCTGATGAGAAAAAATGTATACATATGTATAAAACTTCTATCACAGAACCAATATCCTGTTTTAACTACACAGTTGAAGCACTGCCATCAGTGACTGGTAACTAACCAGTGCCATGTCCAGCAGATTGTGGACTTCCAGCTGCTGGTAGACACTCTTCCTGTAATCCTCCATTAACTCCTTCTTCTTCTTGGCTAGGTCGTAGTCTTCCTTTTCAATGGCACATCTTTTCTCCACATCATATCGAGCCAAACGCTCTCCCACCTGACAGAATCCATGAAGGATGAAAAAAGACACAATGAGCCAATAGGAGATGTTTAAACAGGTGAACAGGGCAGTAGGGCTGTCCTATGAATTTACTGATGGTCTCATGATCTTAGTCTACCTGTGCAATATTAAACAGCATATCTGAACGTCTACATGCTGTTTTTGCCATATCTACCTCACTGAAATGATGGGTGGGTATTCTAAGTCTTAGAGCATACTTTGGTAAGGACTGTTCCCCTGGTGGTCGTCACAGTGTGTGTGCCATGTGGTGAATCACTGAGATTTACAGGCTGGAAATTTCACAACTTTCAGTAAGTAACACGTAATTTCAATGTGAGGTAAATCCATAAAGTTGAATTAAGTTGTAAACTGGGTGCAAAGTGACACAGCCTAAACATCCATGCCTGAGAAATTTTTGTTCTCTTTTGAACAAAATAAACACAGCTCCTGGTTCTTTATTCTATAGTATCTAAAATAAATATTTTAGCATACTCTTTCTACTTGATTAAGCTCTTTCCTCTTTCTGACTTAAGTGGGCTCAATAAAGCAAAAGAATGACACCAAGCAAAGCCTCTGCTCTCTGCACGCTTTTCTTTGTTGTATGTTATCACATAACAGGTAACACCACAAACTATCCTCTGACATCCTGAGGGTGCGATGACAAGGGATTTTCAGCATGACTACCTTGACAACTGCTCTGTCCACAATGACGATATGCTCTGCTAACAAGGTGTAGTGTGTTTTTGTGTGTGTAATCTTGTTACAGAAAGACTTGTGGCTGGGAGTGGGACAGGCTTTTCCCAGGGACCATCACCACAGCTGTTGAGCTTATTAAGAATTCATGGTAAGCATGGTAACGCTGTATACAAAGGAGGTGAGTAACAGGAATCTGAATAATGTTTAACAACTGCTGTCACAAACAGTGGTGAAATAACACTGAATATCTGTAAAAAGAATACAAGACTCAAACTGTCAAACTTGCTAGAAAAAAAGTATCATCAGCAACATGGACCTGGATGAAAAATCTGGACCACAACTATTTAATCTGAAAAACATTGATCACAGTTTTAGGCTGTTGGCCCAATCATCAAAGAGTATGAACAAGTTGTCCTTCAAAATCCAAAAAACATTTCTCTTTAATCTCCTTTGCATGTTATAAAAAGATGGTAAAGCTCAAGTGTAAATGTGAGCCTTTTTTTTGGCCCCACACACAGAAAGTCAGCCTGACAAACCTTGATTACAGCTATTTGTATTCTCTGTAGGTTTAATGAGGTATACTGTGGGGAAAGTCAGTCTGAGGAAAATTAAAATTACTTGCAGAATGGAGAGTTTTGAGCAAATAAAAATATTGTCACCAAAATGTCAGTAAAAGAAAACAAAATCAGCTTATTACCAAAGCACCATAAGAAATGTTTAAAATAGAAATAAATAACTAGCAAGGTGTTTTTATATGTAAAATGGTTTAATACTGAAATTATTATTGTTTTAAAATATCATTATGTAAGATATGTTTTAATAAAGGTAGTCGATGAGCGGAGAATATCAACTACATTATAATTCAACCTTAAAAAGCATACATCATTTTAAGAGATGATCACCAATCAATAAATTTGGTATGGAGAAAACAGCATGTTTCTACTAAACTGTAGTAGAGAGGGATTTGCTCTTGAAATCAGCACTTGACAAAAAGTGCCTGGTTATGACCAACCATTTATTCAGAGTGAGGTTAAAGATTAGGATCCTGTTATTTTATGGTGATTCTTCAATTTTACTTTCTAAAATCTTAAGTCTTTTCAGGGAAAATCATATCCAATTCCATTAACCAGGGTATTATAAAATGTTATTTTGCTCTTACAAAAACAGTGGTCCATCCACTCCACAAAACATTCTACACAATGCAAAAAGCAAGGCAGAAAATATACATACTGGCCGTTTAAACATTTGAAAAAATCTCATTTTGCTTTTGTTATTACTATGTCTGCTATTTATATGTAGTGTCTGCATTTACTTTTCATATTAAAATTACAGCAGTGTAGAAAATATTCTTGGCAGTAAGGGGGATTGAAACACAGTAAACAATCTAAAAAATGTTGCCATTATAATGACAGGTATCCTCCTAAGCCCTCTTCATATCACCTCTAAACTACAGCTCTCTAATTAACAGAAGGATACTGTGTGATTCCCAGCCTTTATTTGTAGTAGGACAGCTGAAGGAAGACAGAAAATAAGGAGATAAAAAGTGGGGGAACACATGCACCAAACAGCTCCAGGACTGTGAATCAACCCTTGTGACCAGTTTTTCAAGGACTGCAGCTTTGTATATGGGCACCTGCTCTACCAGCTAAGCTAAACTCGCAGGCCACAACTTAACTTTTGTAACTGTATTTAAGTCCTTTCAAAGCCTTCAAAACTAATTACTTTAAACTTTTTTTAGATTTTTAGTAACTTGTTTAGAATCTCAAAGTGCACTCACTGTAGAGATGTGACTCATGGTGCATTCAGCTCACCACTGAGATCAACATTTTTCTGTTCGTGTCTTATAGCCATCTTGCTAACCTACCAGCAGTTACAGTACCTTTTGCAGGTCTGCGATTGCCTGCTTCAGATTCTTAGCCTGCTCAAATTTCTCTTGCCGGACCATGTCCTGCTTCTTTTTGTCCAGGAGACGGATGATGTGGGCAACTTCGGGGTCCTGGTACATGTCAAACGCCAGGTCATCCAACAGGGAGATGGATTCACATTTTCTGAGTGCAAGGACAGATTTAAAGACATGGTATTATTAAAAACATGTAGTAAAAACATTAGAAATGCATTTATTTGTATGCATCGATAACATTCAATCAGTCAAAGCTTGTGAAGCGAGTCGCATAAAGAATTGAGGATAGCATATTTAGTGTCTAAATTCATCAGAGATAATGCTGGTATTGAATAGATGTATCATCATCAGTTAAGTTGGCTCAGTCTTGTGCAATTCCTGATGAAAAGGGAAAAACACCAACCAACCCCCTAAGAAGCGAGACCTTGAGGTGAAACGTCCCTTGGGGGTTGATATATAAAAAAAATATTTCAAAATGTGTTTTTCCCTTTGCATGGGCAGCCACCTGCATTGACTTCAAATCCATGTGACCTTGACAGCCTTATTGGTTGGCTTCCAGACTAAAAGGCTTTGTTGACCAGTGTTATTGTCGTAAGACAAAGAAACCAGGGTTCAATGGCCTAGCCTCACCCCATGAATGTCGTGTCCAAGGCGGCTTCCAGCTGTGTACTGTTGAGGTAGTGTTCGATCAGCTGCTCTCTGCTTGGCTGGGGGTAAACAGATGGACAAATTACACACACACAAGCGTATACACTCTTGTATTACTGCGCTCAGGAAGACCTGACCATTGTTATATAATGCTATGAGCTGTAAGATGACATTCAACTTCAACCTTAATTGACAGAAAAATGGCAATTTTTATTAGAGTTTAAGTTTAAATTCTAGATATTTCCTTAATTCTATACAACACATTACATATTACTCTTTACTTAGTACTTAATAAAACATATTAGCTCTGATGTTTTGGTTTTGGACATTTGGTGTGATGCTGATGAACATTTCTTAAAGAATCAGTTCATTTTGCAGAGAGCAAAGCAATGCCAACTTAAATTAAGGCATTATCACCAACCAGCACTTCCACTGAAAATTAACCCTTACACCCTTACCCTTTTCCAAAGCTACTGCTTCTAAAGAAAACAGGAAAATAATCTTGACAAAACCGATGACGCAGTGTCCAGTGATTCATTGAAAAAGGGCTCGGAAAGTTTGCTGAACCACTCATCTTTGGAAGAACTGACAATTTATCAAGCTTAAGTCTTTGTCAAGTCAAGGCAAATTTTAAAATAGGCCATTTCAAATCGTTAATGTTGATCATTTAAGAATAACTAGAGTTTATCTTCCACCTTGGTAAAATTTGAAGGAATAATCTAGATTTCCACAGTTTCCAGCAAAACTTTTGCTTTACCTTTGACAACATGATGTAATATTGCATGTGATAAATGCTTAACACTTCTCCTAACAGGTAAACAAAACTCAAAAGTAAACAAAATGAGCTTAAAATGTAAAAGTTTGAAGACTGGCCTAACAGGAAAAGACAGACTGGAACAAATAAAATAATTAAAGGGTTCTTCACTGTGCAAAACATACTATTATTGCTACTTGGCTGATTGGGGAAACCATTAACAGCATCTTTAAGTCAACAATAACATTTTCCCAAAGTTTTCAGTGCCATTCTAAAATTTACTTCACACCCATTTCAATAACAGTGAAGAGGGAGCCCTGAAAATACGAACCAAAACTATCTGCATGAGAACATATCTCTGAATAAGTGAAAAGACATTTTTTCCTTCTAAATTGGATGAACTGATACTTAATACTAGCACAAAGTTAAATGAGCTTTTTCTCAATCCAACCTACGGCAGGACAAACACATGTCGGCCAACAGAAGCGGCACAGGAGAACAAAATCTAGCTGACCCTCCAGGTGAGACTGCTGCTGTAGTAAAGGTGCTCAGAGTCGGATTAGTAGTGCAACAATGCACGGCCTGTTCACTGGAATCTGTGCAAGTGTGTGTCCTTGTCTTTCCATGTTTCCTTGTCTGTGTGTGTTTTAAGGTCTCTCTCTCTCTCCTCCAGGACCTGTCCATCTGCAGGACTATCTGATTACACTTGCTAACTAAAGGCCTCCTGTGTGATTACATACTGTCCTCTCTTTGTGTCTCATTACTACATTCCTGACACATATCTACTCACCTACACACACACACACTATTCAGGTAAACACGTGTGCATGAACAGCCATGTTTATAAAAATATCTTTGATAGTGAAAATGAAATAATGCTACTTAAACATCTTCACAGTAGTTGTACAATGTTTTGTGAAGACATTACTGATAGAAATCCATCCCAGGCTGCTGTCCCCATCCTCTTTTAATTTTTACTCCCAAAAAATTGTAGAATATGAACATTTGCAAGAAGCAAATGTTATCATAATAGAAAATAAACAGATGCTTGGCACCCATTATTTTGGTTTATTGAGTTTTATGATGAATAAAACAAATATATGATAAGATGTGGGAAACCTTATTTGACCTATTCTGACTCATTCTCTTTTTGAATGAGGCAGAGTTTCAAACTGTTTATGGAGCTGAAATGTGAGTACATTGACGAGGAAATATCAATAAATGCCTATTGAAGTGAATGATGAAGTAATCATGTGTCACAGAATCACAGCACAACGGCACCACCTAGTGCTGTGTTGATGTAAATGAAAGGAGGGTCACCAGTGAGGAGTGCAAAAACTTACAATTGTGTTAAAAGCATTGCCATCCAAAGCATCTCCCAGAACATTAATGGCAACCAAAGCAACCTGAAATCATAAACAAATGTTGGTGAGGTGGTTGAACAAAACAAACAAAATGAAGAAAAATGCAGAAAGGTTTTTTAAGTACAACTTATGCCCTATTCCCACGGGATAAGTATTACCTAGGGACCTCTGGTAATTTGTAAATTACCCCCTGACGTCAGTGTTTGGTGTGATGCATTCACATGGGAAAAGCAAAGACTGTAATATACTCAAATACACAGGTATATACAGGAAAACAGTTTTTATGCAGTTGATGCTGTAGATATTATTCTGCACTCTGTTCATTTTGGATCGGTACAAATCCACAACATCCCTCCTGGCAGAGACTAGCTGTTGGAGCCTTACCACTGAGTGTTGAGCGACACATTTCAAATCATAAATTGTGTTATCCATGTAATGTACATCTAAATAATTCTGATATAAGATCAGGCACTTTTTTAGACACTAGTTGAAATATATAAGTAAGGTACAATAAAGCCATTTTTACACATATGATGAAAATGACTGAGAGTGAAGAATTATTTATGTGTCACAACTTTGCTATCAATGTCCTGCAGGGTCTTTATTGCTATTTTTGATCAGAAAAAGGAGCAGAGAAAGCCGTACAGGCCATGAAAAACATAATTACCACTCTCAATCACAGAGATGCTGATTCACACAGGGTTAGAATTGTGTGCTGAAATATGTAGGGTAATTTGATCTTACAGACATGGTCGATTCACAGGGGATTAGAAACATAGATGTCCTGTAAGCTTATTACAGATTACCGGAGGTCCCTTGGTATTGCTAGTCCTGTGCGAATAGGGCTTTATTTGTACTGTAGATGAACGTGCAAATTTTTTAAAGAAATGTTTATTGCTATCAACTACTCAATAAAAAGACCAATTATCAGTTGTCTGTGCTTACAACACGACTGTAGTCCACTTGGACTGAATCATAAAAAAAAGTCCCTCCCAAAAACATTTTTGAGTAACTTCCCAGCAATTTATGAAGATATTATCACATTAAAAATTCAAACAATTTACTTTTTGCCTTTATTTCAACATAGTTCTAAATTTCAGCAAAAGTACATAGAGTTGGAGACTAAATACCTTAGATGCAACCATAAGAGATATAAGCACAGAAAGGACTGAAAGATTTTTTTTATCCTTTTGTGGCAACTGTTGACTAAAGGATGTTATTTCATTTCCTAATTTTCAGTTCATAACTAAATACTTTTAATCTAAGGGCATCCATAACCTCACTTCTCTGTACCTTTGTGAATTCCTGCACATCAGTACACCCTCCTGTGCTCTCAGGTCTTAGTCTTCCATCCGTCTTATTGTATCACCTGCCAACTTCACTGCAATGGGATCTAGAGCCTTCAGTAGCTCTGCTCTCCACCTTTGTAACTCCCTCTGACCAGACATTTGTAATATTGACTCTCTCCATTTTCATATTCCCAGTCAAAATCCATCTTTTTATACTGGTATAGTAAGTCAGATTATTCACCTTTTGGCTAAACTACAGGATGTTAAAATCTCTTTTTCATGACACTCTTGAAAAAGACATTTTTAATCTCAACACAGTTGTCCTGGTGAACAAAAGTGAAATACATAAATATAATGTTTTATTCACTGTTTATTTTGCTGATCCTTATTGATGTATTATTTTGTTGTTTTAATTCTACCACGTGATATGACCTTGAGTGATGTGAAAGCTGTAATGTTTCTAAAAACAGCATAGCATAAGATTGCTGTGTTTTTATGGCTTTTTACTTATTTTCATGTTTTTATTACACTTTTATCGATTTCAGGGCGTTCTTATTTGCTTTTTTGTCTTCCTCCTAATGTTTTTTTATTTTTTTTTATTTTTGCCGTGCTTTTATTTAGTTTCTGTGTTTTTAGTCAGAGTGTAGCACTCTGGCAAAAATGTTTTTAAAAAGTGCTATATAAAATAAGTGGATCGGATTGGATAGGACAAAATTAAAAAACAGAGCACATTCGAAAAAGAACACGAGAGCCTTGTATCACATTGCATTCCCCAGGAAATAAATCAACAAACTGCAAAACAGTTTGGACAATTAAATTCAAAAAGTACTGCACAAGTTATCGAAGATAACTGTGATGTCTTGAAATGACTATTAACAATTAAAGACCCCAAAAGTATTAAACTGCAATTTTGATATGGTGGGTATTTGATATTATGTGTCAACTACCATAACGTTTTTTTTCCCAAATAATCATTTAAGTGCCAATTCAAAGTGAAATAAAGCTTATAAAGATGAGGGAGGAAGTCGAGATCTAATATAGGGACTTTCAAGTTTCAAGGGTGTTTAATAAAGCAGTCATTAAACACAAGTAATCAGCCATAAAATTTAGAATTCAGAACGCTCTATCAGCAAAAACACTTCCCTCTAAAACTGCCATTTTAGTTTGCTGTTTTTATGAGCAACAGTTGCAGCACTTAAAGTGCTCTCTTATCTCCAAAATACATCACAATAATTAGGCCTGAGCCTTTGTTTGTATTGCAAGCCAAGCTGATTGCTGGCTAAGTGCTGCTCAATGCCTTTTTTTCTGCAGAAAGGCATACAAGCCTCTATGTTGTTTCAGCGGTTCTTCAAAATTTAGACAAACTGTTTATTATTACTATATCTTAATTAGTTGTTGGAGACAAAAATTCAAATGATTTTAAAAGAATCAAAACATAACAGACATTAAACCAGATGCTTACAGTCAGAACTGATCTTTTGGCTTTTGGTTGTAAAGTTGTTTTTAAGTGCATTTCTTCTGTTTTGGAGTTTACCTGATTGTAGAGATTGAAACGATTGACATAGTTCCTATGGAAGGTTATTCTTAGGTAGGTCCCAACGGCATCTACATGGATTGACTTTAGCTCCCGAGCTTTGAAGCCTGTCTTCTCATTGTCTGACAAGGACACATATCTGTAAGAGGGCACAATGTAAATTTACATTCAACTTCTCGGTTATAACACTTAAATGCATTAATACATTTAAATATGGATGTGAAATCCTGTTCAGGTGTATTTATCTGTTACCCATACTGGAAAAAGGTATGGTATAAAAGTATAGTTTTCAAATATGTTCAGGGGTCCAATATTACATGAACACAGATGCACACAAGGAAGTATAGTTCTAGCCAAGTCTGTAGCCTCACCCCAGTCTGCGTAGCTGCCCAGGGAACCCTTGGTTGCTGACTTCAGGGAGGGAGTCCCCAATGTGGAACTCTACCTTAGCTGGGATCAGGTACTGGTGAGCCAGCAGCTGCAACTTCCTCACCCTACTTCTCTCTTCCAACTGGAGGGTGACGTGTTGAGGGTATGAGCATAGCCTGCAGATTTTTGATTTGAATAATATTAAACTTCAAGTACCAAACCAAATTTGAGAATATTCAAATGAAACTAACTTACAGGAAAAGCGTTACAGCAAAATTCATGAATCATCATGGGTGTTTTAATTTGTAAATTGTTGTGTTAACGCACCTGCTGGACCTCCACCCATTAACAGTGGGAGCATGGACCATGAGCTCCTTTGCACTGAAGTTGTCCTCATGACTAGAAGAGTTGATCACATTGAATCCTATCTTCCTGGGCATCCCTCTAATGTACACTGAAGAAAAACGATAAGGATAATAATTCTAAACTTAGTCTTATTCAGTCAGGGTTCTTGTTAGTTTCCTGTGGTCAACATACATCAGGTTTCTTTTCAGATTATAATAGATATTATATTTTAACAAAAATTATAACTAAAAGTACAGTAGAAGTCATCTCTAATTAAAAAAGTATTTATCAGGATTGTTTATTATTAATGAGAACTGTAACACTGCTTTAGAAAAATAGTATTAACCTATGGTGGTATTAAAGGTTTGTCATTTATATGTTAGCTATCAAATATCATTTTCATATTGTAAGAAACACAAGAATCAAAACAAACATGTATCAATCAATAAATTTTTTTTTTTTTTTTTTTTTTTTCAAAATAAAAAATAGTAAGAAAGATTTAATATCTGGCTAGTTTGCAACGTTAAATTGTACTTTATTCTTCCCCTATGTGCACTGAGTGCACGTTAGTAACGTCATCCTTACGTGTGCCAAATTCAGGAGACATCAAGATTTGTTAAATGTTTACTTCTGTCGAACAGGATGTAAAGGTTGGTCGTCTTTGGCGAAAATAAACCTTACTTTATATGGCCACACAACCTCCCTAGCAAAGACAGTGAAGTCTTTCTTGCTGACTTGAGCATGATGGGCGTGGGGCATTAGCGACTGTTAACTAATCATCCAGCCAACATGGCTCTTCGTACAGTAGCTGTGTTGTGAAGGTATTTTCGCCTGCTAAAACGAAAAGTATGTCGTGACAATTGCGATACATCATTTCTTACGTTTTACTGACAAACATTCAATACGTAAAAGTTTTCACGACGTACATTTCAAATAGTATCTTACCACTAACATCACCGTAATGTTGACAGCTCGCAGTCCCATTTCATCTCCATAACCACCACTGACAACAATCAGCGCGCTGCGGGCATGCGCAATGATAGGATTGTCGTCAGTCGCAATGGATTGTCGTCATTGTATTTTTCCAAGCTTTTGAGCACCCAAAGTTATTTAAAAGAGTCAACTACAAGCACTCTTATCATGTAAGTTGCACGCAATTTATGAGAATGGTCAGATATATTAACACATAAAATATATTTGTATTGCGTATTTACAACAGCTTCCTTATCCCCGATATCAGAAAAGTTAGCCGTAGTTACTACGAGCCAAAATGTAAGTTTATCTTCCAAAATAAAAGCACAAAATGTTCGGTAGCTCGACCCATTTGCTCATGTAGAACAGCAGCACGTCTGCGATGGACTTTATATTTGCAACTCATGATTTTAATATGTTCAATGAAAAATAACCACAAAATATCTTTTGAAAACCATACACCATGCATGAAGAAATATTGTAGTTTCATTTTTAGACTGCTGCGTTCACTCCTTCAACCTTAAGGACACTATTTGAGGACACTTACTATGATAACACCGAAGACAGCACTTTTGAATACGAGTGTTAATATACATGATATACAAATATAATAAACAAATACAAAGTTTGAACATTGTAATTATTATTATTATTATTATTATTATTATTATTATCTAGTTGTCCATAATAATAATAATAATAATAATAATAATAATAATAATAATAATTTTGTTTTTCCAACTTGGTTTTTTAACTTCTCAACTTGAATCGGTCTTTTTAAAATTAACAACAAAAATGTACCAAATTTATGAATAATTAAACGTTTCCGCCTAAATCTACATTCTAAATGGCCTAATATTTGCCCTATATTGTCATCTTGAGTTATGTTTCAATTTTTTCTCATTTTAGTTCTTATTCATATTTTTATTAACGGGCATGATTTTATGTTTTTGTTTTATTTACGTAAACTATGCTATTTACCGGGCATCTTTTTACATTGTCATTTTGATAAAGTTGTATTTAAAAAAAATGTATTTTATTTTGAAAAACTTAAACGGATGTGGCCTTGTATGTCCTTCTCTTGGCTAACATTTCAATTGATGTCTAGCAGCATGGATGACTTGGAGAAGTGGCCAGAAATAGAAAAAGCAGCGACAGGAAAAAGACGTGAATTAGTTTTGCAAGGTTCAGCCGTCGACAAACGAATTTCCTCAAGCGGAGGACTCAGTCCTGCTATCTTTAGTCTCTCTCTGCTGAATTATCTGGAGGTTAGCCAGTGTCCAAGTTTGACTGAGATCCATGAGGACATCCAGCATCTGACAAACCTTCAAAGTCTCATCCTTTGCAGGAACAAGCTCGCCTCCGTCCCGAATGTCGTAGGAAGCCTTAAGTCCCTGAAGGTCCTGGACCTTTCAGTCAACAGTCTCAGGGTTTTACCCGAGGGAATCACTGAGCTAAAGGAGCTAACCACTCTCAATGTGAGCTGTAACAGCTTGGAGTTCCTACCAGAGGGACTTAGCCAGTGCACCAAGCTCTCCAACATCAACATCTCCAAGAATAACATCACGGGATTCCCTTCTGATTTCTACTCCGAACGACTGGATCTCCTCAGCACTCTGGTTGCCTCTGATAACTCCATTAAACAACTGAGTGGAGACATTCAAAAGCTTGCTGCCCTTAAGGTGGGTGATTGATTCACAGATTTGTTGTTGCCAACCTAGCCAGATATGCAATATAGATAATGATAAAACTTGATTTTTATGTTTGTAGTTTTAAGAGTTTCAGCATAGTACACGTAAAAGAGGTCAAAACTAACTATGCATAAGTTACACTTTAAGCTAAATGCTTTAAGGTGAGCTAAATACACCCAAATTTGAGATGAACTGTCCCAATTATGCTGTTGATCTTTCATTCTGGCCACCATGATTTCCATATTTGTTATTTTAGAGAATAAAGAATAATAGTAATAGCAGAATAATATGCCAAATTGAGTTTGGAGGGTAACCTCCAAATAAATTCAACGAGTAGTATTTATCAGTACAATTTAAATGTAGTTCTACATGACACTCTCTGCTCCTTATCAGATCCTCATTTGCAGCCATTTCGACTAAATCAACCAACTTTAAAATTGTTTTAAAATATGACCGATATGTTTGCATGAAATTTTCTAAAATAGTGCTTGCTTTTGTAATTATAATAATCTCATGATTATTTTCCAAAATGTTATGTCTCCCCTAAACATCTTGTGGTCCAGATGAAGCCTACTTACTGGCAGTGTTGTTTGACATCCCGGTAATAAGATCAGTCTCCCATTGTTTAAAAGGAAGAACTGACTCTTGGAAACTGCTCTTTCTCAAATGAGACATATCTGTAAATTGTGGCCTTGTGCGATAAACACAATTTATGCTCCTGTTTCTCTCCCTTTTTTCATCTTTTACAGGTGCTAGATCTCTCAAACAACAAGCTGAGTGATATCCCCTTTGATCTGAGCGACTGTCCAAAGCTGAAGGAGGTCAATTTCAAGGGCAACAAATTAAATGACAAACGCCTGGAGAAGATGGTCAACGGCTGTCAGACCAAGTCCATCCTTGACTACCTGAGGGTAAAAGGAAGACAGGGAGAGGATGGAGGAGACAGAGACAAGGGACGCAGCTCAGACAAAGGGAAAAGGCAGCAGAAGAAGAAGAAGGAAAAAGCGACAGACGAACAAGATGAGGTGGAGGAATTGAACAAGATGGTGGTAAGGGTTCTCCATTTTTCAGATACCCCTGCAGCGCTCACAGTCAAAGTGAGTGCAGAGGTGAAAGATGTCCGACCATACTTGGTGTGCTGCGTGGTCAGAGGCATGAACCTGAAGCCTGGGAATGCTCTCAAACGATTCTTGGTGGCTCAGGTAAGGCCACTTTCAACTGTTACATTTTAGAAGTAGTTGACTGTTAATGTAACTAGTCGAACAGTTAACAGAGATTTTCATGCTTGTTTCTCTAGACCAAGCTTCATGATGACTTGTGTGGTAGAAGGACTATTGCAACCATTGCAACTCATGACATGCAGCTTCTCAAAGCTCCACTGATTTATGATGTCAAACCACCTACCCAGCTAAAGGTACAGAAACACAAAATGGTTTGCTTCAATTCTTAGCAGAATTGAACTTAAAAATTATTTCAACTTAAGTGAGATCTTGTCATTTTATGTTTGTTTTTCTTGCTCTGTCATTTTCATTGGAAAAACTCAAATTTTTACAATGTTGTAATGTTTTTTAGGTTACACCTCTAGGCCGGAGGGAGATGACTGCTGTTGAGCTGATTAGACATCTTCAGCTGGAGGCTGATGAGTTAAGAAAGCAGAAGAAGAGGCAGAATGTCACCGGACTGCATAAGTGAGTACAATATAAAACTCCCCAACACTGCAGGTTCCACTTGTTTAAAATCCAATCACTTTCTAAAACATGTTAAATATAGTTTAAAAGTGACAGAGGTTAGCAGTCACTGGGGTTATTTCAGGCAAACTGCGTGTAAAAGATGTGTGCAACGGCTCAGAAATGGCATGAATGAATTGCATCATTGGTTTCAAAAGACAAAGGCATAAACATAAATTAAATTAAAACTTTATTATTTTAGTTTTATAATGAACTTAGAGTAACACTAGTCTTTGTGCATACAGTGGACTTTGGGTTACCTACTAATCCCAACAGATTTAATTGCCAAACAAATTATTTTGTTGCTTTTAAAATGCACACACATGGCAAGGCAAGCTTATTTGTAGGGATGCATGATATTATCCGTCTGGTATTGGTATTGGCAGATATCGAAATTTCTTCCGATATATACATCCAATATCTTGCCTGTGTATTTCAGCATTTATCAACAGTAAATTTTGTCCATATATACTGATAAATTAGTGTCGTTTTAGTCTGAACCAACAGACCTGTCAGTTGAGGTCTTTCTTTATTTATCTCCAGTCTTTAAACTTTTAAGTGTTTCCTCGGTCATGCTCAGACCTTAAAGCGTGTCCAAAAGGACTGAAAGTTCTTGTCAGAAAAGCATATTTAAATGTTGGTATCGATATCAGTATCGGCTAAAATGAATCTGTAAATATCATCATATCAGATATCGGCAAAAATCCAGTATCATTTATCCCTCCTTATTTGCATAGCATTTTTTTAGCAAAGGAATTTCAAAGTGCATCACGTGAGACATGAGAACACAATGACAAAGGAATTTATTGCCTTTAATAGAATTAATCATTTTGCCCCTCATTTTACCCTGGGTCATTTTTGACGTGGCACAATGTCACTTATGTCTGGCTTTTACTTAGTTATCACAATGTTTTTGCTGATTCTCATTAGCTTGTTGCCAATTGGAGATAAGGAGAATGTGTTTGGCTTCTATACTCTATAATAGTTGCTATATGGTACTTTATAGCTTTGTATTATTTTTTATAATTAAGTTAAATGATTTGCAAAATAACCGGTAAAAAGGTGCAAATAAAATGGAAAATCTGAAGTATTAACTAAGGCATATGTAGATATCTTGCATCCTGTTCTTTTTGAACACATGAGGGCAGCATGAGTATGTTAAAAAACTCCTTAGGTTTTATATTTTTTACCCTAGGCCATTTTCTCTCAAATAGTTTGTTAACTAGTGATGTTTTTCCACAGATACCTGCAGATTCTGCAAGGAAAGTCTCTCTATCCCTGCCTAGTGGATGCAGAGGGACATGTAATCTCATTCCCCCCCATTACCAACAGTGAGAAAACCAAGGTGAGTATTTTCCTTTATTTCTTGGTTATCAGAAATGTGCACTCCATCTGCTCTACAGTGTGTTGATAAGTATTAAGTTCAAGTTGTTGATAAATCAATTTAGCAATTAAGGCTTTTAGAAAGCATCAAAAAGTCTTTAATGAAGGACCGGTGGTCTTGAAATTTGTGGCTGTTCTAAATTTTACTATTTGTCAAAAGAGGTTGTAGGCTCATTCTTCTGGTCCTTCTGCATCTATTACATTAAGTTTTAATCATAAGTGAGATCCTGATGGAACCCCACCAGATCTGATGTCATTCTGCACACATGTTGTGGCCTCTTGAGCTGTCAGCTATCAGTTGCTATTTTTCGTTGTGTCTCTAGCTAGCAACTTAACCATGTGATGGAGTGATATGTGCATGCAAATGATAGGTAAATACAAGTTTTTCTGAGAAGTGGATGGAGAAGAAGCTGTTAGAGCTGATGCTTGGGCTGATACTGGTTAACATTTAAAAGGATTTGGAAAAAAAGGGGGGGGGGGGGTCACCTTTGCAGTGAAGCTTTTGCCTAGTGTAATATTAGCACAGAGTCTGTTTATGTTAGTAATGTTAGCAGCAGAGAGGTTTTTTACCTTGTTAAAGCTTTTACTTGCATCCTACAACAACAGATAATATCTGCATTCTCGTGACAGAATTGTCACATTTTATTTTACAATCTGCACTAAACATACACATGACTGTGCCTTCAAAGTAAGTGGTTAGAAATGGAAAATGAAAACATATTGAGAGGGTCTTGAAAAAGGACTTTCTCTATAAACCCTGCAGAAGCTTATGATGGAACTGGTATGGACCAAAAAAAGCATAGCCATTACTTTCTCTACTTAAATCTCCTGTACTGCAATGTCTCCCTTTGTTCTCATGAAAAAGAAGAAAAAAATCTTGGTCTTCTGTTTTTACCCTACAGATCAAGAAAACAACTAAAGAGTTGTTCTTAGAGGTGACAAGTGAGACCAGTCTGCAGACCTGCAAAGATGTTATGGACGCCCTGATTGTGGTGAGTTTTGTTTTATCTTTCTCTAAGTTCAGCTTTGTTTTTGGTCCTGGCATCATTGTCTTTTTCAAACAAGCATGGACCTTTGTATTCTGAATTTTCAATTGTTGAAGTCTATGTTGAAGGGAACATTTATAAAGCTTGAAGAAAGATCATGTTAAGTTCTTTGACCAGTAATATTTCTAGGTTTAATTGGCAACTCTGTCCAGATGTAGGCTGTAAAAGAAACCCAACATTTTGCTCCCATTAACATGATTTATTTTTTTTTTTTTTTAAATAAAATTGATTATAAAGCTCCTCTGCTAGCTTCTTGAATATGTCTTCAGTAGTAGTAAATGGGACTTGATGCACTGGAGGGACTGTTATTGCGGTGTTTTGACTCATAGTAAAACAGTAAGTCAGCATGATAAAGGACAGCTTTGAACGAGTCATAGATTAGGTGAAAGACACAGTTTTCCATTCTTAATAACCTCTTAAAGGTTGACATGAATATCAAGAGGGCTCTCACAGCAGCCCACAGGCCCTCTTGCAGACCGTGACTGTGAGGCCCTGCATCTGTCAGAACAGAAATACACACTAAAACTTTAAATATGAAATCATCTTAAACTTTTGGTTCGGTAAAGGTAAGGATACTAAAAGTTAAAGTTTAAAACTTGTCTAGCATAACCTAATTACAAAACATTTAATAACGCTGAATAAACGGTCTGCTTCCTGGAAAAAGCTTGTCTCCCATGAAAACATTCTAATGTAGCAAACATAGCTAGTGTAGCTCTGTAAGCTGCATAAGCTACATACATAACGGAGCTATGTAGCCAACATAGGTAAACATAAATTAAACAAAGCTCATGGACATCTATATGAACAAAGGTACATAGCTACGTAAGCTTTAGCTGTGTTAGCCAAAGCTAACTTAGTGACACTGGCTTACATAGTAAGCCAACGAAGCTAAAGCGAGCCACCGTGTGCATAACTACTTGAAGTTCTTACTTTTAATAATATGTTTATTTCTTGAATGTAATGGCCAGAATTTGTCTATGAATAAAGTTAAGTTTGAAAAAAAAAAAATCTAAAACTGGAAATTCATTCTACCTGGTTCTATCTGCAATTACCAAAGGTAGGGTAGCTGCAGCTTATTACCCTAAAGCTGAGGTCACACTACAAGATTTCTGGCCAGATTTCACCCACAATGCACAGTTGGACAATGTCTGCACCAGTCTGAACTAGCTGGGGATGGTCGACGTGGCTAGCAGGCACAACAATTTGTTAGTGTGTGAGGGGGGAAGATGTGAGTCTGCAAGTGTTTGAAGGAAAAGACCTGACCTGACCTCAGTTGCAGTCATTCAAACATGTTTGAATTTCTTGAGCTGAATCTTGATAAAGGCATAATAGGGAAGGTTTCTGACAGACAAATACTAGTACATCGGATTAAGAGAGGGGCTGCTAAAATGTCATTACAAAGCAGCAAACAGGTATTTGAAGCTGCTGGTGCCTCTGGAGTCCCATGAACCTCAAGGGGTAGGATCCTCCAGAGGCTTGAAGTCGTGCATAAACCTACTATTCGGCCACCCTATCCAGTGCTCACAAGCAGAAACGGTTGCAGTGGACCCAGAAATACATGAAGACTCATTTTCAAACTGTCTTTTTTACTGATGAGTGCCGTGCAACCCTGGATGGTCCAGATGGAGGAGTAGTGGATGGTTGGTGGATGGCCACCATGTCCCAATAAGGCTGTGGCGTCAGCAAGGATGTGGCAGAGTCATGTTCTGGGCCAGATTCATGAGGAGAGAGCTGATAGGCCCCTTTAGGGTCCCTGAAGGTGTGAAAATGATCTCAGCAAAGTATATAGAGTTTCTGACTGACCACTTTCTTCCATGGTACAAAAAGAACAACTGTGCATTCTGTAGCAAAATTTTCTTCATGCATGACAATGCACCATCTCATTCTGCAAAGAATACCTCTGTGTCATTGGCTACTATGGGCATAAAAGGAGAGAAACCCATGGTTTGGCCCCATCCTCCCCTGACCTCAACCCTATTGAGAACCTTTGGAGCATCCTCAAGCTAAAGATCTATGAGGGTGGGAGGCAGTTCACATCAGAACAGCAGCTCTGGGAGGCTATTCTGACATCCTACAGAGAAATTCAAGCTGAAACCCTCCAAAAACTCACAAGTTCAATGGATGCAAGAATTGTGAAGGTGATATCAAAGAAGAGCTCCTATGTTAACATGTAACTTGGCCTGTTAAGATGTTTTTGATTGAAATAGCTTTTGATTTCAGTAAATAGGACCTCCTAATGCTGCAAATTCAATGAATGGCCATTTTCAGGTCTTCACAACCTATAAAATCTTTTAAAACTCTGTTTTGCTTAATAATGTGGAACAGTGCATTTTGAAGTTTTTATTTTAAAAAAAATGGTTATCATTATGAAGTTTTTTCAAAACATCTTAATTATGCTCTAATGGCTGAAGACTTGAAAAAGATTCTGTCTTTTGCATTAGTATTTAGGAAAATGAGAAAAATTTCAATTGCTTAATAATGTGGAAAGCGGTGTAGTGTGAGTCAACAGCAGAGAAGAGGTCTGAATTCCAAGTGTCATTTTGTTGGCAATGATTATGACTTTTCTGGTGTGTTGTTAGCTAAACTCTTGGCAGTCATATCTGTGTCATTATAAGCTTCTTTGTCACTTCTAGTGGTTGGACTGGATTTTGAACTCTGGCAATAATTTAGTCAACCAAAATATGTAGTATTATCAAAACAAAGCCTCTTTCTCCTCAAAACTTTTTATTTCAAAACTTTTTAAAAGGCTATTCTCTTATTTCTTCATCAGTTTCTCCAGAATTTGCATGTCTGAAGAATTTCACTGATAGGTGATATCTAGCTGACTTACAATTACCTTGATTTGTTGCAGCTTTTTCAGCAGCTCTCATGTGAAAAAAGGAGCAAAGTAAGCTCATAAGTGTGGCGATGGGGCCTGCATAAGAATAACAAGTATATGTTTAATATTACAGATGTAAGCTACATATTGAAGTTATGTTATATTTAATGTTATATTTAATATAATGTTTCAATGGAGATCATGTAAAAGATAAAATGGCATTTCGTTACATTTATTTATTTATTTTCTTTAAATCTTATTTCATCTAAAGAGATCAATAGTGTATCATATGGAAGTATTTTTAAGGGCTTTTCCTGTTTCCTCACAGAAAATGGCAGAGTTGAACAAGTTTACGGCAGAACATAAGGAGGAGGCGGGGTCAGATGGGGAAGAAGATGGTCCAAAAGAAGCTGCGGCTGGCTGTGAGACCTCCAGCGAACTCATAGTCCAGCAGGTTCGAACGGTGGACCGGGATGGGAACCTGAAGGTTGTCTACCCATCAAAGACTGACCTCTCCAAAGAACTCAGCAACTTGACTGTAATTTGGTAGTCACTCAGCAGGAAAGCAATTTTTTTTTACATTTACCCACACGCTACATGAAGTAAAACATCATTAAGACCAAGGTCTAATAACATGCAATAAATATGGCATCTCTTTACTTCAGGGAGAGAACATCTGATTTTTTGTGATTGAAAAAAACATCCGCTTTTTGTTTTTGTATTGACATAAAGTGTCATTTGAATGTTAACATTTATTACCAATGTTGTAATACTTTTAATAAATCTTTGCTGCTACCTGCAATTACTAAGACTGTCATCATATTCTTATAATGTTTTTTAAAAATGATTAAGTACCTAGAGAGAACCAACACATGCACAGTGAGAATATGCAAGCTCTACACAGAGAGGCCCTGTCTGATTGGAATTCAATCCAGAAACCCTGCTGAGAGCCAAGCACTAACCGGTTAACACCAGGTAGCCCTATATACTGGGATTGGGTGGTATCCATTTTTAAAAATACCATTAAACCTTCCCCAAATTTTTTCCACAATATATGTTATTACTGAAAAGTGTTTAAACACAGGCACATGTCCCACAGGTGTGACACCATCGAAGAAAGACACCACCGATGCCAGACGTTTAATGTATTTTATTTGAAAGACATTAGCTGACAGTAATTTGAATTCACTGCTTACAGGATACATTGTACTGGTTATTGTCATTATCATCAGTGGTAGTAGTTTTATTTGATCAGCATTTCAAATGAACCCCTAATGAAGTCATATCATTTACCTCCACCAGACAAGAAATACAATGAGGGCCTGAGATAATCAGAAAAGTGTAGGCTGAAGCTCATGCTTCTTATGCCCACCCTTTTTTATACCATACCCTTTAGAACAATCAAACTTTCAAACATCTTACAAAAACAATGGCACATTTCCATAACCTCAACCCAAGCAAACACAACCAGTTTTCCTGTGATTTCCCCTTTTTCAAACCTGAACTATCCTTTTATAAATCAGTTTATTTCAAACATGTTTGTAAATGAGGAAAGTGAACTACATATTTTTAATTGTTGTCAAAGCTATTCCATAAGTTAACCCCTCCAAAAGAAACACACCTCTGCATTATATTTGTTCGTCTCTTAGATTTAATAAAGAAAAAAGAAAACCGATTACCCTCAGGTCATACAGACTGTCTGATTCAAACAGCCTCTGAATACTGTTCAATTTAATATTTACATTACAGGGCAAATTAATGAACTATTCTTTAGTTGGATTAAAGAGGTTTGATCGATTTACAATTTTTACAGCTTTCCTATGAAACTTAAAAACAGGATTAGTGTTGGTTTTGTAGGTTTTACCCCATATTTCCACACACTAAGTCATATACAGTATATTGAACTAACAGAGAACAATAAAGTGTGTATAATGACTTCTGATTAAAGATAGCCATTGTTTTGCATAGGTGGTGATATGGTGATGGTTTTTGACATTTGAGTTTTAAAGGGATATTTCAACATATTGGCAAATTCGCCCATTGCCATAATTCCTATAGTCTTAGTAATAGGTTCGTTACCTTTAGTTGTCGGTGAAAGCTGTTCTTAGATTGGCGCTGCCGAGTTCGGAGCTGCTGTGCCAACTCAATGTAAGCAGACGGTATTCTGGCTTTCCCTCATCAAACTCATCAAATACACAATCCAACAACTCCAAAATGCTCACGTGGACAAGTTGTTAACCTGTACATTCACCACACAATGACATAATTACGTATAACTATGTAACATTACGACACATGAAGCAAATACTTGGAACTATTTCCTGAGTAAACCACTGGGCGGAGTGACACAGTGCAGCAGCCATGTCTGGAGTGTAGTTCTGGCTTTGAATTTAGCTTTAAAACATCTCCGTCTCGTAATGTTCCATGACTATTTCATAGCGTGGTGAGTGTGCAGGTCACAACTTGTCCACGAGAGCATTTTGGAGTTGTTGGATTGTGTATTTGATGAGTTTGATGAGGGAAAGCTGGAATACCGTCTGCTTACATTGAGTTGGCACAGCAGCTCCGAACTCGGCAGCGCCGATCTAAAAAACAGCTTGCACTGACAACTAAAGGTAACGAACCTATTACTAAGACTATAGGAATTATGGCAATGGGCGAATTTGCCAAAATGTTGAAGTATCCCTTTCACATTTTTATCTGTGCCTTCCAGAAAAGTTGGTCCTTTAATATCTTCCTACACCATTAATACTGATTTTAACCTCATTTTTGATTTTGAGCTAACAAAAATTCTAAACTTTTTTTCAGTGTAAATATAGCGATAACTTGTTAATATCAAACCAATTTTAAAATCCATTCATTTCACTTTGCTGTACTCAGAAGCAGAACAGACTCTTCACCGGAGCAGTATGTGGATCTTGTTTTCTTTTAGCATGTCTTCAGATTCTTATTGTGAGTTCACAGGCTCTGCATTTGAAAAAAAGAAAGATTTGAATATTTGAGTGACTTTTCATTGAACAGCAAGACAGTAAAAGTATTTCCATTTACACTTTATCAGCACAGATACCTTTGAGACTTGCGCTCAAATGTAATTCGTACTGGATTAATAAAGCCTTAATAGTGACCCACTAAAGTCAGTGGGTTAAGCACTTACATGTACAGTCCCCTCCAAAAGTATTAGAAGGGTGGGCCCAATTCCTTTATGTTTTGCTGTGGACTGAAAACATTTGGGTTTGACACAAAAAGGTGAATATTAGACAAGAGATCAACATTTCAGCCTTCATTTCCAGGTATTTACATCTGGATCTGATACACAACTTGGGAGATAGCATTATTTGTAATGGAACACCAAATGTTTTAGGTGAGCAAAAGTATTGGAACAGATAAGTAGATTAAAGTGAATAAGACTTAATATTTAATTGGAAATCCTTTTCTTGCAATAAGTCAAGTCAAGTCTGTGATCCACTAAAATCACCAAACTTTTGCATTCTTCTTTTGTGACGCTTTTCCAGGCTTTCACCACAGCCTCTTTTAGTTGTTATTTGTTTTGGGGGGTTTCGCCCTTCAATCTCCTCTTCAGCAGCTAAAATACATGCCCTATAGGGTTCAAGTCTGGAGATTGACTTTCCCAGTCTAAGTCCTTCTACTTCTTGCCCTTGATGAACTCCCTTGTCGTTTTGGTAGTGTTTTTGGGTCATTATCTTGCTGCATGATGAAAGCTCTCCCAATCAATTTGGCTGCTTCTTTCTTTAAATTAGCAGAAAAAAATGTTTCTGTAGACTTCTGAGTTCATTTTGCTGCTGCCATCATGTGTTACATCATCAATGAGGATTAATGAGCCCGTCCCAGAAGAAGCCATGCAAGCCCAAGCCATGATGTTACCTCCACTGTGTTTAAGAGATGAGCTTGTATGTTTTGGATCATGAGCAGATCCTTTCTTTCTCCAAAATTTAGTATTTCCATCACTTGGGTAAAGGTCATTTTTTTTTCATCAGTCTATAGAACTTTGTCCCAGAATGTTTGAGGGTGGTCCTTGTACTTTTTGGCAAATTCCAGCCTGGCCTTCCTGTTCTTTTTGCTACTGAGTGGTTTGCATCTTCTGGTGTAGCCTCTGTACTTTTGTTCATGAAGTCTCCTGTGAATAGTAGATGGTGATACCTTCACTCCTGCCCTCTGGAGGTTGTTGCTGATGTCACTAGCAGTTGTTTAAGGTTCTGTCTTTATCGCTCCCACAATATTTCTGTTGTCAACTGATGCTGTTTTCCTTTGTTTAATTACTCACAACTGTTACTGAGTACATCAGTGGTTTCTTTATTCTTCAGGACATTCCAAATGGTTGTATGGGCTATGGCCAATGTTTGTGAGATGGCTCTGATTGATTTTCAATCTTCTCTCAGGTTCACAGATGCTTGTTTTTCACTCATAGACAGCTCTCTGGTTTTCATGTTGGTTACAACTCTCAACCATAAATACAGTCTCCAAAGGCAAAACCCAAATCTGAAACTGTGCAAATACATTCAGCATTATTTATTGTTTGAATAATCAATGTAATAGGACACATCTGGGCAACAAAACACACCTGTCAGTCATATGTTCCAATACTTTTGCTCACATGAAAAATGGGTGGGTTCAAACAAAGAGTAATATCTTCAAAGTGGTTCATTGGATTCAGATGTAAAAACATGGAAATAAAAGCTGAAATGTTTATCTGTTGTGTCAAACCCAAATGTTTTTAGTCTACAGCAAAAATAAAGGAATTAGGCCCAATACTTTTGGAGGGGACTGTATACACCTTATACACTGTGTATCCTTCCTTTGTGTCACCACCTCATTCTGCAGCATGTTTCTATTTTCACATTTAGACTAAATATCAGCTTTTGAAGGTCTTAAGGGAACAGTTCTGACTGTTGTACTTACATTGACAAATGTAAGCAACCTCCAGGTACTTGTCAGTCCCTGTACAGTGGTCTCCTAACACTTGGTCACTGACAAAGATCTCACAGCTGTTCTTCCCATTGCAGCTGTTGGCAGAGTGACAACAGAGTGAATATGGGCTTGATTGTGTGATGAAGAAAATAAATAAGGGTATTTCTGAGAGAGGCTTGTGTTACACATTTGAAAGCATGACTCGTGTGTTGCCACACAGTTAAAGACAGCGTGATCCTGACTTTTCAGACAGCGGGTAAAAGTTGACAAAAAGTTTAAATATTACCTTTCGGCTACTTTAGTGGTGGAGTTAGAGCAGTTGACATTTTGGATTTGAAGCCATGGTCTGCCAGAAGCGCATGTAGTTTTGTCACGACGTCCATAGTCAGCACCATAGATATAGATAACTTGCCCTTCATCTGACCACAGGAGGAAAACAATGTTACAGCACAGAAAAAAGAAGAGTGATGAGAGGCATTAATCAAAGCAGAAGTGGTGAAATATTCAGGTTAGTGTTCAGATACTACAGTAATGGTGAATGAATGCTTTCAAAAGTAACCTACCACAATACAGGTATGCTTGGGAATAAACACACGTGACAAGATGAGCTGTAAAAAAAACAGCAATGAGCTACGTTAGATATCACAACTCAAAATCCACAACTTTTCACATTGTTAGTTTGGTGCAAAGATGTGACTAACTTGCAGGGAGGCAGGTGTAGTTGGTCTCCAGATACTTAAGGGTGCCAGGGCAGGGATCAGCAAGGTGGAGTATGTTGGTGTTAAATTCACACACCTTCTTGCCATTACACCTGTGGGTCAGTCAAAGTGTGTTTAACACAAAGAAAAGATGCACTTCAGTTTAAAAGGTGCATTAACTAGGACTGAGGTAAGCTTGCTTAAATGCCATGGTGGAGATTCTGTTTTTTTTCATCCAAGTGTCACATATCTCTGGTGTCTGAGTGCTCATTTGAGTGTGACATCACAGATGTCAATATTAGAGAATGGGGAGAGAGAGACAGAGGGGATAACCTGTGTGAAAGGAGACACAGGATCTGAACCAAGACTGTTCACCCCAACAATAATGACAGCCTTATAGTGTAAGGAACCAGCTGCTTGACCAAAGTGTCCCTTTTTCAATGAGGTTCTGCAGGGATTTGTGCTTTTTCTCCATATACACACTCTCTGCTGTTCAAATGACATGCTGCAGAACATCATTAATTGTAACTTCATAAGGCTGCATCCCTTGAATGGGATATAATTGTGCTTTCACTCAAGATAAGAAGCAAAACACTGACATGTAGCATATATTGGCATAGGGTGCTGTTTGCTCATGCTTTTCTTGGAGATTTACTTTAATATTTTTGACTAGTGTTGTAAATTTGTTTCATGGCAGCCATTGTACAATTAATAAGGAACCACAATGGCAACAGCTACATTAAAAATTAGATGTTGTTCACTCTAATCTAGTAGATGTAGCGTGTACCTTGACTTCATGAGGTCCACTGTGTCTTCCTGAGCACACTGTGTGTTCTGGATCTGACTGGCAGGTCTGCCTAAGCTGCAGGTTTGAGTATTTGCACGCCCATACAGAGCATCCTGCACGCTGATCACTCCAATTTCTGTTACACACAAATCAAGACATTAGATCGCAAGTCCAGAGCTTCTTGTTTGATTTTTGTAATGTTTATTTTTGCTAAAATTTGACTAACAGTAGTACTTTGTTCATTTTTAAGAACACTGAGTGAGAGTAAAAAGGCTTTTAATGTTAAAAAACAAAAAATAAATAGAGTGCTGACTTACCACAGCTCAGGCGGTGGACCCTGGGGCCAAAATTACAAGTGGCAACTCTCTCTGTGGAGACAACTAAACCAACAGATATGAAATTGTAATTAAAGAGTTTTCAAACCCTGTATGTCCCCCCATCCATCCATCATCTTTACTGCTTGTCACAGTCAAGGAGCCTGGAGACAATCCCAGCTGTCACTAGTCCAGAGTTTGGGTACACCCTGGGGTGGTCGCCAGCCAATCACAGGAAAGACATACAAAGACAAACAACCAGGCATGTGCACATTCACATATATGGACAATTAAGACTAGTCAATTATCCTAATGAGTATGTTTGTGGACTCGTAGGAAGCCAGAGGACCCAGTGAGAGCTCTCGTATGAGCAGAATTTGAACAGAAGCCCATTTAAAGCAAGTTTAGTTCAAACCTTGAGTCTGTTAACCCTAACCTTGAGGTTTCAAACCTAAGAACAATGGGAGAGTCAAATATGTTCCAGAAGGGTGGGTTACTTCAGGTCTGAGTTAGTTACTATGGAGCCCTCTTGCTGTGAGAACACAGCACCAACTCCTACACCACAGTACAGTCTTCACTCATGAATTTACCTGATGCCATGAGCACACATGTGGCTGCCAGCACTGGAAAAGAGAAATCACATCACATGTAAGTAAAAGTGAGCAGGAAAGGGCCATTTCTTTATTTTTATTATTTTAAAATCTAAATGTCAGTTAACAGGGAGCTGTGTTCTCCAAGTTAAAATGAAAAATGAGGAAAAGTGGTATAACACTTTTTAAAAACTATAACTAATTGAAAAATCATCTGAGTGCACGTGTGGATTTAACAAAACAATTCTCTTGTGTGTACTCACAGAGCAGGCTGCTGAGTCTGAAGCGGTGCATGGTTTTTCGAAGATCCAGTCAAGTGAAGGCAGCAGGACTGATGGCAGCTGATTCCCAACCTCCTAAAGTTATACTGTTGTGTCTTCCTTGTTTAGTGACAGCTTCAACTAGAAATAGGTCAGAGAACCTCCCCCTTCAACATCATTCATGTGAATAATTTCCAATATTTTTCTTACATTTTAAAATAATTCAAAACACCTATGGTTGTTTTTAGTCACTTCATTTCTGTGAAGAACCAGGAACTTCTGACCACATCTTTCACAGCTAAGTATTGTGAAAAATGACATTAAAAATGTATTTCCTCATCCATTTTCTTTTTCACCTTTATTTCCTCTTGGTTCTTCCTGAATGTTGACCAAGTATGTAAGTGGGATGATAGGGTTTGATATTTCTTTGTGAGCACCATGGTTACCTTGAGCAAGGCTCCAAACTGTAGTAAGGCACCCGTCTTAGTGAAGTCCCCTGACTCCTATATTACTCCATTATGCATGTCTATGGTCTTCTCTGTTTATTTCACACTTGCGTATATGTGTCAAGTCACCTAAATAAACTAAAACGGGCCTTCAAAAATTATACATTGTGAAAGAATAATAAAAATTCAAACAGCGATGAAAAATCTCAGTGCAAAAAAATGTTGAAAACCATGGGAACACTTTAATGACAGGCATGATATTTCCAAAGTGCAGGTCTGGTTGTTTGATGATCATTGATGCTATGTTCAGTTGAGTTTCTTTCTCTCTTGTCCCCTTGTCCACATTTTTTGGGGGATTTTTATTTTTTTTTTGCCTTTGAGTGTATATACATCTTAAGAGTCAGGAAATACAGTCTATAACAGGTGTCACTTTTTAGAGAAACTACATGAACAATTTATTGACAAGGTTCACATGCTGTTCATATTTAACAGGATATGCTTGTCTGAAAATTAAAGTACAACTACCATGTGTTCATAAGATATCAAAGCAGAACTCTTAAATTCCATGTGAGATGTTCTGCTTTTATATTTCATGCATGATGTTGAGACAAAGGATAAGACTTCAGCTGAGAATACTCAAGCACAACTTTTCCCACAGACTGAATCAACATGAGCTGTGTGGCCTTTTGTGTTTCTGACATTTTAAAATTCTTTTAAACATCTGTGGCTGTTTGAAGTGTCTTTGAGAATCAGGAACTACATTTTTCCCAGAGGTGTAAATTGGCACATACATGCAATGACATGTTTTTTCTTGGGACTTTTATTAATTTATGGCCTGCTTTGGAAAGTACACTGATGTACTATTGTTGTTTTTTTTTCTGTTGCATTGTGGAACAACCAGAACTACCTGATGAATCGAGAGTCATTATTATGTAGCTCAACCTTACATTTCTGATTTTAGTGTTGCTATTCAATCAAAGAATAACTTGGCTTTTGTGCATTTTTAAGGTGAGCAATAGCAGAAAAGACAGCATCTGATCCACAGAGCACATGCAAAGGGGAAATACGCTAACTGCAAAACAAAAACATGCAAACTGCTCAGCTGAGCAAACATCACCCTATCCCATTTCCATGCATGCAAATGAGGGAAAAAGCCCAAAAATATTGCCACAAAATTGCTCCCCTCAAATTAAACTAAGGCTCATCACACATAACAACTAATCCACAAAGACTGGCACTAACTGCAACAGGCACTGAGTGGGCCAGTGAAACCGAGTATTAAATTGACGCAATTTTTTTCTCCCTCTATCTTTATCTGGGTTCTCCTCCTAAGTAGTTTTCAATAATGTGCCTTGGAAAATTCTTTGTAGAATTTCCAACTTTGGTTCTCTGAGAATCTCTTAAATGCTGAATAAACGTAGGTTTAGTAACTGTAATATTCCTACATAAATCGATATCACTTTTGAATCGAATCATGAATTGAATCAGGACTTCGTGAATTTTATCAAGTTTGACATGAGTATCAAGAGGGCTCTCACTGCAGCCCACAGCCCCTCTTGCAGACCGTGACTGTGAGGCCCTGCATCTGTCAGAACAGAAATACACACTAAAACTTTAAATATGAAATCATCTTAAACTTTTGGTTCGGTAAAGGTAAGGATACTAAAAGTTAAAGTTTAAAACTTGTCTAGCATAACCTAATTACAAAACATTTAATAATGCTGAATAAACGGTCTGCTTCCTGGAAAAAGCTTGTCTCCCATGAAAACATTCTAATGTAGCAAACGTAGCTAGTGTAGCTCTGTAAGCTGCATAAGCTACATACATAACGGAGCTATGTAGCCAACATAGGTAAACATAAATGAAACAAAGCTCATGACGCTGATTGATTTTCTATTTTCTCTCAGGTTCAGAGTTGCTTGTTTTTCACTCATAGACAGCTCTCTGGTTTTCATGTTGGTTACAACTCTCAACCATAAATACAGTCTCCAAAGGCAAAACCCAAATCTGAAACTGTGCAAATACATTCAGCGTTATTTATTGTTTGAATAATCAATGTAATAGGACACATCTAGGCAACAAAACACACCTGTCAGTCATATGTTCCAATACTTTTGCTCACATGAAAAATGGGTGGGTTCAAACAAAGAATAATATCTTCAAAGTGGTTCATTGGATTCAGATGTAAAAACATGGAAATAAAAGCTGAAATGTTTATCTGTTGTGTCAAACCCAAATGTTTTTAGTCTACAGCAAAAATAAAGGAATTAGGCCCAATACTTTTGGAGGGGACTGTATACACCTTATACACTGTGTATCCTTCCTTTGTGTCACCACCTCATTCTGCAGCATGTTTCTATTTTCACATTTAGACTAAATATCAGCTTTTGAAGGTCTTAAGGGAACAGTTCTGACTGTTGTACTTACATTGACAAATGTAAGCAACCTCCAGGTACTTGTCAGTCCCTGTACAGTGGTCTCCTAACACTTGGTCACTGACAAAGATCTCACAGCTGTTCTTCCCATTGCAGCTGTTGGCAGAGTGACAACAGAGTGAATATGGGCTTGATTGTGTGATGAAGAAAATAAATAAGGGTATTTCTGAGAGAGGCTTGTGTTACACATTTGAAAGCATGACTCGTGTGTTGCCACACAGTTAAAGACAGCGTGATCCTGACTTTTCAGACAGCAGGTAAAAGTTGACAAAAAGTTTAAATATTACCTTTCGGCTACTTTAGTGGTGGAGTTAGAGCAGTTGACATTTTGGATTTGAAGCCATGGTCTGCCAGAAGCGCATGTAGTTTTGTCACGACGTCCATAGTCAGCACCATAGATATAGATAACTTGCCCTTCATCTGACCACAGGAGGAAAACAACATTACAGCACAGAAAAAAGAAGAGTGATGAGAGGCATTAATCAAAGTAGAAGTGGTAAAATATTCAGGTTAGTGTTCAGATACTACATTAATGGTGAAGGAATGCTTTGAAAAGTAACCTACCACAATACAGGTATGCGTGGGAATGAACATACGTGACAAGATGAACTGTAAAAAAACAGCAATGAGCTATGTTAGATATCACAACTCAAAATCCACAACTTTTCACATTGTTAGTTTGGTGCAAAGATGTGACTATGTAGCCAACATAGGTAAACATAAATGAAACAAAGCTCATGGACATCTATACGAACAAAGGTACATAGCTACATAAGCTTTAGCTGTGTTAGCTAAAGCTAACTTAGTGAAATTGGCTTACATAGTAAGCTAACGAAGCTAAAGCGAGTCACCGTGTGCATAACTACTTGAAGTTCTTACTTTTAATAATATGTTTATTTCTTGAATGTAATGGCCAGAATTTGTCTATGAATAAAGTTAAGTTTGAAAAAAAATCTAAAACTGGAAATTCATTCTACCTGGTTCTATCTGCAATTACCAAAGGTAGGGTAGCTGCAGCTTATTACCCTAAAGCTGAGGTCACACTACAAGATTTCTGGCCAGATTTCACCCACAATGCACAGTTGGACAATGTCTGCACCAGTCTGAACTAGCTGGGGATGGTCGACATGGCTAGTAGGCACAACAATTTGTTGGTGTGTGAGGGGGGAAGATGTGAGTCTGCAAGTGTTTGAAGGAAAAGACCTGACCTGACCTCAGTTGCAGTTATTCAAACATGTTTGAATTTCTTGAGCTGAATCTGGATGCAGTCAGGTAGTATGAACTGATAACCAAACCAACTGCAAACACATGTTGCCAGCAGCTAATGAAAAACACAGGAATTTTTGGTTGCGAGACTTTTGGGGAAAAAGGGGGCATTTTTAAAAAAATGTCATTTTCAATATTTTCTAACTTAAGTATTTAAAACACAAGTTTTAACCCATTTATTATGAACTATCTATAATAATAGCAAAGGAAGAGCTTAATATGATGCAATGAATTAGCTAAATATTACACATTGAACTCTCTTAAGAGCAGGGAGGAACATCATGAAAAAGACGCACAGTAGAACGCACACCAGCACAGCCTCAAATAGTGTAATGCCTTGGAGAAGGAATGAAAACATTAGATATTTCATGAAAAATTGATTGTGATCATCGTACTGTCAAGAAATTTGTGGCTGATTCAGAGCACAGACGGGTTTGTGCAGATAAAGGCATAATAGGGAAGGTTTCTGACAGACAAATACTAGTACATTGGATTAAGAGAGGGGCTGCTAAAATGTCATTACAAAGCAGCAAACAGGTATTTGAAGCTGCTGGTGCCTCTGGAGTCCCATGAACCTCAAGGGGTAGGATCCTCCAGAGGCTTGAAGTCGTGCATAAACCTACTATTCGGCCACCCTATCCAGTGCTCACAAGCAGAAACGGTTGCAGTGGACCCAGAAATACATGAAGACTCATTTTCAAACTGTCTTTTTTACTGATGAGTGCCGTGCAACCCTGGATGGTCCAGATGGAGGAGTAGTGGATGGTTGGTGGATGGCCACCATGTCCCAATAAGGCTGTGGCGTCAGCAAGGATGTGGCAGAGTCATGTTCTGGGCCAGATTCATGAGGAGAGAGCTGATAGGCCCCTTTAGGGTCCCTGAAGGTGTGAAAATGATCTCAGCAAAGTATATAGAGTTTCTGACTGACCACTTTCTTCCATGGTACAAAAAGAACAACTGTGCATTCTGTAGCAAAATTTTCTTCATGCATGACAATGCACCATCTCATTCTGCAAAGAATACCTCTGTGTCATTGGCTGCTATGGGCATAAAAGGAGAGAAACCCATGGTTTGGCCCCATCCTCCCCTGACCTCAACCCTATTGAGAACCTTTGGAGCATCCTCAAGCTAAAGATCTATGAGGGTGGGAGGCAGTTCACATCAGAACAGCAGCTCTGGGAGGCTATTCTGACATCCTGCAGAGAAATTCAAGCTGAAACTAACCAAAAACTCACAAGTTCAATGGATGCAAGAATTGTGAAGGTGATATCAAAGAAGAGCTCCTATGTTAACATGAAACTTGGCCTGTTAAGATGTTTTTGATTGAAATAGCTTTTGATTTCAGTAAATAGGACCTCCTAATGCTGCAAATTCAATGAATGGCCATTTTCAGGTCTTCACAACCTATAAAATCTTTTAAAACTGTTTTGCATAATAATGTGGAACAGTGCATTTTGAAGTTTTTATTTAAAAAAAAATGGTTATCATTATGAAGTCTTTTCAAAACATCTTAATTATGCTCTAATGGCTGACGACTTGAAAAAGATTCTGTCTTTTGCATTAGTATTTAGGAAAATGAGAAAAATGTCAATTGCTTAATAATGTGGAAAGCGGTGTAGTGTGAGTCAACAGCAGAGAAGAGGTCTGAATTCCAAGTGTCATTTTGTTGGCAATGATTATGACTTTTCTGGTGTGTTGTTAGCCAAGCTCTTGGCAGTCATATCTGTGTCATTAAAAGCTTCTTTGTCACTTCTAGTGGTTGGACTGGATTTTGAACTCTGGCAATAATTTAGTCAACCAAAATAAATAAACAAAGCCTCTTTCTCCTCAAAACTTTTTATTTCAAAACTTTTTAAAAGGCTATTCTCTTTTTTCTCCTCAAAACTTTTTATTTCAAAACTTTTTAAAAGGCTATTCTCTTATTTCTTCATCAGTTTCTCCAGAATTTGCATGTCTGAAGAATTTCACTAATAGGTGATATCTAGCTGACTTACAATTACCTTGATTTGTTGCAGCTTTTTCAGCAGCTCTCATGTGAAAAAAGGAGCAAAGTAAGCTCATAAGTGTGGCGATGGGGCCTGCATAAGAATAACAAGTATATGTTTAATATTACAGATGTAAGCTACATTTTGAAGTTATGTTATATTTAATGTTATGTTTAATATAATGTTTCAATGGAGATCATGTAAAAGATAAAATGGCATTTCGTTACATCTATTTATTTATTTTTTTTAAATCTTATTTCATCTAAAGAGATCAATAGTGTATCATATGGAAGTATTTTAAGGGCTTTTCCTGTTTCCTCACTGTCCTGCCTCTGGCAGTGAAGTACTGTGAGCAGTGTTTTAGCACCTCCTAGTGGTTGTTAAATTAAAACAGGAAGTAAGTTAGTAAACAGGAAGTTGTTACACAAGGAGGCTGCCATTTTTCTCTACACACAGTCTGAGGAGCAGACGCGTCTCATCTGCTGCCATCCCTTTGTTAAAGCTTGTGAAAGCATCATCTGTAAGTTTTTACCTTATGTTATTTACCTTATGTTCATATTCTAATGATATTAGATGACATTTGTAAGGGAAAGCTTGTTTAATTTGTTCCGACATTTCACTGTTAGAAATGTGGCATGCAGTTGGAACACACATTGGTTATAGATGACGAAATGCTGTGCAATTTTTGATTTAAAGTGTGAGTTTATTGCAATATAAAAGAAAATTCATTAAAGTGATAGACACTTTTAAGTTTTAGTTTAGGATTAATTTTGTATGAAGCAGTAAGCTAAAGCTACTTTGTCATTCGTTGTTTTCCTATTTCATGTCTTTACAGTTTCACTCTTGCTTCGTAAATGCATCAACAGCATCTTATTAAAGGGCAAAAATAAGATGAATCCAGACTCTACTGCATTTATTGAACGGAGTTTGGCTTGCTGTTAATTGAGAACAGTACAGTGAAAAGATGTAAATTCTACAAGCAAAGCAAGCTTCATGGTAGTAGACTACACATATGCTGCATCATGTCTGAGGAACCAACAACATCAAACAGACTAACAAAACCTGTAGAGGAAGCCAGGGAAAAACAAGAGGAAGCTTCTTCACACTGTTTGACTGATAAGTCAGAGTTAGGCTCAGGACACTCAGGCTCATCAAGACGATCTGGGTCGTCAGCAGCCGCTGCAGCCGCAAAGGCACGTGCTAATGCTGAAGCAGCACGGACCCATGCACTATTTACAAAGAAGGTAAATGCAATCAAACTTGATAAAATCAGGCTTCAGCTTGACCAAGCTAAACTAGAAGCTGATTTAGATGTCCTACATCATGAGAAAGAAGCAGCTGCAGCCTTAGCCAAGGCTGAGATACTAGAGGCAGCAGCAGCATCAGAGTTCGAAGAAGAGTTACCCAGAAAGACAAGACGTGCAGTTTCAGTGCAAAGTAAAATGGAGTGCACAAGAGACTATGTGAGAACACAAGCTTCCTTTACTGAAAAGTATCTGAACTCAGAGTGTTTATTTGAGAGAGAACCATCTCAACAAACCAATCACGAATCAGCCAAAGGTAAACAATCCATCCATCCAGATGCTGTAATAGAAGAAGAAACTAGTACTACACAACCAAAACCAGCTAAAGTTGACTTACCTGATTCTCATCCTAATCACTCCAGGCCGAGGGAGGGCCCTGGGGTGAGCCATCATCCAGCAACCTATCATCAGCCTGAATCTCGAGACATGCTTGATTTTGCAAAATTTCTAGCACGTCGAGAACTTGTCAATACAGGTCTCACAAAGTTTGATGATCGACCAGAGTCTTTCAGCGCATGGAAGTCAGCTTTCATCAATGCAATTAACGGCTTAGATCTTACTGCCGGCGAGGAACTGGATTTACTCACAAAATGGTTGGGGAAGGAATCATCAGAGCATGTGAGGAGAATTCGTTCTGTTCATGTATCTGACCCCAGTGCAGCTCTGGGAATGGCATGGAGAAGATTAGATGAGTGCTATGGAGCACCTGAGATGATTGAAAATGCACTTTTAAAGAAGCTTGATACATTCCCTAAAATCTCTAACAGAGACTTTGCCAAACTCAGAGAACTAGGAGATCTTCTTATGGAGTTACAAGCAGCAAAAGATGATGGATACTTACCCGGACTGGCTTATTTGGATACAGCGAGAGGCATCAATCCTATTGTGGAGAAGCTGCCACATTATCTACAAGAAAGGTGGATTTCTCACGGCACCAGGTATAAAGAGGAAAACCAAGACTGCTTCTCCCCATTTTGGTATTTCACCGGTTTTGTCTGTCATGAAGCAAAGGCAAGGAATGACCCTAGCTTCACTATTTTTGGCAGTACCCCTATCAAAATTGACAAACCAACATAGATACGTCAGTCAGAGAATACCCATTACTGTCAACAAAGTGGATGTTTCCTCTGGAAAACCTTCTGTCACAGAGCCATGCACAAAAGAAAATAACCTTAGTAGAAACTGCCCTATTCATAACAAGCCGCACCCACTGAGGAAGTGTCGGGGCTTCAGGATGAAGTCACTTGTGGAACAAAAGGCTTATTTAAAGGACAATGGTATCTGCTACAGGTGCTGTGCATCTTCTTCTCACCTCGCACGCAATTGCAATGTCGCAGTCAAGTGTTCAGAATGTGACAGTGAAAATCACTGCACTGCTCTCCATCCAGGTCCACCCCCTTCGACTGCTCCAGCACACATCCCCTCTTCCAGTCATGGTGGGGAGGAAGAATCATCATCATCACCTGCGGTGAACAGTGCATTTACAGAGGTCTGTGGTGAAGGACGCACAGCGAGATCTTGTTCTAAGATTAGTTTGGTCCTAGTCTATCCAAAGGGTAAGCGGGAGGATGCAGTGAGGATGTACGCAATGCTCGACGATCAGAGCAACAGATCGCTAGCAAAGTCAGAGTTCTTCAAGCACTTCAACATCAACAGTAATGCATCTCCTTACTCTTTAAAGACCTATGCTGGCATCACAGAAACGGCTGGCAGAAGAGCAGGCGGTTACCAGATAGAGTCTGTACATGGAGAAGTTAGTTTGTCACTTCCAACACTGATAGAATGCAATGAAATACCCGACAACCGGTCTGAGACACCGACACCAGAGGCTGCCCTCTACCATCCACACTTAAAGCCTATTGCCCATGAGATCCCAGAGCTGGATGAGAAAGCTCAAATCCTCCTATTGTTGGGTCGTGACATCTTGAGAGTCCACAAGGTGAGAAAGCGACTGAATGGTCCTCATAATGCCCCCTTCGCTCTCAAGTCAGATCTTGGCTGGGTTATAGTAGGTGATGTGTGTCTGGGCAGTTCTCACATGCCAAAGGTGCAATGCTTCAGAACCAGTATTTTAGAGAACGGCAGGCCTTCAACATTCACACCCTGTGAAAATCACATCAGCCTCAGAGAGAAACCAAACGTTCAAGATAGGAAACAACAAGGGTTTCAACATACCAGCAAAGGCAACTCAATAGATAACACAGACAAAGACCAGATTGGAAACTCAGTATTTGAACGGACAGAGAACGACAACAAACTTGCCCTCTCCATTGAGGATGAAATCTTCATGGACATTATGGAAAAGGAGATCTTCCAAGATGAAGCCAACAGTTGGGTGGCTCCTTTACCCTTTAGACATCCAAGACCTCCTCTACCAAACAATAGAGAGCAAGCGCTAAATCGTCTCCTCACCTTGCAACGCACCTTGCTTAAGAAGCCTGAAATGAAGCAGCAATTCACTGAATTCACTCAGAGGATTTTTGAGAACGAACATGCTGAACCAGCACCTCCTTTGGTGGAGGGTCAGGAATGCTGGTACCTGCCGACCTTTGGAGTTTACCACCCCAAAAAGCCAGAGCAAATCAGAGTAGTTTTCGACTCAAGTGCACAATACCAAGGTCTCTCTCTCAACAGCGTCCTTCTAACAGGTCCTGACCTAAACAACAATCTCCTGGGTGTCCTGATCCGCTTTAGAAGGGAGCCAGTCGCAGTGACTGCGGATATCCAGCAGATGTTTCATTGTTTTATTATTATTAATAATGTTTTATGCAACATTTATGGAGTTACTTTCACTGAAAAAATGTAAGAAACTTTTATTACCCAAGCTAATCACGAGCTTTTTTTTAAATTATAGAAAAACACACTCCTGATGAGGAAATACAAACACCAGAAACAGTACAACTGGTTAAGAAAAAAGAAAAGTAGACAGGGTAACTGAAAATAAGCTTATGAATTTTATAAATGATCTTAGAATGTGTTTCTTTAACTTTCTGAAAAAAAGGCATCCTAATAAATATAGAGTGTGTTTTCTTGACAACAGAGAGCATTGCTGGCTCTGAAATTGATACCTGCAACCCTCAGTGGTCATGGAAAAACATTGATTTGAAACAGATGCAAGAAGTTTGGATATCTATTTTTCCTGGATAATTTATTTTGGTAGGACTTCTGAAGGATTTGCATACGTTACTGTACTATTAATGAATTGAATTGGTGGTAAATGGATTACTCTTAGATCTTACTTTATTCTTAGAAACTACATTGCATTTACCCTAAAACTGGATATCTATTTTTCCTGGATAATTTATTTTGGTAGAACTTCTGAAACATTTGCATACGTTACTGTCCTATTAATGAATTGAATTGGTGGTAAATGGATTACTCTTCAGATCTTACTTTATTCTTAGAAACTACATTGCATTTACCCTAAAATTGTATTTGTCTACAAAGGATTTCAATCCTTACATATTACCATTACAATCCATTAAATCAGTGCCTAGCATAATGCCTTTTTCGTACCAGACGTTTTTAAATATGGATATTGTTAAACTTTAGATTCAACCCTTACCAGTGCAATATTATGATCAGCATTTGTACAAATAGGAAGTAGGTTGCATTTTTAATATTAAGTGATAAGTCTGAAGCTTTGGAAATGTCATGAACTAAACCAGAGGCAGGACCCAAATGCACAACTCGAGGCCAGGCAGTTCCAAAAACGTGGTTTAATAACAATCAGGGTACGGTACACAGGCGAGCAGTCCAACAGGCAGAGGTATCCAAAACGAGAGGCAAAAGGCAAGGTCGAAAACAAACAGGGTCAAAACTATGAGACTATGAAGTTAGGTAAAAGTGCTGGAACGTGACAATGAAGATCAACGAACTGGCGACGAGACAGAGTGAGACAAGAGGTAAAATACACAAGGTAATGGGGAGTGATTGAACACAGGTGAGGGAAGGCGCAATCAGGAGCAGGTGCGCACATGACGGGGGAAGGGACAGGACACGTACCTGAAACACAGACAGGGGTAAGTGATCTTCAAAATAAAAGAGGAAATGCAAGACATGAAACTTGAGAAATAAATGAACAGATACTTAACAGACATGACAGGAAAAAGATAAAATTGCATTAAGAGTTATATCTACCATGGATTTATCCTTTACGACAACAGAAGGGTCATCTGTGACCCTTCTGTTGTCGTAAAGGATAACAGAAGGGTCATCTGTGAACTGACTAATATAGAGTTCTTTATCAAAGTCATGATACCCTGTATTTCTTTGGAATTATTTATTAGAATTGAGAGTAATTGGGTTGCCAATATAAAACATTTTGAGAGATAGGGCAACCATGTCTGATGCCTTTCATTACCTTGAATCTTGGGGAAATGCTGGGGTTCAGGGAGACACGACTACAAATATCATTATGAAACATCACAGAATGAAATTCTAGTAAAAAGGGGTGTTCCATACAGTCAAATGCCTTATCCAGAAATCCAGAAATAACACATAACTCTCTGTTTATAAATTCTTGATCTTTAATTTTGTCTTTTGATGCAACATATTTATTTCACAAATTAATTGTTGTTTTTGTTTTTTGAGTTTAGAAACATGTTTGCTAGTTCTAGTAGCAGACTCTTGGATATACAGACTGCTGATAAATCCTTTTCAAATATTTGTTGGACTAATTGTTTAACTTCTTTACAGAAGTCACTATTCTAAAGAAAGCTATAGTTGAATTTCCATACAGGGTTTGGCAGTATATTCAACCATTAGAAATTGTAAGAACAGTGAGATTAAACAATGATCCATTAAAGGTAATGCCGAGATTTCACATTTAGAAACATTATTTACCAAATTGTTTAAAATCAACCAATGATCTAACCTTGAGCATTGACCACTGTTGGCAGAATTAAACCCAGTATATTTTGCAGCACTAGGATTTTTTTTTTTAAATTTATTCTCCAGTAATCCACCAGTTGAAACAGAGAAATAAATTCAATGATAATTTTTGTGTAGCTGTTGGCAGCACTAAGGAAACCCCAGAGCTGCAGAGCTGAGAGCTTGGTTGCTGCATTGAGTAAATTTAGAGGTCTTGGATATATATTTATTTCAGATGCTGTACTGAGTCAGTTCAGACATGTTCTGTTTAATATGTAAAGACCTTCAGGTAAATGCTAATTCCCTGACAAAGCGCTTAAATTTGATACATGGACTTTGTCCAGGAAAGGCACTTCGTCTTAAGTGTGCTCAGCCTGGGTGTTCACAGGTTTATGGTATGTTTTCTGGGTTTCGAAAGCATCGCAATAAAGCTCATTAAGCTTTATCTGATCCTGGTGAAGGCCCCTCTAAAACTGAAGAACCAGCTGCAAATCATTTTGATGACTTGCCAGCAAGAGATTCCCCTTCTCACTTGGCCCCTGATAACAAGAGTCTTGAGCGACAGGTGTAGGTGAAAACACCATTAACTCTTTGAGGGGGGTCATTCTGGGGACATAGTGGTGGGTGGGTGTTATGAAGTGAGCGGGGAGGAGGCCCTGAATAGAGGAGCAACACCACCAGGAAAAGCGCCACCCTCACCCTCAGGCAACCCCTTTGCCTTCAGGGCCAAGGCGTCAGCCTCTATTGAATGACCTGGCCCTCGTCCACCACCAGCAGCAGCACAACCAACACAAAGATGATTTACCAGGTTTGTCTTTGGTTTGATCAAGACCACAACACTGCACACTATCAGTAGTTGAGGTGGATGGGTGTGGGGTTTCTACAGAAGTAATACAGCAAGACTGAAAGGGTCAGACGGGTTTACATAGAATCGTGTCCTGAACTCTAAGAATGTTTATTAGCAGGGGGAAAGTTGAAAAAAAAAACACATTTTTCATTCTGTCAGCTACATAACAAAAATCTTATTTGAAACAACCAAAGTTTATAAGTTTCAAGGCCAAATTACTTTATCTCTCTCACTTCAATTCCATTCAAATGCCTCACTGGCATGGAAATCATTAGTAAGGGTGGAGGGGGGCACCCTCCACACTGACGGGGCGAAGCTCTATGAGGATTTTACTGAGCAAGAGGCCAACAAGGGGGACATGGCACACCAGGTGTAACAAGACCTGGCCTCTGATGAGGCCACAGTCCTGTGCAATACACAAGGCAACAGGTTTTTGCAGGGTTTGGGACAAGTGGTATGTCACAGTTCATATTCAAAACATGCTGTGTTGACTCAATAAACCAGTCATTTTGTATTCATTCTTGATCTTGTACCTTGTACTTGTAAATGATAACCCTAATGGTTCTGGATGGGTGAAACGTGTTCTTTACTAGGCTTTCCGCCGATCTGATCGGCTATATTGGATTGGCCTATATTTTGCATTTTTTGCAATTTGTGTGATCAGCTGTAATGTCTTGATTCGCAGATCCGATCAATGACGTCATTGTCGTGTTGAAACTTTAGGCAGATGCTCTCATTACATTGTATTATCTGTCTCATTTACTCCGAAGAATTTCCACACCACTTACATGTTTGTTTGAATCTGACAGCTAGTTTTTTGAGCCCCGCCACTATGTGACGTGACAGACAATAAAGTTTTTTGAATTTTGAATCATTAGCTGTCGGATTCAAACAAACGTGGGTGGTGTGGGACTTCTTCAAAGTGTCTGAGACAGATAAAGCTCAAGCTATTTGCAATCTGTGCAACACTACAGTACCTCGTGGGGTAGCATCTGCAAAATGTTTCAACACGACAAATTTAATCAGGCACCTGGATAAGGAACACAAGGAGGAGCATGCCAAGTTCAAGAAACGGAGTGTGGAAAAAGAAAAACAAACACCGAAACGGATGCTAAAGCAAACTACTTTAGACGGTACCCGTCTATATAGACCGCCGTGACAATGAGAACGCAAGGGGTGGCACAAGGAAACTTATGGAGTTTATCGTGCTGGCCGACCTGCCGTTTAATATTGTTGAGAATCCCGCATTTCAACATTTGCTAGCAAACTTTGATCCATGCTACCTCCTCCAAGGGCACACATACTGTGGCAATACCGGTCTAAATGAGCTACACCGGGACGTGCGTTCGCACGTCGAGAGCCTCCTGAAAGAAGGCAGTCCTTCGATAAGTTTCACCACAGACATTTGGTCATCAGACATCAGCCACATTTAATTACAGTAAGTTGTTGCGCCTATTATTTCTGTCTCAAGTTTGGTCTGGCCTGACTGAACTTTAAACTTATGTCTGGCCAGTCCTTGAATGCCCTCTAGAGGTCATTGATGTTTTACCCTCGCATCTCTGTCAGTTTGGGGCATGGCAAAGATTGTTAAACATTGGCAAAAATGCTTGAGAATACTTTTGTTGATACTCAGTAAACAGTACATAAGTATAAACAGTAAATAAAGAAGTTATTTAAATAGACATATTGCTCCCTCATGTGATCAGATTGGTGATCGGTTTATTTAAACTCACTAATTGGTGATTGGCCCCAAAAATCCTGATCATGTAAAGCCTATTCTTTACTTATATGACTTAAGATTTTTCATCTGAAATTTTTTAGATAACACTATCTTGTTGTCTAAATGAAACAAATTCCAGAAAAATTGTGGCCCTCAAAGAGACAGACTTTGGAGAGCTGGCTCAGAGAAAATGAGTGTGCTATATTCAAACAACTAGCATTGTTTCTTGTTTAAAGGAGGATAAAGACAGCATTTTCCAATAGACAGTTGAAGCCAAAATTATCTAACTTAAAATGTTTGGATTTATTTTATCCACACAGTCACATCGACTATTTGCTTGGGTCTTATTTGTGTTATGTACTTATACATTGTTGTATAGGCTATAAAATCAAACAATTGATCGATTTGATTCATAAACTTGGACAGTGGTTCGCACAGTTTTTATGCTGTGTTATATGTTGAACACCTGGTTCTGCTAGCTTACTTAAAAATCTGGGGAGTAGTTTTCTAGAGTAAAAGTATTTTATTATTGAGTATATTTATTACCAGCCCTTGCCGGAGTTGGAATAAAAACACAGGGTAAATTCTGCTGATGTAGAACTTTAACCACACCCACTTAAGTTTCAACCAAGCGTCAACCTCTGGTCCTGAAAAATGAAGCCAATGCGGAAGTGCAAAAAAATGGCTATACCATGAGTGTCCACTTGAGGCTGGCTGCAGGAACACCGGAAGTCCCGTCTGGACACATGTTAAACAGCTGGTTTTGACACTAGAAATAAACTGGTTTACAGCCTGGTTCAGAACCCCAAACATGTCTCATTAGCTAGTGTCGTATTGTGCTCCCACTGTACAGGGGGTGAATTGTTTTGTACCATGATCGTTTGGATTATACTTAGGATGAAAGCTGATTGGCGCGTCTCATTTGATTGACAGATAGCTCGGCAGGCAGAGGCTCCGTTTCTGTCAACTGGAATGCTAGCGAGCAGGCTGACAGGAAGTTGCGCTTAGTGTGCGGGCTGTTTGGTTGAGACCGTGATTTCAACATGGAAGCCTCCACGGATTGGCTTCAAGAGCCGTCTGAATCCGCCTATTGAAAGCAGACGACTGATGTCACACAGGGTTTGTTCAATTCTTTCTACAGTCTATGGTTTCAACTCAGCTGCCGACACTCATGGACAGTCCCAGCTGCAACTTGTTAGGTGTCCCAGCTGCAGATGATCCTTGGCAATCAAGATCTCCTCACCTGCTGATGAACTTTCAGACACCTCTGTACTACAGCTTCTAATCAGGTAGCAGTGCTCCTCTTCAACCTTTGATAATCTAGTGATTCTTCAGTGATTGTTTTGTCTTGTCTAACTTCATTTGCCTCTTTTTTGTAGTGTCTGTCAACCAGCAGCCAGTACACTCACCATCATCTGCACTATTGTCAAAAAAACTTCTTTAACCTTACTACCATGTCTCATGCTCTGCTTCTGGGTTCTTGTCATATGCCCATCACAATTGTTTCTGTAATATAAAAATACTAAGTCTAATATGTGAAAACCCTATTTTGTTGTTATGACATTTACAGTTGGAAAGAATAATCTATTTAGAGGAAAATGTAGCTCTTTATGAAGAGGGATATCAGTCTATTTAGAGTAAGATACAATTCTACATAAGCATGGAAATTGTTCTGTAATGAGTAGGAAACCTTTCTATAAGGAATGAAAAACAGTTCTGAAAGGCCTAAATATAACACTGAATTGAGTAAAAAAAAAACTCTATAATGAATAAACTATGTTCTGTATTATTCTGTAGTGAGTACAGCTGATGAAGGGTTTTATTTTGTACATCACGAAGTACATGATCATCATTTACAGTTAAATGAAAACACCTTTTAGAGTAAAAACAACTCTGGAAACATTACTCTGCAGGCAGAGTTAATACTTTATTCTATATAGGCAGGGACCAAATTTTATATTTTTCAGAGTAAATTTTTATGCAATTTGAAGAAAATATACTTAGGTAAATTTCATGTGCACCTGGCGCATTTACATCAAGCTGTGAGCTTGTGATAACAAAAATAATTTAGCATATTTGGTCACATGAGCTTCTAAAGTCTTGTCCACGCAGAGACGAAAATGATATATTTCTGTTTCATTTGGAAAAAGTTTTCTGTAGCATACAGTATATGCTAAGCCTGTAAGTGGCGCTATTACGTGGCAACGGAAATGCACTAAAAAGAGAGGAGAAAGTTATGGAGCATGCGTATAAAGCTTTTGCACCATACACAAAACATCTGGTGTATGCTGTTCTCCGTGACCTGTTGTTCACGGTGATGGTAAAGGAGCATCAGATTTTGCTGTTAAAGTCATAATAAACTCAGTACCTTCTGCAGCACGAACACAACCGTGTAATCCGCCTTTGTTGTTTGGCTGGGCCCATGCATGCAGCCTAAGTGGGCTATGCTCTGAATGATGTGATCTTTTCAAGAAAGATACGGATGGCAGTCCACATGAAGAGGTAGGAGTACACAGATTTTTCACTTTGGGACCCAATTTGAAAAAGTTGCATATATGGTCTCCCAAAACGCTGTTTCCATCTGGATGAAACGCCAATATGGGAAAAGTTGTATACTCCTGAATTTGTCCTTGTGTGGACAGGCCTGAGGTCCTGTTTACAGAACGTTTTCTGGCAAAAACGCAAAGCTTTTGTAGCGTTTTGGCTGCCTGTTTACACAAGAATGGCGTTTTGGTGCCTGAAAATGGAACAATTTGGAAACAGGCTCTAGGGCAAACATTTTTCAGAATGCCCCCATTGAAAATATTTTCCATACTACCCAAAATGTTGAGGTGGTTAGTTTGACAAAAACGTACAAAGACTGACTGGGCTCTCCGATGCTTTTCTGCATTGGGAACCATTCTCTTGCAGTAATGGTGCTCAGTCGCAAGCAAGGATAGTTGCATAGTTTAGCCGTTACATAAAAAGCATTGAAGTCTGTAGTTCCAGCAAAGTTTGATGTGCATATTTTAATACTACAGTTTTGTGGTCATTTTCAATCTTTTGAAACTCAGGGAAGATCTAAATTTTCACTTTTTTTGTTGATAATATTGCTGGTGTCAGGCCAAAACCTCCCATCTCCAAAACAGAAAAAAATAATGCATTTTTAAACAATTTTACACTGAATGGTCATAATCAGCATCTTTTGACAGTTTTCCAGGATAAAAATGTGTAAAACCACCTGACAGATATAAAGAGTGACCAATATCCCTCATGTATGAAAAAGAAGAATAGAATAAAAAATAGAGATAGAAGGTTTTTGCCTCATGCCAGCAGTTTTTAAGATTTTGTAGTTAGGATAAAACTTGAAGTTATGTCCTCCTGGTAATGCAAGTACAATACTATATTTGTATACAAAATGTTATTTTCATTAAAAAATGTTAAATACAAGACATTACAGCAGCAAACATTGGTCGCATTATTTAATTTTCAATTGCAGGGTACAGTGACAGCTTCATATAATTTTTAAAATACTAAATATTTACCTTGTTTTGTGAAGTGCCATATTGCCAGAGCACAGTGACAGGAGACCAGTTACACTCATTTTTAGCTTGCATTGTGTTTGTCTAGGTTGCCTATAGAGTAGCTTTGTATAATTTGCAGCTCAACAAGACTAGGTTAAAACCTAGTATATGGTTGATCTCGACTATCTGGGATGCCTGTTGAAATGTCTGACTGAATTGTGTGTAATTGTGCTGTCCCTAATGTCCGTGGATTGAGAATGAAAAGATCTGAAAAGTTTAAAACATAAAGCCCTGTCGGCAGGAAACAGCTAACCTGACATGCCAGATCGAGTCATAGTCATTGCATGAATATATTTGGTATAGTCCGGCCACTTCATCCAGCTCTTCCTGGGGGATCCCGAGGCGTTCCCAGGCCAGCCGAGCGACATAGTCTCTCCAAGAAAACAAGAAAACAGTACAATCAGATAGATTCCGTTTCTTTTGCACAAGATCATGAATTTTATTTTTTACTGATACTTTAAAATGACCAGTCTGGATTTCTATTTGCATAAATATGTTGAATTGTTGTGTTTTTAATTTGAGGCTTTTGTAGACATCCATTTAAGAAGAAAATCTTAAAGACAACACAAATATTTTTATTTAATATGGTCTATAAATACATTAAGAGGATAATTTTACATGTTTTTGTATTAGAAAGAAAACCCATTGAGAGGTTTTTGTAAGCTTCTGTCTAATCAGTCTGTAAAGTACGTGGGCAGCCCTGGTTCAAGTCTGGTCTGTGGCTCCTTTGCTGCTTGTCTCTCCCCGACTTTCTAATCCCTGATTCTAACTCTATCCACTGAGCCTCTCTCTAAACAAAGGCATAAAAGCCCAAAAATATGTCTTTACATAAAAATAAAGTTCATGTTTTACTCACAAGCTCAGTCAGTTCACAGTATCACTGTCTGTCTGTATCCAGACATGTAGTTAGATGTAATCTAACCCTTTATTTTATGTATCAATTTAAATGTTCTGAAAGTTTATTTAAAGATCTTCTTTTTCAATAAAAAGAAGAATTGATAGATAGCCCGGTAAAGTTATAACAGTTTGTATCATGACGTTAAACACCAGAGATCACAATGTATGAATGTAACATTTTTCATGATGACAGTTTGTAGAGTAGCTGTCCTCCTAATGAAACAATGGAAAGAATACCAAGCCAAATCACATCTGTTGTATATAAAGGTGACTCATTCCTCACTAAACCAAATTAAATTGTGGATTATCTAAATATTTTTCACAAATAGTAGAACGAACTGAGAACAAATGTCATCTATAAGTCTACTTCCCTCTCATGAGTTAGGTGAGGACAGTTCATCAAATCTAACAAGTACAACAACTTTTATTAACTATAAATACTGACAAACCAAGAGGTGGGAATAATCTAGACATCTATATGACTATCTTATAACTTTACAAGTTCTGTGGATATTTAAATATTTTTTAAGATGTTCAGTTTTAGATATGCCCCTGTTATCCATTTTAACCTCTATTTCTCTTCATTTCTTGCAGAACTGGAGAGAAAGTTGAAGTGTATGCAGAGGCAGCGCACGTAGCTGGACAAGCTGAAAGAAAGTGCCACTCTGGTGGGGGACGAGATCAGAGAATAGTTGCAGAAGTGCGGTAACTGTGTGTGAGGAGGTTAACCTTCACTGTTTTTTACCATGAGCTGCTGTAGTTCAGACCAGAGTGATGACTGATGGAGACAAAAACACCCATAAACATAATAGTCTGCTTTGATAAATCCATTTTTCACAAATATATAAAGTTTTATATATTACCTGTCAAGTATTATATCATCTGTCCATGTACTGTACCACATTTACACTTTACAACAGTGATTTACTGAGTGGTGTTTTTAAGCTATTACTACAGGGGGGACACCTGTGGAGAGTTTTTATTTGACTGTATGGTATGCCAGGAAAAATGATTTTTCATAAATAATAAACTGAAGAAGTATTTCAGAAATTTATTTTGACCAAAAGTGCTTCTTGTTTGATCCGCTGTGATCTGATCATGTTAGTATTTATAGTATGACTTTCCTATCAAGAAATAAATGATAATTGAAACTAAATTTTGATCTTTTTTTTTTTGTAAAACAAATTTGGATTAAGTATATCTGAGAGCATATTGTTATAAGTAAAATACTCTGAGGTGTGATTATGAAATGTATAAATCTGATACAGTTGTGTGTAAATAATCACATGGAGTCATTTTTATGTGATGATGTGTGGTTATGATTGGTGGCCACAAGAGGGCGCCTTTCACTAAGCACAGTGTTGAGTTCTGTGTTCAAAGTGAATCTCTGCTCTCTTAAGGAAGGTCCATCCTTTTTGAAGGATGACAGAAATTTTGAGGGCTGTCCGGCCTTTTGACCAAGTGGAATAATGTGGATGATCCAGCTTTTCAGCACAGTTACAAAGATGCACAGACCTTCTCTGTTTTTCACACATGGCCTGTCAAAGAGTTAATTAAATATATGAAAACAGTCTTGTTTCCTGTGGGTTCTATCACATAGAGATGGGGAGCTTTGAGGGCTTGGGCACCTGTCTGTATGTCCCTTATTCAGATCTTCTTTATGCATTTATTTATTTTTTCATTTTATGTGAAGGGGCAAGTAGAAAGGTCTGTTTTGATACAATATATCCCCAATTCCCCAAAAGTTGGGACACTGTAAATAATGAATAGAAATAGAATGCAATCATGCATAAAATCTCATAACCACATATTTTATTCACAATAGAACATAAACAACATAACAGATGTTGAAACTGAAACATTTTACTATTTGATCAAAAATATCAGCTTATTTTGAATTTGATGGCAGCAACACATCTCAAAAAAGTAGGGACAAGGCCATGTTTACCATTGTGTAGCAAACTTTTTTTTAGCAAACTTCATAAATGTCTGGAAATGAGAAGACCAGCTGCTGGAGTTTTGGGAGAGCAAATGTTGTCCCATTCTTATCTGATGTAGAATTCTAGCTGCTAAACAGCCCTGGTTCTCCAAATGCTGTCTGTTGGTGAAAAATACGGACTTGCAGCACCCAGACTCTCCTACTGTGAAGCTATGCTGTTGTTAGGGAAATGGTATGTGAATTAGCATTGCCTCCCTGAAAAGGGATCCTGTTTGGATGGGAGCCTATGTTTCTTTAAAACCTCTATTTACTTTTCTGAATTGATAGTGCCTTTCCAGATGTGTGAGCTGCGCACACCAAAATACAACCCCAAACCATCAGGGAGATGTAGACTTTTGGAAGGTGATAACAAACTGGATGACCTGGCTCCTCTGTAGTCTACAGGAAAATACGCCCGAGGTTTCCTACAAGAATTTGATATGTTGAATCATCTGACCACAGAACAGTTTTTCATTTTTTCCATTTTGCCTCAGTCCATTTTAGATGGGCTTTGGCCCAGACAAGCAGCAGAATTTGTCACATTTGATGTTTTCTTTGCATGACACAGCTTTAAAGGGGACATATTATTCAGAAATCACTTTTTCAGGCTTTTCTAACACAAATATGTGCCCCTGGCCTGTCCACAATCCCCTTAAGTACCAGAAAAATCCATTCCCTCTCCCTCTCTCTTTCTCTACCTTTCAGAAAATGTGTGCTGAAACAAGCCATTCTCAGATTTTACACCTAGTGACCTCACCAGGGGCATAAGCACTCGCCCCCAGGTTTGGTTGGCCCTCCCCCACTTGGAGGAAAGTTCTACCCTCCTCTACTGACCCTCTCATCAGCTGAGATGCTGGATAGCTCAGTGGGTTACCCTGATGACTACAGACTGGGAGATTGATTGTTTGAATCCCAGTCAGATCCTAAATTTTGCATAAAAGTGTCTGTAACATCAGGAGTGCCACATTGATTTCCTGAGAGGGGTGCGGTCAGGGGTGGAGTCAGACAGATCAGAAACATTTTAAGCCACAGACACAGAAACAGCTCATTCTGAGCAGGGCTGAAATAGAGTGTTTTTAGACATGCAAAAATCCAATACTGGAGTGTTGTTTGAGCAACAAACTTCACAGGTATGGGGACCTCTGAGACCAATATAAACTCGCTTAAATGGGTAAAATATGTCCACTTTAAACACAGTGGTATGACTGTGTATTATGTGAATATCAACCATGGATATACAACAGATAAAGGCATAAGTTTCTTCTCACAGCCAGCTATCAAAGACTGAATTAAAAGTTGCTCTCCATCTCTCTAATTTGCTACAGCTGTGACGTATGAGCCGGTGCTATATGAAGCTCTTTGTCAGAATGGATGGATCCAGAGTGATTTTTTTAAGGAGTGACAGTGCCACAGGCTCATCTAAACTGCTTATTTCCATCGCAGTATGAAACTGTTTGCCACATTCCACAAATTTTCACAAAGGATATAAATAAAACGCATAGTGCAAGGTTCAGGATCCAAAAAAATCGCATCTGAAAAATAACTGCCTCAAAGACCCTGTAAAGTGAAAAGAAATCTGTACTTAGGTTTGTTGTAGGAAGGCCGCTGTGTTATGAACCCCCAGGTCAAATATCAGTCGGATAAAACATCTCTAAGTTTTAAATTAAACTTTAAAATCATGAAAAATGAGGCAGTAAATTCTGCTCCAGGGTGGTGTGGGCATGTTGGTTGAATGAGCTGAAGCCAGGCCCATATATGTCCAAATATATAAAAAAAAAACAAACAAAAAGAACTTTCATTAAGACATATACTAATCAGAAAGCATGGATTGACAAACCTGGCCAGCTCTTGTCTTTGTAGCTGGAGGCCCTGGCCAGCTTTTGCCTCTCATTGGTGCCCTAATTACACTGAGCACATTTGATTTAGCCAGATAATTTAGAATTAAATTGGGTTTTTGAAGTAGATCTTGGACTTTTTACTAGTCAGTCATTAAATCCTTTATTATATTGAGACTCTTGAAGGAATGCTGGAGGGAAAACAGGGGAGAGGACAACGTGCTACTTAAATGCAATTTCAATTATAGCTTATATCTTCTAACAGATGCACTTACAGAATGTTGAGTCCATTTGGCTGAGGGGCATTTTGTGTAAGTGGAGCATGAAGATGTTTTTAGATAGAATAATAACAGCATATACACATCTTCTAAGTGATGAAGTCAAAGACAAACACAAGAGAGTGTGTAACGGTTCTTTTTTTATTCTGCAGACAGGAAACACAGCAGCTGTATGCAGACCAATGTGTGCAGGGCAGAGTTCAACAGTATTATTTACATTCACATGATGATAGAGATGTATGTGGGGTAGGAAAGAGTGTCTGGTAGGTCAATCTGTTGTCTGTTTATGCATATCATTTAAAAAAGAAAAGAAAAAAACATTCAAATTTCACCACTGAAACAAAAGACAGAAAAACTCAAGTCATGTAGTTTATTTTTCAGAGTCATGCTGAATTCCCTCATTTAGGATTTGTCAAAACCATTTGCCAAAAATGAGGACTGGCTATCACAAGCTTTGTATGCAAGTGTACATAATACTGTCCAGAAGAAAACTATACAAAGGCGCTTGGCAGGAGATCACAGTTAGGCTAGCAAATAGGAAGGAGGAATGGATGGGAGATTGTAGAAAAAGGTCAGAAATGTTGGGGCCTGATGGGTGAAAATGTGGCAAAAGAGAAACACTCCAAGTAGACAGACAGTATGTTAATGTATATAAAGTATGTCTATTTAAATACAGTGAGACAGGGAATGGCATAAAGAAGGAAATAATGAAAGTCCCTTTCAGTCTTTCATGCTGTGGAAACAGACTCAAATAGACTTGCATGTTGTAAAGGTATTTGCTTTATAAAAACATTTCATGCATTTAGAGGTGAAGACATTTGATACTTGTGTACATTAACTGTTTTGTTGCAACATGACATATTCACTCAAAAAAATAAACCACACACTTATAACAAAATAAAGCAAAGCAGAAGGTTAAAAAGAGGCTATGGCACATTTGGACAGACAGTGGGCTTCTGAAACGACAACACATATAACATTTCAATCAAACTGAACGATCAGTATAGGTCAAACCTCTCTGCTACCAACATCATAAATAATATTTTTGGCATTGACTCTTTATATATTATATTCATGCCACTTCATGCATTTCTTAGCCTTATGGTTCCATAAAAAGAGCAGTTGAATGGGTTTTGTCTATAACTTATGAGCATTTGTTACAACTGGTACATGTTTGATACGGTGGATTTACGATTTGTCAAGCAGGATCATTGTGACTAGCGCTCTTTATAATATATGAACACAGCCATTAAGACTTAAAGGCAGAATATATATTCTGTAAAATTCTTTTTTTTAAACAGACAATAAATATTTGTATGGCACTGATAATTACAAAGTGGATAACTTACAGGAAACTGGAATTCAACAGTTAAACAAGAGTTACACTAGTCTGGCAGTGGCTACCACATTTATTTGTGTCCTATAAGGAGATACTGTTAGCGACAATAAGTAGGGGGATGCTTTGATAATAATAACATACTGACAAAGTCTTATTTCGTTTTAAAAGGGAACTACTTGCTTAATTTGGCACCGCATTCATAATACAAAGCTTGAGTCAGGTTGAGTTTTGGTCATTAGATTGAAAGTGATTAATGTACTGTGTCTTCATATGATTAGAGTAAAGTTAACAAAAGGTAAATTAGGGCTTTAACAGCAGAAACAATGCCATCTATGTTGGTTAAAACACCACGAAGTGCTCCTATCTGCTGATAAAACACTGATTCCTATTATGCTTATAGGAGAAACCAGTTTTCAGATGAAATTGGTCCTATTTTATGATTTATATGGGTAAAAGGTTCTTTAAAATTTTAATTTCAAATGAATCTAGCTTTAAGGAAAAAGGTTGTTGAAACTACATAGTTAAAGAATGTGAAATTATCTTATAATTGAAAAAAACAGCCCCAGACTGTCCTAAATTTTTGAGGGGACGATGATTAGACATTTTATAAAAAAAAAAATAAACAAATAGTGTTTACAGGGTTATATGCTACAATCACAAAACAAGGGTGATTTTGTGTGAGATGTATGGTAAGGTGGTTTTAGGATTTGTAAGGCTATAGCTGCCTGATGGGGGGAAGGTTAAGGGTGTCCAGAGCACTGTGGTAGAGCTCTCTCAATGCTCTCAACAGATACAGTCGACAAAACATCTGGTTAAAGAGATGAGGCAAGGGCTCCTGGAAAAATAGACAAAAGGGAGGTGAGTGAGGAGTTACAAAGATAGAGTAAGTAAATAACATCAGTAAAGGCATTCTGTTAAGTCATCAGATGGGACTATTTGCTCTCAACATATTGATCTGTATAAAGGTTTCAAAAAGAAGAAAACACATAAACACAATAAAATAGCACTAACCTAAATAATTACACACTCACTTATTAGATATACCTCTTAAACTGATAATTAAAACAAATACATAATCGGACAATTACATAGCAGCAACCAATGCATTCAAAAACGGTGAAGACAATCTGCTGAAGCTTAGAGTGACCTACGATTTTAATGCACAACCATCTCTAGGGTTTTTAGACAATGGTCTACAAATGAGGAACTATTCAGTGAGCGGCAGGTTTTTGAAAACACCTTGTTGATTTAGCAGTGTAAAATGGTGTCTGTGCCATCTCAGATGGCTCAATGAGATTTGACCTCTTTCTGTTCCATGTCCTAAGTTTTATGGGAAAAGCAGCCTGTTGATTCATTTTTGAATTGCAATTATGTACCCCAAAAATAATTCTGTGTATAAAATAAATATCTTTTAAAATTTAAACATGTTCTAATGTGTAAATAAATACTCATTTGACTCAAAATATGTGCATTTTTAACTGTTCTTTTACCATAAGCGCGCAAAGAACCATTTATGGTCACTTTGGTGCCCATAATTTTCACTATAATATTGTCAAATATCTAAAAAGTGACAAAAGTTTTAAAAAGTCCTGAGATGTCCACCAATAATATTCTCGGGCTTCAATTATGAATATCAAAATATTTAAATGAGTGCCTTTTAAAGGGCTAATACGCAACACATCAAACCTTGAAGCAGTACGTGACAGCAGCGGTCTGAGTGTGGATTTCTGCAGTGATATTTGAATGGTAGGGTCAGAATTTGGTGGAAACAACAAGACAGCCTGCAAAACCATTAATTTGACACATTTAAAGTCAATTAGGTACCATGCCATATTCTTACCGTGCTAAAGTCCATTTGACCCCCTCCCCTGACCCCCTTTGGCCCGCATTCACACAACGCATCCCGGTCTGAGCACAGATATGACATGCACCGAGGTCATCACACAGAGAAGCCATTGTTGATTAATTTATACAGGTTGATGACTAAGTACACATAAGTATTGGTTTTTAGGCTGTAAAATAGCAGTCGATTTATACAATATCTGATCCGACACTGTGTTTATTTCGCCTGACCTGGGATCAGTAGGCTACATTTACTCTACAGAGCCCAGTGAGGAAAGAGAGAAAGAAAGAGAGAGAGAGAGAGAGAGGTTCGTAGTGAAGAGTTTTCCTTCACAGCATGTAATCTGGAACCTGATCAGAGTTCAAAGTACTTCTCCTGCAGAATGAAACCCAAACTTTTGAACTGGTATGAGCCCCTACAGTCATTTTTCTCATGTCCATATACTATCTAAATCCCCCTGGCATTCCTTTATGCGCCATGAACTGTGTCATCTCTCTGCGTAATTTTGGATGACTTTCAGTGCTGCACCAAACAAGCTCTCATGCCATAGGACAACCTGTGTCCAGAGCAGGATTAAATGTTCACTTAAAAGACTGCTTTACTGCGACAAGAGCAACTTTAACCATCACATGAGAGCTGAAAGTGAAAGTTAAGAGTGAAAATGCCACAGGATTAGTAAATGATTTTCTGTTCAAATGTCAGCTTTGAACACTGTGCGCTCTGAAGCGGGTCCTTTTGTTGCTCACGTTACGTCACATCCCTACGCTAGGGCTCCTTCATTTGCATTCGTACCGTGCCGGGCCCAAGCACAGAGCGACTGCACTCACACTGGTCAAGCGTACTGGACTTTAGGCTCAAACGGGCCCAGACACGGTATGGATGGCCTAGAGTGAGTGTGCCCTTGAATCATCTTTCTTCCCCATTCTGATACTCAGTTTGACCTTCTAAATGCATTGGTTTCTGCCATGTGATTAGCTGGTTAGATATTCGCTTTAATGAGCAGTTGAACAGGTGTACCTTATTAAGTGATCAGTGGTGTTTATTTCCAGAAACAAAACCCTATGTAAAGATTACATACAAATTAGTACTAATTTGAAAAAAAAAAAAAATATATATATATATATATATATATATATATATATTTATTTATATTATTTGTACAAACTCAAGCCCTTCTTTTCTTATTAGAATATCTAAGTATCTAGAGTTATGTATCCTCACCCCCAACACGTGGACTCTGTTGTAATATGAGCTGAAGTCTTTGCTGAGTGACACAAGAAATTTACAGATCTGTAGACAAAAGCGTGATAGAAAAATATAATCAAAACAGACTTTAGTTGATGAAGGGTCTTTTCTCAAAACATCCAACTGATAATCAACTTACCTGTTCGGTCTTAATGTTGACTCTGGCCCCTCCCCCTTCACAGTCTAACGCTTGTCCTGATTGGTCCATCAGCTCAGAAAATGGGATGAGATAGTTAAACAGGAGAAGCCACTCACCCTGTCAGACAAAAACAGATAATAAAGTCATTAAATCTTGCTGTTACTATTCTTTAAGTCTATAGTTTATATTTTAGTATCGTTTTGTGTTGTAACTAAAGACAAATTAAAATATTTCGAAGCACAAAAGAGAGACAGCTAAGAATAGATAGTCAAAGACGAGAGCAAAATGGTACCTCTTCTTTCAAGGCAGAGAAGTCTAGCTGGGAGCTTTCAGGGATTTCTGGGTATAAACCTGCAGATGAATGGTAAGAATATGGCATGACTGTATGCAGATATCTCAGTTTGTCATGATCAACATAATTGTTATTAAACCTGGAATAATGAAAAGCATTAGAATTGTGGAGCAGTGGAAGGCAAATATCTAGCTTCCAAGTGTGTGCGTTAATCGTGCAACAAAAAAAATTGTGGCGTTAAAAGTAATTCGAGTGAACACGTTATGCAGTTAAATTTGACAGCCCTACTATCAACACAGTCTTTGTAAACTTCTCAGAACTCCTCCATTTGTGACCTCTACTTCTGTTAAAATGGGTTATTGATTTTAATCTCCTTAATGATTTTTCCCCCTCTCTGAGGTCATAGTTAGGCCATAGCTGAGATTGTCAAGTTATTGGTTATTTTTTTCTACAAGAATGAAACACGAATCAAAGCTAAACACTCACCCTTCTCCACTCCTCTCTCGTAGCTGTCAAACAAAGTGTGCAGTCTGGCACAGTTGTACATCACAAATACCCCCCCTCTTGGCCCTTTGGTGGATACGCCACCTTCTCTTTGGACATCCAGTGTCACCTACGCAGAACATAAATCATTGTGACTGGTATAAACCCTGACAAAATTGTAAATAATTGGGAGTTTGTTCAGTCAGACACATTCAAGTGAAAAAGCTTGAATGTAAAAATGACTCACAGGACTTGTGTGGACTGTCGACAGCAGCTCAAATCGGACTGTGGCGGAAGTCATGACCCTGATGATGTCTTCCCATGTTTGACCTATAAGACAACAATGAGGAGGCTGCATTTTAATCCAGATAACTCTCTTGACTGACAACTATTAGGAAAAAGTATCAGTGATTTTAATAAGAAAGGCATAATAATAATGAGAAGAAACGTGCACAAATCCAAACAAACACACCTTCCACTTGATCTCCATACTTCATCTCTGAGGCCTCCTTCATCTGACCCCTCCTGAGCCTGGAAGAGACAGAGGAGAAACATAGACGCATCATTTACACAAGCATCTGGGCTAAAAATATATTCTGGGATAACACAGTGATGACGTAAAGCACCATTAACGCCCACTAGTGTTATTTTAATTTCCTTTAATTAGAATGGCAATTTCACTGTGCAGAGAAACCGGCTGAGAGCATCTTGTGCTAATTAACATCTGCCTGATGGATAGCTGAGAAGGCAGGAGGGTGAGAGAAAATGGGGAGGAAAAGAGACTGGTAGAGACAGACTGAGAAGAGGAGAGACAGAATTTATAGATAAAGAAATAATGAGACACATGAGAAGATGTGATCTTACTGCAGGTACTGTGCAGCAGTGAGCTGAGAACCAGGAGTTTTCACAGGCCCACACACCAGATGTCTCTGCAGGAACAAAAGAGAGCACAGCAGATAAAAATAGGAGCACAATACAACATATGATTGCGTGCGCGTGTGGATGTGGGGGGTGGGGTGGGGGGGCTGTCTACCTGTGTATGTGTTGCACCACTTGCTCTCCACAACACTGCTATCTGCTGCTGGCGGAACTCATCCTGACAGGAAGTCACATGTAACACTGTTGCCATGGGTACCTATGAACAAGGGGGAATGGATATAGAAATCAATAATTTGGTTGATTTTTGATTTCTAATGAGAAAAAGTAAATTTTCAATGAGTGTTGTTAGTGTCTTACTGTGCAGTCTGCTGTGGCTAGGTCCAGCTGTGCGAGGTGAGAAACACTGTCTCTGTGTACTGAAAAAAAATACAATAACGTGTCATCAGTAAAGGAACAAATATCTGTTAGTTTATTAATCCAACGGTTCCCAATTTTTTTCTTAGGATGTGTAATATGCATACATGTGGGGCCCTCTCCTTATTCATCAGATGATATCACAGACTGATGCTGCCTACTCTGAATGAAGATCAGATACAAGACATAAAATCAGCATGAATTTCCTTTTTTAAATTAAATTTGCTTCCTTTTGAGTTTTTTTCTTATCTGGGAAGAGTCAACTGCTGCTGCTGGACAGTGAACCCTTTTCTCTCTGTTTTGTTGCATTGGTTGAAAGGATAAAGAAAATAGAGAAATGCATCGACAGAATGTGAATTTTTAACACAGACTGCTTTCTTGTACACAGAAAAAAACCACTAGAGTGCCATTGGACATGTTATTTGGGCTTAAAAAGTAAATTACAACCCTTTCTGTATCAAAATATAGTCCAGCACCCATAGATTCTACATATTTACACAGAAGAAAAAGAGGCATGCATCTGTCCTTTTTTCCCCACTTATAAGGTAAATGACTGAAAAAGGTAACAACACAGCACAAACCCAGCCTATAACACAACCATGCGCTGCAGCAATGACAGACACTGCAATTTTCTGACCCAAACAAGCCTGCTTGTAGGCTCACCTGTGCAAGTCCCAAGGCTGGGGTCATATCCCAGAAGACCCTCCTCTTGGAACACTCGTTTCAGGTTGACCCTAAGTGCTCCTTCATTCTCCTCCTCTTCCCTCTTCCTCCCTCCTCCACTGGTCCTTCTGCCTCTCTCTGTTTCTCTCTGTCTGTACGGAGAGTTTTCCAGTGCCGCCTGAATCTTATCCTCCCTTTCTTCATTGGTCCAGTTGGCTTCAGCTGCTGGCCAATCAATGCCCAGAGCTCGAAGAAAGGTGATGATGTTGCTGTCTTCGGGAAGTGTGGGGCAGTAGGACACTGAAAATCTGGGACACAGGAGCATTTTTTAGCAGGAGTTGAAGCAACCACGTTCTTTTTTGAACTTCTACTCTGTAAACGATGTTGTATCTGAGTAACTAACCATTCAACAATGAAAATACCCCTAACAGTTCCCAGTGCTCAAGGTGACGCCTTAGAATTGCTTATCTTGTAAACATATTTGGGTATCAGCCCATAGACTCACCCCTGTCTTCTCAACAGCGCCCCCATGTGGTCAGCCAACAGAACAGTCCTCAACTGACCCAGAGTCAGCGTCTCAGGAGTGAGTGTATTAGGTCTAGGGTGCAGTGCAGGGCAGTTTAACACCACGCAGCCTTGTCTCTGACTTGGCGGCTTCAGGTACTCCATGGCTCCACCTGCCAGGACAGACCTGAAGGCGGCAGCCCGGTCCACCCTCACCCGCAACCCCTCACCCATTACCTCCCCACCAGCCACAGGGAGGACCCCACTGCCATGGAGGGACAGGACCCTGGACATCACTGCTGGAGGGACCTGGGTGGATAAATGTTAAAGAGAGGCTGTAAAGTGTTTGCAGGCATCAGGAGAGGCATGAAAAGACAACACCTATTTTTAAGTCTTTATACAAATAAGAAGTCGTGTAAGATGCTTGCTTGCTTTGAAATTACAGCACAGTTCTTCTCAGCTTCTTAGATATAAGTAGGGTGTCTCTAAGAAAAATTTGATAGGAACCACTGATCTACAGTGCATAATATAAGCAAACATTTCAGAGAATCTGGAGAAATCTCTTTGTGCACGGGACAAGGCTGAAGGTCAAAGTTGTTTGTGACATTTGGGTCCTCAGGCTGCACTGCATTGAAAGGCATGGCACGATAATGTATTGGAAATCACTGTATGGGCTCAGGAACACTTCCAGAAATCACTGTCTGATAACAGTGTTCACCTTGCCATCCATAAATGTAAGTTAAAGCTGTATCATTCAAAGAAGAAGCCATATGTGAACACACTCCAGAAATGCTGCAGTCTGCTCTGGACCAAAACTTGTTTAAAATGGGCGGAGGCTTCATGGAAAACTGTTCTGTGGTCAGATGAATCATAATTTAAAATTCTTTTTGCCATGCCCTGTGGACTAAAGAGGAAAGGGGCCCTCCAGTTTGTTATCAGTGCACAGTTGAAAAGTCTGCATTTCCGATGGTATGAGCTTGCATTAGTGCCTATGGCATGGGCAGCTTACACATTTGGAGAGGTACTATCAGAGAGGCTGCCGCCTTCAGCTGAAAAGTATATTGAGGTTTTAGAGCAACATAGGCTGGAGAGCAACTGGTCAACTACTGATCCTCTCACTTACCAGACATTTACAGACTGTTGTTGAAAGGAAAGAGGCTGCTACACAATCGTAAACATGTCCCTGTCCCTACATTTTTTTTTAGAAGTGCTGCTGCCATCAATTTTAAAATGAGCTAATATTTTATATGAAATGGTAAAATGCCCCTGTTTCAACATCTGATGTTTAAGTTCTATTTTGAATAAAATATTTTTATGAGATTTGCAAATCTGCAATGTTTTAAATCGACATTTTACACAGCGCCCCAACTTTTATACGAATAGGTGTTGTACTTATACATTGACCAGAAAACATCAGCAGAGACAAAAAAGGTACCACTTTTTCCACGGAGGGCACAAATATTAAAAGCACACATAAGCTTTAAAATGCTACGGCGGGAAAGTGATGAGGCTTTTTCCACAAATTATACATGCTTTAAACACATTTATAAGCCTTATTCAGACTACCTTTCCTCTCTTTTGATCTTGAAGGATGGGCAACTTGCGTTTGTGTAAAGTCCGAACTGAGTGGGGAAAGAAGGCTTTTAGGTTTCTGCACCATTTGCTTGGAATAACCTGAAGACTGAATTTAAACTGCAGAACCTGGTGACCTGGAGACAAAATCTTGAGTGAAAACTCTTGAAACCAAACTGTCTGTATGCCACTGTTTCTACCAGATGTTTGTGAGCTGTAAGAGTTTGAAGGTGTTTGATATTTGAAACTTCATTACCACCATTCTTGGCCAGGTCTCCCTTGAAGGAGATTTTTGATCCCCATGGAACTAACCCGGTTAAATAAAGGTTAAATAAAAAAAAAAAAAAATTAAAATGTCGGGTAGTATCACATGACGTCTCTTTGAGGGGAAAAAAAAACATTAGTATCTTCTTGGCTGCACAGACAGCTGACACATGCACGTGCCAGATATTGAGGTTGGAGTTCAAATATGAATTCCTGAGGATAATTTACATCAGGAATAATATTACGTTAGCGTAACATGTATACATAAAGCATTGTTATGGGACTGGCAGAGGCGTGGTTAGTCAATAGTAGGCTAATGTTCGAGTTTCTGTCTGACCCATATTGCTCTGCCACTCATGGGTTACTAATTACTGCTGCAGGCTGATACTGTCTGGTCGATAACAGTCGAGCAAAGCCAGAAGCCACTGAGTATTTCGGATAGTCTTTTTATTTAACTGTATACAAGCGTTTCGTGATTCTGGGGTGTTAAGAATCCTATACTATTTACAGATTTAACTTTATGATTGGGATCAGCTGGGCATCATACAGCAGAAAGATCCGGTCATTAGTTCCTCTTGGACGAGTCACGTTAGAAAACATTCCGTCAATTTAAATATCACTGCGCCAAACTGGCAAACATGAGTTTTAGGAACTATACGACTCAGTGGAAGTATGACAGGTATGCTTTTTTTGATGAATGGAGATTTATGTGGTAATCTGCTATGTTTAACATCAGCACTGGTACTACCGTTAAATGGCCCTTATGTTGGGGACTTTATTCGTCGAATCTCCAGTTAAGTTAAATAGGTAAATATTCAAAATAAGCATCGAATACATTAAAATGCCATTAAACCCCACAGGTAGCACTGTGGACAAACAAACCTGTCCGTCCGCATACAGCGTGTTGAGCATCGTGGTCGGTGACAAGAAGTCCCTGTTTCGCAGATTTTTAGCACTACTCTCCTTAAACCAAAGCTTCTCCGGATCGGGAAAGATCCTGTCCCCGTTCTCCCGGCTGGAATTGGAAACATTTTCACGCTTTCCTCGCAGTGCGGAGCTCAGTGCCCGGACAGTAGGGGTGATCCGGAGGGGCGAAGACTCCTCGGTATTCTCCATCACCACTGCAACACAAACAGGTGAGCTAGCTACGAGGCTACTGGCACAACAACATCCTGCATTTATATAACAATAAAACACAGTTACGCTGATTGGCGCTGGTCAGTCTACGCTAACTTAAAACGCAGCAAAAATGACATACAGTTTACATCAGCGCAGTTTAACAGTGGTCGATGTCAGACTGGCTATAGGCGAGGACACCACGGGCTTTTTTTTCCATGGCGGAACGTTAAAAGCGGAGCTACAGTTCCCTCCGAGTTGAATGTACTGTCGGACCACCAGTGCTCCAAAACTTGTCCAGCGCGCCATCTAGAGGATAGCAGAATAACTGCAGTTTCCTGCCAACAAGAATGTTGGCAAAAATTTGATCTCTTCAGTAATTATTTTAATTTAGCTAATTTTTTAATCAACGAGCTATAGATATTGATAATCTATTTCGAAAAGGTTTAAAACCTTTTCAGTTTTATTAAAAAAGTTTTTATGGATTTTAGATATTCTGGAAAATAACCACAACAAAATTGGCATTGTATAAAAACAAAAACAAGAAATGGTAATGATATGGGGCCCAGATGGCCTAGTGGTTCAAGAAGGGTTAAGGCACATCATGTATGCAGATGGCCTTTGTTCAAATCTGGCCTCTGGTGGATAAAATACATGTAATGTATGCATTAATAATGACACTATGGACATGCACAGTTGGAGAAATATCAGTGTGAGGGCTGCTGCAGAGGGTTGGGGGCTCTGTGCCTGAGCCAAGAGCACCCTGGCAGTGCTCAGGAAGTGAACTGGCACCTCTCCATACCAAATCAATTTCTACACTTGGTCTGACCAAAACCTGAACCCTTGGGATCTCAAGCCTAGTCCTTACAAACAAACTCAACAAGAAGAAAAACTGCTCAGAGTCAGCTGATTATAAAATATCCTTTTTAAATTTACATTTTTCAGTAGTAAAACAAACAATCTTCAAACTGCCAACATAGATGACTTTGTTTAACTGCTTTCTTTCCCACACATACACTCCTCTTGGTTTTGGTCAGTGACATTTTTGTTACAACCTTTAAACTCTCCATTTTAGTATCTTGTCTATGCTGTTGGCCCTGTATATAAAGTTAAGATATAGGAAGTAAAAACCATGCAAATATACATGAAGTTAAACATTTTAAAAGGGAAAAAAATCGATACGAAAAGTTCATTTTTCAATGTTTTCACAGCAAAATGTGTACAGCAGTATTTGATGAACTCAATTACTGTCTAATTAATCACCAGTAAACAGTCAGTTACAGTTACATTACTAAATAATTTTATTCTGAAAGTCATCTTCCACTCAAGTTTATTACTTATCTGGAACATATAAAAATATCAAAAAGGGAAGTATTCATTTCTGAATAAAAAGAAAATAATAATGTTAGAGTGCATGTTTTACCATCTCAATAAGTGCTGGCAGAAGTACGGTTGCTAGATAGATAGATAGATAGATAGATAGACAGATAGAAAGGAAAAGAGTGTTTAATCTTATATTGCAGGCTGAGATTTTAGGGAATTAAAGTCTGGAGAGTAGCTGTTTTAAAACTCTTGTGTAAAAGGGTGTGTGAAACACATTCTCTTTCCAGGGGTCTGGCATGCTTGATGATAATTTATCTCAGGAAGGCCACTGATTATGTAAATACTACACCTAAAAGATCCAATGCAGCTCCTGTGTTTTGCAGTCCCGCTTTTGAGTACTCCCAGGGCTTTTTACCACATAGGCATTAAATAGGAAAATTATGTTGTGGTGTAGCAAGAAACAGTGTTTTGTTTTCACGGTGCAAAAAAATGCACCAGCTGCAAAAGCCACGCTGACAGTTTTCTTGTTGTGGATTAAGGCAAGTAGGGCTTTTCATGGGAGCAAGAGCAGATTTTATTTAAAACTGTCAAAATTTAGGCAGTGTTTTCTGTTTTTTTTTTTTTTTTTATTATGGTTACATTTCTCTATATGGAAACATTTCCTTTGTATTTTTATGTTGCCTATGACTGCTTATGATGCTGATGTCTGGTTATGTATTTTTTTTTGGGGGGGGGGGTATTTTTTTGCCTATTTTTTGATAGAAGAAGAGGACAGTGGATAGAATTCAGGTGATGAGAGATTGGGGGAGAGACATGTGGGAAAGGAGCCACAGGCCAGACTTGAACCCAGGCTGCCTGTGTATGTGGGGTGTGACTTAACCAGTAGGTCAACTGTGCCCCAGTCTGACTATGTATTTAAAGATGTTTTTCTTCCTTGTTGTATTTCATATGGTCACACTAGCCATCATAGTCCTCATCCACCTAATGGCCCATTAAAAAACAAAAAAAAACATAACATATCACCTGACAAAAACCTTGGGTTGAATAATGGTGATTGAAAACCATTTTGTGGCATGAAGTAAGTGCAGACTCTTCTTCTCTATCCTTTTGATTTTTAGAGCAAATTCAGTTTTGGAATTGCTCCTTCAATTAACTTGGCATAAAATACAAGAAAATACTGGTCTGGTTTTTTTTTTTCTCTTTTTTTTGTTAAATGTTCACAACTTTTTTAAACATTTCAATAATGCATTTACACACAACATGGTACAGACCTCTTCCAAAATAAATATAAATCCCATAACTGGATAAAATAAATGACCTTACTTCAAGAGCGAGGGCTTTGTTTTAGTCTGTATTCTTCAACAAAATGAAAAGTAGCTGTGCATTTTCATTTTTCATGACCTTTAAGGGCTTTTATGTAAATTAGAGAGTTTTACCTTTGAACTTGATTTATGTAGCCTAAATAAAACTTTCAAAGGGTGAGAAAATGGTCATAAAAAGTCTTGTCTATGATAGTTCCATAGGAGATGTACATCCGTTGGCTGCCAGAAGGCTTCAGAACATATATGTAACAAGGACATAATATATGGAAATAAAATATTGAATAAAATAAACAAATAATAAATGAATTGAATGACTAAAAAGAATAAAAAAACAGGGGGAAAATCTTTGAATAACATTACATGACATGCAAAATAGTTCAAATGATAACTTTAAATTGGGAGCACAAATCTTAGCTTTTCTGTTCTTTTGTTTAAGAAATAGTTCTCATAAATGATTCAGTTTCTTTCTGAAAAGCTAGAAAGTGGGGAATGTTCCTTTTTTTGACTGTTTTGTGAGCCCTCACTTCCGGCGTGGAAATGTGACGCACCCGCGCAAAGGCACAAGGGAAGTGTTTATAATAAGTTGGGACGCTTCAGCGGCACAAATTTTCCTCAAGATGCACAACTGGCAGGAGAACGAAATCGAGAAACTGTTGACGATCCGGGCGTCGGAGCCGATCCGTCACCTGATCACGGGCACGGTGAAGGACTCGGTGGTGTACCAGAGGATGAGTAAACTGCTGGCGGAGAGGGGGGTCTACAGGACTCACATGCAAGTTATCAGCAAGCTGAAGGCTCTGAGGAAGCAGTACCTCAAATATCACCAGCTACAGTTACGCTGCGGGAGCGAACACGTCACCTGGCCGTTTTACGAACAGTGCCACAGGGCTTTTGGGAACGGGCCTCTCCCCGTTAAACGATCCAGGAGTCCCTCTCCGCCTTCTGCACGCCCACCCCCAGAGCAGCTCTCTCCTCCGCCGCCGCCGCCTCCACCGCCTGACATCAGCGATGAGCATAACGAGGTTGTAGTCGGCCTCTGGGACGAAGATGATGACAAAGACATCGACAAACACCTCGGTCCGGTGGAGACTGAGGATCAAGATGATAGGTACAGCCCACCGGAACCGTTACAGTCAATCAACAGCAGTAAGTAGACGAGCTTCTTTCATTATTGTTTATGAAAAGATACCTTCAACACAGGAGTGATCCTAGACACCATACAGGCTTTAGCAGGGGTGAAACGATAAACGGCCCACTATAGCAATGCTACCATGATACAGCATTTTGAAACAACTGATCAATTAATTCTTTATGTTCTTTCAAAATAAAAGCAGGTCTGTACATGAACAAGAAGTCAGTTATCCTTAGATTAAGACAGTAGAAAAATCCACAGTTTCAAATGCAAAATAGTAGACAGTGTGCAGCAAAAGTATTATGATTAACTACAGAAAATCCGACATTATTAGTGATTTGAAATTTGAAGTGACAGCCCTAATTTATTTATTTATTTAAACTCGTGATGAGTTATTGAGATCTATATGGAGAATGAAAGAAACGTGTCAAACATCTTTGATTTCATTCCAAAGGATGCAAATCAGAGAAACACTCTGAAACAATCACCCACACCAAAAAAAAACTGCCAAAAAAACTATCAAGAAATCAAAAAATGTTTACCAACGTGTGTCAGGCAGATCTCTTAAATAACTGATCTGTTTCATGAGAATCTTGTAATGATACATCACAATATATGGTTGATTAAAGAATTTTAGATGCCTTAGAAAAAAGATATGTGCATGATTACTGTATGCATTTATTAATGTAAATTTGTTGCCATTTTAATGTAGAGTCATGGTTTATGCCTTTATTTTTGTCACAGCTGTCTGATATCCCACTGTCATCTTTTTGTTTTATTTCACCGTCAGCCTCTGTGGCCAGTCGACTTCTGTTCACTCATCCATGTCATAAGCGCTCCTGTGAGAAGTCATAAAGTGTTGGTGCTGACATTCTGCCAGCTGAAGGCGTGATATTTACGCCCCCTCGCCTGCAATGTGTAACACACAGAGGCAGAACGGTGAGGCAAAGTTGTTCCACCACTGATCTGCCATTTGATGTAGTCAGAGAGGCGTAATGGGGGAGGTGATGGTAATGTGTAATATCAGAGCTGGCAGGGTGGAACAGTGAGTGTGTGTATGTGAAGCTCCTGCTGCGTATCTGCATGCTGTGCACCTCACGCTTCCGCAACACCATAATGAAATGTGAAGCCACACACTGGGACACCAATATTATGTTGCTGCAGATGAAGTGTAAGTGTATGAAGGCATAATGACGGGGGGGGGGGCTTTGTTACTGCGTTGTTGCAGTCTCTTGGGTTATTCACACTGCCTTTTCTAAGGTGTGATATTTACGCCCTTGTGAAAATTTTCCCTCCTTCAATATGAATGTCACTAAGGCCTAATGGGGGAATGAAGTGCTGTCTCCCTTTGTTGGCTTTGGAGGTAGTAATAGGCGTTGTGGAGAAGAGATGGCACCGGCGGAGCCAGCGGGGAAGAGCTTTATGTCTAACTTTGTGTATGGGGATCTCCTGTCTTGCTGTATTGTACACAACTAATAACGGTGATATATTGCTATATCAATATTTTGTCCTACCCTATTCATTACTAGTACTGGTACCAGCGTAGAAGTTAGTGTCTGCTACCACCTAAAATGGTTGTCAGGCACTGTCATTTACTAGACCCCTAAAAATCAACAGTAGTTTGTGAAATTATTACTTGAAATTAATAGATAAACATTGTGGTGTCGTCAGAGTGTAATGATAGATAAAATGTGATTGCAACACTGGTTGCTGCTATTTCTTATCTTATTAATGTTTCTTTAATCCAGGAGGACTTTTTAAAAATGTTGATTTTATTTTGTATTTATTTATCTTAGGAGTGTCAGCAGTGCATTAATCTCAAACAATTAGTGCGTTAATATTGTCTCATTTAGCCACCACAATGTCCCCTTGCATCCACAATGGTGTAAAATAAGTACACCAATGTGCTTTAATGTCTTATTTCCCTTTGAAAAACTCAGACACCTCAATGGACCAAACAAAAGTCATCTGCACCTTGTATTTTTACTGGTACCTTGTTTCCTTTTTTAATCCATAACATGTTTCTTCTTCCATGGTTAAATTAATGTCATAATCTTCTATCTACCCAATGTTCCTTAATTTTTACAGGTCTGTAAAACAGGAAGTCAATTACCCTTAGGTTTAGACTGTACGAAACTCCAAACTGAAACAAAAACGATTTCAAATGCAAAATGGCGGATGATGTGCAACAAGAGCAGATTGATGGTGTTTAACCACAGAAGTTCTTAAATGTGTCGTGATTCAACATTTTAATTGTTTGACGGCACACATTTATTTATTTAATTACTTATACTAACGTTGGAAAGGAGAATTAAAGAAAATGTTTCAAACATCTTTAATTTCATTCCAAAGAATGCAACTCAGATAAACACTATGAAACAATCACCCACCAAGAATTTTGTAAGGGACATGGACGACAAAAAAGGGCAAAAAATAGTTTCTAGAATTTGATATTAATATATTAATATATATTTTTTATGTGTGTAAACCTGATAAACATACAGTATATACCTGTTCACATTAACACTGTGTGTGTATATGTATGTGAAAGAGAGTATATATCATCATTCTGTAATGAGAAACAGTTAAAACTAGAAAAGCACTCAGAGAGCGCAGACCTCCGCCATTAGTGCTATCTCCTAATAGTAAAGAATCCTTTAAAAAAAAATCCCTGGATCCAGACGGTGAACCAGATCACTCCCAAAATCTAATCAGTTCTTCCTTACGCCATTTCTGACATTTCCTGAAAAGTTCATCAAAATCCGTCTATAACTTTTTGAGTTATGTTGCTGACAAACAAACTAACCAACAAACCCTGCAGATCACATAACCTCCTTGGCAGAGGTAATTAAATGAAACAGTTTCATTACATTCACAGAGCTTGCATTGTTCGTTCACAGTACAATCTATAATAAATGAACGCTGGTCACTAGATTTGAATAGCTTCACCCCTCAATCTCACTTACAAAAAATTTTCCTCAATATGTTGAGCTGCATTCTTACGATAATTTGCTCTGACTTCACTCGGAAAATTTACCAGGGGGCTGACAGAAAAAATGGGGTAAACTTGGAGTGATCCTTTTAGCCCTTTTTATTCACACATGCAGCTTAACCTGAAAAGCTGCATGAGGTATCCTGATGTTTTCAGGAGTTTTGTGCACATGTGAAAAATACTTTGCACAGCACTATTGTATTTATCCAATGTAAACACTCGGACGTAATTACTGTAACCTTAATGGTCCTTTTTCTCACTGACAGACTCCCCTCTTTCTTTTGTTTCTCAGCGTTCAAAGTTCCTTCAAAGAGAAGGAGAGCCTCAGTGATGGACCAGGTCTCAGCTTTAGTCAGGACGACAGTATCTCATCTCAAAGAGATGGATGCATCCATGCAGGCACAAGAAGACGCCCGGTTACAGAGGCTCATGGACCACGAGAAAGAAATGCAGAACAGTCTTATGTGTCAGCTGCTAGCCATGCATGATCGGATCAGCCGAGAAAACCACGAGAGACACATGGAGCTGGTGGACAGGATTCTCTCTAGGTTCCCCTCACAGCCAGGACCCTCAGGTCAATGACTCACACTGTATTTGACAGTATACCACAGGTTTTTCAGGTGTCCCTCCTTTACCAGCTGACGAGTGCCTAAGCCCTCATTTCTTATATATTTTTATTGTATTTTGTAACAATGTCAGGAACACTAATTGTTTGAGATCATCTCACCTTTAGCCATGACTCTGCATGTGTAGCTGATATGAAACCAGGTAAAATGCAAGCCACATCTGGTCTGTAACATGCTCTTTTCTGATTCATTGCTCATGTATTTTAAACCTATTCCAGTATAAATTGTTCTAGTGTGTTAAAGAAACATATCTGCAAAGGAATAATAACCAAACCCTAATTTTAACTTTGCACAATAATAGTCAACTGTAGCTTAATCTTTCCACTTCTAAAACTACATTTTTAAAATACAAATTTTACATCAAAGAGCTGATTGTTAGCTGCACTTGCATGCAGATGCCTACTTATAAAGGTTAAAGGAGCTAAATTGTTGTAGCCAATAGACCCAAGCATTGCATTAAAGCCAATGCGTTCTGCCTCTGCTGCTTTTCTCCTGGACTGTTTTCTACATAAAATGTAAATAATGATGAATGGTGCATCTCCACCTCACCCTGTCAGATAAATGAAACAAAGGCAAATTACCCCTGAACTCATGCTGATATGTTGTATTGGTGACATCATTTTGAGCCAGAGTGTGTGTGAAAGAGGAGCCCAACAGTTAATGCCCACTGTTTCAGTAGCTCTGGTTCCAGAAGTAAATTTTCTGATTCAGGTCCCCCGTTAATGTTTAGGGAAAATCCTTTGATCAGTGTTTTAAATTCTGGAACCATGCCAACCAGCTACCCGAATACTTGTGACAATAAAACATTTAATATGCTGCAAAGAAAAAGGATTGGAACCTTGAGAAAAGTGGCTACAGTACAAGACTGTGTGAAGGCTCTTTGAAGAGAACTACGCATCCCACAGTCCATTTTGCTATCTTTCATTCATTGCAAATAGAAACATTTCTAACAAACCCATTAAACAATAGGTTGTTTGCAGATGATGTCATTCACAGCAACATACTCAAGATGGGAGGCTGGAAGTGATTTCTGAGTAGAGAAGGGCTATCAAAATGTCAAAAATATGTGCTGTTTACGGCTCTTCCAACTGTTCAAATTGTAAATAAAAACTCTTGGGCTACTTTTGAAAGTAGTGAAACATCAAGGCAAAAAGTGTACAAGGCTCACAGGGAAACGTTAGCAGACATGGAGTAAAAGCCCCCAGCTAAGGTCTGGAGGAGTGGAGTTTGACAAGGTTTGTGTATGGTCTGTTTCAACCAAATAGTCTGGTTTAATTCAGTCCAATATTCATGACAAACCTTGATCTTGCTTGTGTTTGACTGTCGATGCCAATCCAGCCCTGCTTGTTTGGCTGGTAAAGCTGTCTTTTTGACAATCAAGATCATTTGGCTCAGCTCAGTAATAAGAGTCGATCTCTTGGCTCCTCACGACCCTTCATTTGGCACCATTTTAATTTTTGAAATGTGAACTAATTAACAAAAATGGAACGAGGAAACAGGCTCCCAATGGGGGCAAGACTCCATTGTTGACATAAAATAAGGCAGCTGGTAGTAGCTGCTCGTTATGTTAAGAAAAATCTTGTCGCTTAGCCCACAAGGTTCATTTGGTTGGTAGTAGGCTGTATCACTTTTTTCAGAATGCTTATGACAAAACAAAGGTAAAAAGCTGTTAAAGGGGTGCAGCTAGCCCCTTAGCTCAGTGCAAGACTCCTCAAAACTATTGTTTCCCTTCATCCAGCTAGACATTCAGCTAGACATTAGTAGGAGGCCTCAAAGAAAAAGTTATTATTTAATATCATATCTTCCACACCAGGCAACCCATCAGAAAAATCCCTTTTTTGTAAAGTGTAGGAATACCTAAAGTAGGTAGAAATATTCAAATTCTAATTTCAGTGTGCAGGTCCACCTAGAGCTTTAACATATTAACATTCCTCCATCCCCATTGATTGCTAACTGGTGTTCTTCACTTCCTGTCCCCATCTGACATTTGCATGCCATCAAGATCAGCTGACTGCAATCTATTTAAGCATGCTTCATACTAACTTTATATGGACTGTCTATCTACATTTATTTTTCTACCGTCTTTATCGTAGTTTTGTGCCTTTCTGTAAAACAGTACACGGGAGTACATGGCCTCACTTCTTTTGATTTTCACCCCTATGAATGTCTTTGATCCCATCATCCCTTAAAGGTAGAGCATGTTTGAACATGAAATCACACTTGATCTGCTGTAAAAATGGCCGTGAACTTCAGCGTTAGCAGCTGACAGCTAAAGTTCACAGGGTTGGGAAACATTTCCATGGTAACAGCAGGCTCCAACAAACAGACCCTTCTGTGAAACTAGAATTGTGGGTAGTGTGGTTCTTTTCCCCAAGATCGTGAAGGAAGTACTTTTCTTAAAGTGGACTTGATTTCATACAAACTTGTGTCCTTTATAGGAGCATATATATAATTTTATATTTGGGTTGCTCATGGTAAGTCTACCTTGTAAGGTTGTGACATTATGGCTAATTATCAAATCCACTATGGAGAAAACAAACCCCTCTGTTGAGCTCAATTGATGTCCCAACTGTTCTGTTAATTTAAACATACATTTAACCCATTGTTAACGGCAAAATCCCTCCGGCCTGCTACAGTGTCATTTAACATTTGTCCAAAGTGACATATCCCTTGGACAGGTGTTTCTGGCATTAAGGACCTTGCCTAAGGGCCCACATTGTGCCCTGACTGGGATTTGAACCCTGCTGTAAACTATATAAACCACTGAGCCATCCTGCCTTAAGTTTGTCATGCTTTAAGGAGGGGACCTAAGAGAACAGGCTTCATTACAGTCTCTAACATTCTTATCACTGCCATTTCTATAAAATATAGAGTACTGTGCAAAACTTTAAAGCATGTTTGGGCCAAAAATTGAGGCTAAAGTAAGGTATAGGTGTGGTGAGTGAGGGCACCATCAAACAGGAAGGAGGATTGACGCAACCCTGGTCGTGCCCTGGATCTCTTTGCATATTACCAGGGGCATGGCTGGACCTTGGTTGCTTAGTGACACGCATGTCAACATGTGTCAAGCTTGACTCTGCCTGCCACCCTCCAGCCCTGGGTTGTTGTACTTGGCGCCTTATATGCCTAAAACTTTTGTATGACTGTATACATAGTATAAGGTGGGGTATATAACTTAAATGGAAGGGGCTTAGCCCTACTGCGGTCACTTATGGCACTGGGCTCTAAATATTTTAATGACACACTTAAGGATTAATTGAACAAATAGTCTGTTGCGACAGGCCTCAAATCAGGCCACTCTCACTCTCTCAAGCTTAAAATCCTCTTGTACAGTGGTTCTCAAATAGTGGGTTGGAACCCAAAAATGGGTTAGGGAGCTGTTTTCAGTGGGTCGTATATTGGTGTCTGGAAAAAAAAAGTGCCAAAGTAACTAGGATGTATGGAAATTCTAAGCAAACTTATTTCCATACATGTACTTTTCTCTGTTTTGCTGGAAAAGGAGTAAATTCTGATTTGACTCATTTACACTGTAAGCTTGAATTGAAATATCTTGAAGAAGCATTTTTACCATTGTAATGTCTGCATTTCAGAAGATCTTTAAAAAACAGCCAAAATCTACATTATCACAGAAAAAAGGAAGGAAATAACAGGCTTGCATGCATGTCCTGACAAAGTTTTGTCCAGTCTCTTTGTTCATTCACATTTTGTTCCATCAACATTAAGTGGTTGAAAATTTGGGTCATGATTTTATATAAAAGAGGTGGTGGTGCGTCCTATGGATACACCAGTTGAAAACCACTTAAATAGTATATACAAGTACATCCAAAAAAAAAATTGAATATCATGAAAAAGTTCATTATTTTTTGTCAATCATTTCAGAAAGTGAAACCCATATGTTAAATAGACTCATTACACATAGAGTAATATATATATATATATATATATATCTTGAAATGTTTATGATTATGGCTAATGATAATGAAAATCCAAATTTCAGTGTCTCAGAAAATTAGAATATTGTGAAAAAGTTCAATATTGGAAAGTCATGATGTTGCACCCTAATCAGCTAATTAACTGTAAACACCTGCAAAGGTTTCCTGAGCTTTTAAATGGTCTCTCAGTCTGGGTTAGTAGGCTACACAATCATGGGGAAGACTGCAGACTTGACAGATGTCCAGAAGACAGTCATTGACACCCTCCACAAGGAGGGTAAGCCACAAAAGGTCATTGCTAAAGAAGCTGGTTGTTCACAGAGTGCTGTATCCAAGCATATTCATAGAAAGTTGAGTGGAAGGAAAAAGTGTGGTAGAAAAAGGTGCACCGGCATAAGGGAGAACCGCAGCCTTGAGAGGATTGTCAAGCAAAATCCTTTCAAGAATTTGGGGGAGCTTCAAAAGGAGTGGACTGAGGCTGGAGTCAGCACATCAAAAGCCACTATGCACAGATGAATTCTAGACATGGGATACAAATGTGGCATTCCTCGTGTCAAGCCACTCCTGAACCAGAGACAGTGTCAGAAGCGTCTCACCTGGGCTGTGGAGAAAAAGAACTGGACTGTTACTCAGTGGTCCAAAGTCATCTTTTGAGATCAAAGTACATTTTGCATGTCATTTGGAAATCAAGGTCCCAGTTTCCAGAGGAAGAGTGGAGAGGCACAGAATCCACGTTGCTTGAAGTCCAGTGTGAAGTTTCCACAGTCAGTGATGATTTGGGCTGCCATGGCATCTTCTGGTGTTGGTCCACTGGGTTTTCTAAAGTCCACAGTCAACGCAGCCATCTACCAGGACATTTTAGAGCACTTCATGCCTCCTTCTGCTGATAAGCTTTATGGAGATGCTGATTTCATTTTCCAGCAGGACTTGGCACCTGCCCACACTGCCAGAGGTACCAAAAGCTGGTTCAAGGACCATGGTGTTACTGTGCTTGATTGGCCAACAAACTAGCCTGACCTGAACCCCATAGAGAATCTATGGGCTATTGTCAAGAGGAAGATGAGAGACACCAGACCTGACAATGCAGATGACCTGAAGGCCGCTATCAAAGCAACCTGGGCTTCCATTACACCTGAGCAGTGCCACGGGCTTATGGCCTCCATGGCACACCACACTGATGCAGAAATTAATGAAAAAGGAGGCCCAAGCAAGTATTAAGTGCATAGAAATGAACATACTTTTCAGAGTCCTGACATTTCTGTTTAAAATATCCTTTTTTTATTGATCTTATGTAATATTCTAATTTTCTGAGACACTGAATTTTGGGTTTTCATTATCTGTAAGCCATAGTCATCAACATTTCAAGAAGTAAAGGCTTGAAATATTTCACTCTATGTGTAATGCATCCATTCAATATATGGATTTCACTTTCTGAAATGAATGACAAAAATTATTGAACTTTTTCATGATATTCTAATTTTTTAAGATGTAACTGTATATCCAGGCTTACAGACGCACAGGACAAGATCAGTAAACATTTAAGAGGTACCACTTCGTCCGCAGGGTGTTGCCAAAATCAACACGAACCAAAAGTTCCTTACTGGAGCTTACATTTTTGAATCAGAACATCATATCTGTATGATGAGGCTGAAAATCTGATAAACCTAGCATCTTAAGTTAACATAGTAAGGACATTAATTTCCAGAAAGCCCATGTATGAATGATGTGTGTTTCAGAACAATAATGAGCCTCTTCTACCAACTGGATTGAGCATGTTGGCACGAGCAGTAAACTGAACTCAGTAGCAAATCAAACAGTAACATCTATCTCTCTGTGTCATACCATGGAGAATGCTTTCATTTGGAAATATATTGTTGGATCTTTTGTTGTTGACTTACATTTTGAGTTACTGGACTGGATCATGTTTAATTTTAAAGTGCTGCTGTGTTGTTTGGTGTATATATTATGTTTGAGTCATTTGTTCTGAGGGGAGGAACTGTGTAAAAAAAAAAGAGAAAGCACCAGTGAATAGTTTAAGATTTATTTGAAATATTCATTCATAAATACTGAAGAAAAATAACAAAGCTATAGTGACTCACTTCAAATATAGGCTTTCTAAAAGGATTTACTTGTAAGCTGCTGCATTAGGTGCCATTCTTGGCTGACACGAAATTCCCGGTTGCATTTCATATTGTTAGCAATCCGGGAGAAAACGTGTCATTGAGGAAAAACACCGGGAAAATCTTCACTTCAGTCTAACACTTGAGGATATCCTGTTTGAAAATGGTGACATGGCATAAACTAGAGACCGTTTTTATGTTGGTTTCATTTTCCCTACTGATTTTAGAGAAACAAAACTGTAAATGTACCTTGAATGGGTCTTGTTAAGTGTCTGTAACGAATCAGATCCTGGTTTTTAGTTTCTTCTCTTACGTTTTGGCTTTTGTCAGCTGGGAATTGTACATTCACTGTAGATACTTTTATACAGTCTTTACCTGCTACAAGTGTTTCACTGTTTTTATGCTTTTATTGTTTTGTTTTTGAAACAATAAAGTTTTCAGCTCACAAATGTGAATCTACTGTCAGGAATGAATGCTATCTTAAGTATGAAGGTAATGTGTGGTGGAAGGAAGGAGGAGAGACTGCTCTGAGTTTGAGGTGATGAAGTCCTCAGTGCCAGCCCATCTGCTCAGGATGTCCTGTGCAGTGTGGGATGGAAACGGACCCCATAACCAGCTGAGGCTCACAATCACAGCTGCATTATGGGTTCCGTTACAATCCCACCCACCAAAACATACTTCAGGTCAGGTCAGGTCAATTCTGGTCAGGTCAGCATAGCTGAGAAGAGGAATGGGAAAGTTATCAGGAGGAACAGGTTGATTTCCATCACATGAGAAGGACTAATCAACAGAAATGTTGTGGTTTATATAAGTACATTGAAAATCTTTATCCGCACTGGACTGACAATCTGCATTTGCACAAATTCAAGTCAGAAGAATGAGACGGAAGGTTAGTGTCCCATTTCTTTAGCACTAACCCACTGTGTATCTTCTTTCATTTAAAAAAACAACTTAATAGCTGTGATTGAAGATGGCACTTAAAAATGTAATATTTAACCATAGTTTTGATTGACTTTTTAAAATCAACTTCAACTTAAGCATCTTCTGTTTGGTGAAAATACTATTTTTACAGATTAACCCATTCCTTCTTTCAGTTTAGAGAGAGTACCTTAGCTGTTAAATCTAAAATGGCTTGTGATTGAACTGATTCCATTAATGGAAGCTGTCAGCAAAAAGTTCAGAAAAACAATTCTGTTGTAGTACAAACACATCAGCACCTCTGTCTCACTTTGTTGTGTCCTCTCAGAGCTGACACAGCCTCTCTTGAAAGGATCCAGAATGACTCACAGAGCAATGAAAAGAAAGCAGCACTCTGCCCACTTTGATTACTTTCATACTGATTGGAAAACCTTTCACTTTGCGTCTCATGTGTGGTATAGATAAGATTAACTAGTATAAATAACTCTAAATGTTTGGAAGAACATATTTTGGATTAACTTGTTAAGCATTGTTTTTCAGAGCTTTCTCTTCATTGTAACACCACTTCACAACATTTGTAGAAACAACACAGGTGTTTTTACACATGGGAGAATCAAAGTTCACTGAGATGATAACTTTGCTGTTAAAAATCATTTCAACATAGCCACAACATAACAATATAAGTTTAGTTTTCTTGGTAATAAAATAATTCATGTTCTTGCTTAGTAGCTCATTATAAAATAAATTATAAAGACTTCTAGAAAATTCCACTTAAGCTAAAGTATTTAATAGACTAACTGCAAAAACTGAAATATGGCCGGCTGCGATTTTCATATGACAGGTGCAATATTTCTTTAACATGACGTGCTTAAAATACCACTTTAAAACTTTTTTGCAGCAAAGATGTTTTGTCCTACACACCGTCCAATTATTCAGGTTTCAAAAAATCCTACTTTCATCATTTTTATACATGTTTTTCTTAATCAAAATGATTGACTAAAATTATCACTCCCTCCCATGCAACTATTTATATTAAATTATCAATATAGCAAAATAATCAATATTTAATATTTTTCAAAATTATTCATCCCCAGTTTAATGTAATATAGTGTTGGTTTTAATAGAATAACTTTTGCTTGTGTTTGTTAAAAAATACATAAGATTAGGAACCTTAAAGAATAATTGCATATTGAATCGCAATCACAATGTTGATTTTGTTCAGCCCTAGTATTTATTAATTAAACTGAAGTTCTTTTAAAAACATGCCTGTGAAATACAAATACAGCAAAACCTCAAATAATAGCCAATCCAAATTTAAGGACCAGACCAGTCCCCTTTACTTGCTTATATCAATGATGGCCGGCAGCAATCCTGATGGACAGGATTTTGATTTTGATTTTTGGCACTGCATTTGGGCTTTTGGTTAAAATCTTCATTCTTTTAACAAATTATTTGTAATGGTTTGCTAATACCCATGATTACAGTAAGTAATGATAAAAATGTGACACTGTAAAATTTTTCACATTAATTAGATGAAATAATTTTCACATTAATTTATGTGTCCTGTTGCCATCTCTCCTTGTTGTAGATCTAAAACCATTGAGACAGCTCTTTATTTGCCTGACTGGGCCTTGAGTTGGAATGGGCTTTTATTTGAAGTTTCAAGTATTTATACTTCTGCATTACTTTTTGTTGGAATGAGATGTTATTTTTTCTAGAGTCATATCAAAGCTAAATATCCAAAAGCAAGGTCAGTTTATATCCGCACAGTTAAAGATTACCTGTAGGGGAAAATTTCAAGAGAGGAAACTAACTATTACATTTACTATAATTAGCCTACTGTGTTTTTACTTTTACTTAAGTATACTTTGAAGAAACTATTGTACTTTATTATATTTTAAAAGTGTGAACAACTGAGTAAAAAACTAACATGTAAAAATCAAAACAAAGAGGTTCTAGCTTTTTGTCAACAGTATAAAACTGTCCATCTCTTTGAGTTCAACTACATGACAGTTATAGTGAGAATGAGTCCACATTACAGCCAAAACAGCCATTGAATTTCACTTTATTACAAAGACTTTACCTAGACAACCTAGTTGGACATTTCTATTATTACTATATTCTTGTTTTTTTGTTTTTGCAATAAAAAAATCACATGTTACTGGTACAAGCCCCTCACTAAAAGCTACTGATTTCAGTAAATTTAAAATGACTCACTTTTTACTGTTACTTGAGTAGACTTACAAACAAAATGCTTTTACCGATAGCAATGTAACTGTGCGATAACTTGAGTGTAATAGTCTTGTACTTCAACTTAGGACAATAAGACTTAAGACAATAAGAACTCTGACTATTGAGGTTTTTTAGTTTTTGATAAAATATTTTACAATCCTTTTTTAATCTAATGTGTTGAAGGTGGAAATTAAAGCAAACTAGAATTAAAAACAAAGATTTTGCACAAGAGGGCTGTTTTCTTTATTCAAGAATACAATTAGTTTTAGTCTAATTTGATTTGTCAAGTGTTGTGTAGCTGATTCAGAACAAATAGATTCTTAAGGAAAGTTACACAAAGAGCAAGAAACTAAAGGGGAGTATAGTGTTAAAATATTTTGCTTGTAACTGATACTATCTGAAAATGCAGATTCGATAAGCCTCGTTAGTCTTAACACTGATACAAGTTTTAAAGTCTATCAGTAATGATCATTATTCCTCAATTTTTCTTCCTTATATCTGCTGAAAACGGCAGTTTTTTTTCGACACAGCCTTGGGATGCCACAGGTAAAGCTGAATGACTCAAAAATAGTTAAGTCCACTAAACTTAATGTAAACTCTGGCATTGTTAAAATAGTCAGACCCAGTCTTGAAAAACCTGTTTAGAGGTCAGTGAGACAAAACGGAGCTGATCGAACGATAAAAGGAAGGAGAGCTGAACAAAAATTAAGGAAGAGATCCACATCATGAGACTTTTCCCGTTCAGCTTCAGATAAGTCTAAGATCCTGATTCAATGATATATTTATAACTCTGTCTTCCTTATTGCTGAAGGCGAAACGTCAGGATGAATAAAAGATAAAATAAAGCTTCAATAAAATAAAGGCTGTGAAATGCTTTCAGTTTGATGCCCGTTAACCTCGGCAAGATGGACTGAAAGCTCCTGACATCAACAGCCAATCAAATTCGTTTTGAGCAGTAAAAGATTTTAAGGCAAGAATGAGAGGACAAAATTTAAAAGAAGTTAAATGAGGAGAAAATCTGAGGTGAAACGAGGGCGTATACTTTTCAAGTCCATGACCAAAGTGAAAGTACACCAATAACTGTCAAAAACCCACCAGTATCACTATACTATATGTTATGATAAACTTTGAATCATCGTGTCTTAATGATCTCAATGCAAGTGGGAAATTTAAAAGTTTGCTGAAGTTCTCACCTACATGCCAGGTCAGAGCCTCCCCCGGTGTCGTCTTCTCCGCTAACAGCTCCTGAAGTCTAAACTTCCTCTTTAAATACTCGAGAGATTCCTTTCACTTTCACTTCTCCTTATCTCTTAACTCCCCCTTTCCTTTCCCACCTCCTCCCCCTGCTGGAGAAACGGTACTGCTCTGTCATGGATTTTTTTTATGTTTCAAAGAGGAATCTTAGGTGATATTTAATGCTCACTTGTGTAATTATACATTCCCCTTGGTCAAGAAAAGCAATCAGTTGATCTATTAAATTTCCTTCCTCTTTATATTGTTACAATTTAATCTGAACTGATAACGGGGAAATCTGTAAAAAGTTTTCTTTCTTTTTTTTTTTTAAATTTTACATGAGACATCCAAACTCTAATTTTGATGTTTTAATGTGGGCATGTGAAAAAACCTAAGCATTTTGCTTATGAATATTATATTATGTGCTTGAGACAGCACATTCAGGCCTACCCATGGTGAAGCCATTTTCTAGATTTGGCCCGTCCATGTTATGCTTTCAGCTATCCAGATGGCTTTGGTTTGATCTGCTAAGTTTGATCCACGCAGATCTATTGAACAACTTTGGCTTTGGTTTCTTTAAGTGTCAAACTGCTTCAAAATTAACAGAATTTTATTCCAGTTTTTGGAGAACTATCTCAAAGACTCCTTTAACATTTGTTCATGGTTTATGTACAGTTCAAAATATATCTTCAAAAGAGAGGCATAAATGTAAAAAATATTAACATCTAAAGTAATGATGAGGCTAACAGTCCTCATAATGTTACTATGAACAATCTTTTTTTCTTTAAAAAATCAAAGATCTTTGTTGAAATTGTCACCACCCCTTGCAAATAAATATTTAAGTTTATAACTGTGTACAGTGAAATGGAATGACGAGATGTTGAAATTGTCTGCTCTACAAAGGGAACTGATCACAGAAGGCAACATTTCAGTGACAATTTAAACTCTTACTTTTCTTTGTACACAGAAAATACAACATTCACTCATGCATCACATCAAAGCTATTGGCATTGATCACATCCCATCCTCCATAAGAAAAGGTACAGGAAAAGGACAGTGAATCAACGGGAGGCTTTGTGGATTTACTACATGCGTCTAAACTCCCTGGTCTAAATGAAGAATAGGATTTCACTGTTTTTCTAAAGAACTGTTTAATTGTGTTTAAAAGGTTTAACATCTTGTTTCACTTCTTTAACCAGTGGTATTTTTGCACTGCCCTTTAATACCTTTCATCATTTGCATTTATGTATATAGTTTTTTTCATATCTCCATTGGCCTGTTTCGACACCGTCTGCTGGAGGTTCTGGATGTTGACATCCTCTGCAGGCCATTACCTGTATGCCCAGGTGGCACGTTTCTATTGGTCAGTACCATTTTAAAAGAATCTACAGCCTCCAAGTCTCTGTTTCTTTGACTCCCTGATTTAGGATTCACTTGAAAATGCTATAATTTGCTTTTACTTGATTTGAAATAGTTACATTGGTCAGCCCTTAAGGCTGAAGCCCAGAGGAGTTTATACGTTTTTGTAAGTCCTGGAATTTGCTGCCCTTCGACATCTGGTTGGCCCTTACACTGTCTGCTTTTAAATCTCTGTTTTAAATGCAACACATTTTTACATCTCATAACTTTATATTATGATTTTATGTAAACAATATATTTTGAACTCACTTTTTTTTTTGAGTATAACTAACTGTTATTTCTGGGACCACTGTATTTTGTGAAGCATAAAGCACTTTTTAAACTCTACTGTTTCTCAAAATGTGCTCTATAAATAAAGTTGGAATGGATTTTTGTTAGTTACTTGGTATATGTGTACACATAAAGTAGGCATGCATCGATAAACAGCAGCATGAATAGTTCAAGTACCACCTGCGATCTTGTATTTTGTGATATGCACGGCCACAGCCATTGATTTTTCCATGTGTAATAAGAGATCCAACCAGTTAAAGAACCAATCAGTTGAAGTAATCAAATATTGCATTAATCAGTCTTATCTTTGCAGTGCTGACTCTTTCCTTGTGTTCATTAGGAACATCTACATGAGGCGTGATGGATAATAGGAGACAGGTGTGAGCAACTGAGTGTGACAGAGGAGTGTCAGTGGTCCGTCTGGGTTTCAGCTTGGAAAGTCCGGTGAATTTGGCGGATTACCTGATCCTCCCTGAGGACCTCCAGGAGGCAGAAGGTAAGGTGCTTCAGGTGGAGAGAGAGTGAGTGTGCTCTCTGATGGAGGAAATCAGAGCACTGCTACCACACTTGTCCTTGAATGTTTGCAATGATGCAGAGCTTTTCATTAAAAGAGTCATATCCCCCTGTCCCCGCTTCTCTTCGCATTGGCTATCGAACTGCTTGCAGAGGCTGTAAGGTGCTCTAAAGATATCTCTGGTGTATGTCTTGCTGGAACTGTGCATAAGCTAGCCCTATATGCGGATGATGTCATCCTCTTTATGACTCAGCCTGAAATGTCTATTCCTGCCCTTGTTAAAATTATAGATGCATGTGGCAGCTTTTCTGGTTATAGAATTAATTATGACAAATCTGAGGCCTTGCCTTTGGGAGACTTTGGGGACAAAAGTACCTTGTTGAACTTTCCATTTAAGTGGTCTGACTCTGGCTTTACATACTTAGGTGTCAGGGTCTCAGCTGATTTAGGCAGTCTGTTTAAAATGAATTTTCTTCCCATTATTTCTGCCATTAAAAGTGATCTTCTTAGGTGGTATGACCTCCTCTCTTGGTTTGGTAGAGTCAGTTTAATTAAAATGAACATTCTCCCAAGAATCCTGTACCCAATGCAAATGCTCCCACTGAGGATCAATAAATCAGTTTTCACTGACATTGATAAAGCTATTTTGAAATTTATCTGGCATGGGAAAAAATCACGTCTCAGTCTTAAAACACTGAAATTGCCAAGAGAGAGAGGTGGTTTGTCAATTCCGGACTTAACTTTTTATAATTGGTCATGCCACATGCGCATAGTGTCAGATTGGCTGAGACATTTTCTTGATCCCAAGCAGGAGACCCATGTTGATACCTGGCACTGCCCCTCTTTATCTTTAATTGGTCTCATCACAAATAAATTATCTCTTCTTCCAGCTGAGGTACAAAGCAGCCCAATTTTAATGAATACAATCAAAACCTGGGAGAGGATTGTTAAATTTATTCAGAGAAAGGGGTCCTCATCTGTTTTACAACCTATCATCCACAACCCGGCCTTCCCTCCAGGTTTGGGTGCAAATATTTTCCTACACTGGTATGATTGTGGTGTTAGGATTGTTGGAGATTTGTTTGAAGCTGATAAGTTATTACCATTTGAACAAGTCAGAAACAAATATAACATACCCTCTAAACATTTTTACGGTTATTTACAGGTGAGACATTTCATCAGCAGCCTTGACCTACCTGAAACTTTGCCTAAAGCTTCTGACATTGATTCATTTTTGTTACAATTTTGCCTCAATAAAAAATTCATATCCCATGCCTATAGGAAGTTACAGTCTCTCAAGACATTGAACATCAACAAAACTAAACGTTTATGGGAGAGGGACCTTGGGATTGAGTTTGGGGAGCAGGCTTGGTCTGATGCTGTAGAGTCCGTAGGGAAAACTTTTTTGTGCAACAGGATATCAGAAAGTCAGTACAGAATCCTTCACAGATTGCAACGTACACCCCAATCCCTTAATACCTTTTATCCTGAGTTGTCTCCCCTTTGCATAAAGTGTAAGAAAGAGGTCGGTTCTTACATTCATTGTATCTGGAGCTGTTCTGAGGTATATGATTTTTGGGTAAAAGTTTCACAGGAATTAAATCTTATTTTTGGTAAGACAATACAGGTAAATTCCAGTTTGTTTCTTTTAAACATAGCAAGTGAGAAACTCTGTTTGACAAATGTCCAACATAAACTTTTGAGCAAGCTTACTGTCTTGGCAAGAAGATGTGTTTTATTTCAGTGGATTAAATCCAGACCTCCAACTATCAGTCAGTGGCATGGAGAAATTCTTAAAGTTTTGCCGATGGAATGTTTAAGTTCAAGGTTGAAGGGAAATGAGAAGTCTTTTGACAAGCTTTGGGGGCCCTTTCTTGACTATCTTCCAGACTGCATCACAGACTTAATAAAGAAGGGATGTTGTGATGTAAACTGGCGCCCCTCATGTACTCTTCAAAATCCTTGAGGTTCTCTAATGTGTATCTTATTTTAATATTAGGTTATTTTATTGTGCTTTATTACCTTTCCTGCTTTGTGGATTCATTGAACCACATTTGATATCCAATTACAGTGATATAGAAATGTCTACGTGGAACCGCCTGTACTAGTACATCATGCTTGTTATAGGGATATTTTGACCATTTCGTTTTATTTTGTATGTATTATCTGATCCCACTTGGTTTATACTCTGCTTATTTCAGTACTTGCTGTCATGTGTTTTTCGTTTTCTTTTTTCTTTTCGGTTTTCCTCCTTTTTTCCTCTTAAATGTTCAAAATTCAATAAAACATGTTAAAAAAAAATAAATAAATAAAAAATAAAAGAGTCATATCATTAACTTAAGACATAAGAATATGATGTTAAGCTTTTATATTGTTTGGCAAAAAAAAAAAAAATGTACGAAACCCTGTGATGGAAAGCATAAAAACTAACTAGAGCTTGTATGATTTTTTTTCTTGTTTTTTGACATTTCAAAGCATTTTTTGTACCACAATGTCACATTAAAACACTAATGGCAGAGACTATGTGAAGTGACCACCATCAGGATTAATTAATCACATAAATATGCATTAACACACTGCTGATGCAGCCGTTTAGGGTTTAATTCCTTACCTAAAGACACTTCGTGTTCCTGCAGGAGCTGAGGTTTGAACGCCTGACTCTGTATTTTGAAAATAATACAAAAGTAAAATAGTTAGAATCAAAGCATATTTGAGGTCTTGATTGAACATTTTCATCAGGATAGAAAAATTCATATTGTAATTTAACTGAGACATTCTCCCAGAAGCTTTGTGGCTTGTCAACATGCAGTTTGGCAAATTCCAGTCTCACTTTTTTATGATTTGTTTTCAACAGTGGTGTCCTCCTTAGTCATCTCCCATGAAATCTACTTTGGCTAAAACAACGATGGATGGTGTGATCTGACACTGATGTACCTTGACCTTGGAGTTCACCTTTAATGTCTTTGGAGGTTGTTCTGGGCTCTTTTGTTACCATTCGTATAATCTGTCTCTTCGATTGTCATCAATTTTCCTCCTGTGGCCATGTCCAGGGAGGTTGGCTACAGTCCTGTGGATCTTAAATTTCTGAATAATATGTGCAACTGTAGTCACAGGAACATCAAGCTGCTTGGAGATGGTCTTATAGCCTTTACCTTTAAAATGCTTGTCTATAATTTTCTTTCTAATCTCCTGAGACAACTCTCTCCTTCGCTTCCTCTGGTCCATGTTTAGTGTGGTACACACCATGTCACCAAACAGCACAGTGACTACTTGTCACCCTTTAAATAGGCCAACTGACTGATTACAAGTTTGTAGACACCTGTGATGCTAATTAGAGGACACACCATGGTTGAACATGTCCCTATGGCCACATTATTTTCAATCTTTTCTAGGGGTACCATCATTTTTGTCCAGGCCTGTTTCATGAGTTTGTTTTTTTTAAATAATTCGGTTGAACCACAATTCAAAAGCAATGTCTGATTTTCATTGGTTAATTTTCATTGAATTTTTATTTATTATTGCTTTTGTCAGATTCAAGTAATTTCTGTGACCATTGTGGGTTTTTCTTTCATTAACAGAGGGGTACCAACAATTTTGTCCACGTGTGTATGTGACTTCGGATGTGGTGATACATGTTCGTCATGTCCTCCCACTTTGGTTCTCCTTAAACTGAAGTGAATGCGGGCTGGTTCACCAGAAAGCACCAAAGTTCTGAGACTCCCGAATGAAACCAGAGCCAGAACCAGAACCGTGTCTGTCTGAAAACACCTACAGTGACCCTGTTCCTAGCACCAAAACAGCTCTTGCTTTAATCTAAGTGAGGAGCAGAAAGAGCCATGGTAGTAGTCTTGTTAGTGAAAAAAAAAGAGCTTAAGAATAAGGCAGAGGCAGCCATTGGTCAGTAAAAAAAGGTAAAACAACTTTGATCAACTACTCTGGTTTTGCAAAATATTGCAGAATTTGTTCAATAGTTGCAGCTGCTACTCAATGCAAAATGACCAATTTATTTAACCATTATAAATTCACCCAAAAGTTTTATTTAAAGCTGTAATTTAAAAAAAAAGAAAGAATCAAGTTTTGCTCAGTTAAGAGAGCAGGCGTCGATATACTGAGGCTACAGTCCTCAACTCACTAGTCACAGGATCAATTCCCAGTGTCAGAGCATGTTTGGAGCACATTTTCCTCCACCCTCTCCCCATATTTTCTGTCTCTCTTTGGTTTTCATAACTAATAAGGACAAAAGATGTGATAAGGACTTTTGCCATTATCAAACAGCACTGTTTTGTTCTCATAAAGTAAACTGCACTGTCAAAAGGTATAAAATACAATATAATACATGCCTCTAAATAGTAAGACTGCAATACTCAAGAAAATAACACATCAAATGTGTCATTCATCAGCGATATTTTGTTGGTTTCTCTATTATTTGCCGCTTTTTGCTGTTATTTAGCTAGGGAAATGACAGAAACCCCCTAAACTGCCTTATAATAAGCACCAAAGCATAATCTGATTGTACTTCGAAGTCTAATGGTCTGGAGACCATGACAGTGCTCTAAATCTGTCTTTTAATTACAAAACAGTAAGTCTTGGGCTCCAAAGGCCTGGCAGTACAGCAGTACATAGCTCCACATCATTCCCATTCTCTCACCCATTTCCTACTCTATCCATTGATGCATCAAATCAAGGCAATTATTTAAAAAAGTGCAGCCAAGTCACATCTCTTTGAGATTTGGTTTCATAGTCCCTTATTTTCTCAGACAACAAACAAAAAAGTATCACTTGGTAAACCTTCTTTCAGTTGTATTACTTTATCCTCCGTGGAACTGTATTTAATTTTTTAAAATAAAAAAATCTAAAAAAGAAAACACAAAATATACACAACTCTAAAAACTAACAGATCAGCCACAGCTCATGGAAAAACAGGCTTTATTTTTGGACATCTTTTTGCTTAAAAATGGACAAACCAGACACTTTTTTTCACAACATGAAAGGCATCAGAGGACTCAATCGCACGTGCACTGATTGATAAATGCTTATATTCCTTTCTTCACACACAAACAGTTACATTAACAAAGATGATGCATAGATGACACTGGAAGGAAGACTGATGGATCCCTGGAAGTGCAGAGTGTATGTTTGTGTTTGTGTGTTTATTTTTAAAGACTAACTGGAGGGTCTAGCTAGTGTTTGCATAACTTTTGAAGTAGAAAGTATTTTCCATCTGCAGGCTGAATGGCTGACTTCCTTTCAAAACAGACGCTTCTCATAACTGTGAAAAAAGAAGAGAAACACAGATCATACACTATCCTGATGCTCCCTGAGGTTTCCTGTTAAGACACACTGGAGGAGCTAAAGAGGAAGTTAAATGAAGGTTTGAGTGGTTAAGGGGCGGGGCATGAAATGAGAAAATTACAGAAAAACACAAGTTTATATGACATTTTGTGTATGTACCTGTGCAGGCTGTGGACTCCCCCCTCCATTTGAGCGGACATAGTTCTCTTTTCAAACTTCAGATCTCCAGAATACATCATGGCTCTGCAGGGAGGAAAGAAGACCACTTGATAACAGGGTCACAAACCACAACCAAGTACCAAAGCTAGAGTACTGTTCAAAAATATATACTACAAACGATCTAATCCTGCACACTAACAGTAATGAAGGTTATTTAAACAGTATATTAAAAGGGAGCAATAATGTACAAAGCTGGCTGACAGCTGAAAGCATGCTGTCATTAAAACTAAAACTGTTATATCTGACAAATCCACTCAACATTTTTGTTTGTTCCAGATCCTTCAAAGTTCTGAAAGCCGTGGTGATATGTGCGCTCAAGTGTTTTTACCTAAGCTGTGTGAGGCTCTTGGATCCAATGTCCTGGCAGGAGTGCTGAGTACCAGCCAGCAGGTAGGGAATAAACTTGTGGATGGAGCCTTTGTCCTGTACCGCTCCAGAAACCCCTTGTGCAACTTTAATCTTGTCACTCTCACTGAGAGGAGACAGGAAGGAACAGGACGGAAGAGATATGATGAAGTTAATCTCAGTGAAAATCAAAATTAATTTTATACAGCCTGTGTACAGCCACCTTGTGGCTGACAAGAAAATATCAAATAAATTAAAAGTTTGTATCTTAAAAATAATCAGGTAATCAAGATCTACCATTTTTAAAGTATTCCTGGCTTTATGTCTGCCATTCTATCTCTTTGTCGGCTTTATACATGTATCACAGCCACAGGATAGGATGTACTTGGATTTAATGTCTCTATATGATTATAATATTGTGTTTTTCATTTTGTTTTCATTTGGAGCATTACTGACTTTAAGGATACTCTCACACCTAACTTCTCAGATCAGTTTGCACTGGTGTGAAAGCTGTCCATCAAATCCTGGAGCAGACTAAACAACTGTAGCGAGAAAGCTTGAAAGCAAGGTCTTGTCTCCTTTTATTCAGATTCTGGTGTGGTTTGATTGTAGTAAGAACACAACCTCAACCCGACCCAAAGGCAGGACAGGACGCATTGCCGTTTTTGGATTAAACCAATGTTTAATCCATGTTTAACAATGCCTGGTTAAAAACATCGGAAAAACAAGCATATTTTTAACTTGTCAGGCTGTTATCTGTATCAGAAATAAACCAGTAATGAACACCCAGTGTTATCCACACTGAGTTTTACCTGGGCATCACTCCCAAGTAATCTGGTACTGATGGCCAATTTCTAGATTAGCCTACTTTTCGGGAAAATTATGCTATTCAACGAATATTTGTAAAATCTCTGTTTAATCATCTCCTTACTTTGACAGACACATACACAATGTGTTGTAGAGCATGTAGAAAAAAAACTCTCTTGTAGAGATGTAACAATATAAAAATTTAACATCACGGTAAATCGTGAACTAAAATATCACAGTTATCAGTATTACTATTTGTTGAAATTCTGAAACAGAACAGATGCATCATTTAAAATCATATCATCAAGTTTGACATTAAATAACACTAAAAATCAAATTAACAGCACAGAAACAATACACTTTTTGTTTGTAAAAATGTTAAAAGTAAACATGAAATCTTTATCAAATGATCATTAGTAAAGGTACTTTGTTAATAAAGCTGTCCAAGTGTTTGAAACTTTGATACTCTTTTGTTACCACATGCTTTAAACTGCATATTAGCCATCATTTTTTACCTCTGATTGGACAGAAAAGTACCAAAGTTACCAAAGAAAAGCAGATATGCGCATCTATGTCCAAAGCTCCTTATCAATCCAAGTCCTCATCAATAAAACTATTGATACTTTGTTGTTTTGTGGAAAGACAAATAACCCATTTTAATTATAAGTGTACAAAATGAGTAAATATTGAGTTATAAAGTTAAAAAGGTCCTGATTCCACCTGTTACATCTATTTTGCATTGCTGAAAAGTAAACACATTTCTCATCCTCACTGCTGTATTCATTTAAGTTTCTCGTCAAAACCGGAAGTTTCATTTTCTGGATGTTACATGTGACCATATGACAATTTATTTAAGCTACATTTGTGTAATTGTTTTTTTTTCTAACTGTCCTTGATCATTATTATCATAATTATTAAAGTCTGTTGCCTTGTTGAGTTAGCTAGTTGATTTCAACACTGGATAAATACTTTTAACTAACAGGTGCTGCTTCAAAGTTTAGGAGTGTTTTTAAGAGCAGAAAAGAAGCAGCTAAAACCAGTGAGTGCATGCTTTTCCTACAGTCTGTATTTTTTTCTTTCCCAGTCGAAGGTAGGCTACTACATTTTGGTTTAATTTGATTCATAATACTGATGTGTTTCGAGCTTATGAATTGATTGGCCTAAAGCTAAAGTGTTCTCTAGGCCTGATCATCTATCTTTGTCTCTGCTCTGAACTCAGGATATAAGTGGTGCAGACAAGAGCAGAAGGGAGACACAGGGAAGCCTCCATCCTCCTGAGGTATTTTACATCTATGTCAACCTTTTTTCCCATTCACTTCAGTTAGCAAACTTACATAGCATGCTGTCTGGACATTATTTACCATGATCTCAAAGTGTGGTTATCACTAACGATTATAACAGTAATTAAAATATGAACAGAATGATAACTGTAGGGGAATTTTATCCTGGTTAAATTGGTAACCGTTTCATCTCTGATCTCTTGTTATGGAACTGTTTCTATAAATCTCTCCTGAATGTCATCTTCTGCTTCTTCAAGTAAGTGCAGCTGGTTGCAACACATTTAATTTGGTAATCTTATCACATTTATTGAGTTTTTACAGGTCTACATGATGTAAATCAGATAATCCTTATGCACTTGAAATGATAGTTTAGATTTATTTGTCACTCAGAATTGTCTTTCATATGTATTTATCCAACATTTTGTTCTGCTTACAAATGTCCATGAGTGAACACAGATCAAAGATGACGCAAATTTGCAACACTTTAACAAACTGGTCCATGGTTCAGACCCCAGGGGATGAACTGTGTGTGTGAAAATGCCTTAAGAGTGAGACTCCTGCACTCTTTTTAATTAACCTGCAGAAATAAAGTCAAGCATACAAACCCCATTTGAACTCTGATCAGGTTAAATGGTTATACTGGTCCCTAAATCCTTTTCTGACCTCCTAAATATTCCTCAATTATTTTTCCACTCACTTGTAAAGCATTTTAAACTGCAATTTCATTTTTCTGGAAAAAAACCCTAATAAATATTCAAAGATTGATACAGGTTTTGCTTTATTGTACCTGAAGTATCTGGTCTGAGAGCCCAGGTTTTTGTCCATTGCATCCAGGGAGCCCATGCCCCGGTATTTCTTCAGCCTGATGCCATCAGAGAAAAAGTATTCACCAGGAGCTTCGCTGGTGGCAGCCAGCAGAGAGCCCATCATGACTGGAGAGAGACAGAAGAGTTAGTATTAGGAAATGATTCTTAAATAATGGAAAGTAATAATGGGAACTCAAAGGCTTAACTGGGGTGAAAATGGAGGAAACATCAGTCCTGTTATGCTCAGTTAAACAGTTTCACATGGAGGGTAAATAATATAAACCAAAACTTGTTCTCTAACCTGAGTTTATCTAACCCATCTTCAAAACATTCAATCCACTCACTGAACTCCCAAACACCGACTGTGAAACGCCCATCACTTCATACCTGTGGATGCTCCCAGTGCCAGAGCTTTGGTAATGTGTCCAACAGTCTGGATGCCTCCATCGGCGATGACTGGCACCCCAAATCGTCTGGCGTACTCCGACACCTTGTAGACAGCTGTAGCCTGGGGTCTGCCGCACGCCAGCACTGGAGAGACAGAGGGGGATTAAATAATGTAAATAAAATAAATAAAATAAATAATAATCATTTCTCTTATTCAAACAATACCAATAATATTAATAAAATATACATAAGTGGTTTTCTTAAGGCTCTATTCTTGATGCTATGATATCAGAGCAGGTATTGATATTGTTTGATTATACAAGCATCATATTTATTACTACATCTCTGGCCCTGTCACAACCCTTTAGGAAATGGTCTTTACTAGCATCAGCTTGCCATTACAATCAGTGTTGACTTGAGCTTAGGACTGTTAATTTTCATGTAAAATGAGAATAAGGAAATTGAATTTGTCATTTCAGCAGACAAATACCACACGACACTAAGACCCTGAAAGCATCCTTTTTTCCATCATTTACACCAACACTGTCTCCTCATCATTAATTTTAATCACACTCCATTATCTTTACCAGTCATCTTTTACACCATCGTGTACTCGAGCTGACACTGAAACACTGCCAACAAAGAGAAATATCACAATTCCTTTTTTTACTACTGAGGTTGCTCTGCTTCCTTTTAGCTCAGGGCCGCCCGGTACTTCCCAAGTTAATGATCCCCCCCCCAAAAAAAACCTCCACCCTTACACTGACAGGTCTGATCTAACAAGTAGTAAATAAAGCTTTTTATGAAACAGCCGAACCTGATTTTAGATTAATTCAGCCTGAGGACTCTACGAGAACAGAAAAAGAGTGGCTACTTTGCAAAGCTCTGCTTCTTTTGCTTCTTTTGGATTAATGTCAATTACAAACAGTTTAATTATGTAAAATGTGAAGTCAATCATGATTATTTTTCACATATCTGCATGTCCCAAGACACACAAACAAAGCAAATTAAAATAAACAGACAAACAAACAAAACAAAGCCAAAGATTTAGAGGCCCGATTTCTTCTCACACACTGTTCTGCTTCGACCACACGTGTGGTGCTAAAGTGAGACCAAATATTTGTGCTAATCAAATTGATATGATTAAAGTGCTGGGTTTAAAGACGAGGTTTCCTTAACATTATCAACTTTTTTTCCACAGTACCTTATTAGAGTGAACAAAAAAAGCTCTTCTGCTATCTTTAGTTGACACACTTTGCTTTTTTTAAACTGTGTTGTTTTTTTCCACTGATGGCTACGGTCAACACCTACGCCATAAATACAGTCGTCTTAGATGACTCTTATAGCTGCCAGTTCAAGACAGAATATTTACACCCGCTTTGCCTGTCCTGGGATGTACAACACAGGTGGAGGGGCCATTCTCTTATGCACCATCACAGGGATAATAGGGGGAAGATGGTGGCAGCAGTGATAAATGTCTGAGTCTGGAGGGTCTATCAGTGTGGTGTGTCTATGTACTAATGCAAGGAGAAGCCACAGAGGGACACTAATGTACGTTGGAGTGGATACAAGGCTAAATGACAGTGCTACTCCCTTACAACAATTCAACTTATGCACTGCTACTTTTCACTACTTTTATTTAGCCGTTTTAGAGTTTAATGTGCTCTGTTCTTTTTTTTTTTTTTTACCTCTGCTGACTTTGCTGCCTAATTTTACTGTTTTAACTGCTTTGTTGTCTTTGCTGCTTGTGAAGCACGTTGTAACTTTGTTGTAAAAGATCTATAAATAAAGATTATTGTTGTTATTATTATTATTTACATACTCATTTTTACAATGTGGCTTAAGAAATCGGTCCAGAAAATAAATGTCTTGGTTAAAAGTAAAGACTATAATGTTAGGACTTAACCCTCGGTCCCTACTACGTCCGTTTTGAGGACATTCATCATTTTAATCATCGTTTTTTTTTTTTTGAGTTAATAGTCACATTTTTATAGATTGCGGCATCAAATTTGGCCAAAGTTATTATTTTTCTTCATAAAAATAAAATAAAAAATAAAAAAATGAAAACCGTGTCACCCATAGAACGCCCATGACGCAAAATAGCTACATCCACCCTTGTTTGTCCGAAATCGGACACATAGACTTCCATTCAAAACACGTTTTTTGAGTGTGTGTCTAGGGCACCAAAACAACTTTTAGCACCCAATTTTTTGCGGTCAGTCGATCACCAGGGATCTAAATTTCACCATTAAACAGTGATCCAGCGGATAGTGCAGCGCACCATTTTAACCCTTTCAGCAGCGCAGACATTGTTTTCCTTCCATGCGCTCAGAGTGTTTGGCGCGCTATTTCACCCGCTAAACATAACCAGAATTAAATGAACCGATTTATGCCACTAGATATGGATGTCTGAGAGTGGGCTAGATATGTAAGGAAAAGTCTGTGGGCTCCTACGTGTGTGATCGGGTGCGAATCTGCATGCATGTTTACAAGCGGACATGCCGTAAGTGAAGTGTTTACATTAGGATATGTTACCTGTAGATTCTGCAGCCTGGGACTAAGAAAGAGGGGACATTTGGAAAATTTCAACTTTGCCCTCACTTCAAAGCAAGTGGATTAACAAGCATGAGGATGCACGGGTCCTTTCGATCAATAGGTAAGAATATATCATATCTCAAAGATGCAGTAAATTTATATCTGCGCGTAATTGGCATATTTGTGGTCACATTTTGGTTAGAGGTGGAAATGCGCGTGTTCGTGGTTCATATCCTACATATATCCTCTAATTCTTCATGCCTGTACATAAAATAAACCTAATATGAACAAATGCATTCACTCATTAAATTTGGTAGAGGAGGAAGCGCGAGAAAAGGAGGGTAAAACTGGCGTGTTTTACGCACGAATGGACTCATCTGTTTAGCATGGACGAATCCAAGTCATAGGCATAGTGTACAATAAGTGGCATTAAAAGGGTGTAACATTGAATTAAAAAAAAAAAAAAAACTTCAGTAGTCAGGGTTGAATTTGTTGAAGAGATCTGAAGCAGTGAAAGTTTTTAAAAAAGTTGAAAAATTTGTATTTTATGAACACCTTTCTGCATGTCCGTTTTCAGACAAACAAGGGTGGATGTAGCTAAAATATGGCATTCAGCACTACAGAAAAAATTTCAATGCATCAAAATCAATTTTACTACTCATCATTGGCATGGCCCAGACTCTATTGAAAAAAAGATTTTTTCTAGATCATTTTATATGGGAATTATGGTGTTTTTGTGTTTTTTACCATAAAAAATAGCAGTGACATGGTGTACAATAACTGGCATAAAAAGCATGTCACATTGAATTTTTTAAATTTTTTTTTAGTGGTCAGGGTTGAAGTTGTTGAAGAGATCTGAAGCAGTGAAAGTAAAAAAAAAAAGGTTGAAAAATGATTATTTTATTAGCACCTTTCTGCATGTCCGTTTTCAGGACAAACAAGGACAGATGTAGATAGAAATTACAAGGGACCGAGGGTTAACTGACAAAAATGTTTTTGAGTTCTATGTAACTAAAACCAGACTAAAACGTTAGAGAGTAAAACTGACAATATGACTAAAACTAATACATTTTAATCTAAAGACTAAGACAACATAAAAAAATAACTGACAACATTAATACTACCACAATTTGCCAAGATGCTCTCTGATAACAAGATATTTACAAATCAAAACATACATATCATGACTACTGGGCAGACAGCAAGAAATTTAAGAATTAATAAGTAAACTGAATCCGTCAATAATCAAAAAGATTTGATTCGGCCACACTCCTGGTCCTAACCAGCTCCTGGTTTACTAACTTAGCTAAACAGAGACACCCTGTGGCTGCCCGCTGTGTAAGTCACTCTGATCTGCTTGCTCCAAACACTGTGTTAGAAATGATGTTAGAAATGAATGAGAGCTGTTGTCTGAAACTGACACAGTGGTGAGATTCCTGGTACAGAAGCAGCACACAGAGGGTTTAGACTTAAACCAGCCACTATCTGACCAATGGTACTCATAGACAACCAAAGGACACACACAGTGTCTCCATGTCAGGATCAGAGACCAAAGGGTCAGTAAAGTGGGTGGAGGAAGAGCAACATTCAATCGGTATGATTGACAGATTAGTGAGGACACAGGATCAAGCATAAAACCCCAAACCCCAAAACCCCCAAGCCCAGCTCTCAACACAAACAAATAAAACCCACTACCACTACTTCTACTGATGCAAAGCTGTTAACCAATCAGTGCAGCAGGCTGTGAAGTGGGGGGCGGGCACACTGTAACAACTGAGCCTATCAGATTCCAATGCAGGCTGAAAGTTTTGGGGAAACTTACTGGAGTATCCCGTAACAGTGGTAGGGGTTTTGGGGCTGTGGAGCTTTATTGCTGGTGGTACACTGAGGGGAACTGGACACAGACATACACAGACCCATTCAAAGACCACGTAATGAGGCAGAGAAGACTTTTAAAGGGAATGAGGGAAAACAGCAAGGTGAAGATGACAAAGGCAAAAAAAACAGAATGAACAAGACCAAAAATTGAATGATGTAAGAGTCTTACACAGGATGAAGGGAAAACAACAAGTACAGAGACAAATAAATCTACCTTATATGACTATGAAAGTCAAAACACAATCATCTGCATCTCCATTTCTATTTAGAATAAAAACCCAGAGCTAGAGCTCATCGTTGTTACAACAAAATAACTACTTGGAAACTGACTCCCAAAAACCCTGACTACATAGTTCTGTCTTTCCAGATGGCCACTATTTCAGATCAATCTTTGTACCTGTCTTAGCTTGTTTAACAGAATCCACTGAACACCAACCGACCGTAACGTTCATTTTTAAAACCAGCATGACTTGCAAAGACTCTCAAGGAGGAGGAGCCGGAGCCAGACTTCCCAGAACAAAAACACCAACTCACACTGCACCTGAAGCAGAGAACATATGACACACCCCAGACTACCTGAGAAAGAAGATTTGCCTCACAGCCTTTTAAAGAGAATAGAATACAGACTTACTAACTCCCACAACACAGAGTGCTAAACCAAAACATTTTTTGTGCTATTAACTGATGTCCTGTTGTTTGGCTCCAGCATTTGGAAAACTAGACACAGCTTAAGATATTCCTTTAAAAAAAATCAAGTTCTTCTCTTTTTTTTTTCCAACAGGTTGTCAAAAACTTTAAGAAACTACACAATAACTGACAGTAGCTTTGTGGCTGGTTGTGCTGAATATGTAGGTCATTCACTCACCTTCCTGTGTGATGCAGATGGAGCCACTGCCCATTCCAACTCTCAGAGCGTCTACTCCTGCATCGATCAGGTTCTTAGCCTGAGCTGCAGTCACCACTGCAACAGATAGGAGGAGACAGAGAGGCCGTTAGAGCTGGATAGTGACAATGCTCTTATAATCTGCTACCTTTAAACCCTTAAAACTCATTTCATTGTCATATGAGGATCAATAAAGATCACTGTTTGGTAATCTTAAATGTGTTCCAGGTAAAGACAAATGTGATTACCATTCCCTCCGATGACCTGAAGGCTTGGATACTTTTCTTTGATGTATTTGATCATGTTGATCTGGAAGATTGAGTTTCCCTGAGAAGAATCCTGTAAGGTACAGAACAATCACTTAACATAGGTTTGTACAGATCATCATCACACTGTAATTTTATATACAAAACTCAAACTAAAACCTGGTTTAAAATTAGTTAATACAGATGAAATTAAACTCAATTGATTTTTTTTTTCTTTTTCAAAAAGATAACTGTCATCCAGAAACTAGGGCTGGACAATTAATTGAATTTTGATCCTGATTTCAATTTTGGCTTCTCATGATCATAAAAACATTATAATCTAAGAAAAACGATTAATGTGTGCTTCAAAGAGTATTCTTGGGTTGTGTTTTTGGCTGTGTTATTAGTATTTTTTGCATGTTGCAAATTTTGCAAGTTTTACAGAAGTGCATGTAGATTGGGTATTTATTTCTATTTATTGTTTTTCATTGCTATTATTTAATATATTGTTATTATTTTACTTGTAACTATTTTTTTTATTGTTCTTTTAAGTTGTGGTTCAATAAATACTCAAATGTTGAAATCAATGAATAATCATGTTTATTAATCGTGATTTCAATATCAATCAAAAAAATCGTGATTATTATTTTTGCCATAATCGTCCAGCCCTATCAGAAACATCACTGTTAACAGTGTGGTGACAGCATGTTTACATGCAGTTCAGAAAAGTCAGATTATTGTGTCAGCCTGACTAAAACCAGACCTTTAAAGTGTATGTGAACATGTTGCTCTGACTGAAATTGCCATAATTTAATTTCTCAAAGTCTGACTATCACACCTAGATAATGCAATGAAGAATAATTCCCTCTTGCATGTATACACCTAAATTGGACACGAGTTGAACTAAATACTCCACAGTCTCCCCTCCAAGCTTTGAATTGAAAGTTAATGAGCATAAATGCCAAGTGTAGCAGGAGTCTTGTCGTCATCTGCCTTTGGGTATCAACATAAGCTAAAGGTATGCAGTTATCTCCTTAGTACCTGAGGTAAAGCATTCCAAGTCTATTCACCTGACCAGATAATATTATCAATGTCTCTTAAAGCTAAAGACACTTTAAACCAGTTTGTAATTACACAAGAGTCTGCTTCACTAAGGTTTGTACTCATGTCCTCCTTACCAGTACAACTACATCCACCCCGCTCTGCACCAGCAGGTCCAGACGGTACTTGTCGTCGTTATGGGTGCCGATGGCAGCACCACACAGAAGCTGTTTGCGGGAATCTTTGGAGGCCAGAGGGAAGTCTCTGTTCTTCTTTAGGTCTGTGCGAGCAATTATGGACACTAGGGAGTCCTCTTCATTCACTATGGGCAGTTTTCCTGCAGAGCAAGTGTAGAGGTAAGCACCTACATATATTCACACCTGGATCTGGGTTAATCCCCCTTCTACCATCTTTAAAAATGAAACTGTAAACAGAGTTCTTAAAATAGTCTTTAATAGTTTTTCCCCCCTAATTAGGATTAATTAATCCTCCTGACCTTTCTTACTCCTTTGGAGGATTTCATTAGCTTCTTTTAGTGTCACTCCAGCAGGGGCCACCACAAGATCCTCTCGCTTTGTCATCACCTGTAAAGATGGTGAGATCCAGAGCATTAATTAACAAAGCTTCTAAACTGAATACAGAGAAAAGTCATTATTCTGGGAGGTTAAAACCTTAAAAATATGGTGCTACAACAGAGACCAGTATATAAATAAGAAGAGAGCTTGAGATATGCAGGTTTTTTAAATCTAACTATACAATAATAGTGAAAGCTACATTCAGAGTCAATTGTCTGGCAACAGTAAGCTAATTGTTTAGTGCAATCATATTTATATCAGGGACATCAAACAACTAATTTGATTTATAATCAACTGCAAAATTTGGATGGATTAATCGAGATCGATCACATTTTAAGTGGCATGCTTAAAATTAATTTATTTTTAATTTAAAACACAAATTTTGCAAGTTTTCCATGATGACGATGTGAGGCTATTCTTATCAGTGCCTTAATTCTGGAATCAAATGAATACACAGATTTATTTTATGATCCTATCTTTTAGATCTATCATTTAAATGCTGCTCTGCTATACCAGTGTGATCTGAACCCATAGCTTAAAGGTAGGAGACAGCTTTAAAGTGTTTATTCTGAGAAATGCAGTGTTAAACATGGTTAAACAATAGGAAATGTAGGTTGAAAATAACTAACTGGTGTCCAAAGATCCCTGATTTGCAAATTTCAGCAGTTCCAGTGTAGCTGCTTTTGCTGTGTTAGTAGTCCAGTTAAAGTTAAATCATTAGCTTCACCACTGAAAAAAAGAAACTTGAAAAGTAAAGGAAAATGGCAAAAGGGAACTGAACAGTCCGTCTGTCTGTCTGAAATGAGACGTTCATCTATTTTTTTTACTTTAATGGGAGTACGAAGACACTATGATGAGTAGAATACAGCTGCAGACCTGCTATATCTTCACTACAATGTGACTAAAAGGACAAAAAAAGCATGGGACTGATGCAATTTATTTATCTTTTCACATTTTCAAAAGTTAGAAATAAAAATTGAGTTGATATCAGACATTAATCTTATCAGTGGGTTAATGCCAACACTCCTACTTTAATACTTTCAAAGTATCATACTATGACCTTCTAAACCTGACTTTCTAGATAATATTTTAGATGTCTGAAGCTCCTGAGGAAGTCATGAAATACACTGACATTAGTATTGATATTTGTATATGACCTGCTACGGCATCAAGATTGTATATTCCTATACTGAGTTACTATATATTAGTAACGCCCAAAATTGCTGCTGGGTAGATGTCTGCTGAACTGATTGATAGTGAACTGTAAAACAGCCTTTTTCACATGTCCAATGGCAGAGATTCTAGATAAGCAACAGTTAAACTGTTTAAAAGAAAGCTTTTGAAAGAAAGTTTTGCTAAACACTGCTTTAGCATAGAATAAGAGCAGAAGAGAGATAAGAGGTACTTCTCTGTCCTAAGAGATCGTGTTGTCACCACAAAGTCTAAAATTTGTCCTGTGAGAGACCTTTAATCAGAAATTAAAAGTCCCCCACAGGGCCATTAATTTCTAATCGTTTGTGTCTTATCTCAAAAACAGATCTCTCTATCACTCTAAAAAAACTGGCCCTACATTAATTGGCTATCTACTAAAAAATCCTCTTGCCCAGACCCATTTGGATCCAGACTTAAACATCCACGTAAACTTAGTCATGTACATGTTGCTAATGACTGAGGGTTTGGGTCCAATCACACTCACCTCACTGAGTGGCAGGTTATGATCTTCCTCCTTCAGGAAGTCGATGTCTCTTGAAGAGATGATTCCTACCAGCTTGCCGCCCATTTTACCATTGTCTGTGATAGGGATACCACAGAAGCCATGGCGAGCCTTCGCCTGGAACACATCTCGTACACAGTGATTGGGACTCATTACCACGGGGTCAGTGATGAAGCCCTGCTCATAACGCTGGAGGGCGAAGGGAAGGGAGAGGGTCAGAAAGGATGGATGAAAAAGGATAGAGGGGTGTGGATAAAAAAAGCACAAAAGGGAAAACAAATTTAAAGGGGATGGATGGAGATATAAAGAGGATAAAAGGACAACTGTAACGGAATCAATAAAGGAGCGTTGGATTAAGAGGAAGCTAGCAGTTCTTTGCTACAATCTAAGGCAGCAGAACAAGGGGAACTGGTGTGAAACACATTTCTACAGCTTTAAAACTGACAGCAGTCAATAAAAATAGAGAAAAGAAAAGACAAAGAACACATGATGTGAGAATATGAGAAATGATAGACATCGAATAAATGGAAATAATTGAGAGAGGACTTTGACAGACAACACAAAAGCTGAGAAATTCAAGGAAAGTAAAGAAGACATTAAAATGACTGAACAAAACAAAACTAAAACATAACAGCCATCTCACTACCTTGACTTTGCGAACTTCATTGGCCTGAAACTCTGGAGTACAGTTATGGTGGATGAAGCCGATACCACCTGTTAGCTGGAAGGAGACAAAATGTGAGTTAACATCAGTGTGCTAATAATTATAATCCCAGATGGTTATGCTTCATACTTACTGCCATAGCAATGGCCATGTTGGCCTCTGTGACGGTGTCCATAGGTGAGGATACAAAGGGAGTTTTCATGGTGATTTGTTTGGTTAGAGCTGAGGTCAGGTCCTGGACAAAAGACAACAGAAGGATATTAAACATTTATGGACATTTTATTACTCAGAGAAATTTATCCTAAGAAACAAATATTAAGAAATGTGCAGTTGCATGTACAGAAATAAATAATGTTGGAATCTTGTTTAGCTGTATTTATATATGTGTTTATTTATCACCATAAAGTCAGACTTATACAATGTTTGCTAAGCCTAAAGTTACAGTTGAAAAATCCATTTTTATTCTCCTGAATCGACACTCAGTAACCCATCATGACAAAGTGAAAACAACATTTTACAATATCTTTCAAATTTATGAAAAATAAAAAACTGAAATATAATATTTACATAATTACTCAGACCCTTTGCAAAAAGACTTGGAATTTATCTCAGGTGCCTCTCATTTGTCTTGATTGTGGCTGAGATGTTTGTACACCTTGACTGGAGTCCAACTGTGGTACAATAAATTGATTGGACATTTGGAAAGGCTCACACCTCTCTTATAGGGCCTTACAGGTGGCAATGCATATCACAGCAAAAACCCAGGTTCTTCCTGCAGAGCTAGAGACAGGATAGATCTGGGGATGGCTACCAAAAATTTCTGTTGCCCTGAAGATTCCCAAGAGCACAGGGGCCTCCATAATTCTCAAATGGAAGAAGTTTGGCACAACCAGGGCTCTACCAAGAGCTGGTCGCCTGGCCAAACTGAGCAATCGGGGCAGAAAGGCCTTCGTAAGAGAGTGACCCAAGAACCCGAAGGTCACTCTGACTGAGCCCCAGAGATCCTGTGTGGAGATGGGACAAAGTTCTAGAAGGAGAACCATCACTGCAGCCGTCCAGTGATCCGGGCTTATGGCAGAGTGGCTAGATGGAAGTCTTTCATCAGTGCAAAACACAGGAAAGCCCGCTTAGAGTTTGCAAAAAACTCCATGTGAAAGCCAAGTGGCATCAGGCTACATAACAAAATTGAAAAAAAGGAAGGGGGTCTGAATACTTTCTGGATCCATTGTATACCACAAGTTTTGCACTGATCTTGTATATCTTTAATAGCATGCTGGCTCTTCTATTATCAATAATAATTTTTACTTCCGGTCTCACCAGCAGATAAAATATGTCCCACTGTGAAAGTGGCATCTGCTGCTCAGATTAACTACACCAAATAAACAAAAAATCTGTTAAGTTTAAGAATCAAATGCACAGTAGGAATGGATGGAAATACAGTAATATTGTATACCAGGGGTCATTAAAAATAGCCACGATATTGCCTGAATTACTGTCATGAACACAGTGCTGTGTAATGAACACAGACTCAAGAATATGTCCTTTTGACCCCTGCATTACCAGCAAAAGTGATGACAGAACTCGTGCAAATGATGTTGGGCAAATGTTTCAAACAGTTAACCTATCAGAAAAAACAACCCACTATTACATGCTGCATATGCTCTTGCTCGGCACTGCACTACATGACACAGCACTGCCCTATGGTCCTCTTTAAGGTCAACTGAAGAGGCCTTTTGGAGGAGAGGCGAAACGTCTTTAGAAACCTCAAGTAAGTCCAGCTGCCCTTTTCACAAAAGAATTGGATAACAATGACTTGGATGAATGAGAACTTACACAGACTCAAACTGTCAAACACTAGCTGCAATGCAATCCACGGCAATGTGAGTTAAAAACCATTTAATTGTCTTTTCTGGGGTAAATTAGTGATGAAAATAATCTGTTTGTTTTTGGAGATATCGGCTGCTGAGTCCTCCTGGCTAAAGAGGAAAAGGACCACCCTGACTGTTATGAACAAAAAATTCAAATGCCAGCATCTGTGATGGTGTGGGGGTGTATTAGTGCCCATGGCATGGGTAACTTGCACTTTCGTTAAGGCCCCATATATACTGAGAAGTACATGCAGGTTTTGGAGGAACATATGCTTTCATCCAGAGAACCATTTTTTCCTGTAACGTCCAATAAAGTTTTTTTCTATTTATTCATTTAATAGGGGCAGAGCACCTTAATGAACATAAGCATAAGAAACAAATGTAAACATGCTGGAGTTAGAAAAACTCCTCATTTATATTTGTTGTTCCTTAGCAGGTAACACATAAAAAGCTAGAAAAACAACACTTACAATAAGCAAACAAGCAATAACATTAATTAAAACTGTTTTAAGTGCATGGTATAAGGTGCCACTTAAAGTGCAAGGACTGATTTTCTGTGTGTTGCAGTCACAAGTCAAGTACCACAAATTATATAACAGAAGGAGCTTATAGTAGTTGGAACAGTTGAAAAAAATGGAAAAAAAAACATCAAAAACATCAGGACTATAAGAGTTTGTACATGATTGAATTACTAAAAAGTTACATTATTCACAAGACTATGAGAAGAGCCACTGGTATGACTATTTTTGTTTGTTTTAGGGTATGGCATTTTAAATCCATAAAGCAGGTTACAGGAAAGAGGATGTTATTTGCTGTATTGATTGTAAAGGTCTAGCTCATGGTGAAAAAGGTTAGCAAACTTTAGACTTTGACCTCTGTTGAACTTACAGTCCAGAGTTTGTTTGCTCACTTCGAGTCTTCTCTTCTTTTAATATTACACTACATTCTACAATGCAATATTGTCTAATTAATGTCATGGAAGGATGACACATCAAAAGCTAAATACTCTTGCTTTTAAATGAAATGCCAGGATTGACTTTAAATTCTGGGAAGCACTGATTTACTGCTCTGGCTTGTGGACACACTGTAAGTCAGATTCTGAGAATATCTGCTTATCTCCTCACTCCCAGCCCTGGACATCATTGCAGACACAGATTAGTTAAATACCACAACATCAGCTTTAACCAGATTTGTTAGTGTTGTGAAATGAAAAATGAAATATCAAAAACTCACCACTTGGTCTGATGTGAAGTCGATGTAGCCTGGCAGAATCAGGAAGTCACTGAAGATGAGAAAAGAAAGACATTAGGGCGGCAATGATTTGAGCCAAAGCAAGCCATGACATTCTTCATCTGAACACTCAGCAGACATTCAAATGTGAATATGATAATCATTTAAATTAATACCAGCACTAGGCTTCAGGATTAATTATCAAGATTCAGCAGACTTGACCGTACAGGTGAGAGAAGGAATGAGTAAACATGTATCCCACAAAACACATACTCTAAGTAGTTCAAGTCTGTAAACAGAGAGCTCCTTTTAGAAAATATGTTACAGATTTTTTTCGTTAAGAAACTTAACACCAAACGCATTCATTGAAAACTGCAGAGGACATGGCATGGATTTTTCTCAGGACTCTTCAGAAAGTCTCATCATGTTTCAGTTTGAGTGCACGTGTATGACATGTTTTACTAAGAACTTTTAGAAATGGACGTCATGGGGATCATGTGGCATGTGAATGTGTGGGACAGTGAGACCCATGTGGCAATGAGAAGGAAAAAAGGCCTCTTCAAGCATGTGACAAAAGTGAATGTCAGTCACTTAACCAACACTACTACTAGTAAAACTTTTATAGTACTGTCAATACACCTTTCAAGAAAAGCAATAAAATCGAGTATTGGAAGCCTGTTTATTTGTTTAACACTTTGTCATTTAGTAAGGGAGCATTTGCTAAGAATTGATGTTGTTATTGATTTTATGTTTTAAAAAAAGCTAAATCAATATGCTATGCTAAAATCTGACAAAGGTATATTTTCAACTAAGTTTAAGATTTATTAAACTGTAAACAGTCAGTAAGGACTTGGGCTGGGATTTGGAGGGTTGTCCCAGTCGGACCACATCTGGACTTTGGCCTGGTAGCTGGAGAGATGCCAGTTCACTTCCTGAGTACTGTCGAAGAACTGAACCCCCAACAGCTCTCGGCAGCGCTTCAGCAAGAACAGCAAGACCATCCCTCTGACATCTCTCTATTAGTGCATGTCTATGGGGATCCTGTTTGTGTATGTTTGTATGTAACTCAGCGTGTGTGTAGTATGTACAACAATGGGCTGTAAACTGGGAATGTCCCTTTAATAAAGCATGCTGCTCAAAATGAGTCTGGTTCTGCTTATTAAAGAAAAGTTTTTCCTTACCACTGACATTATGTTAAGTGTTGCCTGGTTCTGAGCTCATGGTGGATTAATGCTGGGTCCCATCTCTTTGCTCCTTGCAGTACTGTTTTGGTTTGTTTACAAAATCAAAGTGTAAAAGACAATGCCCATGGACATGCACAAGAGAAGTAGAAAGAAATTCCTGAGGAACTAGATGGGGTTAGCTAAATTTTTAAGGGGTCCAATGATAAAATGCAGACTGCATTCCCCCAAACACATGAAGAAGCACTGCTTCCTACATAACAGCTTACTGGGAGGGTAAAGCAACAGATTTTTTTAACGTGTGTACAAAAAAGGCATCCAACTACTATAAGATTGATCACAAGCATCAGATATTGAAGTATTTAACTCATGACCTTACAGTGCAATAATTTCTCCAAGGAAAAGGGATAAGGAGCAGGACAAACCAACAAAATGCAATCAGTCAAAACACCCTCCCCTCTGGAAGATGGAGTCACTCAAACATCCTTTGAAATACTGCTATTTAAAGATAGATAGCTAGCATTATAGTCACATTTTAGGACTAGAAAATGTATAGTTTTGCTGTTTTTTTCCCTGCTGTGGACATGATTTACACAGTATGGTGATGTGCTCTGTCTACACTACAGGCCAACTACAGCCAAAGATGAAAAAATTATTTTTTTAGAGTTTGATTTATCATTTCTGTAAGGATGTAAATTAATTATTAAGAAATGTCACAAATACTGGGAGCTGCACAGTGGCGTAGGGGTTGGCGCTGTTGTCTCACAGCAAGAAGGTCCCTGGTTTGCCTGGCCTTTCTTTGCAGAGTTTGCATGTTCTCCCTGTGCATGCATGGGTTATCTTTGGGTACTCTGGCTTCCTCCTATCACCAAAAACATGCCCGTGAGGTTAACTGGTGTCTCTAAATTGGCCGTAGGTATGCGCATGCCTGGTTGTCTGGCTCTATATGTCAGCCCTGTGACCAGTCCAGGGTGTTATCCCGCCATCCCAGCTAATGATGCTCCAGCCCCCTGCGACCCCAAATGGGATAAGCGGTATAGAAAATGGATGGATGGCCAAATACTGGGAGCAGCACAGACTGCCTAACCTGATGGTGATATCATGTGAAGATGACAAACAGAATCTGGGATAGCAGACGTAAAAAGTTACCAACATCAGGTCAGCATAGCCACTATCTAGGCTTTGTAGTCAACTAAGCACATGCTCTAAATAAAGCCAGGGTCCACACAGCCCTGCATAACAACACAGGAACGTAAACCAGGACCTAAATTTGGAACCAGTGTGTGTCCTGGAGGAATGTGTTCCCTTCTCCTTTCCACAAGGCTGCTATTCACATCACACAGTATTTTCACTTTCTAAACCACCTGTTTTTATCTACTCCCTATCATTGTAGGCTGATACTGTGTTAGACAGACAGGTGAAAACAAATCATCTCACAGTAGAGTTCAACCCTGTCATTAAACTTTACAGCAGGGCAATACATACATGTGTGTTTGTTCTGTTGCCAACTGTGATAACCCAGTTAATATAAACACTAGGAGCCTAGTTACATGAACTCTGTCCTTATTCCTAAACTTAACAGTGGATTTACCATGCAGCTTTAGCTTCCTTAAAGTAAGGGGATCTCATTTTAACACAGCAACTAATATACATGCTTTGGGCTGATTATAAATTTAACAACAGCCTGTCCCAAGGGACCACTAAGGGTTCTGTTCACAACAAACAAATAGTGGGTTATGATGTTGGCATTCAATGGGTCACCCAACCAGCTCTAGTTTTTTAGAGTTTATAAGCTTCACTCTGGTCAGTGGACAACTTACTCTAAGTGACAGTGGTTAAACAACATATTAAACAAATAATAAACATATTAATTGTTAATTCAAATGTTACTAGCTGTTTCAAACAGACAGTTATAAATGCCTTTCTTTTGTACATTTATTTTGCTCTTTTTAATTTAACTCCATAAATTTGAATACAAGAAAATCCATTCATACAATTCGCTGCCTAAGTATAGCAATGCCAAACAACAGCCAATGTGCACTGAGGGACAGTTAAGCTAGAGTTTACTAATATCTAGGACTTATCAATTTAAACCAAATGATGTACCTTGACATTTCTCACTGAATATCAATATCCAGGGATCCATCATACTGGATTTTGACAATATCTGATAAACCAATTAATTTTATCTGATACCAGTACCTAAATGTAGATTAGACCTAAAACCTCAGTCCTAAGCAAACACAATTTAAAGTTAGACGATGAATAAATGAATAACTTTTAGTCCTTAAACACATTTGAAAGTGTAAGGAATCATGATGACAAAAGAAAAAGACTTCAGCTGATTTAGATCTGTTGGTCCAGCCTAAAACTCCACTGATTGGTTCATATGGCCTATAGCTACAGCTGATATGGGCAAATTTTAAAACATCCGTTGTAAATATCGGCAGAAATCTATATCTCCCAACTACATACAGATAATATCTTGCTTTCCATAAATGTACATTTAGGTTTGTTTTCTGCAAAGAAATAACAATTGGTCATCATAATACCACAGTTATAACCTTTGATAGCGTTCAAAAAATCTAAAGATATTGAAACATGTACGATACCACAGCAACAAATATGGATGTTGTAAAGACCAAGAACTAGACATTTTTTCATGTTTAGTTATCAAACATCACAAACTCCTACACACCGTCTAAAATGTAAAAGACCATAAGTTAAAGGGATGCACAATATTATCACTATGATATCTGTATTGGCAGGTATTAGCCTAAAAAGTGAATTATTAGCATCGACAGATATCAACTTAAAATTTGAATTTTTCGAATGGGCAGAGATTAAAATTTCAGCCAGGATTTTGGCTATAAAAACCAGCCTTTATCAGCTGTAAATACTAGCTGAAATAACAAATAATTAGTTTTAGGTTGGACCAGCAGACCTTCATCAGCTGAAGTCTTCATTTGTTCATCATCATTCCTTACTCTTTAAAATGTGTTCCAAGGATTTAAATATCTTAATTTGTTCATCCACAAGCTTTAAATGTAACCAAAGTTTTAGGTCTGAACTACATTCAAGTATTGGTATCGAAATTGATTTATTGGCTAAAAATGTTTTATGTTAATATGGGAATATCTTACATCGGCAAGAATAAAATATCATGCATCCCTTATTATTTGAATTTCTTCTTTTATTCAAGCAGCATTTTTAACAGGGAAATGCCATTAATTTTAAAATGATATCTCCATGAAATAAATGATCAGTGGTATCAAAAAGTAAAGAAAAAATGTAAAACTTCACTTTAAGTGAATGATTTTCACTCACATTTTAATTTGGAGAAAGAGAATGAGAGAGCACCACATAAGTTGCACAAATATGTTGGCAACATTTGGAATGGGAGTCATGATTCCTACTTTTCCAAATGTTGCCAATGTATTTGTGCAACTTAGACTAAGTGCAGGAGTTTGCCTGAAATTACTGATAGTTAAAAACAATAAATTGTCAAACATTTAGTTTCAAAGATTTTTGCTGCCTTGACATCAAATAGGTACAGTTTTCAACCAATAATATAATTGTTCCTGAATTAGATAAGAGAATAAAATAATTCCTAATTTAGACCAAGCATTATTAATAGATTGTGCAGTGGTCAATAAGCATGGTTGCTGAGCACTAAGCATCTATTTTTTTAATCACCATAAACTGCATTGATATCACCGTCATCTTTTTATTAAAATAACCATATGCTATATGAAACTATATGTATTGCCCAGCCCTGACTGTATTGTACTACAACATGTCTCACGTTTCTGTTAGCACACATAGCTGAATTACAAAAATAACCCCTTAGGAAAACGTGTCACCAGGGTTGGTCTGTTTGACCCAGGGCAGAAGGATGAAATTATTATGGTGTCTTTACTTGTAAGTTAGCCCGTCTCCCCCGTTGAACAGCTGCTGTCCCGTTAGCCCGTCATCTGGGACGTAACCGGTCTGCCCGCTGATCAGGTAGTCCGCCATGACGTCAAAGTCTGTGATACGAAAGCACCTTGACAAAGCTAAGGCAACGAGTGAACACTAACACACAGACACAGGCAGGCCCGGTGAGAGACACCGAGAACTTTCCCTCTCGGTCTGGTAGCCGTTCAACTGACGTCCTGCTCCGCGCGCCTCTAAGGAGCTGGAGAGGTTCCTGCGGTTTAGCGGTCAATCAAACGGTGTAAACGGGACAAAAATAGTATTTTAAAAACGTCTCTCTTGTTCCGAGCCTCTCTGCCAGTCAGATCTATACGTTCAGGTTCCTGCAACTGCTTCTTTCCACACGTGCGTTATTCACATCTGACAGCGTTTCCGACATTGACGTCATCTCCGGCCGTCCCGCCCCTTCACAGAGAATAACGCGTATTATTATATAAAATGCCTTTTTTTGTTATGTAAGTCACAAAGGATACAAAAATAGCCTTTAAAGTCATACTAGAAAAAGATTAAACTACTAAATTAAATAATGGACCCTCGCTGACACAAAGTAGCCATTATAATAACCTAAGCACAACAGGTATATCATACACAATCTGCCATATGACCTAGTTTTTCAATTAATATTTTTGCCACTAATAATTAAAAATCTCAGAAATTTATTTTAATGCAGTGTGATGGACATTTTGCGCACAAATGGACAATATTTTCCAATAATCTAAACTGTATTTTACATCAAAACAGCCCAAACAGCAGCTGCTTTATATCAAGAAGACTCTACCTGTCCTTCTTTGGGATTACCACTTGAGGGTGCAATCTTCTTCACACTACATGTTGCTGAGTGAGGGGAAACAGGGCCACACACATAAGGTCAAGAAGAGCAGTGGAGCAGTATCTTGGCATGTTATTGCTCTCACTATATTAGGCGGTGGCAGCTACTGTGGTCTCTGTACCAAATGAGGTGCCAACCTGATAATGTCAAAGGTGGCCTGAGGTTCTACAGAACATTTAGGAGTGCAGTGATTGATCTGGCACTCTAAAATGATCTTAAATTGTTAAAATGATGCATTAACTGTAGAGTGGGTTCATATTATTTAAAGATGTGGGATCTAAGTCCTGACGTAATCCTCGACAGGAATATGCAGTTCTTAAATTAGAGTGCTTGGATTTAGCATGGATCTATTTCATTTCTTTCAAGTTTGTACCTAGACACCAACATTTGACTAGGGCTGGTGTTACATAAGCTTTACCTGGTAGTAAAAAGAAGAAAGGCCTTGCTGGCAGACCTATGAACATTATGACATCCAAGTATATCATTTTTTTAAAATCAGTTCTTTAAAGGGTCTTTAATAACATGCGTTTGCATTTAAAAGTTAGATTTATTTGTAATAATATAACCGTGCACAGTATTTTAAATAGGTGTGCAATCAGATTTTTTTGTCCTTTGCAACATGACTAGACATCTGCATCAGGCATGAACTTGGTTGGATTCAATTTTTCTTAAAAAATTAGGGCTGTCAACCTATATCCTCTTTAGGCAATTTATCTCTGAGTTTCTATAATGATGAACAACCTCAAATTCCACTATGATGAATTCTAACACTGATTTTGTTTCATTTTGGATTTTTATACTGTCTTAAACTTGGAGTGGTTGACTTACTGTTTGGATAGAGACCTACTTTTCTTTTTCAAAGAAATAAGGACCTTTGTACAGAATATAGACCATGGAAAAATTAACTTGTTATGCACTGAAAAGGAGATAAGTGAACAGTAAAAGGGGAAATGATTACACGCGATGCAGATGACTTTTGAATTGGTGTTTTTTTTCTTCAGTAAAATGAGATATTCTGGCACAGTGGTTTCATTATTTTACATCACTGTGGCTGCAGGGAGACACAGCGGCCAAACCAAAATGTGCTAAAAGGAACAATAACGCATGTGATTTAAGAAACATTAATGCACTACTTTTGGACCTTAATCGTATTACAAATAATGCATTTATGCTGACAACCCTAATTTAAATCTGAGTGGATTTAGCAATGGCTACCTCACACAAGCCCTGACAACACAGCTTATCTGTATGAATAATAACAAAGGGTTGGCTGACTTTTTCAGGTCTCATATCTATTTGTAATTGGATATGATAGTTGAGAGATGAAGTTGGTGACAAAATAATGCATGCCTCTGTTCTCGAGAAAATACTAGAGGGAGAAAGCATTCAGTCTTTTTATCTGAAAATTTTATGTTTATTCGAAGAAAATACAAGCAAAGGCTTCAGAGGATTTTGTTCAATGTTGTCCTTCTACTTTGGAAAATGTGCAATTTGGCCTCAAGGGAAGATAGCATCACTCATGGCAGCTCATTACCCTCTATATATCATATGCAGGGATGCTGTACATTTTATATATATATATATATATATATATATATATATATATATATATATATATATATATATATATATAATGTGTGTGTGACTTTTCAAGACTAATAAAACCTTGTAATGTTGTGCTTTTTGGATTTCCTTCCATTCCATTCCCAGTCATTTAAATCTTTTAGTCTAATGTCCTTAAACTTGCATTTTCCCCATCTTTTCCTCTGTTCCATTCATGCTTTGTGAATTGTGTACACCTTAAATGCTATGAGTCAAGTAAAATAGTAAATCCAAAAAAAGAAGAGTGTAAATCCTTAAGATGCTGATGAAACAGTGTAGATTGGATAGAACTTTAAGGCATGTCTCAGTTAAAGTTCATCTAGAATTCAGAGCATCACAAAAAGGCTTTGTCAATTTAAGACCATAAATTAAAAAAAAAAAAAATCAAAGACTTCTTAGGATTTTTTTTAACAGCCACTAGTGAATCCTGTAAATAGTGCAAACACTACTTTTGACATGTAGTCTTCAACATTTCTTTATTATTACTCCCGCCCTTTAAATCTCAAATTGAATCTTTTATTGGTTTCAACTGTGGGTGTGAGTGCGTGTTTGTATAATGAAAACACAAGAGACTAGGTCCGGTTTTAAAAACTCTCTCAGTAACTCTATTTCTGTATTAATGTACAACCGTTGAAAATTACAACAATTTTTTTGTATTTTTTTTCTTTTTTCCCATTTTTTTAAACGATCTATCTATCAACAGCCATTTTCCAGAAGAAAAGTGGACAATGTGAGCAGGAAGAAAAGAGAAATAAAGAGCAAAATAAAGCAAGGGGGTGAATGTAAAGAAAGAAAGAAAGCGTGAGATGAGGGAAGAGAACAAAATAACAGTTTTTTATTTCTGCAGTGGAGTGTTTGAGCAATGTGTGCATGGTGTATGTGTGCAAATGCAATGTTGATGTCAAGAGGTGTTGTAGAGAGTGAATGGTTGAGAGAACACTTGTGGCTTTAAACAATTCCATCATCTGATCATGTTGAGGTGTAAAAGATAGATTTTTACCCTAAAAACAGGCAGCAAAGTCAGAGCAAGAGATAAGTATTGAACCTTTAATTCACTAGCTTTTTGACCATAATGACTAGTAGCTATTGGCTGGCAGCAGAGGCTGGAGCAGGTCAGAATCTGTATACAAAGAAAAGGGAAGGGTGTGTTTATTGTGAAACACTGGCAACAAAATCTAAAAAAGTTGTCATCTACACACATTCATTTATTCTGTAGTATTTTGTGTACATGAACATGCATCAAATGTAGCAAAATATATATATTTCAAGTATTTTGATATCTATCTGGGACTTTAAGGTTCCCGTTTTCCCACAGCAAACACACCAAAAACACTTGGCTGAATATCAAAAAGCTCTTTTATGATAAATTGTCAAAATAATCTGCCATCCAGGTTTATTGATAGTCTTGTCAAGCTGCACCAGTCCCAGTTAATAATAGAGTTTGTTCAAAACAGAACCAGGACAGTAAGCAATTCCACATTTCACACAGAAAAATCAAAGATTAAAATGTTGAGGACTCCTTCAGCCAGTTAATTATGTTTAGTGACGTTTTGCAGTTTATTAGAGGTAGTTGGAGATAAATGTTTGCAGTTTCAGAATATCAACCTTCAATGTTTCAAGCCAATCAAACGTTTGAGGGGTACAACTGCCATCAAGAGCCAGTTAGTCATTATGGTCCTTGTTAAATCACCAAATACAGATCCACAATCTGCTGTCTCCTTAAAGCAATTTTATTATATCGCCATACAAAAAAGCTCCTCTGACATCAGCAGTTTTATTCTGCTTTCATAGAAATAAAGTTTGAGAACAACAGTTGTGACTCCTAACACTTGTTCAGAACATAACAATTTGTTTTGTGGCTGCTCATGTTGGTGTATCAATGCTTGATGTGATATGAAATATACCAACACGCCCACCCTTTCCTGACCTCTTTGATCAGATAAGAAAAGCTGCAGCCAGTATAACTGCAGTGTGAGTAATGCTCCAAAGCCAAAATCTGTAAATGAGCTGAGAATGACAGTGAGAAAAGGGGAGGGGGGGGGGGTACAATCGTGCTATTCTGTGACCCTGCAGCATTGTGGGAGTAAGAGAGAGGGGAAACCAAAAGAAAGAAGCAAATGAGGGGACTGCATCAAGGGATGGTCATGGAAGGAAGCAAAGGTAGGAAGGTGGGAGATGCTGGTGCTTTGCAGTCGCGATGGAGCCTCAGGTGTCGTGAAAGTCCTTTAGCAGCGTGCGTCGCCTCTGCTCAGCAATGTGCATCTGATTCTCAAGATCCTGTAAAAACATGAAATCGCTGTTAAAATCAGTTCTCCCTAAAAAATAAAAAAGTAAACTTGAAAAATATCCCAAAGTTTTCAGAGTAAGCTGCATGTGTGAATGCAGTTGAATTCTGCAACCCCTGGAAAACATCTGTCTGAACTGATATGTTAACACCTGTAATATTTAGGAAAATCTTGGATAGAGAATGGGTGAGGGTGATAACAATGAAACACCAACTTTGTGACTGATGCAACCCTTGAGCATTTAATGTAGCTGTTCAATCTCCTTCCTTTTACCAGTATGTTCTTTGAATACTTCTAGCTATGTAGCAATTCATGTTGCATTACTGTGAGGACAAAATCTGTCATGAGATCAGATGCTGTTAGGCCATCTTAGATATGCTGAAAACATTAAATGATTCAAGATAAAAACAGAAAAAAATGACATTTTACTAGTTTAATAACTTTTTCAAGACCTTCCCTCATGTTTTAAGACCCTATTGTATCTTTAATGCATGTTTTACTTGATAACATTAGCAACATGAACTCACATATGCTTTGTGCTGATTGTAGGATAAAAATTTGACAACATAGACAGGGCAATGCTGGTAGTATTCCTTCAATAGAAACAGCTATTTGCAAATAAAGTAACGTCACTTCTTGACCTTGTTTTTTTTCTCTCAGAGTGACAGTGGCCATAAGTATAACACTAGTTACACTAATGGAAAATCCATCATAGCCACAGAGAATTTTAATCCCTGTAGTGATATTGAGCTTGACCAATACCTGCAACATTTTTGGTTTGAGTATGATGGCCAGGTCATCAGGCAAGGTCAAGGAATCACATAGTTAGGAAGTTTTCAGGTTTTCAAGTTTCCAAGTACAGTAGCTGTAACTTAGGATTGGGTGGTATCTGGTTTTTAATACCATCACACCCTCCCCAAATTTTACCGGGGTACACTTCTTTGAGCATGCGCAAGCAGAGCGCGCATCTCTACAGGGGCTTCCTATAATCCAGTATCAAAATGCTTTAGCCCAAAAAAACGTTTATAGGGTGACGTTTACAAGAGCGCTGGAAGTGATTTACAGGTGAGCATTGTTCTCACAGAAGTAAAAAGTTACTTCAGAGCACAGGTGCAAACGTTTTCCTCTCCACACAGAAGTGCACTCTTTCCTCTCTCTTTCCTCCCCTCCCCTCCCAGAGCTAATTTGAGAAATAATTACCAAGTATTATCATATAAGATCCAGGAATTATAAGCAAAGTTCAGTGTGCTTTTAAACAGATAAAGATTGGCCTTAAATATTATTTCCGCATAGCACAAAAATGCAGAGATCCGTCCTGCTGCGAGTTAACTTTACACTGCATTCCAAATTATTATGCAAATAAATTTTTTCTCTGATTTTCCTAAATAGCCGATGCAAATGACAGTATCATTTTCAAGTCATTAACAATTAGAGCATAATTTAAACTTTACTGAACAAACCTCCCAATGATAACGTTTTTTTTCAAAGATAAAAAAAAAAATTAAAGATGCACTGTTCCACATTATTATGCACAACAGAGTTTAAAACATTTTATAGGTAGTAAAGAACTGAAAATGATCGTTTGTTGAATCTGCAGCATTAGGACGTCAAATTTACTGAAATCAAAAGCTATTTCATTCTAAAACATCTTAACAGGCCAAGTTTCATGTTAACATAGGACCCCTTTTTGATATCACCTTCACAATTCTTGCATCCATTGAACTTGAGTTTTTGGACAGTTTCTACTTGAACGTCTTTGCAAGATGTCAGAATAGCCTCCCAGAGCTGCTGTTTTGATGTGAACTGCGTCCTACCCTCATAGATCTTTAGCTTGAGGATGCTCCAAAGGTTCTCAATGGGGTCAAGGCCAGGGGAGGATAGGATCTACACCATGAGTTTCTCTCCTTATAAGCCCATAGCAGCCAATGACACAGAGGTATTCTTTGCCGCATGAGACAGTGCATTGTGATACATGAAGATAATTTTGCTATAGAAGGCACGGTTCTCCTTTTTGTACCATGGAAGAAAGTGGTCAGTCAGAAACTATATACTTTGCCGAGGTCATTTTCACACCTTCAGGGACCCTAAAGGGGCCTACCAGCGCTCTCACAATACCATCCACAAGTTTCCTTAAAAAAAAGAAAAATTGAATGTATATGACACTAAAATTCTATCTGCATAATAATTTGGAATGCGGTGTATAGTAAGCTTATAAATGTTACAAAATACTTTAGTGCCTAATATAACCGATTAGCAATGATTAACATCATCTTTTTTAACATAAAAAGGGGTAAAATAAGTTTGAATGTTTTTAAAACCCTTTGATGGTTTAACTGTGCCTGCTGTTGCTGCTGGAGGATGCAGCGTGTGGTTATTAATAAACTCCATAATTTAGACATCTACACTCAGAAAGAAGAATTTAAGAAGAATTAAAGTACTTTTAAATTTGCATTGTTATGGATCATATAACAGCCAGCAGTGCACATTTAACAATTTGCCATGCAGGGCTTGTGCCAGGCCATGGCCAGTACATATGTGTGTGTTTATCGTTTGCCAAAATTGGCCCAACATTGTTAACAGGAGTTCTGTTCACTTCTAAAGCATCTTCACATGGGAATGGACACATACTCTTAAGACATTAATTATAAGCATGCACTTTTTACGCAGTATGGTCTTCATGATGGTAATAAAAGCAACACTGTGAATATCTTTTAATACCCCGGCATAGGGGACCACCCATTCCTACCGTGGCTCAAACAACTTTGCAAAAACTTGCAAGCACCCATCCTTGACATGCATACATCACTGATCACAAACAGTTCACTCATTAGCTAGAGACACAGGAGAGCTTTCAGGATGCACTGACAGCTCAGAATAGAAGAGCACTAAGCAATGTTGGATCTGGTGGAGTGTCACAGAACATCCCATATACCGTGACCCACTTTTGGGTCCCAACCCACCAGTTGAGAACCACTGATCTATGTCATCTCTGGATAACAGAAGAATTCATCCTAAGGGGGATATTAAAGTCCATTCAGTAGTTCTCACCCCTCTATCACTGGCGCTGAGCTCCCCCTCGCCCCCCACCACTCCTCTCTCGTAGCTGTCGGCCCGCTCCACCTTCCACGACAGGTTTTCTATCTCGGCTTCCAGCTGAGCCTGCTGGTACTCAAACTGAGGAGAAGAAAAGTGAAAATAGCAATGATTAAACCTACAGTATACCTCAGTTAACTCGGCTGATTTGTGACTTAACAGGGGCTACAATAAGAGTCAGATGGTAGGCAGAAACCAATATCACCATTCGTACTGTTACTAAATTATTAATGTCAACCCATTTTCTGCAATACAGATAGTAGGACATTAGTTTCTTACCAGTTTCTTTCTTGGGCCTGACTCCATGTAATAGGCGTAAGGGTATGTATACTGGAGTGTGTAGCGACACTGTAAATAAGAAGACAAGACACATGAATGTGCAGTACAAATGTTTGGGAAGTATTCTACTGATGTGAAGCTGAGCTAAGAATAAGAAAGGTACCTTGACAAATGATCAATGACATTTTTACACTATCAACTCAAAGGCAGAAACTCATAGAGATATGATTTATTAGACTAAAGTTTGGTACTAAGGGTGCTACTTTTTAAGTAATGAAAGACAAATTAAATGACATTTGACTTCTGAAATCATACAAAGGAAAGAAGACATTACTCATGCCTTTTCCCCAGAAACACTGGAGAAGTGATCAGGTGACTAAAGACAATTTCAGTTCCAGTAATTCAAATTCCTTGAAACGCTGCTGATGACTGAGTGACATTTTGAAATACGTTGTTCCCAGAATGAAATGTGTGTCTAAATTTTTATGATCTGACAGAGAGCACTCGATTTGTGTTAGCACCTATAAGCTCACTGCTCAATTCAATTAATGCAAAGACTGATCAATATCCAGTTCCTCTATCATATCTAGCAGAATTGCATATCAGGTATTGAGTACCTTAGCCAGTAGCTTTGCAGCGTTATGCAGGTACTGCCAATCAATCCAGGTTCCCAAGTTGTTCATCACCCTCTCCTGAATCTTCTCCTGGATCCTCTGGTATGTCTGAGCCTCCAACTGCAGAGACTTGTTGTGATTCTCCCACTGGTGGGACAAAGATTAAAAAAAGATTCAGTCAAATCATTAAAATTGAGCAAATATTGCTACAGTAAACCCAGAGCAACATGGAATTTAAACTGTTTTTAGGTTAATGAAATGTTCAGTTTTTCATTTTCAGTTAGAAGAATGGCTTTTCTGATAATGTCTCTTTAATCTAAGAGTCCAGGAGGAAATCTCTTAAAATTTTCTTTCATCTGGTCCTACTTTATGAAAGGAGGGGTTTGAGTAAAAAATTTCAAACAGACTCAACAGATTTCCCAGTACAATAAGGACACAAAGAGTGTTTAGTTTTTACCCTTTACTGTGAACCATAACCATACAACTTTGAATTTACCTTTCACTCTTAATGAAGTGACTTTTATGATGAGGTTATTGAAGATAAATTAAAAAGAGATAACAACGAAACAGAGTCTCACCCTCTCAAAGTAGAAGAGGTATTTCTTGAGGGCCTCTCTGGCCTGAGCCTGTTGGCTCTGGTTGACTATATCAGGGTTTTCTTTGTAGCGACTGCACTCGTAGTATTCACTGCCGTGGGTCTTCCAATCGCCGAGACACATCCAGCAGAAGTCTTCCAGGGGCAGAAAACAGACATCATTGACTGCATATTGCTTACATGCATAACACAGAAAGACAGTGAGAGATATTTTTATGGCTAGTCCAAAGTGGCTGTGGATGTTGGCAGAGGTTAGCAGTATCTCATCAATATTTGCCAATGACTAAACCCAGTTTTGTTCTTCCTACATTCCTAGCCTGGTTAGAAAAATCATTAAAAAATAATTTAAAAAGTGTACAAACTATCTAAATAAGCTTTTTAAAATGCTTTTTTTAGTGTATAGCAATAAAACTGAATTTCTTCTGGTTGGCACTAAATCCACACTCTCAAAATGTAACAGTTTCTCCCCATCTATTGACAACTCCACGGTCCCCCCTTCCCCTCAGGTTAAGAGTCTGGGTGTCATCCTAGACACTACCCTCTCCTACTCTACCCATATCTCCAACACCACTCGGTCCGCCTATTCCCACCTTCGTAATATCAACCGTCTCCACCCTTCACTCACTCCCCAAAGCACAGCTACCCTTATCCATGCCCTTGTTACATCCCGGTTAGACTACTGCAATTTTCTTCTGTTTGGCCTTCCTCAGAAATCCATCCATAAACTCCAACTGGTCCAGAACTCAGCTGCCCGTATCCTCAACAGAACCCCCTCTGCTGACCGCATCACCCCCATCCTCAGACAGCTCCACTGGCTACCGGTCCCTTTCTGCATGAACTACAAGATCCTACTCCTCACATTCAAAGCCCTCTATAACCTGGCACCCCCATATCTCTCCAACCTCCTCCAACCATACATACCCACCCGACTACTGCGTTCTTCGTCTGCCAACCTCCTGTCATCTCCCCCTGCCTGCCTGTCCTCCATGGGGGCTAGAGCTTTCAGTTGCTCTGCCCCCCACCTCTGGAACTCACTCCCTCCTGACCTCTGCTCCACTGAGACCCTCTCCATGTTCAAAACCCAGCTCAAAACTCACCTCTTTAGCCTTGCCTACCCCACCTGATCCATGTCTTTAATGTTTCTTTTATCATGTCTAGTTGTTGCTTTTAGACTCCTTAACAATTTTTTATTATTATATTACTGTTTTGCTGATTGTTGTCTGTAAGGTGACCTTGAGTGTCAGAAAGGCGCCCACAAATAAAATGTATTATTATTATTATTATTATTATTATTATTATTATTTTTAATCATTCAGTGATCATTGTCATGCAGTAGAGGCAGATGGCGTTTTTGTGTTACACATCATGCCACTAGGTGGGTGCAAAGTGCCTCATAGAAAAACGAGTTCACGATTTCCTGGATCATAATAGAGGTTGGAAAGTACGACAGACTCCTTACCGTGTTTGCACTTGGAACATTGCTGAAATGAAACAGACACAGGAGCAAATTTAGTTACTGGGAATGAAACCTGGAAAAACAAGCATGAGTCACACTTTAACACTAACTAAATGTGATCATGTCAACAGTTCAAACCATTCTGTTCTTGTTTTGACACAAAATCTAATTTTCACATGGCTTCAAAACTGTTAATGATTCAGAGAAGCCAGCATGTAACATATCTTTGCTGGGGTGATTTAATCAAGTGTGACACTATTAAAGCTGAGCACTTCGGTTCACAGAATGTGGGTACATTTTTAGCATTTCCTGTGTTCTGTGAAAGTGTGATTTTCAGCTCTGACTCACCATGTGATTGCACCCTCCGTTCTTCTCAATGCAGATATTGCACTTAGGACACTAGAAGAGATCAAGAATATTTACATTAGTAACAGCTTACACCATTATGTGACATAAAATAGACCACATATACTGTTATGCTGTTGTAAAATAGTCATGTCAGAGTACAAAACTGTAATATGTGTGCATGTTGTTACACCAGTGACTGTGTGAGAGTGTATCAGTGCATCTGTAGATTGATCATACATCTTTAGTGTGCGCGCTGATGTAGTTTGCTGTCTCTGAGTCATCTGCACATTTGGTCAGCCATTTTCGGATTGTTGCACAGTCTGTGGGTGCGTGGTACATCTGACGGCATTTAAAACTGAGACAAAGTGAAAGAGAAAAGACTCACAATTGTACATTTTCGTTCATTTAAGTTAAACAAAATAAAAAACGTCAAACTATCTTTAAATTGAAATTTGTGCAGGTGTCCTACCAGAAGACTTCACTGCAGCGACTACACTGCACCCGGCGCGCCCGGGGCTCCTGCACTTTGATGACAATAGGACAGTCTGCACCCGGGCACAACTGCAACTGGAAGTGACTCTGTGGAAAAAAGCAGAAGGGTCAAATTAAATGAAGACTATCCATGTCAAAGCATCATGATAAATTAAACTGTTCCTGAAGACAACTTGATGGAAATTTTAATGCAAGAAGGTTGTTTTTCGAGGGTCCAAATAAACTTCTGGGATGACCTACTTGCTCAGAGAGTGGACAGTGATGCTTAGTTTAAAATGTTTAACAACACTGAACTTTAATACAAAATCTCAGGAGGACTGCCCCTGAAATCCTTCTGAGTCTTTTGGTCACATTTGTACCTCATAGTGAAAGATAATCCCTGTCAAGCAGGAGGAGGCAGCACCTGGCGTACAAACCAAAATGAGGAAGTAGTGGATGAAGCAACAGAGCCAACTGTATTATGCCAAGATGATGTTTTGCCTATCAATCAGTGCGACCTACAATTTATCAGTCACAGTATCAACAAAGAACATACTGGTGAACAGAAAACATGAAAAAGTTATGTTATGTGCAATTAGACAACACTCTGTTTAAGCACTAAATGACTAAGGTCTTGAAGTGTCCAAAGGATATTAATATCCCCACCCTCTCTTGCTCACTGGCGGTGAATTTTCCTCAACATTTCCTGCTGCATTCACATATCAGCCCACCCTGAACTCCAGTGGAAAATATACTGGGGGGGGGGGGTCTGTAATAAGTCATGTTAAAAACAGGGTGAAAATTGGAATGTTTGAGTTCATCTCATCAAGGAAAAAAGGAAAACTTCTGGGAGTTTTGCCCTTGTGAAAAAGGATTTTGTAACCTTGATAGCTGCTGAGACACGCAGAGGAGGGGGTGATCTAACAGAGAGGATTCTGTTTTAATGCTCTCTGAAGGACATTCAAAGGTTCACTAGTTGAAACAAACACAAGGGTTTACTGAGTGTCCCTGTCCTTCTCATTTCCTTCCCACACGCCTCTGTTGTCTTATTTGCTATACATGAAGACTCTGTCGCAGCATCTGTCAGCAAACAGTCTCAGTACACACAGACTGACGCGCAAATACACACCTCAACGTAGTCTCTGAAGAGGTAGCGTCTGTATTTGTCCTTCAGCTCCTCTCCTGGCAGCAGCGGCAGGACAAAATCTTCTGGCATCTGCAGGGAACAGTCCTGAGCCATACACGAAATACCTGAGAAAACAAATACACAGACACAAAAAAACCACCATTACTATTATTTTTGAATCATGCAAAGATCATAGTAATATGCATCAATAAACTATAGCCATCATTTAACTTTATGGGTAAAAAATAGCTCTTATGCTGTAGCATTTGGTGTAGGCTGCTGGTTTCTAGTGTTACATTGACCCAGAAACTTCATTGGGGTCAACCGTCATCATGCGCTTGTCCTTCATACGGCTGATAGAGAAATGTTTATCAGGCTCAGAAGGACTTGTTCATGTGGTAGTACTTTATCAGAGAGAAAGCAGCACAGGGACCCACAAGGGCTTAGAATATACAAATATACTCATGCACAAAGACGCAAAAAGAAAAGTACTTAAGCTCCCACACACTTCAAAATGTAAGGACGGGGAGTCTGTTACACTGTATGCACATTACCACACACATAGAGTACACAGTACAGAAATGATCCATGTACACACCCACACACTGATCTGCTCTACTGCTGACACAAGCACACTTCTCCTCCAGAAACATACACACAGTATTGGACTAAAGCAAGAGTGATCCTGGCTGATTAATTTTACACCAGATTGGAGTCATTATCATCTATTACTAATATTACTGCCTATATTCATGGCTATTTTCTTGGATTTTACACATTCATAAAACTACACACACAGACGTTCTAAGAGACTCGTGTAGCAGGTCTCTTTCAGTCTGCACTGGCATGGCAAGTTCAAACACATGGGGTAGAATACATACAAAAAGGATCAGAGGCTGAAACTGTGATAAAACCTTGAGCTAATAAAACACACAGAATAAATACAGACATACAGCTGCATGTAAAGACACTGACCAACTGCATCTAACAAACTGTGAGTCACACACTAATACCGTCCTTGATGACACACACCAACTCTGTACTCACCCACTCCCATGCCATCTTTGACTAGCACAGTGCAGTGCTGCTCCCAGCATGCTTTGCAGAAGGAATGCTGGCAGGGCAGTGCCAGCAATGAGTCTCTTCGTACGACCTGTAGACACACTCCACACTGGAGGGACTGAGGGGCCTAAAAGAAAACAGGCAAGGAAATAATGAACAGCAACTCAGTCATAAAATATACGGGGCAGACAGCGAAGGCGCTCAGTGTTAGGGATGCTCTGATAACACATTCTTCCAAACCAAGTATAAGTACTTATATTTGAGTACTCACTGATAAGGAGAACAAATATGAGTAGTTAATAAAACCCTAAATGTTCTTAAAATTATTTTGAAGCCCATTTTTCTCTTCAGATAATCTTCATCCCTCAATCTGTTAGTACACAGTTTTCATTCTCCTCTAATAAAAAATAAAAAATCACCAAACTGCAGACACGACTCCAACCTTGACTGCGTACTCACATAATGTGAGTCTAACACCACGCTTTGGCATGATACCTAGGACAGTATCTGCAAGATTTTGAGTATTAGTACGAGTAAGGCTTGGTATAGGCACTGACACTAGAATCAGTATCTGAGCATACCAACTTATTATACATTTTATACACTAATTTGTGTGTTAAATGTAAAAATGTACAATCAAAATTACATTTTAAACACTAATATTGAAATGAAAATGAAGACATGTCCTATTTCATTTTTGAGGATTTTTTTAAGATGATCTTTTAGTCATGCCCTTTAGGAAATATTTGGAGGGAAAAATTAGGAGGAGCTAGAGGGGGGTGAATGTAAGAGTCACTTAAGGGCAAGGGGCAAGAAACTACATTTACTCTCATTACTGGAATTTGGTAGCATTTGTATGCTTACAAACCTAACTAAAATAAAATAAAAATTGAGACAAAATATCCTTAGTTTTAGTCTTTGACACAACCGTACAGACTGGCACCTACACCCAAGTCTGGGGAGTGTAAAATTGTCTGATCTGATTGGTTAAGACTTCACACAGTGGTAGATTTATGTCTGGAGTTGTATTCAAACATCATCTTTAATTAATAAAATGATAAGTGAAGAATAGCCCATTTGAACATGTTTTTAAAAATGTATGACGTTCACTAAGCTCGACATGTATCCGAAAAAACTAAACCTAACGCTAAAACGAATAAAAACTAAACCAAAACGAAGTGTTTTTCCATAATAAAAACTAAACTAACAAACCAGTAGTAAAAACATATTAAAACTAAACTAAAATTGAACACAGAAAGTGAAACGAAATGAAAATAAAAACTAATGAGAAATCCAAAACTATTATAACCTTGCAAGTTGACAATGACAAAAAGAGGAGGTCCAAGCTCACTATAAACTGCATAAAATTGACCAAATGTTTGTTTTTAGTGTACCAAATGGTGTTAAGAACAGGGTATATGCAGGAATCTTGAAGTTAATTTTAATACCTTTTTAAGACTTTTTCAAGACCTTCTCAAAGTTTTTTAATACCTCACCGCCACTTCAAGCTGTAACCATTTACATCAGTGATATTTTTAACTTAACAGTTTTAGTTTGTGATAAAGACTATATACAACAAAGCTATAAAGCTATGATACAACAAAATTCAAAGAGGCTGGGATAGTAAATCTTTGTGCTTCTGAATTTCCACCTGCCTGTTCATCTTTGTTTTTTAATAAAAATAAATAAATTCACACACTTTTACGATGTTTTTGGGACTCAAACTCTTGGACAGCTAATTCAGAAAAAATACTTTCAAAATTGAAGACTTTATAAAGTCGTGATAAGACTTTTTAATACTTTTTAAGGGTCTTCCCAAAATTGATTTATCACCTTTTAATACTTTTTAAGACCCTGCGGATACCCTGAGAAGCACATAGCGAGAAAAATCTAACAATCTAATATCATTGATAAGTGTTGTTTAATGCATTTTAATGCATTATGGTCCTTTTGATTTAAAATAAGTAATTTAAAAGAACAGAATATTGCAGAAGACTGATGACATATCAGGAGATTGAAGGGTCTTTTCCCATTTTGTGGGGGAAGATATCCCCACTACCCCTTGTAACTCTGTTTCAAGGGGCAATAGGGTACTAGAAACTAAAGGGTAGAGGTCAAAGCTAAAAACTTAAGTTTCCACATTGCATCTAAAATGTGTGGTTATACTACAATTTATTACTGTGCCTTTAACTAAACAATATGGTTGGAGACTTTTATTCTCTTGATATTCAAGATGAAGGAAAATCACATCTTACTTTTCAACCTCCCTGGGTTTCAAAAATCACTGAGTAAACATTGAATCCTTTATTCATTTCTATTTTGAGTAGACTTATACATCAGTAATTTAACATCTAGTTATGTAACCGTTCATCAAAGTAAGTACACTTTTACTTAAATACAATATTCTTGGGTATACTACTTCCACTTTTGATAGCTCTGCCCATGAAGCCTACACTCTAAAAGCCACCCTGCTAAATTTCACTGCTTTAAAAATGTAAATCACAGGAATGTAAAGTGAATATTTTTTTTGTTCTCCAGTGTATCAGTATCTTTAAAGATGCTGAATGTTTAAAAGTCACAGAATGCCAGAAAATATAACATTACCCTCATCTTACATGCACCCCTTGCACTGTAAAATTCATATGCAGCTTTGCAGCTGGTAAAAATTGATTATATCCATGTATCTGTAAATCTGGAATGCCATTACATGGTTTATCTTTATTGGTCTCACTTATTCGGCACCTTTCCAATCGGTGAGACCATACCACAAATGCAAATGGACTTAATGTGTGATTCCTGTACACTGAGAGCAAAGCTAACCAGAGTCAAATTCATTGTTTGTGTTAACATATTTGGCCAATTAAGCTGATTGTGATTTTATTACATGTCTATTACTCACAGTGACTGATCTGCAGGTGCTGCTGGGCTGAACAAGAGCGTCTGACAACAGCAGAGATGAGTTGGACTTATATCTGTGGAAAACACACAAAACCAAAGGTCACATTAGACTGAGATATAGAGACAATCAGGACAGAGAGGAATAATGCAGACAGCTGACAAAGAAAAAAGTTGCAGAGGATAATAAGAGGCAGACGAAAGACAGATTTAAAGAACAAAAGAGGGGTCAATGAAAAACAATGACAGCAGCAACGTGAGGGAGAGAAGAACACACTTGCCTGTCCAGTATTTGTGAAACCTGCCAGTGAAAATGCACCAGGATCAGTTTTGCTACTGCTGGTAAAACCTGAGGGAGACCAAGAAAAGGTGAATGAGTGAGAGACCACATTTGTGTTTAACTATTAATTCAAACTAAAAGCAGAAATGTTTGTTGATTCAGCAGTCCTGAACGTCAGGAAACTTTTCTTCTTTCATCTCTGATTTATTTCTGTTGTTTACCTTTTGTTTTATAGATTAATACAAAGACTAAACATTGAGGTTATTATTTTTAAGTGTAAAAAAGAGTGAGCTACTGATTTATAAGGTATCCGAGTTATTAAAAAGATTGTATACATACATACAAGACACTGTTTCAAAACAAAAGGCTGGACTGGCTCATGTAGTCCAGTCAGATTTGTTGCCTTCTGAAGACTTAATGCATCCTCTGTTGCTGTACTCTGAATATTAGATGAGGAAGGATGATAACTCTGTGAGAAAGCTATATGGCACTACTTTAGAGTATCACCTTACACTAAAGACAAGACAAGCCTGAAGGTAAAATGAATCTGGTAAAATGACTGAAATGTTTTCTTCTTCCAGCCTACTGCCAACAAGAGAAACACAGCTCCACTGGGAGCAGCAGCAAACAGAACACTGTGGTCTTGCTGTGCTGGTCCCAGGTGTGACTGTGTGTAACTGTGAGTGTGAAGTATGGTGGGGCTGCATAACAGCCTGCAAACTACAACAAGTTACTCTGAAAAAGTCATTATGCTGCATGAAAGGCTAATTTAAAGATGATATATTAGCTGATGATGGCTGATATTCACCCACCCACAGCAAGAATGCATTAATATTAATGTTTGCACTCAGAAGGATGTAAGCTGTCAGGGCGACATTACAATTAGCCAGCTGTGCCTGTTCTATCCATTTAAACTACTTAAAGCAAATGATTATAATACAATCATAATGCTCTTAAACAACAAAGTGCAGCCATGCAAAAAAACTGTTGTAAACTTCAGGGAAATTAGAACTATTATGATGTGAAACTGCAACGCTTTCCTCTTTTTTCATAGGATACTCAGAAGTTTTTGTAGATAATAAGGAGACTTAAGTCACTGAAGAAACTCATAAAATATAAAAATCAACAGTTAGAAATGATATTTGTATGGTACTTGTTACTCTAGATGCTGAGTCAGTCTCTTAACATGCCCAAACACACTCACAGTGACTGGAACAGAAATAGTATAATTGAAATATAAAAAACACTCGTGGTGACAACATTTGAAAACTCTAGTTTCTGTGTCTTGTGGTTAACACAAACAATAAAATCTCAAATCTGTCATTCCTCACAACCAGAAGCCAGTGTGGTTGTCGTAAATTCTATACCTCCAGCCCTTAATGGTGTCTTTGATCAGACACTGAAATGTAAGCTTGAAAAAGGTTGGATAATAGTTGCAGTACCAGAATAAGAGTTGTAATAAAATCATTATTCCACTTCATGCAATCCTCTTATGACCAAAGCAGAGAAATGTGTCAACTGAAAATGTGTGCTCAGCCAGAGTCTGGTCTGCTTTTCACAGAGTAGGAGGCGACAGAAAAACTTACTGAGACAAAACAGAGCAAATGGACTTTCTTATTCCCCTTGTTCCATCTTCTAAAGTACACACTACATTATAGTGATAGGCTATTAAACACGTTTTGATATCAATAATGATTTAGGCTTCCTACAGTCACAAAAACAAGATAACTGAACAATTAGTATGCCACGTTGTGCTAGTGTTGTAGTGTTCAAACTTTATTTTCACAAGGGACACAGAGAGAAAAAATATAAAGATGGAAGTAAATTTAAATTAGTAAAACCAATCCAATGGTTGGGTAATCTAAAGGTTCAGGTATGCTTAGTGACTGAATATGCTTACCAGTAAATAAAAAACAGCCCACATCATAGTTTTCTATTAATGACTGACAAGGCAAACAGCCAATTGCTAAGGATTTTGGGTTCAACTAAAAACTTAAGAAAAACCCCGCGCACTGCCCAACTTGCTTTAGAGAGATTATTTATTTGCAAGACCATCATCAGGCAAAAATTTCAATAAAAGGGAAGGAACATCTCATATAGGAAGTAGCCACACACCTGCAACCAACTTCTTATCATGACATCAAATATCAATCATTAAGTTAACAAAACAAACAACAAACATCAGCTTCTTGATTGAGAGAGCAAATATGATGAAAGGCTACTAAACATCTTAAAACCACATGCAATTTTCAACATGTATGTATTTAATAATGTTAAATAATGGGACTGAAGGTCCCAAAAGAGAGCAATTTGCAATAAATATAGGAAAACACAGCCCAGTGGAGCAAAAAAGGGGGATTTGTTATTAGTCTAACATCCTATCTATGAACAATCTCCCTAAAGCAGGGATGAATGATATTGGATTTTTGCCAAATCTGATACCCCAATATCTACAGATTCATTGGCAGTGATCATTTTTATGTCAATGATTATTTAGATGTTAAAAAAAACGACCCAAATAAAGAATATAGGATTTTTTGAAACTTATTCTAAAAATGACACTTATTTGCATGACAGTGTCGAACATAACATCTCTGCTGCAAAAAAAAAAAAAAAAAAAAGTATACAGTTATTTTGACTACTATTTCTGGTTAAACAAATATTGCACCTTCTGCAATTTGAAAATTGCATCGGACCATATTGCAATTTAATCTAAATTTCAATTAATTTCCAAGCCCTACTTCAGACTTAAAACTTCAGTCCTTCGAACACAATTTAAGGTTTGAGGATGAACAAAAAAACCAAACTTGAGTCCTTAAAACACACTGATGTTTAAAGAATGAGGATAAACAAAGAAAAAGACCTCAACTGACATAAGTCTGTCGGTCCAGTCTTGAAATTTTTATACATGTGGAAACCGATAATAGCCTTTTTAAGCTAATATCTACCAATACTGATATCAGGCCAATAACACAGTGCATCCTTTACCTAGAGAACATCCAAAATTAGACCTTCCTAAAAACATAAACGTGGAATCATATACACAGAAAAAGACACAAAAACAGGTCACTTGGCTGTAATGATGAGCCTGATTTTCACTGTGCTTATTTACTATGTATCCTAATATTTCGAGTTGGACAGTGTGCGAGAGTTTTCTTTGCTATTTTGTTGAAACATTTTCCTTTGAAACACCCGTCTTAAGAAATAGATGTGTGAAGCAATTTTTTCATCAAGGATTCTGGGGTTGCTAGATTTCAGGCTGGCCCTGGTCAGTCCTGGCTACCACTAGCTCCTGTCAATGACTCATCTCCACATTCAGGTACAAAACAAGAGCAAACTACAAAAAACTTCCAAATTTTTGGGGCAAGTTGGCACTTCAAGATGCTTAGTGTGATCTGCTTAGTAAATTGGACCTTGAGACAAAGCAGATACTGGAGCATATGAGTGTGAGTCTCTCTGCTATTTGCTGCAGCAATCCTTTTGTCTTTATTCATCAGGGCATTATGAATTGTGATAACATTGTTTTGGTTGTCAATGTAAACCATTTCCTTTGTCTAATTTCGTCATGAAATAAGCATGCCAATTCTTATTGTCAAAATGTTTGTTTACAGAATTAACACAGCGGCATCGCTTAGTGTTGAAACATTTGGGGCTTTTCTACTACAACTTTTGGCAGCGCCGAGCCAAACAAAGCCATGCTGATTTATTTTTCCATCACCAGTTTGGCTAAGCCAAGCTGCGCAGAGCCACACTCAAAGCAAGCCAGCCCCAACTCCAAGCAAGCCGCGCTGACGTCAAAGCAGTTTGCAGGGTGCGATTTGGTGGGGGATTTATCCCTTCTACTACTGACACTCCTTCCATGATAAATTTTCAGCCCACAGGGAGACAGGATATTCTTTACCCCTGCCTCTGCTCCAGCTGTCTATAATGCTGTTACAGTGGTGGTCTAATGTCAGCATTCACTGTGTGACTTAAACATTAATAACACAAGACCAAAACTCAAGATTTTTGTGTTCATACTATGGTCTGATAGTTGCGCAGGGCTGGAGTTCTCACACTGATGAGTGAAATCAGGAAGGACCAAGCACAGATCCAGGATTACAACTTTTTCTGCACCTACTATTAACAAAAGTTTGACCCTTTCCCCTTCTTATAGACATATAAATTCCAGACATAAAAAATTAAATGCTGGAGATGTTTGAGCAATTAGCCCATGGCATTGTCAGTCTTTGATTTATTAACTGGCACTAGTAAAGCATGCTGTTCTCACTGCCCAATCCAAAAATATGGTTGTGTTCATTTTCTGCTCTCTAGAGACCCACAAATCAATGATCAGAAGACTGTTCTCAAACACCTAATGCAGGAAAAATCTCTCCTTTTGATGGTGAGCGTGAATTATTGTTTGTTTATTGAACACGGGAAAAGAGAGAGAAGGAGAGTGAGAGTGAATGTGAAAGAGCAGTGTTCAGCGCTGCCAGTCTCCAGTTTGATTTTTACTTTAAACCATGTAAAGTTAGTCAGACCAGACAGTGTAGAGAAATCAAGGAGGGCTCAAAACACTGCACCATCTGCTCTCAAATGGGTTGCTTGAATGTGATGGAAAAGCAAATCCCCTGCCACGCTGGGCTGCCATGCCGAGTCAAACCAAGTAGAGCCGAACTGCACCATGTAATGGAAAAGCCCCTAAAGAAGTGCAATAATTTCAAGAGCATGATTTATGGTCTAATGCAGACCACATTTCATTTCAGATTTTGCTGTGGAACAATTTAAAACGGGCAATGGTCTGCAGTTGGCCTCTAGGCCATAGTTTAAACACCCCTGGTCCTTTGGTTTGTCATGTGTGGTAACTGCTTGATGTCTTTTTTATTATATAGTATAATTTCACATGTTTAGATTTATTCTATTATTTATTTTCATTCATTGCAAGATTTTGAAAGTTTCCAGAATATACAAACATTGGGAATGCTTAAACTTGATAAATGCATGTGATTCAGATGTAGTGAAATCAGTGAGTAAAACAGCAATCTCAGTATCAATCAAAATAACCGAGACTCTTTTGGTGTTTTTCCCATAGTTGAGCAGCTCTACTCATTGGTATGAAGTTTTTAGTACAAAACACATCCCAAAGCCTCCCTGACATTATTCTGCTCTGAGCTAACTTAACTAACAGTCAATTGTAGACTGTCGACTTAAGGAACCAATCCTGTGCAGAAGTAACTTATTTCAGTCACATGATGAAGCATCACACAAACAGCTGCAGACACAAACTCACCTTCAGTGCAACGGCCACAGTGTTAACCTCCTCCGTCAGCACCCTCTGACTCTCTTTGTAGGTCAGGCATGTGAACAGGTACTCCTCTGGGTCGAAAGAGTCAGCACCCTGTTGCTCCACGTCGCTGGCCACTCCTTCATAATAGTTTGCAATGTCACCCTGATCCTCCTCTTCTCCTCCATCATCCTCATCCTCCTCTTCAGAGTTCACCCCGAAGTCTTCCTCGTTGCTGTCAGATGCCTGGCTGTTCATGTCCACAGACATCCAGTCGACTGAATCAAACGCCCGGACAGGTAGACGGCCCGCCTACCTGTCGGATCCTAATGGTCCTGTTGGCTGAAATGGCTTGTTTGAAGCTCCACCCCCTGTGTCACCCTGCTCCCCCTTCAAACCTGCTTGTGTCACTGAAGGGAGACACACTGCCTTTCTGTGTCTGAGGCGCGTAGACAGCGCACTCAGCAGCAGCGGAAGAAGCAGAAGAAATCACACTCCCCGTCACTCATTTGGAAAGCTGGTTACTGGGTGATCTGAGGAGAAGGAAAAGACTGAGGAGGGAAGAGGAAGAAAGGAGGAGGGAGAAAGGGGTAAACAGAGGAGAAGGGAAATAAGGAAGATGTGCAAGAGAGGGGAAAAGGACAAAGGCAGAAAAATATTTTTTTTTAAAAAGGGAAATATTTATGGGATCAAAGTTGTCTACATCTTCTTGCTTTTTTTCTTATTGCATGAATTTCTAAATTCATACATTTATTCTGGGCATGCCATGCCATGGTTAGTCAATCTCCTGATAGATAGACTGGATATGTATTTCTCATACTTCTTTATCTTTTTTTCTTGATAACATGTCAAGGTTTTTTTTTTAAGTAAAATCAATTTGATCATTTTTATTCTTGTGGCTTGTGGTGAGGAAGACTATCATGATTTTATCTTTTTTGAAAAAGTATGAGCCTTTACCAACAGACATTTCCGAAAATAACTTGAGTCCCCTGAAAAGGCGGTGTTTTTCTAAATGTAAGAAGACCTGACCGTGCATTTTGTTAGCAGAGAAAGACATAAAATCATTTAAAAAAAAAATACAATTAAGCAAAATGGGTTGGCTATAAAAACAGGTAAGGTAAGTCTTCTTTAAACTCCTTTAAAAACTACAATTTTCAACAAAGAGGGCTCCCAAAGTCTTAAGTGGCTCCAATTAATAAGGAGAAATGAGACCTACCTTGGGGATACAAACAGATAAATCAATCGTTTATTACACTACTCTATGAATTATATAAGGTCTCAAAACTTAGGTCTGCTCAGAGTTCGGTTTTTCGTGTGGTTTGAAGCATGGTTTCTGTGCATAGTGTACTCTGCAGCAGAGTTACACAAGCCACCAGACAGCTGTTGCTAAATATTTGGCTCTGCCTGTTTTGCCTGCCTTTTCTACTTAAGAGTTGACCTCTCCTCACAGATTATGTCATATTCCATAAACCAAGCTAGGCTGTATCACCACTGGTGAAAGTGGCTCCTGAAAATTGTTGATTTCTTTGCTGGCTTGAAGACAAGCTACCCTTGATCTAATCAGATCCAAGGTCCCTCTCTCCCTCTTGTTTTTGTACAGCTACACCTATCCTCCTACTGGGATTTTTTTTCTGTGCAACAAACAACTAAAACTCCCCATTCTCACTTCCTTCCAACGGATGATTTTTATTCCCTCTAAATGCATCTCTCTTGGCAGCACTTCTGCAGCTTACAACAGCCACTAAATTTAGATTTGACTTTAGAAAGGCAGCATTTTAAACCAACTTGTGCTCATGACTTGTGTTTATGTTTACCCTGCAACAGAGCAGATCTGTTAAACACGTGCATGGACACAAGGCATGGGTTAAGGCTTAATGTCACGGTTTAGAGGATTAGTTGAAGATGCATTAGCTTTGAGGATGAGGGAAACGGACGAACCATAGAAGAAGTTTACTTGGTGGTGACTGGACAGTTAAACCAAACACAACGGGAATGGGGAAGAAAAAGAATAGCCTATCTCTGCTGGAATTAATACCAACCACACAGAAAACAGCCACATATGTGGACGATGAAAATGACATAGTATGTTTTGCAAACACACTTTAATTTTAAACTTATTCTAAATGTAATTTTTCTAGGTATGTGTTCAACTTGTAAATTATTGGCCAAATATCTCAGTCACCACTCCCAAACTATGTCTTCCAAAATACTTTTGACATGCTAATCAAAAGTAGGCCCACTACTTAACCCTGAATTGAAACATAACGGTTATGAACGTATACTGTGTGATATCTATGCCATTGTTTTACCCTTACATTCACAAGGTCGAGCAGCAAAAGTCCATCCTCTGCGTGTAAATTGCACTGTTGACCATCAGTTCCCTGAACAGTGTGTCCGTGTCTGAATGGGGTTCCCCGAATAAACAGGGAAAAATGTCCCTTCCCATGCTGTGTTTTTAAAGTACGCTTGTTCTCTTTTTCGGCACATGGTGTCCCCATCACAGTCGAGAAAACAGATTCCAGTACTTTGATTGTACAAGACATAGTAAAATTGTGAATGTTGACACTTCGGCGGCTCAGAGTGCCGTCAGGCTTAGTAAAGACATGTGATTTGCGTCCGCTGTGGTCAAAAGACACCGCATCAAAGCCTGGCATCGGTGTTTAAATGTGACTTTGCCAATATCCACCTGGACAGAAAACAAGGTTAGCATTGCATGGCGAGCCTGACACCGGTGCCAGCCTAGCGACAGACGAATGCACGCATTCCGCCCGGTCCAGGCTAAAAATAGGCACCAAACTGGGTGACACACATCTTGCTAGGCTAATGTATCACAGCGACTCAGCACAGGTTTTTAACACGTATTGGGGGATGGGAAGTAACACTTAAGGTACAGACTAGCAGGAAAAGTGTCGGATAGGGTGTTTGAGAGCATTCGTGTTTTGCTCCGTTATTTGTTTTCCAGAAATCACATTAATAAAAATCTGAGAAGTCGCATCACCAGAACGGCTAGCTAACTTACTGTTAGCCGGATTAGCTTCCTGGCTAGCGTGCTGTCAGTAATATTCAGCAGAAAAGTAACGGCATGCCAAAACCAAGTGTTCCACAGATTCAATTTTTAAATACGTTCCTAACACACTAGTAAATGTTTTCAACAAAAAATTAACTCTGCAAAATTTAAGACACAACGCTAGCCAGTTTAGCCACCCCCTAATCGCTCCCTCCCGCTGTGCCTCCGCCTCTAACCCACTCCAGTCCGGGGATTGAGATGTAAACAAGGCCCTCTGGAGCTCGACAATAAACAGGCACATTTACAAAAGCACTACATTAATTTCCCCTGGTCAAAGTCGGTGATATTTACCTCTGAGAGCAGCGTCACTCCTGTCAGCGTTGACAGCCAGAAGAGGTTTTTGTGCGGGGAAACCCAAAGAGCGATTTACAGTGTTCGCTTGGCTGGTAGGCGGAAGATAGATGGTTACAGAGGTACTTATCTGTGACGTCACTTCCGCGTTTTCATGCTGGTCTCCTCTCTATCGGGAAAGATCAGCAACTTTACTTTAAGCATTTGTTTTATCCATTAATTGATCAGCAGCACAGAAGATGCAGGAACCACTTTTCTATTTTGCACTTTTTTGCACTCTGCTTTATAGTACAAGTGGCTTAGATGTAAGAAATCAATGTAAATTTAATGTAGGAGAAATATGCAAAGTCTTTGGTGATTAGACTTTAACATGACTAGTTAATGTTCTTGAAGGGGTAGTGAGGCAAATGGCAGGAATAGGATACCTATGGAGTCTAGACATTGGTGGTGGTATTGATGAAGGATTCAGAGTCAGATGAGTAGTAGACTCCTGATAGGCTGGACCAGGAACCAATGAGGTGGCTTGGCAGAGGCGACTGAGGTATGCAGGATGATATGAGCAGGAGACCTGTGAGGATCTGGACTAGATGCTGATAAACTGAATGGGGTGGCTGGGGTGAAGGAGGGTTGCAGTATCCATTCTGAAACAACTGGCTGGCAGTGAAAGAGAGAATAACAGATTTAAAACACGACAGGTGCATAACGATTGGTCAAACAAGGTTGAGGCAGAATTCAATTATGCTGAGTACTTACTAGAGTGAACACACACAATCAGCTGATCACCAGAGTGGGAAGAGAGAAAGAATGGAAGAAGGGAGAGATATGAACAAGTGGTGACAAATGAATGAGTATAAACAGTCTTCCTGCTTGAGTTATCAATGAGCTCCATTAAAGTATAGAAAATGATCAGTCTTGATCCTGATTATCTTGTCTGCTACTTTTAGGTCATGCAGAGGCATCACTATTATATTCAGTCTGTTCAGGGGCTTTATCTTAAAAGTAAGCTGGTTAGAACCAAAGTAAGTAGATGGCCAGAAGTACAGTAAGTAAGTAGATTTACATTTGTGGAAGCTTTAAGGGTGTTTGTAGTTTTAAGTATGTTGCTCTTAAGATTAGTTAAACATTTTAACCTGGAATAAAATTAAGACTACCATTAAAAAAAGGGTGCATCTTATAACAAGTCAGTATAAGTTTAAAAATTATGCAATAAAAAGCCAGGTACCACTGTCAACTCATAGTTAGAAAGTCCCTGGTTTACATTTGGATGTGAACTGTGATAAATGCAAATTTTGTATCAAATTATCCAATCTCAAACTTGGCCAAGGCAGTCTGATTTTCTTTTCAGTTCAACCAACTATTTTTAATGCAGTTTTTTTATTTCCTTGTGTACTATATGTGCTCCTACATGTACAAAATGTGTGAGCAAATATATTTGCTATATTTCCTTCTCTGTAGTTGTTTCCTCACACTAAATTCATTTGATCATTGTTGTGTAAATGTTGCAATTTTTCAAATTTTCTTCAGCAACACAATAACACACACATTTAATGGTTAAACTTTAGCCTAAGCTTTTCTATTTAGACTTCTTCGTAATTACTTTTGCCTTCATATACTGCAAGATAAGATCATGATGGTTTGTCCCAATTTCTTACAACAACCTCCTGCTGTTACTTTGAGTATTATAGGTGGCACAGTTCTGACTGCAACTTGATGGAAACATTGCACTCAAAGTGCTTTAGCTCTGAAGGAACAGGACAAATGCCTTTATAAACAATGCATTACCCTATGCTGTGCCTCTCAGTAGTGCATGAGAGAGGCAGAAGGTTGTGCCCCTCAGGTTAATGCATCAGTAATTGTTCTTGGGCTGCTCAGAAAGAAGATGCATCAGCATTTAATGCAACACATTTGGTTCACCCATACAATAGCATTCACTATAGTTGTCAGCTGTTGCAGATGCAAATCCACAGACAACTTTGTATTCATGTTCTTTAGTTTGGAGATATCACTTTGGGGCTCATGTAGTAATAATTTCATGTTAAAATGTAAAATGAAACTGGGAATGCAAATACATTCTCCCAGTTTAAGGCATATATGACAGCAGTGTCTACAAAGCTTACATAAGTTGCATACGGTTATACTTGAATGCTAAACTCCTGGGTAATCTCTGCCAGATCAGCATGAGTCAAGATGTTCCCTTATGATCAAATGGGGAAGGAAATGCTACACAACACAATCGTAGCAGTGGTGAATATTTTCATCTTTGTACTACACTGTGTGACTGCTGATCTTGAAACATCTTGAGACATTTTTTTCTGCATGTGTGACATACACACAGAACAAACAGTGTATGCCTTTTGAAAGCATTACAAAAAAACAACAACAAAAAAAACCCCACTGACCTTGTGTAATCCAAGCCAACATGGAAAAAAACCCAAACCATAACAGCCAAATATACACAATAGGAGAGTATAACAATATTTATTCTAGTTGTTTGACTTTTTACTGATAATTGAACAGTCTTAAAAAATACAATCTTACAAAAAAAAAAAATTCTATTTTAAATTCAGCCATCATCTGCTGCGTAGGAATACATATACATACACAAGGTGTGAAAGAGTGACAAAGCTGTGAGGAGATAAAGAGATGTGTGATATGAAGCAGCTGAATGTGAAACACAGAAACACATTAACTGCCATGGATTCAGCAACTTAACAAGGAAAGAGGCAATGGGAAGTAAAGGTTTGTGAGAAGTCACGACCAAGTGAGGGTTGGATAACAAGCCTTTTTAACTTTAGCCTCAGTGATCTTCATTCATAAACTTTAACGGTTCTTCCTGATTCTCTGCCCATCAGTCAGAAAACATGTCCAGTAAACCTCAACAACACAAGTTTTCTGTCTCACTGTATCCATTTTCACAGTGAAAATTCAAGCCAGTAAAAATAGCTGTGCTCTATTTGGCTGGTTGTAGAAAGTGGCTGAACACAACTTCAGTCGTATGTGTTGAAATTCAACAGTAGCAGGCAGTGGAGAGTATGTGGTAGTGATTAATTGTTTCGTAAATTCTGAGATTTAGCAAGTTTTCACGGAAGTTCAGCAATTTTAAAGCAAAAATAAACACATTTATCAGTCAGTAATGTTGTCAGTGGTCTGGATTCACGGTATATATACATTATTTTTGCTAGGCCATCCAATAATTCAGGTCTGCACACACATTTTCTGTTTTGTGAACTGAAATGTTGAAAATGATCAAAGCATACCAACTGAATAGTTCTAAGAGGGCCTAGTGTCTTTATGTCATTCTTAACATTTAAAATTGTAAGGACACTTTATTCACATTGCAGTTAATTTTTTTCTCATCAAGAAAATCTGATGATGACACAGTTTTCAAGGGCATGTGTCAACTTGCTGGATTTGATAATCAACTTAAGTGCCTTTCTCCCAATGTTGTGGCATGTACTGAAATTCCATTCAGCTATCATACAAATAAGCTAAGTATTCAGAGGTACTGTATGTATGTACAGTAATGAGGAGACAGACTTGTTGAATGCAGGAATATTCAGTGTTGGAGGTAACAGATCAATCTGAAGATCAATTTACTATGATCTTGCTTTCTGTCTCTCAGGAAAAAGGTCCAGATAGGATCAAATCTGTTCCACCTGAGGTACACTTTATCCTGCTCATAAGGTTACTGTCTGCACCAGTCAGATAAGTGCCTTTGTTCTTATCAAAGATGATTTAACAAAGCCTGGGAGCAGTTTTGGATTTCTGACATCACACTTTCTCAAAGGGGAACATGTGTTTCTCTTGTCCTCTCTTTTCTCGTTTTGTTTTTGCCTTTTTCTTCAGTCCACTGATGCTCCCCTCATCCTCCTCTGCTTGTCTATTCTGGGGCCAGGACATGGCTAGTGTTTCAGCGGCAGTCTTTGCTCCAGGACTTCCATCTCCAACTGCCTCTTCATCAGACGAAAACCCCCCGGTCTCCTCTCCTTGAGTCAGGCTTGCCAGTCCCTGGTTCTTCTTGCTGTAGCGCTGCTTAAGCCTCTCTCTGATCAGAAGCCCTTTCACCAGCAGAGTCCAGTTAGATATAGCCCTCTTTTCCTTCTTCTGGAAAATGGAAGAAAATGACCTGGTTACCTGATGTTTTAGTTCATAACAGTATTATTAAATGAAAAGTTCTGCTTCATAAAATCCCAAGTGGAACTCCAAGTTTGTGTCAATTTTAGTGCCTCCACTGACAAAATGATATATCTGATCTCTTCTGGTGACTGCGCCCTGTTTAAAAGTGGGCTGTGTTTTCTGTCTCAGTATATCTCATCCTGCTTTCTTAAAACATTTAGAAAACATAGCCCACACTGTGAATATTTATCTGAAAAATTTACAGACTTGACATAGAATTGTAGAATCTGTAACATCGAACAACCGTCCAGATTGTGGGCATGGGAAGCACTGGTTTTTTTTAGCACATTTGAGGTCCAAGCTGTATTGACCGATTATGTAACAACAATGATATTCTTGCTAATAAACTACAAGTTCCCTTAAGCAGTACTTTAACAATAACTTACTGACATCTACGTATGTACAGATATCTGATGGATTAAACATTTAAGTTTGAGCTACAAATCTGACTAACAATGTGTTTAGATTTTCTGATGACCTAAAACACTTCACAAGTTATCAATCTGGCCTACATTCAACAAACAGTTTAAAGCTTGAATTTTCTCCTCTCAAGGTAAGCCTTGACAAAGCTTGCATGTTTAATAATGACAGATGAACTTCAGAATGTTAAGAAACTCTGTTGTTAAAGAATAAACTCTGTATAAAGAATATAGAAAAAAGTCAGTCTTGTTCCTGATGACGTTGTCTGTTATTTTTTGTGAAATAAAGGCATCACGTTTAACTTCTGTTTGTATAACTTCTGTTTGAGCTAGAACTCCTACGTCGGGCTTTAACTTGAAAGTAAGCTGGTTGGTAACAAAAGTCAAAGGTTTTTCATGGTTGGAAAGCAAAACTAGGAAGGAAATTAGTATTGCTTAAAAACCTGAAAAAACAACACACACACACACCTCTTTCTCCTTCTGTTTCTGAAGCTCTTGTTCTTCCACCCAGGCCCCTCTGAGAACCTCCTCATGTTCCTCACAAACAATGTAACCGTCAGTCCTGAAACACACCAAAACATTTTCCCTACATTTAGCATGATCTCTTAACAGCCTTTTTTTTTTTTAACTCTCTTTTGTTGCTAAAGTAGTGAATCCTTGACTAACTGTCAGAAGATTTCCATTTATACAGACTTGAAGTGTGTCTAATATTCTGAATGTCAACCCGGTGCTCTGAAAATTAGGGCTGAACGATTTGGGAAAATTACTGAATTGCAATTTTTTTCCCCAAAAATTGGGCTTGCAACTTCATATGTGATTATTTTTCAGGTTTCTTATCTTGTGTATTTTTTGACCAACACAAGTAATAAATTATTCTATACTATTAAAAACACGGTATTAGAAAGAATAAACCAGGGCCGCACAATTTTGGAAAATTATCTAGTTGTGATTCTTTTGACACATATTGTAAATTTGGTTTGAATTTTTGCATTGAAAGGGAATTACGTCACATATTTTGTTGCTCTGATTGGAACATAGAGCTGTGACAGACAGATCGTTCACCCAATCACCCTCCGAGTTTTTTTCAAATCCTCTGCCTTTTCTCAAATGTTTTCCTATTGAAGCTTTCCCAGATGGATGTGTTTCACACATGATAATATAATCTGATGTGTCAGATTAACGGTGATCAGGATCACTCCCAAAATCTAATCAGTTCTTCCTTATGCCATTTCTGACATTTCCTAAAAAATTCCATCAAAATCCATCCATAGCTTTTTGAGTTATGTTGCTAAAAAAACTAACTAACTAACAAACAAACTAACTAACAAAGTAACTAACAAACACACTAACAAACAAACCCTGCCGATCACATAACCTCCTTGGCGGAGGTAAAATGACTTGATTGTTTGCATGATACGTAGAGAAAAAACATCTCTGCTGAAAAAAGTATCAAACTAGTATTTCAACACTAATTTCAGGTTTAAATATTTGCACCGTCTGCAGACCATATTGTGATTTAATCTAAAGTTTGATTAATTGCCTAGCCCTACTGAAAAAGAGTGAAACTGAGCATTTTTATCCAGAGTGGAACTGTAAAGTGTAAATTCCAGTGAGTACACAACACAATTAATGGCAAAAATCTGCTCCACCCACAGAATTTTTTACAATGTGTGAATCAAAACAAACTAAATGGCATACAACATTTTTATTAAGACCAATAAAGCAAAACCTGGATGTCAGAGCATCTTGCCCTGCAGCAATAATAGCCAAATCTACCATGATCTTCTTTATTAAGGAAATATGGGATTAAGGCAGATAAGAGTAAGTTTGTGAAGGGATGTGGAAGAACCTTGACATAAAAACATTTTTTCTGAGATCATGATTGAACCTTAATTTATCTTAAATGTAAAATAAAGGATAGAGATGGCATTCTGTGTATAAAATATTCTTCATGAGATAAAAGGAACTCACTCCCCATCTATAAAAAGTGAAGAGACTCTGATAAAGTACCTTCAGTGCTGTTGTTAAACCCTGAGACCAGAGAGGGACAACATGAACTGAAGTGATCACATTCCCCTGCTTCCTTGTGTTCCACTAATTGTATCTCAGTGGGAGTGTGTCCTTGTTGTCTTACACAGCATGTGAGTATCCTCCATGGAAGTCGAATCCTGTGACAGCAGAGGCGGCATCGATGTTCAGCTTCCTAGCGACGCGGTGTAGGTTGGGCAGCCGGACATGAACACAGCCTACTGGTAACATACAGGGCTTAAACAGGTAGACGTTACCGTAGTCATTACGAGGAACCTGAAAGGAAAAGACACAGACAATAAGGAAACATTTAAATATTGGAACTTCAATAACTTCCAGTGTGAATATTTCATTTTTACACCTCCTTTCTTGATTTTGAAGAAAGCCATTGTCTTTTTAATGAAATTGTTTAAATATTGTCTAATGACTGCCTCTACAATAGCCCCCTTTTTTTGTTTTTCAAACAGTCATTATTTTAGTCTACAAAGACGCTTACCTTCCCCTCCACAGCTATGGGTGGCTGGTACTCTTCAGTCTGCCATTCTCCAAACAGAGCCAGGTCGTTCTCTTCCTTCAGCTCAGACATCATCCTGGCCTTACGGGAACGATTTGAGAAACCCTTCACCATCTGATACAGAGTTACACAGTGGCACAGTCATACACAAGATTATCTTGGCATACATATACATTGTACAAAAAATTAACACAGACTTGTTTCAGTCCATTTTTTAGCTGTATCGCTCTTAATCTACTCTGTTTCTATGATAAGCGTTGATACTAGCAAATGCATTGATCAAGTCTGTGTTACTGCAGATAAAAACCTGTCAAACAGGGTTGTCTTAATATTTGTCTACACAAAGCATTACATCTACATGGTCATAGAAGTACTGTGTAAAAAAATTCACAGGCTTAAAAACTAAAGATTTGATTACATCATTACTCCCCCAAGTTCCTGAGCTAATATACAGAAAAACATTACTGTCATATTAAAATGCTGCTAAAGCCAACACACAATTACATTAAATAATTTCTTCAAGACACTGATATCAGTCCATCTTAAATGTACAAAAAGTTTTTCAGTCAAGTTTAAAATCCAGAGATATAGGTGTGTCAACCAGACTTGCTTTTCAACAATCCCAATTCTAAAAATGTAAATCAAAAACAGAATGCAATGATCTGCAAATCTCATAAACCCATATTTTATTCACAATAGAACATATACACAATACATCTGAGACATTTTACCATTTCATGGCAAATATCAGCTCATTTTGAATTTGACAGCATCAACACATCTAAAAAAACATAGGGATGGGGCTACAAAAGGCTGAAAAAGTAAGTGGTACTAATAAAACATCTGAGAGAGCATTTTGCAACTAGTTATGGTAAATGGCAACGGTGCAGTAAAACGACTGGGCGTAAAAGGAGCATTTTATGGGGCTTTATTCACATCAAACCATGCTGATTTACTTTTCCGTCACCAGTTTAGCTACATCAGGCTATGCTGAGCTGCACCCAGAATGGTCCTGCTCTTGAACAGGGCCCAAGTTGCCCGTGGTTATGTCACAGCGGTTGAAATATCTCGGGACAACAGACAGGCATGGTGTGAGTGTACAGCGAAACCGAACAGTGCTTTTTAATGTCATCAACTCAAAACACAGCGTCATCAGCTCTAGAAGCTATCTGAGCTCTCCACCCCTCAAACAGGTAGTTTGGTTGTATTGGAAAAGCAGTCCAATCCAAGTAGTATGGATAAGCCCCATCAGGAAGGCAGAGTCTCTTAGAAGTAAAGATGAGCTGAGCTTCACCAAGAATTGAAAAACTGTGAACAATTTCAGAAAAAAAACTCAGTGTAAAATTTTGAATACTTTAAATGTCCCACTCTCTACTGTACATAATATCATTAAAAGATTCAGAGAATCTGGAGGCAAAAACTGTTTTATGGTCAGATTAATCAAAATTTGATGATTTAAAAAAAAAGAAGAGGGGATGCTACACAATGGTAAACATGGCCCTGTACCTACTTTTTTGTGATGAGTTGTTATTTTTCATGAAAAAAAGGTAAAATGTCTCAGCTTCAACATATGATATGTTGTATGAGTTCTACTGTGATTAAAAAATGAAGAAATCTGCAAATCATGCATTGTTTTTATTTACATTTTACACAGTGTTCCAACTTTTTTGGAGCCGTAGACATCAGGGTGCCTCAGTGTTTCGTTTTTTGACAGCCATTTCTACTATGGACTATATTTGCAAATACTCTGGCAAGTCACTTCTTAATTTTTTGGGGTTGTAGTTTATTGAAAAAAAATTACTGTAATTGTTGTGAACATTTCCCATTAAAGCATGTTGCTTAGATACATTTCCCCTTAATCTAATTGACATACTAATCAAATGATCTGAACTTTGTTCTATAAAATATAGTGCAAATTTTACAATGTAACTTTGGCTACAGTAACACAGGTGAGTGTTTTTTTTGTCCTTTCCATGGCTCAGTTTAATCAGAACCTTTCATTTTTACAAGCTAAAAAGGATCTTAAGGGACTCTATTGTCACCAGATATGAACATCTGCAGACACTGAATTTACTTGAAAATGAACAGACCATGACCAAACTTTCATTTTGAGGTTAACGTACTCTGTTGTTGTTCCTCATTTTTGTGAACATCAATCCTGATTGATGTGAGAGCTGTTAAACTCATCTGAGCAGAGTCTACAGAGGGTTTGGTCTAAGAGGAAGAAAAACATGCAAACACAAACACAAGAAAGAGAATGATGGGATGAAGGAGAAAAAGAAAGAGAAATAAACAAGATTTAAGATTTAAGAGAAGCCCCACCTTATATGGCTCTTCTCCTAATCTGACAGTCCGAGCTTCTTTCAGCCATGTGTCTCTGGAGTGAAGCGTGTGCACACAATCCCTTAGAAGAAAACAAGATTTGCACATAATAAGAATAACAAAAAATACTTGATTTAACACGCTGACATTTCCATGTGCATTTAATAATTCATGTTTTACTGATAAACACATAAGCTTGAGGGGTACAACAGTTAAAGTAATCAAATAGCACCACCAGGTGGAAACTGATATGCACACAGCCACAGTTCATTTAAACGGGACATATTTTACCCTTTTAAGACAAGTTTATATTGGTCTCAGAGGTCCTCAAAACATGCCTGTGAAGTTTGTTGCTGAAAAAATCACTCTAGTAGAGGATTTTTACATTTCTAAAAACCCCTCTGTTTTAGCCTTTCTCAGAACAAGCTGTTTCTGTGTCTTTAAATGTTAATGAGATGTCTGACTCCACCCCTCTCAGGAAATGGATGTGGTACTACTGATGTTACAATGTCACTGACACTTTCATCCAAAGTTAAGACTGGGGTTCAAACCATCAGTCTCCTAGACAAAAGCCAGCAGGGTAACCCACTGAGCTATCCAGCATCTCAGCTGACAGCTGAGAGGAAGATCAGGAGAGGAGGGTGGAACTTTCTTCCAAGCGGGGCGGGCCAACCAAACCTCAGGGCGGGGCTTACTCCCCCCTCATGAGTCGTGAGCATAGACTGTAGAAAGAATTGGACCAACCCTGTGTGACGTCAGTCATCTGCTTACAACAGGCGGACTCAAACAGCTTTTGAAGCCAATCTGTGGAGGCTTCCATACTGAAATCCGGTCTCAGCTGAACTTAACGCCCGCCCACTAAGCGCGACTTTCTGTCAGCCTGCTAGCTAGTATTCTGGTTGACAGAAAAGGAGCCTCTGCCTGCCGAGCTATCTGTCAATCAAATTAGACCCCCCCCCCCCCGTACAGTGGGAGCACAATAAGACACTAGCTAATGAGACACGTTTGGTGTTTTGAACCAGGCTGTAAACCAGTTTATTTCGTGTGTCAAAACCAGATGTTTAGCATGTGTGCAGACGGGACTTCCGGTGTTCCTGCACCCAGCCTCAAGTGTAAACTCACAGTATTGCAATTTTGGGGAAAAGGTGGGGAAAGAGAGGGGTGAAGAAAATGGATTTTTCTGGTATTTGAGGGGATTGTGGACAGGAAAGGGGCACATATGTTTCTTAGAAAAGCCTGAAAAAGTGATTTTCACCTATTATGTCACCTTTAAAAATGTAACTGTACAGTTTCAGTAGCTGTGTTCTAATAACCACTCTGCATACAAATTGGAATTTAAGTTAAAAAAAGTATGTCCTGGCACATACATGGCAAATGGATTCATTCCCCTTCCATAGATCAAATCAGTGTCACAGATGATAGACAGCAGGCTCACATTTTACTACTGACCTGGAGTACACCGGCTCTCCCCTGCAGTACCCCAGCACTGTAGCTGTTGAAGGATAGATAGCTTCATATTTCAGCAGGTGCCTCCTTAAGGCGTACAGCGGGTGGTTCTTGTACTCCCCGACTGAGATGGGCAGTGGTTTATTCAGCAACTTATTCTGAAGCTGGGTGGCCAACAGGAAACACAAGGAGAGAAGATGGGTGGTATCAGTAAATAAGGGTTACACCAGTAGAAACATATGAGACTTCAGTTAACTGACAAATCCTTTTGAAATGTATTTACTGAAAACCTTAAACATTTGCAGGTCACGTTTTCAGATTAAGAAGGCCGATATTAAAATATCTCCTTGCTTGAGGCTTCTTTAAAAACTTAAATGCATTCTTATCTTATTGATTTGAACACCTGATGGGATATTTACTGATTATTTTCTCTAGAAGGTAAATTATCAATCTGACTTGAAACAGACCAGACATTTGGAAGATAGACTGATTAGTTAAAACATGAATGAAATTACAGAGCAGAGAACTCAAAAATGTTTGGGTGGAAATCATCCACAAAGTGCATCTAAAAAGGCAGAATATCATGTAAAAGTTCATTTTTTTCTCGTGACTTACTTCAGACAGTAAAATGTCCATAAATTCCACAGTAATCTCAAACAAAGTGAGACATTTCAAGACTGATGACAACGGATTGTAGCTCAAGATAAAAAAAAATCCACTTTCTCGAAATACAAGACTATTGCAGAAAAGTCTAATTTGCAGAGGTTTCACGAGGCTTCATTCTCTCATCCCAGTTCAGTATACAGCTGCAATCATGGGGAAGATTGCTGACATGACTGCTGTCCTGAAGACAAACACTGACACCCTCCACAGAGGGTAAGCCACAGAAAGTCACTACTGAGAGTGCAGGCTGTTCTCTGAGGATGTATCAAAGTACATTTATGTAAAGTTAACAGGAAGGGGAAAGTGTGAAAATAAAAGGTGCACAAGAAACAGGGATGAGGTCAGCCTTCAGTGGTTTGTCAAACGGAGCATATTCAAGAATTTAGGGGGGCTTCACATAGAGCTGACTGAGGCCGGAGTCAGTGTATCAAAAGCCACCACACAGATGTGGACAGTAAATGGGCTACAAGCGTCATGTTCCTGTTGTGGAGCCAATCCTGAACCACAGACAATGTTATAGATTCCATTTTTTCTACTGGAATAGAATTCTTATCTGCCAGATAATAGCCTACTTCTTGGTCCAGAAAATGTTTTTTGTTTGTATTAATGGCTTATCATCAGTTTTCTATTCTTCTGACCACTCAAGAACTTTTACTTTACCTTTTACATCCACCTATTCACACACACTTCAATACACTGATGGTAGAGGCTGCCATGTGACACGCCCATCAGTACAAATCCAATTAGTGTGGATTTATATGCGACACATGGCTATTAAACCTGGAGCATTTTGGGGTAAAGCCCTGCATGAGACTATTTTCTTAATCCATCACTGCCTGCTGGCCATTACTGTCCACTCCTGCCTGTACCTGCAGCAGGTGTGGCAAATCCTGCCGAGGGCAACAAGGTCATTTTGCATGGAAAGTGCATAATGGCTCAACATCTCCATATACTGGGCCTTTTGACTTATTTACAAAGTTGTAGTGCATGCACTTTATTGTGGAGATTCAAAACAGCATCACTGTTTAGCTGCGTTGGAGACAAACCCAGATAGTAACATATTTATGCAGCACAGTTGAGTCCAACTGGCAAATAACAATTAAACCATGATTTTTATCAACATGTGACGCATCTCCCCTGTTGTCTTGGTTCAGGCGTGCTGAATACGTGTTCTTGTGGGCATGTTTCAACAAAGTTTCAGTTGTTTTCTGCTCTTTCACTTAGACTCTTTTTGTTGTAAAATACCAGCACAAATCATCTTTTCCACGTCATTTGTTTAGTTGCATCATAGTAAATATTTGCTTTCTCTTACCAAAACTGATGTTCCGGGACCTGAAGCAATTTTTTTCCCACCCCATGTCAAAACCACCTGCTCCTGCAACATTGGTTTTGGGTCCCACAGAATCCAGCTCCCAATACAACCCTCTATTTTGGGTTACATGTCATCAGGGGTGTAACAATTCATTGAGCTGGATCGATATATCGATTGTTTGAGCAATGATTCTGTCAAATCGATTGAAAGTATAAACATCGATATTAATTGCCATTTTTACCTTATGCTTTTCATTTGAAAGTTCCCCCACGTGCTTGGTTATGACAGTTTCCGCCCATCCACGAGTCACAACACCGCTCGGCGCAGATAGCAGGTAATGGCTATTGCGTTTCTTTTTTATGTGAAAAGTAACAGATTGTGGTAGATGGGTTCACAATATTGTCTGATATCGTTCGCAGGCCTCTAAATCCACTCATATCGAAATCAAATCGTGGCAGAATTTGTGATATCGGCAAATATAGAATCATTGTTCTGAGAATCGATATTGTATAGTATCGTGATAAAACTGGTGATTTACACCCCTACATGTCATGCCCTAAGACACTTCAACATTTAAAAAATGGTTGTCACTGAAGGAGAGTTTTAATCTTTGACACCTCACGGCTAAAAATCAGATAACACCAGATAATTGTTTTGTTACCATAACAACAAAAATATCAGTCCTAAATACCCAACATTTGATACTTTCTTGTTTTCTTTCAGAAAAAAAGCAGATAAACTCCTGCACAAAGTCTAAGCTGCACAAAGACACTGGAAACATTCCTATTCTGTCATGTCTTTTTAAATACATTTAGTGCTGTTATTTTTTTGAGTTTCCATACTCTTTGATACTTGCAGTACTTAAATTACCTTTGACTGTATTGTCTTTAACACTTAACACTGTAAAAGCATCAAAGTATCAAAAATGTTGTCTGCCTTAATACAAGGGTTAGGAGTCAAACTGCCAATTTCACAATCAAGAGACAACCCACTCCTTCCCTGAGCCAAACTTGTCATCATAATACTCTAATCAAGATATATTTTTAAGTTACCTTGTAGAACTGTTCCCAAGATACTGGGTTTTCCTTTCTGTGTTTCATTGTTGTGAAACGCAATATAAGGATGCAAAAGGAAGTATTAACTGCCAAAGTCCTTGATACATCTTATCAAACTCAAATATAAAGGAATAATCTGTTGATGCAAACTGAAGGGGTGAAAAAATGTATGCAGAACTATCATCTGCCTCTAGGAATTCATGTCAGCATCTGTGGCTGATTTAGACTGGAAGCTGTTTTTGGCACTTACTAATGTGGTATGAGTAACAACGTCTCAACAAAGTCTTCAAATATCAAAACATTTCAGTATCCAATTAATTCTGCATTCCTGGGCTCTTGTGTTGGGGGCTGTCCTTGATACAAATGAGATACAAATAAAAATCTTTTGATCCGTCTCACCTGTCCAGTTAACCTATGCATCTTAATGTCTAGCTGTCTCTCTGTCTTTCTTACCTCCTTCTCCTCCTTCTTGTCCCTCTCGTCCTCAGGTCCCAGGAAGGGCTCAAGTGTTTCCTCCCACCACTCTTCCTCCACCCGCCTCTTCCTGGATGATGTCATCCAGGTGGGGTCATATTTCCTTCCCAGGTCTTTTATAAATCCATCATTGTCCACTGACACCACATACGTCACAGGTGCTGTTGCATTCTGGGAGCAGAGCTGAGGCATTCCGACACCATAATCCACATCAACACAAACCCAGGAGGAGGTTTTGTCCAGATAGACCTCTAACCACTCATCTGCTCCTGCCCCCTCCTTCTTTTTCCTGCTCCTCCACTTTGTTGAGTTGGTTTCAAATTCATCGTCTGTTTTATTTTCCTCCTTCTTCTGCTCCTCTTCCTTTACCTGTTTATTTCCCCCACTACTTCTTTTCTTTGGAGCTGGAGTTTTCATGTTGTTGGACACTTTCCTTTTGCCATTGTTCTTCTTTGTAGATTTAGCACCACTCTCTGAATCTGCACTGTCCTCTTCACTTGATGCCTGGAAGTCCTCATCACTAAGCCTCTCCTCATGTTCTTCTTCACTGTTACTTTCTTCCTTGTAGCTGACTTTTGAGGCAATGCTGCGTCGCTTAGAGTTCTTTGGCCTTTGCCCTACAGACACTTTAGCCTTCTCATCTTCCTCATCCTCCTCCTTTATTTTTTCTGTCTTTGCTTTTTTCCCCCCTCGTTCTCCTTTGGACTGTCCTCCACCTGCTGGTCTCTTACTGGCATTTGAGGCTTCCTTGCCAGTGTTTTTCGTGCTTTTTCTTTGGGCAGTCGAGGGTGATTTAGGCCCTTTGCCCTGGAAAGACACATAAATGGACTACTTATCAAACATGAAAACAAATGAGTCCAAAAAAACTAAATAACATCTTATATTCTTTCATCAGTCTTTGATGAGCAAACATATGCAGAAGCAAGAGCAGTTTGCAGAGAAATACCTTGACAGGAGCAGATATCATAGTAAGAGATAAATAGTGTATATAGTTAGCACAATAAGATAAAAAGTTAAAAACACTAAGCCTGTCATGTTTTAACAAGGGGTAGAGCTTAAAAAGATGAAATCACTGTCATCTACAAACATTGTTGGGGGGAATGCGTTACATATAGCTGCATAGAGTACCTGCAGAAGGTAAACCTAGTGCTGTGGGTAACACAGGGGTAACTGACTAATGAAACTAGCAAGAAGGCAGGGAGGATGGTTGCACAGTTGGACTGTGGGTCATAAAATAGGCTGTAGACTGACAAAAGAGGGGAAAAATTCAAAGATAGACATACAGTAGGTTATGTGCCCTGACTGACATGTAAAAAGTCAAAAAAGAGGATTTCTCTTTTGGTAACGAATCCAACTTTTCAGAGCATATAAAATAACTCCTCAGTTGCAGTAATCTTGTAATGCAGTTCGATACTCTTGAACATAATGTTACCTTACAAAGCCTACAGCTGATTTTCATTCATTGCAGACTCACTCATATTTCTAAAATGTCTTTGTTTTTCAAACCTGACAACTTCCTTTCATATATACAGGTGCATCTCTAAAAATGGGAATATCATGAAAAAGTTCGTTTTTTCCTGTGATTGACTTCAAGAAGTGAAACTTTCTATATATACTTGGAATTCATTATTACAAAGTTAAATATTTCAAGACTTTTTTTATCTTGATGTTACAGCTAACAGCTCTAAAAAATCCACTATCTAAAATGTTTGAATGTCACTAAACATCAGTCCAAAAAAGGATTTATAATACAGAAATGTTGACCTTCTGGCAAATTATGCTCACGTATGTACTCAGCAATTGGTTGAAGCTTATTTTACAAAAATGACTGCATCTTTGTGACAAGGCATAGAGCCAATCAGTCTGTGGCACTACTGGGGTGTTAACAAGCCCAGGTTTTTCTGGTAGCAGCTTTTTGCTCATCTTTATTGTGTAGTAATGGTGTCTCTCATTACATCTTTCCAGAAATTCTCTATGGGGTTCACGTCAGACCAGTTGGCTGGTCAATCAAGCGCAAGTATTACCATGGTCAGCAGACCAGTATCTGGTAGTTTTTCCATTCACTGGTGGCAGGTGCCAAGTCCTGCTGGAAAAAAGGAATCAGTATCCCCATAAAGCTTCCCAGCAGATGTAAGCATGAAGTGCTCTAAAATCTCCTGGTAGATGGCTGACTGTGTTGATTTTGGATTTGATAAAGTACAGTGGACCAACATCAGCAGATGACATGGCACCCAAAACCACCACTGACCGTGGAAACCAAAACATTGGACTCTAAGTACCTTGGATTTTGTGCCTCTCTGATCTTCCCCCAGCCTCTGGGACCTTGATTTCCAAATCAAATTCAAAATGTACTCTCATCTGAAAACAGGACATTGGAACACTTCGCAAAGGTTCAGTTCTTTTCCTCTTAGCTGAGATGAGAATGTGACGGTGTTGTCTGTGGTTCAGGAATGGTCCCACACTCAGAACATGACACTTTTAGCCCATTTCCACATCTGTGGACACATCTGTGTGGTGGGTCTTGATCCACTGACTCCAGCCTCAGTCAGCTTTTTGTGCAGCTCCAATAAAATTCTTGACTCTGCTTTGTCTGACAAGTATCTGAAGGCTGAACTCATCTCCATTGCTTGTGCATATTTTTGTTTTATTCTTTAACCACACTTTTCCCTTCCTGGCAACTTTCCATGAAAATGCTTTGATACCGTCTCTGGGAACAGCCTGCCCTTTCAGCAGTGACCCTCTGTGGCTTACCCTCCTTGTGGAGGGTGTCAATGTTTGTCTTCTGAACAAGGATCAAGTCAGCAATCTTCCCCATGATTACAGTTGTGTGTGCTGAACCACAGTGAGAGAATGAAGCCTCAAAACCAAATTGGAGTTTTTCTAGAATATCCTGATATTTTGAAATAGTGGATTTTTGTTAGCTGTGTGCCATAATCATCAAGATTAAAACAGAAAAGGTCTTGAAGCATTTCTCTTTGTATGAGATGAATCTAGAATTTATAAAAGTTTCACTTTTTGAGGTAAATAACGGGAAAAGACAAACACTTACATGAAATTCTAATTTTTGAGGTGCACCTGTATGTGGAATGCCAAATTATATGTAACATCTAAAATATAAATTGCCCTCATATTTAAGCCACAGTCTATCATTTTGGAGTTGCCCAAAAGAGAAAACGTTCAAAAAATCTTTCTGTATGGTGATGCCCATTTCCTCCAGCAAAGTGCAGCTGTGTTGCTCTTTTATCACCATCTGTTTGCACATCTACCCGCTATAGTAAGGTAGTTGAGCTCTCAGTCCATGGTGCTGTTGTGAGACAGATTCACAACTCACAGACCCAGAGTCACTCTACCCTTCTCCTTCTGTCACTTGTCTTTAAGTGAAGAGTGTTTTCATTTAAAGCACTGCTCCACAATATATATTTACTTAATATACTCCCAGTTGACTGTAAGCAAATGTTAATGATCTAATAAGGAAGAAAACCAGTTAATAGTGGCACCAGACCCTGTTACTTTAGTCTGTGTCGTCATGTATTTCAGCATCATCTGGGCAGTGAAGCGTTAATAATTTGTAAAGCCAAGTTTGTCACTCAGATAGTCAGCTGGCTTATTAACCAGTTTACCATCATTCTGATAACTTGAGCAAAGATTTAAAATATTCTCTTAAAAATCAGCTGAAGCCCTTCACTGAGTCTAGGAGCTGTACTTATCCCAGAATCATCTGTAGTGTTCAATTAGAGATTGTCATCACCTTAGCTGGTGGGGCTTTGAGAGGAATCGGCTGCAAAGAGAGGACCAACCGACAGAAGAACTGCAGAGACCTCAGGACCAACAAGAACAGCTGAAGGGAACACAGCACATACAGGTGTTTAATATATCATCCAAGTCTCCCTTTGTAATTTCACTGAAACACTGCACACTTCAATAAATACATTTGTCTTGTGCATGAATACCAACATGAGTCATTTCCTGGTGGTTTCTGGCTGAGAGGCTCGCTAGTCGTCTCCCCAGCAGAGCCCAGGGGTCCGGACGCTCCTCACAGGGCAGACTGGGGTTGAGTGTGAATGTTGCTCTAAACCTAAGGGGCAGGAAAGCAGGAAAGATGACATATACAAGTACTTACAGATGATGTACTGGTTATTAATCAACAGTTTTTGTTATACACTGCAAAAAATAAAACTGTGTCATTTAAAAAGTTTATACTTTATATGTAGTAGCTAAAATTTCACAAGCACACACCACTTGAGCAGCCCAGAGAGGTAGTTCTGGTCGATACGCTCCTTTGCCACACTGGCATAGCGCGGGGGCAGAAGGGACAGAGTGATGGCCAGCAGGTCTGGCTCACTGCACAGACGGTTGCGAAACATCCCATTGGCTATCAGACACATGAGGTGTACCTGAGGGACCAATCACAGGCTTGTAATGACCACAGTCCTGATGTGGACACTTTAAGTTAGACACAAGATTATGAATCAGCAAGAATGAGCTAATTTGTGCGTGTTTACCTTGTGAGTATCTATCAGAATGTCCTTCTTGTATCGGTTCATCATGCGTCTCAGATAATTCTCAAACTCCGCCTGTCTTTTTTGCCTAACCAAAGACACATCAGGATTGTTAGAGCACAGCAGAAATATAAGTCTCAGCAGGGTGTATTCAAGCCCACGTCTAAATTGAGTAGATATTCATGCATGCTAATTGGCTTTTTAAAAGTACAAAGAGTAAATTTTCTCTCAGATTTAGAAATTTGCGAAGCATTCCATACACTCATTGAAGACCAGTTATAAGCGAACAAATCTCATGACTTTTGATAAACAGGAGTGCTTAATGAGATTAACTAAGACTAGATTTATATCTTAAGCAAATTTTGAAAATGCAAAAGATTTTCTTGGATGTTTTGCATTTACACAACTAATTAACGGGGACAGTCATTTTCTTCAAGGCCCTGTTTTAAGAACATTAAAAAAATGTTTATTCCTATACCAGATCCAAAAGGCTTAACAATATAAATCTAGTTATTCCAGAGGAAGAAAAATCTCCATAAGAGTGTAGATGTTTGTCAAATAACACTTGCCCTTCAATATGACTAATAAATACCATAACACTCGTGCAAAAGCAGATCAAAAACTGGGAAAAAGATAGTTTATAACAGACTTTAATAACTGGTTTATGCTCATGTTAGTATTTTCAAGGTTGCACGCTATGTGAAATCAAATTAATATTACCTTCATGTATACATCTGTAAATTTTAAGTGTCATTAAAAGTCAACCTGTGAGCACATTATAAACGGATATAAATGTAGTAGCCAAATCCCTTAAAATCTGTAAAACAGAATTTAAACAGAATTTCAAGATTTTCAAAGTACAAACCCCCAAATAAATTTCCCAATTCAAAAACATATCAGATGTTGAAACTGAGAGATATCACTGGCTTTGGAAATAAATCTGCCCAATTTGAATTTGTAGCCATCAACACGTTTCTTGCTCACAACTACAGTCCAGGTCACCATTATTGGCACCCTTTCATTTGTTGCATAACCTGTACAATATTTTCAGAAATAATAGAAAATGAACCTAAATTAATATAATCCGAATTCATAATTGGATTTCCAAAATAATTTAACAAAAAAATACGATATGAAATATGAAAAATACATGTTCTAATTTCAAAGAGGAAACCAAAAAAAAAATCACATGGACAATAATAAAGGCACCCCTCCTAAAGGCACCTCTTCCTTTACAATTTCTTCAAGCTCTTGAAAGTTTGCAGGATTTCTTTCCCCAATGGCAGATTTAAGGTAACACCATAGATTTTCGATTAGATTTAGATCAGAACTCATTGTTAGCCAGTATAAAACCACGAAGGATGTTTGCTTTGGGTCTTGTTGGAAAAACCATGTTCTTTGACTCAAACAGTTTTATTACGCTGGGTAGCACATTTTGTACTAAAATCCCTTAGTAATCCTCAGCTTTCATGATTCCTATGATACAGTCAAGGCCTCCAGTACCAGACGCAGCAGAGCAGCCCCACAACATCATGGATCCTCCACCATGCTTAACTGTTGGGAGGGTATTTTTTTCTCTATGAGCTTTATTGCTTTATCTTTTACTTTTTATGCTGTAACTGGACAATATACAGAGGTGTCTGTGTAAGTTCTCATTCATCAAGGTTGTGGTGATCCAGTGTATAGAGTTCGAAACTTTTGGGAGAGAGAAAGAGGGGAGAATGACATGCAGGAAAGGAGCTCAGTTTGGACTTAAACCTGGGCTTCCAGCTTTGAGGAACACAGGCTCTGCACATGTAAAGTAAAGTAAAGTCGTACTTCATTCATGTGGCATGTGAACTAACTCTACACCTCACCAGTAATGCTGCACCTTGTTATGCTCCAAACATTCTCATGGGGGGGACATATTAGTGATTGGGGCTATATTTATGTTGCACATTCATGTACAATTCTGGCTTATCAGTTGTAATGCAAAATATCTATTTTTACCTTAATCAGGACATAACATTTTTAAATCCTTTCCTATGGAGTGCCTTTCATGCATAATTCAAAAATATGCACTTACTTTTTCCTGACTTCTGGAGTCTCAATCTCTATCTCCACTGGCTGTGAGGGTAGGACGGGTTCTGGAGGTTCAACTGGACCCAGAGGCTCAGCCAGCTCTAAAAACAAAGGCATGCTAAGGACATTTGTCTCACTTTTGCTTCCTATCTTGTCTCAACATCCTTGTGAACATATTTCTTTTTTTAATTACACCTGGTAAAGAGTTAAGAATGTGTCATCAGTATCAAACATTTTCTGATCATCCCCACTTACCTTCCACTTCCTCCCAGTCATCTTCACTTTCCTCACTGTCCTCCTCTTCCATCTTCTCCTCCTCCTCATTTTCTTCTTTCTCCTTTTTTTTGGTGTTTGTGGATTTAAACACAGGAGTTCTTGATGTCACCATGTCAAAGTCATCACTGTCAGTGCCCTCCTCTCTGACAGGTGACTGGAAGTATTTACTGGTTATGGAAGAGGCTGAGTTGTTCAGTGAAGCTTGTTTTGTGGAGGAACGTGGTTTAGGTTTGACCTTCCTCTTGAGCTTCTCATCTTTCTCTGTGGTGTCGTTACCTAAAGGGAGTCACAAAAAGACATTCATTTAAGATGCAATATTTAAGGGATTATTAAATCAGAAAGGATCATTTTGATCTTAAGGTACTCCAAACCTTAAAAATTTGGTATCAACAAAACTATACTGTATGATATCAGGTACCCAACAAAAAAATCAACAGGCCAATTTAACTGGCCAATTATAGCCCTATTTAAATAATCATTATTCAGCCAAACGGTGGACAATAGTCGCCAATGTTTACGCTTGTATTTCTCGAATAAAGTGCAGGGTGGATGACTTGATTTTATCTAAACACTATGTCTGTTTTCTATTAATTAACAAATAGAGAGTGCTCTGACTCCTTTCACGTCACACACTCCATATTTACCTCCTTACACCAGAGACTGGAACTCAGAGCAGCTTGGCTGAGCATCAAATTTGGTGAAGAGGACGGTTTTCCTGAATGTAAAGTTTATAACTAGTTTAAGAAATAAACAATAACTCCACAAGTTTGCTGTCAAAGTTCAACCCGCTTGCCTGTGAGTCATGACGTGCCTCCCTGTGTCAGTCATGCTTATCTGTTTATGTTAGCAAGCTAAAGTTAGGATAACCTAGCTTAGCTGGCTATAAACTTTAGCAAAGTCAGTAACAAAACAATAAAAATAATGGTGCAATATCTCCCAGTGATATTACACTCACCAAGGCAGCCACATGCTGCCAGATAAGACCAGAACAAATTAGAGTTACAACCAGTGGGGGTGGGTGGGGGGCATTTCTTGGAGTTTGATTCATAATGACTTCATGGTTCAGAAAGAGGAAAGAAAACATGAATGCACATTTAGATCCCATAAGAGAGGTGCATTACAAATCATGTTTTACCAGTGACTTTTGTGACGGTGCTTATCTACTTACCTATTACCTACAGATAATATTAAATTCATCATTTGTAAATACACTCACTGACCATTTCATTAGACTAACCTGTGTGATGTAATGCACACCAATAACAACATATCTACCGTAAATTCTACTTAAAAACAAATATGATTTTTTTAAATGTTGCTGACACTGTCAGAGAGATGATTCATTCTTCGTTGTTTATTGCTGAGATTCTAGTGAGTGTTGCTTTTGTTCTAAGAGGTGTTCCTAATATTTTGACTCTTGGGTGCATGTGTGTTGGCAAAATATCAGACTCCAGATGGCAAAGAAGATGGGCATAACATTATGGTGTGGGACTACTTCACCAAGGTGGTGAAGTGGTCTGTAATATTTGTACACTTAACTGCATTATTTTGATCAGCATTTAGTTCATGATAGTTCTTTTTTTGACAGTAAAAGTATTTGAAAACAGTCAAATGCTCTGCCTTCATTTTATATCTTTGTAGCATACTGTATGTATGCTATATCCAAAGGACCAGAAGCAGGCAATTGTTTATTTTATTGTAAAAAAAAATACATCAGCTGATATATTGGTTATTGGATTTTTTAAATTCCCTATCTTATGTATTAACATAGGCCCCCAGAAATCGATATCAGTTGGGCCCTACAAACAAGCCCTCTCAACAATGTGAATTATTGTCATGGCTTATGAATCAGTTGTTAGAAAGGGCATGAAAACATGGGGCCCCAATTACTGAAAGTTTAGTCTTATTTGTACACAATAAAACACAGCATGTGACTGCAATGCTGCTGTGACTGAAGTGATGACTTTATGTGATGCCTGGCTCATTTACTCACTAAAATCCTAACTATGTATTAATGCAATTGTTGTTTATGTGGAATGTGTTAAAAATACACAGGGCAGGAATATGCCTCTACACTATACATGTTTGTACAAAAATCTTGTTGTCATGTTTTCATGAGGTGGAGCACAGATGTGGGCCAGCAGATCCACTTCAGTAACCTCACACGTCACCGACACTTGCAGCTGCATTGTGGTTGCTTTAAACGTGCCTTTTTAGTGGCTCTGGAAGCAATAATTAAACAGACATGTATCAACACAAACCAAACAACATGTAGATTAGAATGTGTGCTAAGCCACACCAGAGAAGACTCCAACACTGATAAAGATGAATTCCACACGTGATCATATTTAATTGATCCATTCAAGGTAAAAGTTTGCTCTTGAAGATTGAGAAGTCTACTTCAGCAAAAGACATTTTGTGGATCAGGTTACTATGACATATCTGTATCATGTTTTCTGTACAAACTTCATTATCCAGTTAAAGTACCGCTAAAGTGAAATCAAAACTTTGTGTAGTAGCTCTGTAGATATGTTGCAATAAGCTTGCTGCAAACATGTGAAAACACTGAGATCTACATGTGAATGCATTTTTTATTTAGACCGCTAGAAAGCTGTTCACTCCTTTCCTGGCCTGGTTTAATTTGGGCAGGGCAAATACAGCAGCTCATGATATCAACAGTCTTGATGGGGAATTACCCCAACCCCCTAATGCTGATATAAAATCACTGTGCAGTTTCTTTTCAGTACAGTCTGTTGTTAGACATTGTCACTGCTTTCATTGAAAGTTAACAGCCAGCTGCATGCTGTGTGTCTGTTCACTGAGGTAAGGTTCCCAAATCTATCAGCCATGGGGGCTTTTGGGTCATTAAAGGTATCATAACAGAGAGATTTGGACCAGAAAACAGTAGGCCTAAATTTAATCCCCAACTTCAGGCTCTCTGCTATTGCACAGAGCCAGGTTCCTGCACTCTGATCAGAAGCATTTACAGAATTGTATTTCTCCTGAGTGGGCGTGGCTTAAGCTCATTCAACTGACACACCCACACCATCCTTGGGCACATGTTGCCACCTAATTTTTCATTATTTCCAAGCGTAATTCTAGAAACTTACAGATGTTCTTCATGACTGAAACTTGGCCTGGTGGTTCAGAGCACAGTGGCATGTTGTACAATAAACCTAAAATACAGATTTTTTATAATCATTTTACAGGGACTTTGAATTTGTCAAAACACAGATACACTGACTCATTACTTTGTTGTACACATTTGAAAAGAAATAGGTATTGAAACATGTTATCCTTGTCTCTGATCACTAGAGCAATACTTAAACATTTGTAAGAGAAAGTTTAATGCAGAAATAGCCTGTCATCAACAACAATCTATTATTCATAACCTTACAAACATTGAACTTTAAAGTATCAGGATATAGTTAGTATCGTATTGCTTAAAAGTGTATTCACTCCTCCACAAACAAAAACTGACTTGCCCTTACTTTGACCCATCTGAATGTGAGCAGGTTTACTTTGGTATTCTCATTCATGTCTTTGCAAACTTTACACATTCACATGCATAGACTGTAGAAAGAATGACCATGCGCAGCAAAATGAGATGTTTTGCTTCGTGTATTTTGATTATTTGAAAAGCTATAACAGCTGTACTAAAGCATGGATAATTAACTTTTCATACCTTTGTCTTCATTCTTCGCACTTGCTCTGGCTCCGCTGCTCTTTGCCTTCATCTGCTTCGGTTTCTTTGTATTGGCTTCAGGCACTTCAGACTTTTTCCTCTTTGCCATGCTGTCTTGACTCAGAATTTCTCAATGAAAATGTATTACTTTAAAAGTATTTTAGTAAAACTAGGCGGGTAAAAGTCGCTTGCGTTTCCACATGCTCTTTAAGGAGGGCAAGGAAGCAGCAGTTATCCAACATCTCACTCCGCAGCTTTCATAATACACATCGCAACCCGGTTGTTTTGGATGTAGGACTGTGACGTCACATCCGCTTCCTCCTTGCACATTTTGCATCAGCACCACTGACCGTTACTGCAATCTGTGAAACTGTAAAAAAAATTCTTCCTTGGCTGCAATTGAAAACTAAAAAAAAAAAAAAAAATCCACGTGCACGTGTTCCTGGTGTCTTAACTGTTTTTAAAAATCGTATTTAAATGTCTCCCTTCTTTGAGTGATGTAATTTCATATGTGGACACAGAGAGGCGGTGTTGGGCTATATGTAATGCTTAACAGGTATAACAAATAAAAGAATTGCTCAGAAGTCACTTCTCTGTGATCTAGCTCCTCTTACTCTTGCTATGAAATGTAATTTAAACCCTCTGTTGGGTTTTATTAAACACATTAATGTAAGTTGGCTAAACAAACACCTGGCTACGATGGGGTTGGTAATTTTTTTCATTAAATGTATTTAGCCAAAGGCATACATAATGAATTCAACAGTTAAACAACTGCAGTCTCTGGATCCACAATATTAAAATCAGCTGGCATTAAAGGTACATACCATTTTTTCATGCTTTATCTGGTTTTGAAGGGACCACAGTTGTTTTTCATTTGAAGCAACTATTTCAGAAGCACAGAATAAACTAATTTCTTCTCTGAAGTGTGGAATACTCTTCTGCAACTTTGACTTTTTTTCTTTCAATCTGCCAGAACTGTCAGCCCCATTATCACATTATGTTATGTAACACAAAATAACACCTACTTTTATGAGTGATAATGAGTTATTGACTAAAATACAGAACAATATCCAGTACAAGAGCCTGCTTATGTTTAAAGCTACTGTGAGGCGCTCTTAATCACCACACAGCATAGTAAATGTAAATCAATTGAGGCCATCAGTGACATGACTATTTCTACAGTAATTTTCAATGTCTGAAATGGCCGGTGTCAGATGAAAGGTTTGAAAGCATGCTACAGAGACAGACTCTTTCCACAGCAAAGACTGCCAGTGAGTGTAAAATGGGTGAATGTTTGTGCCATAAATTCCACATGTATGCACAGGAAAAGACAAATAGATATGAAACATCTACACTCCCCAAAAACAAAACCTTCCAAATGGGAGATAAGAAAAACACAAACTGAAAAATATGTACAATATTCAGGGTAATGTTAACTTTCTATGAGATGGTGCAAGTTTACTGTCTACTGAGCTTTAGTAAGGACACAGGCCAATAACAAGGACACTAGAGGAACTGTCATTTATGAGGAGTTTAAAATGCACGTACTCCTTTATTTGTTTGTATCTGTTTTGTTCTTGTCCTTGTATCTCAGCTAGATTGTTTTATAATAGAGGAATTTACTGATTGATGTTTGAATGATGTAATTCATGGATTCTTCAGGACATTCAACTTTAATTTAATGGTTTATGAAGCCATCATTAATCAAGAACATGGGGCTGTTATCTGACTCAACAAAGTCATCAGCCTCAGAGGCCAGGCCTAAAAGAATTAGGCAAAGGACAGAGAATTACTTCAACTCACTATAGTTTAAAAACGTATGAAGCAGATGTGTCACATTCAGGAGTCCATTTGATTTTACTTGTTGATAATGAAAGTGTGGTTTGCTGTTTACACTGAGAGAGAAATGCAAAGTTTCATATTCACCTGGAGAGAATAGAAATCTTATGATTGCATCTGTTCTCAGTGTGTCTTCTATACTGGGACAAAACCTGTTCACTGATTTGTTCTTTTGTTTATGAAAGTATTACAGATCTCTCTTATTTTATTTTTCATGGATCTAGAGCATTATGAAATTTCAGTGCAATGTGTTTGACAAACATATTTGTTTTGATTCACATCCCCTATGCATTGGTTTCTTCACATCAATATGAGGAGGATTTCAGACTACATTGGCTTTAGATGTGAGAATATGTGGCTGTAATTGTCTCACTTTGTGTGAGCCATTTCCTGGGATTTTCACTGCCTTCTATCCAGTGCGTGCTGAGATACTCTCTTCATCCCACTGGGACCATGAATAAGAATTATGTGGGTAAAATCCTTTAACTGTTTCACTCTTTTTTATCATTTTGGTCAGTGTGATTCACCTGCACAGAGTTCTGCCTCTGCGCTCCGAATCAATTTGGTTCATTTCAGTTCAATTTGATTTTCATTCTGCTCTGATGTGATCCATATCGATCATGTTGGGATGAAGTGGCAGATGTGTTTGTTTCACTTCAGAGAGCTGTCTGTCAGCTGATACAGTCAGACAGCTTCAGACTGACTCGCTGCAGTATAGGGGCCTGATGGGACCAGGGGACCATATCTGTCCTGAGTAAATCATGCACCAAACATTAGTTTACCTACTGCATGCACATGCATAAATGAATAAAGTCTTGTTAAAGAGCGCCGTGCATGTGCATACATATTTCTGTGTTGACAGGTTTTTACTTCACGGTCTCCTGGATGCATGCATTTAATGCCTTCTGTGAGCATGTAAGCTCTTGAGAGTGTGCTTATACACACAGCTGTGTGTGTGTAGGTGTGTGGGTGTGTGTGGGTGTGTGTGTGTGTGCATATGTGTGAGATGACAGGGTGACAGAGTCCATAGTCAAGTGCGCTGTGCTCCCAGCGCCGTGCATGGCTTCCATCCCTATATGAACCATCAGTACAGTCAGATAGGAATAAAAAGCCATACAGCGCACTGGGCATTGGCAAGACTGGGTTTTATGAACAGAAGGGGCACACATATACACACATACACAAACATCAACACAAACACAGATGATGGATGGACAGACATTTAAACTAAGGGTCCATTGATGCCTGCAAAAGTGGAGGTCAGAGCAGGTGAAGGACACCTAGAGAGGAAGGCATAAGGTTAAAGAGGACACATGCACTGAGTATATTCATCACACTGATCAACAGACAGACCAAAATACACACAGTGTGGGAGTCAGTAAGCCTCATCAAGGATGAGTGGTTCCATATCCGGCGTTAAGGAGAAGCAACATGTGTGACATCCACCCAGAAAGCATAAATATGGGCTCTTTATCCCCCAAGTGTTGACTCCAAGGCAGCTGGCTTTCTCACTGTGCAGAAGTGGCATGATCAGACTGAAATATACTGTCATTTCCTATTAAACTGAACTATCCAGAAGAATGAATCTGTATGCACAGACATGTATGAAATTTGCAGTTACAAGGAGTCCATTTACCGTCATTTTCATTCTTGATCTCTGCACATACTCCCTCCTAAAGTACTATTTCTGTATCTGCTAAACCAAAACAACATACTCTTCCCTCCTTTCAGCTTGTCTAATGACACAAACAAACCCTTTGTTGTAAAGTGGTGTAAGTACTGCCATCTATAATCCACATACCTGTTCCCTTATGGATGTTTAGACCTTGAAAAAAAGGAAGAAAGAAAGGAAATCATGAAAGTACCTTTGCAAACAGACTGAACGGCTTTAGAAAAATGTTACCAAGCAAGTCCCATGATGTTTCCATAAATATAAGAATTAGCATTTGATTTAGAAACAGATTCTGAACAAGATGTTTATTCAAAAATAGATGCTTTCCTGATACACTCTGGACATGTTTCAGAAGTTTCAAACAGTTCTTTATCTGTGTGTTTCCATGTCTACTTTTTATTCAGAGGTTTCAAATATAATCTGCCTTCTTCTATGAGTGTAAATCCAGCTGTTAGGATTAAATCAACAGCTTCCACTAGTGAGCTCTGTGCACCTGTTGACTACCCAGATAACCAGCACATGTTGCAAACTTAACCAGATTAACACATTTAAATCAAGCATGTTTTAAAACCTGCCATAGAGAGGGATGGAATTATCAAAAAAATCCAATTTTCAACTTCTAAAAACGAACATAGACACCTTCTTATTTTGGTAACTGTTTCATGATGAATCTTGAATTACTTATCCTAAATGTAGAGTGGTAAAAGACTCAGTATGAGAGACATTTATGCATTTCAGTTATCCTTTTGTGCGTTATTTTGTGCAGCTTAGTAAAAGTATAAGTTATCTCTCTTCTCTTCCTGAAACACATCTCCTTTCATGCATTATTGGGCCTGTGAGCTCCAGGAATGACTTGAAAAATGACTGAGATTTTGGCAAATGGCAGCATTAAAATTAGAATAACTCCCACAAAATCCCTACACGTCTGGAGTAGAAAGCCTGTGTTATTATTGTTTTCTACAGAAATAAAGCCTGATAAACCTTCCTGTCGTGCCTTAAGAGGCTTCAAAACTTCAAGGAGCGGATATGAAATAAATCCAATTACCGAGCTGTCAATCAAGCCGCTAATTAGTACGACTCCGGCAGACTAAGTGGCATCAAAGCTGGAAACTCAAAATAGAGACGAGGAGTGAGTGAGACCAAAAAAAATCACACAAAACAGGAAAATTCGTGAAGGAAACGTAACAACTACCGCAAATAAACCATGTCAGACGCCCCCTTCGCACAACCTCTACATCAGCTGCTATTTTAGGATAGCCACACACAGCAGCTCGTGACATAGGAAAAAAAAAAAAAAAAAAAAAAAAAGAAAAGGTGAGCATCCATGCATCCGAGCAGGGACACAACGGGTCCTCCTATGTCTCTGTACCCGCGCTCCATGCGTCCTGCGCCGGGTTGCAGGAGCTCCTGAGCCCCGCCAAACAGGATCCCGCTGCAAACAGGTGGGCTCCGGCTCCAGGCGTGTGCTTTGGCCCGAAGCCTCAACAACTGTCCAAAATATACGTTTTTTGTCCCTTGCTCGGTCCTCCCATCCAAAGAGAAGTGGGTCGGTGATGCTGCCGCTGCCACTGGTGGATATGTGGAGTTTGATCGCCCCTTTACGCATCTGTGCGTATTTCCATTCAGCGGCAGAGGCAAACAGACAGAGAGAGTGAGGGATAGGGGGAGAGAGAGTGAGAGGATAGGGAGGGAGGTGGGGTGGACAAGGAGAGGAGAAGGAGGAGGAGGAAGAGGGGGTGTAACAAAAAGCCCCCGAGTGAGGAGGAGCCAAAAAAAAAAAAAGAGGGATGAGTGAAAAGAGACTGAAAAAAGCAAGAAGGGGGCATCATCATACCTGAACAGGAGACCTCCCTCTGCTTGTGTGTATATGCATGTGTGTGTTGGAGAGTGTGTGTGGGGAGTCAGACAGAGGGTTTGAGGGAGGGGAGGCTTATGTCGCCTCAGTGACGCGCTGTGTTAATAAAAGCCGGGCAGAGGGGCTGAATAGGGCTCTTTTCTGTCTCATTCAAATACCGCCAGAAAGCACTTTCATTCTGCTGATAAAGTATAGAAAGAGAGAAAGCATGTGTGTACTGTGCAGGGGGAGTGTGTTTGAGTGTGTGTCCATCTGCATCTCTATGTGTTTGCTCTCTCTCTCTCTCTCTCTCTCTCCCTGTGTCTCTGTCTCTCCCCCTATCTCTTTCTGGCATTTACACTGTGAACAGCCAGACAAACAGAAGGCTGGCTGGCTGTGCAGCCTGACCGATAAACACAAGTTCCAAAGTCAGACAAGAAAGTAGATATAACAAAGAAAAGAGAAGCAAAATCAAGTAATGGCTGGAGTTGGTTGTCTCATCCATGACTAATTTATAAAACCAGTTAAAAGGTTAAACACCCAAGGGGTGAACACTTTTGATAGGCACGTAATAATGGCTCACTTAACATGATGAACAAAGTAATCAGTAAAACAACTGGATTACACAAAAAAGGATTCTAGAGGTGGTGTAACTTCTGTAAATATTTATTCAATTGGTAAGCTCCTGACTAGCTGTAGAGCCACTGTTACAAGGAACCCTGCATGATCAGACAAGTTCATCTTGTTGGATATTCGTATGTCTCAAATGAATACTAAACTAAAAAACTCACTAAATATCCCACATATCTGTGTTTTGAGTACATCTCAGCTCATAAACTCAGCAGGAGACTGCCATGTTTCAATCTGCGCTGATAGTGTGATGTCACGGTTCCGCAGCGCTCCTCTCCGTTGTTAAGCAGTAACTGTTTTTCAGGCGGCTTGCAGCTGTTGCTGCCATGAGTTTGCTGCGTGTTGGTCATTCCTCCTAAGTTTTACCTTAATAAACCTCCTACAAGTGAGTGGATTCAGTGTATAGTGGAAGCGTGCTGGGAGCTTTTCAAAATAGAAGTATTATGTACATACGAACGGAGTTTCTCCATAGACTGTAGAAAGAATTGGACAAACCCCGTGTGATGTCAGTTGTCTGCTTACAATAGACGGAGTAAAACGGCTTTTGAAGCCTATTCGTGGATGCTTCCATATTGAAATCGTGGTCTCAACTGAACTGTGGATCAACCTAACGACCCGCCCACTAAGCGCGACTTCCTGTCAGCCTGCTAGCTAGCATTCTGGCTGACAGAAACGGAGCCTCTGCCTGCCGAGCTATCAGTCAATCAAATGAGACGCGCCAATCCCCGTGTAGTGAGGTTTATCCTAAATATAATCCAAACGATCGGTCTAAAAAGATTCACCCCCCGTACAGTGGGGGCACAGTAAGACACTAGCTAATGAGACACGTTTGGTGTTTTGAACCAGGCTGTAAACCAGTTTATTTTGTGTGAAAAAACCGGCTGTTTAACATGTGTGCAGACGGAACTTCCGGTTTTCCTGCAGCCAGCCTCAAGTGGACAGTCGTGGTATAGCAATTTTTGGCACTTCCGCATTGGCTTCACTTTTCAGGACCGATGGTTGCCGCTTGAGTTTCTCAGAAGAAATGCTAATGTGAGCTTTTACTTTGAAAGGTGCACACTGGAAGTCCTTTCATATTGTGTTTATCGTTACCTGAACGTGTTGAAATAGAAAGCCTCATAAAGAAGAGAAGTTCGGGGAACAACTTTATTGAATAGACGCATTTTAGCCCGTGGCCTTCATTCGGTTCATCAAGAAACAGATTCCAAACATTTTCTACCCATGTGGACGTACATATTTGCTACAACAAGGTAAATATGGCTCTTTATTTATCATTTTGGACAGATAACTGCTCGTGGTGCCAATACAAAATAGAGACCTCAAATTTTAGAATGGGTTTCTGAGATGCAGCCCTAACACTGGCTGTCAGTCTGAAACAGGTTACTGCAACGGTGAGGATCACCGTGGAACTGTGATGTCATGGCGCCAGCGCGGACCAAAATATGGCGGTCTTCTACTGAATTTATGAACTCAAATGACTCAAAATGCAGATATCTTGTGATTTTTTTAGTTCAATATGTATACAAATATCTATCCAACAAGATGAACTTGTCTGATCATGCAGGTTCCTTTTAAACTATCAGTCCCACAGCTTTACTGTTTGGGTCATTCTCGGCAGGCTTTGATATTCAGGTACATCTCAAAAATTTAGAATTTCATGAAAAACGATATTTATTTCTTATATTCCAGTATATTTTCATTCTGTATTTTTTATCTTAAAACTGACTGTTTTTTGCAAAGGTAACTTATTTTTTTTAAACAGTACATATCGACTTCTAAGAAACATGAATTTAGAATTTTACTTTTAATCAAGAAATAGAAAGAAAAGAATTCTTGAATAAATGTGTTATGATGTCCATAGTTGAACTCTTATAGCAGAATTGATTTATCAATTTGTGTTTCTAAATTTACTAAATTTGGTCGACTTACCCCACCAGCCACCACGCAGCAAAAGCAGTTGTGATCAGATCTCCCTCTTATCTCATGCCACCTTTCCACACAGCCAAAGTAGCTGTGATTGGATATATGCCTAAGTTGCCCCTACTTTCTACATGACGAAATTAGGTCTGATTGGATAAAGTCTCTGTCGAACATTTTCGTCTCGTTTTTATTTGTTGACTAAAGTGTCAATTAATTGTGTTTTAGTTTTTGTCCATGTGCGCTTGTTTTTATTAGTTACCATCTTGTTTTCGTCAGGGGAAAAAAGGCTATTAACGAAAACCATAGCTAAAATAATTAGTCAACAAAATTAACACTGCCACCCCCCATACACTCTCTCCCTGGATTCATTCACCAGCCTCTCCCCTCAAAACCTCACGCCTTCTGCCCTCATGTCCTCGTGGATTCGCCCCTCACACCCTGGACCCTGCATTCCTATGGAATGAGATTTGTGTCAAAAAGATTCAAACAAAACTTTTTCAGTATCAAACAAAAATTAGCATTTGAGAACAAAAAAAATGTGATCAAGCAAAAAAAATCTTCACATCAAGAAAACAAATTTGAAATAGCAACCAAATTATTAGTCTTTGAATTTCGAACATCTATCTTTTTGTTTACAGTCCATGTTTTTCTCTCTCAGTGTTCAGACTTTCACTCTTGCTTCTCGGTTTTGTGTCTGCGCTGCCTGATCCTTTGTTTGCGTTTCTTGAGTTTTTGGTCTCAGTTTTGACTCAAATGTCACATGTGGGCGGGCTTTTCTGGGGCGTATCCCTATTGGCCAACGAGTTTTTGAGTGATGGCTCAGTCACTCTAAATGCTCCAGAAGTTGTTGTTCAGCTCACGTCTGGGAAATTTAAGGAAACAAGCAGATTGTCATATTTTGCATCAGTTTGACTGAATCATTGATGCTTTATTAAATCTAACTATTATACAAAGTTTTTACAAATATTTATCTGTTTGTATCTATTTAGTAGTCATTTTATATTTTAACCATACACCGATTTATTATCGAAATTTTTGTCTTATAAACAAAATGTTCTTTTTTTTAAATAATTATCATCAACACCATTTTTTTTTTGGTATTACCTTTCCATTTATTTATGTACATATTCAATATTCAATAGTTTATATTAATATTTAAATTAATCAACAATATTTAGATACTTTTTACTTTAGTCATTTATTTATTCATACATTCATTCATACATTATTCACTTTTTATCTGTTAATTATGTTTCATAATTGTCATTATTTTTGTAGTTATTATTATCATCATCATCATTTTCCTATTATTAATGTTGTTGTTTTATGTTATTAATTCAGCCATATTATTCATTTCAGAGCTTTATTGATTGGTGGTGCCACTTAAGGTAACTTACTTCAATCCCCTCTATGGTAAGATGGTTGTCCTGAGTGTCTGCGAGATCTCTCAGGTGCTTTTCAACACTCGGTGGTGAAAGCAGTCTTTTGCCCGGTTCTTCCATTTCAGGAGTCACGTTGAAAGGCAGGCAATCATAGATTGCCGTTTTCTCTTTGGAGAGTATTGTGTCTCTCCTTCCTAGATGACTCGCACCATAATTTTTAATTATTACGCATTTGTTCTTCTGGATAAGATCTTTAAATTTGTCATAGATGATGAACTTCATTAGGTATTTGCCATCTGTAATTGCAGTGACCTTGTTATGGCGGAACAGCACAGGTGTTAGCTGTTCATCCTCAAGTGACCATTTTTTGAACCTTGATGGACTCTTTGACCGCCAAGATTCAGACAGTTAAGGGAACAGACGAGTTACCCTGATTTGGTTTGGAAAAAGCCATCCTGAAAATGAAAAAGAAAATAACACATTAAAAACACTGAAATAATTGAAAACAGAGTTTTAGAAATTTTGGCAAATTTATGATTACAGGTGAAGTCCAAACTAAGTGCAGAAACATTTCAGCAAAGATCCAGAGAAATATGAGAAACATGAGCTGAATGTGCCATGTTATGCAAATGGCCCATGTGTTACTTTTAATAAATTCTGATGTCATTTTGGCATCATAGGGTATTGGGTATAGAGAAGCGAGAGAGCCAAATTACAAAAATAAATCTACAAAAGAATAAGCAAATAAAAGTGGAAATATAAAGACGAATAAATAAAACAAAAAATAAATAATGTGGCTATATAAAGCAATATTAATAAAAAAAATTAATCCATAAAAGAAAAGGCTAATAAAAGTAGAAATATATGGACAAATTAATAAAATAATTTTGAAAAAAATAAGAAGAAATATGCATATAAATAATAAAAAATAAATATTGTGGCCAAAATCTAGAATTCTGTGAACATGTAAGTGACAGATTTGTATCATCATCATCTTTATTAGCAGACATAGAAGTCCATAAAAACAACAACAAATACATAAAAACCAGGATTAAATGACTTTTGTCACAAGTTAATGTAACCAAACACACCATACCATAGCTGACAGCAGTCCCAGTGCAAGCAGAGCGTTAAATAAGATGTTAAGTTTTAATTGTAAACTGCATGTAGCCTACATACGACCATATCAAGAGAGATGATACCAAGACATGCCCTTATATTGCAGCAGTTATACCTCTGACTGTGCACACTGAAGGTTCAGTTAACAAGATTTATGGAGTTTTGTGGTTAAGACGGAACCTATTGATCTCTGTATTAGTCATATGGCCACATAATATGTCAACGTAAAACGACACTTAACCATCCCAGATAGAAGACTATTCAGGTGGATTTTGTTGCGTTGACGAGTCGGACAGTTTAACATGGAGCTTTTCAAGATAGATTTGCCTGATGATGTTCTGGCAAAATCCATTTGCTTTGCAAAGTTAACGCTGTGGTAAATGTCGGTTCACTTAGCCCTGAATCCTGGCAAGGCCTTTACATGTTGCTGGCATACACCCCACCAAAAATGTTCCTACCAAGCGGCAACCTCTGTGGTTGAAAAATGAGGCCAATTTGGGAAGTGCAAAAAAAATTGCAGTTCCCTGAGTGTCCACTTGAAGCAGACTGCAAGTCACACCCCTTATTATAATGCTATTATTTACAACAAGACTGAACATTTTTGTGTGGCTCAAAAATGTTTTGGGTCAGATGCCTTTATTGGCATGCCCTGTGGGGGGATGGGGTTGAGTTCATGATTATCATAAAGATACTTTGATTTTATTTAGTGTCTCTAGCTTGAGTAACCAAACATTAGCTTTTTTTAATTCAGTTTTTTTTAAACTTCAACCGCACTGATAACAACATAAGGTTAACCAATTACATGTATTGAGACAGTTTACAAAAATGAAAGGGATACCTATTTCACCAGATGACCCTAAGCTTCTGTCTCATTTGGGAATGATAGCGATAGGATGTATTGATCATAACATACACGAGAGTAAAATAGTTGACAACCAACCCCGGTCTCCCCTATCCACATAAAAGAAGCATAAAAGGCAGAAGGAGAGCAAGAGAGAGGCAGGGAACAAACCAGGGAGGAGACAGGGTGACAGAGCTACAAAAAAAGATGGATAAAGACAGAGAATAACTGTCCTTGGCATCTTCTTTCCAGAGGGCAAACAAAAAGGAAGCAGCCTGAAATGTCCACGGACAAGACAGAGAGACACACAGCATTACAAGAGATAAAAGAGAAAACAAATAGGACAAGAAAAGGGGAGAATAGAGAGAGAATTTGGGAGAAACACTTCACAAAGATGAAGTGCTCTAGGACTCCCCCTTCCTCCACCTCCTCCTCTTCTTCCTCCTCCTGTTCTCAGGGGCTCGGCTGGAGTTGCATTCCAACGCGTCGCTCTCAATCCCTGTTACTCCCGGCAACACAGTTCCTTGATCTGGTCCCACGTCATGCCGGGCAAAAGAGGAGGAGGAGGGAGAAAGGAGGAGGTGAAAGTGGAAGCAGTCACAGGGGGAGTGGAAGATAGGACTGATGATAAAACGGGTAAGAGGAAGAGGTAGGGGTCAGGTTGAGGGGAAGAGAAGATGAGAGGTGTGGAAGGAGGTCAGAGGGGTAGAGAGGGAAGAAGGACTGTGGAACAGGGGAGAAAAGGGTTAAATGAAAGAGGAGTGGAGAACATGGTAGAAGAAGAGGGGGCAAAAAAGTGAAAGGGGGTGACAGAGGACACAAGAGGGGAAGATGAGAAAGGCCAAGACATGAAAGAGGACAGGAGCAGGTGACAATGAAGGAGGGAGAGAATTAAAAAGATAAGAGGAGGAGGGGATGCAACACAAAGTCAGAAAATGAAGTATCCTGGAGGAGTGTAGCAGTCGTAACACTCCCAACCCTCCCCCCAGTCCTCGTTCTCAATTATAAGAAAATTAAAAGTAAAATCACTGTTAAGGATCATTTGCTTCACTTGAGGCTATTAAAGTCAGATGGGTTTGCTCTGAGCTGCCTGCTTTAATAAAGTTCAATAAACTGGAGTTAAATAGAGTGAAGAGAAAAAGATGGATGGGCCTATAAAGAAGACAGAGAGGTGACGGCACCCGTGGCTGGATCATATTTAGAAAGTCATGGTGTTTGTTTAAAGATGTTTACACTGACAGACATGTGGAAGACAACAAACCACTGAGAGAGTTTAAAATACCCAATACATCTTACCTGAGATAGATTGATAAGTAACATTTATTAACATGACCTTCTCATCTTCATGACATTTTGGTTGAGAATGAGAGTTTTAAATGTGTCAAAGGGATAACTCAGACTTTTGGAAATGGGGTTTTATGATAGCTAGGTACTTCAAATAGCATAGGCTGTATAAAAACATGGATGCAGGCTCAGGGTGCTTTTACACGTTAATCATTTAGGGGCATTCCCTCTTTGGTCCAGTTTAATGTGAGGTATGTGAACAAGGCAATTAAACTGAAAGCTAGAGGTCGCTTGGTTTTGGCTTGCTGCCAATCGAACCCAGGAGTGGTTAATTTACAAATTTAACACAAATGACCCAGCAACGGGAACATTAACCTGGGTGACTCATCACACTCCACTCAGACTAGTAGTAGTAAGTAGTAGCAATAATACAGCTACAAAGATGTTTTTATTGAAATAATCAATCGCTATCCAATAGGATTACTGCACCATATTTGGTGCTCTGACACTACTAAGTGTAAAAATACTAAATGATTTACATTACTCACTGCCACTAGAGCATCACAGGACTCAACAACATTAGCATCAGGTTTACTGACCATGAATTTTTGTGCAACCAGGAATTTGAATCAGGTTAACGTTGCTTTCAATTTATAGGAATTAACATGGCAACATTAAGATGGCATCAGGATAAACTCTAGAACTCCTGAGTGGACACAAGTGTAACTCTGTGACTGCTAAGTTGTCATCAGTATAACTCTGTGACTGCTGAGTGATCATCAGGATAACTCTGTGACTGCTGAGTGATCATCAGTGTAACTTTGTGACTGCTGAGTGATCATCAGGGTAACTCTGTGACTGCTGAGTGATCATCAGGGTAACTCTGTGACTGCTGAGTGATCATCAGGGTAACTTTGTGACTGCTGAGTGATCATCAGTGTAACTCTGTGACTGCTGAGTGATCATCAGTGTAACTGTGACTGCTGAGTGATCATCAGGGTAACTCTGTGACTGCTGAGTGATCATCAGTGTAACTCTGTGACTGCTGAGTGATCATCAGGATAACTCTGTGACTGCTGAGTGATCGTAGTGGGACACAATTGTGGACTGAGTTATCCTGCAGGGATTGCCTCTAAATTGCAAATGATGAAATGGGAGAGACGAAATAAACAATAGTACAAAATAATGGCATATTCAATCCCAAAAGCTTTGACTCCTAATAGACTAAGATAAGGAGAAACCAAACCACTGCTGCTATAAACTGGAAATTACAGCTCTTAGGGAGACTCTACATAGCAACCTCTGCCATCAGTGTATGGATGTGGAGTGAACAGGTGTGAGTGGGTAAATATCATCTACAATGTAAAAGCGCTTTGAGATGTCAGATGACTTGAAAAGCGCTATACAAGCTCAAATCCATTTACTTTAATGAACACAAAGGTCATCAGACTGAAGTTAAAAGAGAGCTAAAAAGGCTGGGAGAAAACTATACCTGGAACTGCACTGTAATGATAAACGCCCCACAACCACTGGGTTGCCGAAATGATCTTCGTTATAATTCAGTACATTTTTTTGTAGGTTGACTGCAAACCTTCTTTGTTTATTTAAAAAGTCTTTAGGGTGCTTTCACATTAGGCCCGATTATTTCAAACCACATCGCGATCCGTTCTCCTCCTCCTTCCCCCCGCTGGCCTGCTTCCATACTAGCAACATCGATCCAGGCCTGGGCCCACTTGTGTATGTACTCAGTCTGATACAACAGGTGGCGATATGCACGTAGCTGGTTTAAAAATTTGCACACTTGGGTTGCCATGGTAGCCACCTAAGCAAAGATTTTTATGTTTTTATCCCAGCAAGAGTTCATCCTGCCAACATGGATGTTTTAAATTTCACTTTTTGAGATGCCAACAGCGTCTCTCTTCGTATCTCCAAGTCTACGTGCAGCTCAGAGGATTAAATGGGCTTGTGGTTAACAGATACAGCAGGTTTTTAAGGTGACAAGGGAGTCTGGTTGCTTTTGCATCTCATCTGACTGTAACTTTTGTTCATCCATAAGGGGAACCATAACAGGCTCTTTGGTGACTTTATTCTGATGATTTCCATCTTTTATTGAGGAAAAATGTGAACCAACTACTGTATTAGGGAAAGAAGTTTAGTTTTTACAATGATGTCAAACAGCTGACGCAACTCTCTGTCCCGTATCCAGGTGCGATTACATTTACATCTCATCCAAATTGTGCCAGAGTCCACTTGAATTTCCTCTGAGATCACCTCCCCAGATGGGCCCGGGTAGGTCCCCGATCACGGTTTGTTTTCATTCACACTGACTAAAACAAACCGGACTTTGGGCTCAAGTGTACTCAGATCTGGGACCGAGTCCCAAGTGTGAAAGCCACCTTATCCTTCCTCTACCCCAGACCCCAGCCATCTGAAAGCAGGACAACATTTTATATATGATCTGCAGTAAAAGATTTTTTTTGCAGGCTTTGACTGCAGCAGATAAGGAGCCAGACTAGCATTCAGTTCAGAGAGTCCCTTTTGAAGCTGAGCTTGTGGCCTTTACTCTCCTGAGGGAAATATCAGGCACTTGGTCTCTAACTGCTGCATTATTCTTACACTCAATGGTCACTACCTTTGTCTGACCAGTGTATTGTGATGCACATATTCTTCGGCCCACAAAGCTGAATATACAGTAGGAATAATGATCCCTGTTGGAGTAATCCAAACATTGAAATTGTGCATGTTTGCAGAGGCAAAAAAAGGTTCCTGTCCAAGCAAATAGTTATCAGAATAATGCAGAAGCTTTATAAAGTGTTTAGCCACCTGCAAAGATGATAAACATTACAAGGATGGAGAGCGATCTCATTTTGAGGTTGTTCCTACTGACCAATGAGATGATAGGAAACAACCCTCAAGTGATTTGCGTAATGAAATGGACAACATTTGTTCTAAAACCTTTAGGAAAATCTTCAACAAGAGGAAAAGTTGCATCATGAAAAGTCTTCAGGATGAAATCAGCTCTGATTGGATCACTAAAAATGACCTCTGTTATCTGGCATGAATAAAACAGTCAGGATTTGTTCTTAACATGAACACCAGGTTGTATAAAACTATCAATCTCTAAGTTGAGGCTGTTTAGAAATACAGACGTACATCTTCAAGACTGTATTTGAGGCCACATAATGGCCACAATAGGTAGAGTAGATTGTCTAAGATCTTTTGTGCTTTAGTGGAGGATGGGAATGTGGTGAACCATTTATCAGGTACTCTGAGGAGAGTAACAGCAAACAGGATTATTGCAAATGGTGTTTATTGATCCATGTGAGAGAAGAGTGGGGGTGACTAGGAGGGATTAAATGAAAAGGAAGGAAAGTTAAAGGTCAACTCATCTGAGCTTTGAAGACCAGTCCTAATACTAATATTTATCACTGACTTTAGAGCTGATCATGGTTTTGCTACAATCTATGACTAATTTTTCAGATCGTATTAAAATGCAATTCTTGAAAAACGTATTCCACCACTCCTGCCACAAAAATCCCATGAAAGCAAATCAATCTATTAAAAATGAAGTAGCTTCTTCATTTGTGGCCCACTGTCCCAAAATGGTCCCTTTGACAAATCACAGTAGCCATAATAAAGACTACGATAAGAATAGAGGAAGGAAAGAGAGACTTATGGAAGGGGATGCAAACAGAGTAAAATCTAAGAGTTAAAAAGAGGGGCAACAAAGGTTTTCACTTAGCTAAAATATTTGGTATATTAGTCAAATTGATGATTGGTTCAAAGTAGCTTCAATCATTAATTTTACATTTACTTACGGATTCCATTACAGCTTTATGTTGATGTTAAAAGTCTATTTTTTTTTTTTTTTTTACATAGAAATGCCCATTTCTCCAAATAAAATCATGACTCATAATCTATCTGGGTGTAAAAAATAAACTAAAAAAAGTTTTAAATGCAATTCTGAAAACAACTCTTACTTTTATTCTAACTCCTTGATGTGTGCATGAACACATTTAAGGGTGACTTCACCATTTTGTGGGATCATTGAAGCAGCAGCATTTCCGTTGGCCTTTCAATTGTTTAGTTTCCTAAAAGCTCACAATGTAAAAAAAAGAAAAAAAAAAACAACTTCAAAAGTGTTGGAGCACTTAAATAACTTAAAGATGGTCACAAAAAGTAAAATACGGTATCAACAGCTTTAGTCATCCGTCTCAACAACAGGTCACATGGTGTAGCACTTTAAATGGGAAGTATCTAAGCTTGCAATAAACATTAAGATTTGAGCCTTCTGTAATTGTAAATAGGATGTGTATCGTTTAAAGGTCACCATTATGTCACTTCAGTGAGAAAGACGATGGGCCCAGTCCCATCATAGAATAACTGTCAGTCCAAGTCAAGAGGACAAAAAGTTAAATTACATGGTTTATCTCTGAGGTTGTTTTCTCTCTCTCTCTGCAACACTCTCCTCTGTCTTTCTGCATTTTCCTCTTTTTTTCCTGCATATCCTTTTTCATTCATGAGTCTCCCTCGCTCCTTTCTGCATTCCCCTCTTCTCTATTTATGCATCTCCCACTTCCTTACTTTGCATAGATATATGCCCTCCCTCTCTCTCCATTTTGCTTTTCTCTCTTCCTGCATCTTTCTCTTCTGTCTTTTTGCAGTTCCCTCTTCTCTTGTTCTGGATATCCTTTTTTTTATCTCCCTGCTTCCTCTCTTCTCTCCTTCTGCATCTCCATGTTTCTCTCTCTGCAACACAACTCTTCTCTTTCTGCATTTCCTTCTTTTCTTTTAGCTTCTCTTGCTCTGCTCTTTTTCCCTTTTCTGCATCATCCTCTACTTTTTCTCTTTCTGCATCTCCCTCATCTGTGTTTTTGCATTTCCCTCCACCCCAGCACACCTTCTCTTGCTCAATGCTGTGCTCATGTTGGATCGATGTTGGGTCTGTCACAAAGAGACCTACCCTCTCTCTAAAGTGTCTTGAGGTAGTATTGACTATGAATTGGCACTATAAAGATAAAGAGTAAATTAAATGTACATTGACATATTACTCTCTAACATTTCTCCTTTGCTTAAACACAAAATACAAAATACATCTATATACAGAACATTGACAAAGATTCAACATCACTGAAAGGTTCCTAACAGTTCTACATCTTTCATATCTATAACATCGCTTTAAAAATAATGAACACCCTGGAAGTGCTGTGCTCTGGTTCATCATTGCAAATAAGTGGGTTTCTCTTCCCAGATCAAGTGCAAATAGGAGGGACGTGGCAGAGATTAGATATCAGTCATTGTAACAGGCCATCAAACAGGCTGGTAGTTATACTGGGGCAATTTTGCTCCTCTTATCACAGCTAATCACAGAAGTACTGGATAAAGATTGATATTTAAAGCCTGTTGTTGGGCAGCTTTTTCTTGGTAATGTGTGTCATGCAAAGTGAGTTATGAGACAACTATTACAGGAAACAAAGTAAACAACTTGTTTTGCATACACAGAACAGTCAGGAAGTTAGATAAAAACATTAAAGAGCAAAAGATGAAGACAAAGCAAAGAGATGACTAATATAACGTACATGACAGAATCACTACAACAGCTGCTGCTTTAAGGCACATTCAATATATTTATGTGGTGAGAAATAGTCAGAGAATACTAGTAGGTATTTTGCCCATCCAAGAGTAAATTCTGCACCATGAAATTTCTTTGCCAATGTGTTTATGAAGGCTTCCAATAGAAAGATGAAATTAAACTCCTCTGGGAAAATCTGCGATAGCTGCTAAAAGTTGGGGTACCAGAAAATTGAAAATGCTTACCTCTGCCTTTGGCAGTGAGGTGTCCAGCCAGGACTTTTCCAGGATTCTGAATCAATTGCAAGCACTAAAACAATGCTATGTAAAAAAAAACTGAACCAATCCACATTTTAAACCATAGCTTTATATGCTTATGTAGGCTACTGATTCCTTCCATTGTTACAACCTACTGTTACCTGGTTGCTGTTGTCATGGCACCTGAGAGTGTCAAATGCCAGACATAAGAACTGTGCATCTTGACTGGTCTCACAATGTGATTAGATTATGATTATCAGGCCAACATTTCAATTTGGTATCCTGATGCATCACAGTTCATCCAATGCATCTTCTATTTTCTAAAGAACTGCATATAGCTACTTTTAATCAATTAAGGCAAGGAGTCTGATGAACTCCCTGTGTCAAAGTAAATTTCTTTAAATAAATATATTATTTTTACACAATTTACTTGAATGATACTAAATAACATTAACTATAAAAAATAAAAGAAGGCATATTGCGGGTGTGCACTACCTTAGACCTCTAAGCTGTAAAGCCCAACTGTTCAGGCCGCTGGTGTTGAAGCAGTAAATTATGAATCCTGTTCAGAAGTAATAGTGTAAGGACCTTGTCCAGAACTGAGAGAAATATTCTACCCCTGTAGTTTTTACACTCTCGCACATCACCATTTCCCTTCCAGAGTGGGACAACATTGTCCCTATATTCCAGTCAGACGGCATGATGCCAGGTCTCCATACAGAGCAGATGAGAGCATGCAACCACAGGAGGAAGGCTTCACTGGTTTATACAGGGTCCATATTATATTTGGACCAAAGCACAGCACGTGTGTTTCATTAAGACCACAGGGGACAGTGTTAAATCAAAGAAAATGAATATGATATGTCATGTTTGATAATTCCCAAATTTGCCTAGGTGGCTTTGTGCTTTATCTGGTCAAAAAATTCATGAAGCTCAGAGTTGAGTCATGCATAACACAGCAGCCATTCGTGCCCAGATGTGATCACCTGATGGCCAGCTGTACCAAATGATTGCCTCTTAGCCCCCAAAGCCACTCACCGCTCTTTCTCTCAGCACTGAGGTGTATTTGAAAACAACAAACTTCTCACTAATCCCTGCTTGCATTAATGCTGATGCACTACACTGCTGCTGCTGGTAAAGCTTAAACTCCTCCACCTCAGCCTCCTCCTTTATAGCATAACACCTGTTGCAAACCAAGGTTATAATAGTTTTGGGTTTTCCATTAGTTTTAATTTTTATTTAGTTTTTATCTTTTGTTTTTAATTTCAGTTCAGTTCTAATTAATTTTTACCACTGTTTTTTAGTTCAGTGTACTTTTTATTTTGCAAAATTGCTTTGTTTTAGTTTAGTTTTTATTAGTTTTAATGTTAATTTTAGTTTTGTCAGCAATGTGGGATACCTGCCAGGGGTGAAACCCAAAAGGTCTTTTCATTTTTCACTGTAATTATTCCGTTTTAATATTGGTATACAACTCAAGACCTAAAATTACCATTGTGTGAAGATTTTTTTTTTCTTGTACGAATCATTCTTTTATTATTCATTTGGCATTTTGGTGCTTCCTGTCTGTTGATGGTACATACACAGCTGAATTATAGCAAACAGCAGAGCCTACACTAAACAAAATCAGGCTGACTTAGGGTAATTCTGATCCAAGATCAAAGATGAACTTGTATTCAATCAAATCAGGCAGTCTTACACTCTCCAGGCTTGAGTGTTCATGTCAGTCAGTATGCTTGTATCAAAGACTAAAACTAAGGAGAGTTTGTCCCTAATTCTTTCATTTCAATTAGTTTTGTAAGCACACCATACAGTTTTAGTTAGTTTTCATTTTGTTTGTAAAGCTTAGTCTTTATTTAGTTTCAGTTAACTAAAATGATTTTAAAATGTTAGTTTTAGTTATTTGGTTAGTTTTAGTTAAGTATGATAACCTTGTTGCACACTCACATTGAGTTCATGCTACTATGTGTTAATTGCTTTTGAACTAATTTTATTGTATTCCATACTCATTTTCATTGATGTATCCATCCATTAGGGGGTTTTCTAGCTATATAATCCCTCAGAAGTCAAAGCATGCTGCTTGACTAACTCAGGGAGCATCTTTTCAGTGGAGCCTTCTCCTCCAAGTAAAACTGTTTATCCATTTGCAACAAAAATGGTAAAATGTATGAAAAGAGTGTTCCTGACTTTGGCCTATCCTAAATTAGACCTTCTTTGTGAACAATAATTCATGACAGTTTGGGATGGTACTCAGCATTAACACTGACTGCTTCCTTTGGCCAGTATTGTTGGCATGCGAACGAGAATTTTTTTCATTGACTTGACTGAGTTATTGTGAAAGGGATTTAATAAATTCTTAAAGTTTTGGCAGTTGCTGAGACATGACATCGTTAATATAAAAACTAACTTGCTGGTGCTGAAAGGAGACTCAAGAGATCACCAAAGTTAGTGGCCTCGGCCTCTGAAGACCAAAATGTCAGCACCAAATTTCATAGTTATCCATCAAGTAGTCCTTGGTCTATTTCCAAAAAAGTGGTCCAACGTACCAGCAAAACTATCCCTAGAGCCAAACAGTTTGGGTGGAAATAAAAAAAGTGAAGTGAAAAATCGTTGAGTGGTTCTGTAAGCTGAGCAATATGGGGAAACAAATACGTACAGAATAAAGCATGGGATGTTATTTTGCTCATTTTCTTCAATTTTTCTCCTGAGTTCATATACATTAATAACTCTGAACATAAGTGAGAGAGCAGGCTTGGAAACTTTTGTAAAAAAAAAATAATAATAATGTGCAGAAGGCTGCTCTGTGCTGTGAATATGGATGTGAGGATGATGCATCAGGCAGTGAAGTAAAACCAAGATTTTACTGCTGTAATCAAACACGTCGTAGTCAGACTGGAAATGATGGGAATTTTAATTTCTCCTCATCTGCAAAGAAATATACTCTTGCAGAGTTGGATGAAACACTAAGTATGCTTTGTGTATAGATTTTTAACTTCAAGGGTTTCTTGGAGACAGAGGAACGTCAGATCACCTCATTAGAAAGAGATTTTGATAAAAGTGTCTCATACCCTTTAAAACAAACTACAAGTGAAGTTATTTAGGAGCAATCTAGTTTAAAAGCTTACTTTATTGTTTTTTCTCTAATTGCATTGATCATATAGGTGCATGTGGGTTATGAGCTGAGAAATAACTCTTTTAATGTTTTTATACATTACATTTATATCTACAGTTAGAAATGATCATTAGAGGAAGACAAAATGATATTGCAAAGAGAAAACACCAATAGGGAAATGAAAGGATGTGTCTTTTTGGTTTTTGCTTGAGGCATTTGATCCTTTGATAAAAGAACAGAGGGAATTAGGCTCCTCTGTTTCCTACAAATTCCAGCTGCCTTTGCCTGACTATGGCACTAACACCATTCTACACAAAACATTAGGAGGGTAAAAGAAGGTGAGCGAGGAGAGGAGGAGAAATGTGAAAAGATTGAAATAGGCAAGAGAAAAAAACAGCACAAAATGAAAAGTGCGAGGCAGGATTGAACACAACAGAAGAGACTATGGCTGCAATAGAAAAACATGAAATATGAAATATGAATAGGCTCTTGATGATTTTCCCATTCTATCTGCCTGTCAGGGGCACTGCATTGATATTCAGAGGAGAGCTCCCCTTCTAGCAGCACATATCAAAAGGCGGTGTTATGATCAATAAATATACCATGGGAATCAAAGCTTTTCTCTTTGATAGCATTGGTCATTTGCCCAGAAACTGTTTAGAAGTGGGAGCCAGGTGTGAAGGCAATGTGGTATGAGTCAGTGGTTACATTTACAAGAGGGAGAAAAATCTGATTTTTAACCTTTTGTGGGTTGCTGATCCTCTTATCACAGGCTCTTGAGTGGAGATCGCTTCGTCTCCTCTTAGACGGCCTTGAAAAGAAAGGTTGTAAAAAAAGAAAGTTTGGATTGGTTGTAAAAAATGTCCATAAACAGCTTGTACCCTTCGACTTTTTGATTGATAATGCTGCAGCAATAACAAATTGTGTGACATTTCTGAGTAAACCTGCAGGTTAAGGACTGATTGGTGTTTGTGGAGCTGCATGAAATGGGTATATAAAAAATCCCTGGGGAAAGTGAGCAGTGGAAATATTTCCTGCACCAATACTGTGTCACACTCCGTCGGAAACCATATACTGTCAAAAATAACCTACTCAGAATTTCTAAAATGGACCTGTATAGTTTATCTTTGTCATGGCTCTTGGTCTAATGGGTCTTGAACTTCAACCCAGTGAGAGATTTGGAAGTATATCTTGATCTTTATATGTTTTGAATCTGGGTAAGGTAAAGCTTAAACTATTAAATGAAGTCTCTTAAAGGAGAAACTGTAAGGCTTTAATTATTTCCCATTTTTACGTAGCCTTTTATGATGCACACGGTCCTGCATGCAGTAGCGCCACCTCCACTAAACAATTACATCGAACAGAAGGCAGCTACTGACTTTTCACTAGATCCACTAGTTCAGACTATGGCCAACAGGTCCAATGAAACAGGAAATACAATAATATTACAAAGCAAATCATGAAAATACAATAAAACATAGATCACAGAAGAAATTGAAGTTTGTGCTTCTTGAATTGTACTTCTTATTTTCAATGTTTATCAGTGCTGCTGTGTTAATTCTGGAAACAAACATTTTAACAACAAGAATTCAGCTCTTTCATGTCTAAATTGAGACAAAATGTTAAACATACAAGGTAGGTAGGTATCAAAAAACTAGACTAAAGGCCTCAGCACACAGACTCTATTTCTTTTTTTTGTACGATTTTTTTGGCACGTTAACAAAGGAAATTTATCTCATGTTGTTCTAATAATGTTTGCATACTGACACTGAAATTTTTGTACGTAAATATTTAAATTTGGAACAGGTTGAATTTTTGCATCAGTCCAAGTCATTTCATTGGAAGACTGACAATTTAAAATGATTCCTGCTGCTTCCTTCTCTCTCAACTGCCTGAACCTTCAATTTAAACATAGTGGTTTAAATTTTCCTGCATAATTTGCTGAACTGTCTCTTTATTAATGCAATTGTTGCTTAATAAATGCTGACATCACTTTTTTACTAAGTCTTCATTTGTATTTTGTTTTTTGTTTTGTTTGTTTGTTTGTTGTTTTTTTTTTTTGTTGATACTGCAATCAATATTATCAAGTGGACTTGCAGGTAAAATCATACATACCATTACATCCCTACTTGTATACGTTTTGAGTGAATTTAATCATATTCACTGTCACTATGTTTTTAGTTTACATCCCACACAGCTAGTTGTATAAGGCCGGAGCTCTCTGGTGTGCACTCTAGAGGTGTCCTCCAGAAACACGTTGTGTACAGGCTAGTACATGAATGCAATCCGAATGGATGGATGGATGGTCACTTTGGAGGAGACAGGTTCAAATATTTGGCCATAAATTGGGGTGCACAACTTTCTAAAAATCACCTTTTGCTTGGATTTATAACCAAATAATTGGAAATCTATCCTGACCACCTTCAGCCAGCATTAAACTGTGGATATTTTAACAGGAAAGCAAATGCTCTTATGGTAGAAAAATAGCTAGGAAACATCTGCATGGTGTTAGTAACATTAGACTCTGAAAGCAAGCATGCTTGTATTGTGTTAGGCTTCAAATACAGCCTCATAAAGCTGCTAGCATGGATCTGAACTGTGAAATAAAGTTATTGTTGTGTGTGTTGTTGTACTGACATAATGCTTCGTATTCTTCTCTTGGAAGAATTTTTATATGAATTGTAGCTCTAAGCTACAATTCATCTACCAAGTCTGTTGTCAAAAAATTCTCACCTGGTAGTCAGAATAAGAAAACCCCATCAGCTGAATGTGTTATACAACTGAAGCTCCAAAACAGCTATTGAGTACTTTGTGGTGGATGGTTTTTTAAAAAATATGTTGAATTTAGCAGACTCTTGCTGTGTAGAAGTTGTCATTCAGCATTTTCCCTTCCTGTCTCAGGTGTTACATACACTATAGTGCCAAAAGTATTCGCTCACCCGCCATGACTCGCATATGAACTTAAGTGTCACCCTAACTCTTCAGGGAAGGCTTTCCACAAGATTTAGGAGTGTGTTTATGTGAATATTTGACCATTCTTCATGAAACGCATTTGTGAGGTCACACACTGATATTGGACGAGAAGGCCTGGCTCTGAGTCTCCACTCTAATTCATCCCAAAGGTGTTCTGTTGGGTTGAGGTCAGGACTCTGTGCAGGCCAGTCAAGTTCATCCACACCAAACTCTCTCATCCATGTCTTTATGGACCTTGCTTTGTGCACTGGTGCACAGTCATGTTGGAACAGGAAGGGGCCATCCCCAAACTGTTCCCACAAAGTAGGGAGCATGGAATTGTTCAAAATCTCTTTGTGTGCTGAAGCATTCAGAGTTCCTTTCACTGAAACTAAGGAGCCAAGTCCAGCTCCTGAAAACAACCGCACACCATAATCCCCCCTCCTCTTAGTTGCTTGATTTTATACACCTGTAGCAACGAGCGGGGTTTAATTGTATGGGAAACCGATAGCAATGGCTGCTACCTGTGTAGTCATTATCCATCCATTTGCTTTCTGTTATTCAGGGCCAGGTTGCGGGGGGAGCAGGCTAAGCAAGTCAACCCAGGCATCCCTCTCCCCAGCGACACTTTCCACCTCATTCAGAGGGATCCTGAGGCATTCCCAGACCAAACCATATATATAATTCCTCTAGTATAGTACATTCTCCCCGAGATCTCTTCCCAGCTGGACATGCCCAGAAGACCTCTAAAGGGAGGTAACCAGGAGGCATCCTGATCAGATACCTGTACCACTTCAATTTCCTCCTTTCAATGCGAAAGAGCACTAGCACCACTGACTCTGGATGTCTGATTCCTCACCCTGTTTCTAAGGCTGAGCCCAATACACCTCAGAGAAAACTCGAACTGGCTGCCTGTATACACAGTTTCATCCGTTCAGTCATTACCATCACAGGTGAGAGTTGGGAGGGAGATTAAACAGTAAATTGAAAACTTTGCATTGGCTCAGCTCCTCCTTCGCCACAACCGACCAGCATCACAAATGCAATACTGCTGATGCTGCACCAATCCACCTGTCAACCTCACACTCTCTTTTATCCTCACTTGTAAACAAGACCCCAAGATTCTGGCAGAAAACCATGGCCAACAAGACCTTCTTCTATAGATATATCCTTCCCCAAACAATCCACAAACAAGTGAACAGGTGGCAAACCTTTAAAGCCTTATTCACTCTTGTACAAAACTTCTGACGTTTTCCTGAATTATCTTGATGAGCTGCAATTATAAAGAGCAAACAGAAGAGCTTTTTCCCGTCCCCTAACCCTCATTGACTGACAGGCAAACTGCAGGAAAGCTTCTTGCAGGGAGGTGCAAGTATGAAGCAATTCAGAAAATATCAGAAAAGGTTGGGACAATTCAGGGTTACATGTTTGAAAAGGGCTGGACTGTGTTGGGAACAAAACTTTAATTTAGTCAGGAACACTCTTGTTATACATTAATCAATGTTATTACAAACTGGATAAACAGTTTTACTTGATGGAGAAGGCTCTGCTCAAAAGATGCTCCCTGAATTAGTCAAACAGCATGCTTTGACTCTGCAGGGAGCGCATAGCTAGAAACCCCAATATGGATGGATACATTTATGACAATGCGTACCCTATACAATAAAATTTGTTCAAAAGCAATAAATACATAGTAGGATGACTCTATATGAGGATGCAACAAGCTTTATGCTTTAAAGGAGGAGGCTGGGGTGGAGGAGGTTAAACTTTGCCAGCAGCAGCAGCTTTGTGCATCAGGATTACTGCAAGCAGGGATTAGTGAGAGGTATGTCATATCTAAATACACTGGTGTGTTGAGAGAAAGAGGTATGATTGGCCGTAGGAGCTGTGAGGCAATAAACTGTAACAGCTGGCCATCAGCTGGATGTATCACTACTGTGTCCTGCATGATCTAATGCTAGGCTTCATGACATGAACCCCATGCCACATAAATAAAAGACAGCTTGACTGTCAAGTATGAGACCAAACAGTCAGTAAAACAAAGATTACCAAAGTATCAAACCAGAGAAGTCAGATTAATAGTTTCATCTGGCGCTATACAATCAGCCAATGGTGTCACCCCTGCCAGCCTTTACAAAGAAGGTATATTTAAGGTAGGTCTGTTTTGGTCTCACCTATCAGACATAGAGGCTATGTTTACTTCTTTCATACAGTAGGGAGTCAGAGTAGAATAGAAATAAAAAGAAAAATAAACAGCTATCAACATAATGTGCACAGTATGCAGAAAATCTACAGATGACTCTTTTAGATATAACTCTTTCTTATTCAGCTTTGCATTTTTTTATAAGGCAGCTCTACCTTTCTGCATCTATGTATTTTTTGTTCTTTTAACCTTCTCTCATTTCTGAACTTTAAAAGCAAAAAAGAAATTTAAGCCTTCAAAAGCAGAATTTGTTTTCTTAAAGAAAAGAAAAACTTGTCTGCTGATTTGAATCAAACAATTTCTGATGTCCACTCTGAAGTGGCAATTGGTCACATTACCCGCCTGGCTTCTCATCACACCTCTATTAACACTGGAGCCAAATGCTGCTGCAATTACGATCACTGTCATGGCAGACACGAGTGGCACAATCCTGGTGATTAGAGTCGGGCTTTGGCTCACTCACATGGAAATGCAGACATACACGCACACACTGTTGTAACATGGCTAAGTGGATGCTCCATCGCTGTGCTACACTCAGCCACCTGCTGCCGTCTCCCTACCTTTGCCTCAGGCAGAAACATTACAGCGCCTGAGACATTAGACATTAGTCATTAATTGAGCTTAATCGTCTCTTTGTTTAATTGTCTGCGACCAACCTAATGATTATGCCAAACTAAAGCGCACTAAACACCTGGCTGCAATAAACTTGAAGCAATGAGTTTCTTAAGCTAAGGGTGGGGACTGGAAATGGGTCACAAGCGCTCATCTGCTAGGTCCACTAGTGACGAGAAGAGGTAACTTTTAATGAGCCTGTGACAAGGCTAGGTTTAAAACTTTACAGCACAAACTTATAATAACAATGGGCAGTAAATGTGTGCATCGATATCTTGAAAAAGTTAAGTTTTAATCTGTTTATATACCTTTAGAGTGAGGTACAGGTGTATTTTAACACCATAATTGTCCTCACATGCATTGTAAAAGAAACCTACAGTATTTGTGCCTGGAGCAAATATCCAATTACAGCATCATTGTTTGGCAGGCCACTGACAGTTGGCGACAAAATAACACCTACATGTATCTATTGTTTCAGCTGGCTATCCACCGATTCGGGAAGCTTCTGCATCTATTGACTGTTTGATGGAACAGGAGCCAGTGAGGATGGCGGCATGGACTGAGTGAATGTATGCGGTATGGCATTGGGGGGTTTGGGGGTTACTGGGTGGACGACTGCCCACCCTTTGTGCTCCAAATCCGGGGGAATCTACTGGCCATTGTGGTTCCCTGCGTGTTCACCAGCCAGAGAGCTGAGAGAGGGGATTTCAGCTCCGCAGAGCCGATGACAAGCAGGTTTTTTTTCTAAATCGTCCTCTCATGGATTCTCTCTTGCTCTTTTATCCTGTCCGCTTTGTTCTGGATGCAGTGCACAGTCAGCCCCAGCCAGCTATAGTTTAGTAATCTGTGTGTGACGGAGGCTAGAAATCCAGCTCTGGGCTCTTTAAATTTGGGTTATTAGGCCTAGCACCTGTGTCTGCTGTGGAGAATGTGCTGCAGCTCATGATGATTGCAGTTAAAAACTGCATTTTTTTTCCTACTCTGTGTTTTTTAACAAGCAGGACAAAAATAGCATGCAGTCACTTGGACAAGGATATTTTTGTTAAGGTAAAATCCACATGTATCCTTCCATTACCTGCACAGAGCAGTCGCTCCAGAATTTATGAGTTTGGAGCTGGTTCTAAAAAAGCTTGCAGACTGTAAGGCATGAGGCAAATCTCAGCTGAAACCAACACTGAGGGGAGTCTTTCAGGTGTGCTGGCAGAGTCTGAAAGCAGAAATATTACTGTTTTACAAATATTTTTTGACAACTGAATTTAAATCTGCCTCATGTGAGGACATGAGAGAATTATAGCATACACAACTTCTAAGAAAAAAAGACTGTATGATGCAGAACTTTAAAACATCAGAAAACTACCAACCCCATATTTGAAAGGATTTATTCTTGAAATAAAATGCTTTGAGTTAAACTAGTACCTCAACTATTACTCAAGTGCCACATGACAGTCTCAACAGACCCTCTTCAGCATGTTTAATTCCTTTTTTGCTACAAAATTATCATTAGGAAATACAATATTTATGTCGCCTTTGAGCTGAAACTAGAAGTTAAATGACAGAACCAGACACTGGGAGGTTTCTTCTTTAAGAGCTGTAAACATACATTGATATGTGAAGTCACTGCAGTTTCTCTTTGATTAAGAAAAATATTATTTTTTTCAAATGCTAGATTGCTTTATAGAATTTAATATTCACTCGATGCATATCCATCAAAATTCACTGCCTTACTCAGTGCTTGTCTGGTTGATTGACTCACTTGGGAACCAATTAATTTTCATCTCTTAAGTCTAATCACATTTCATGTCTTTTTTATTCTTCAGAGAAAACTGTAATTTCAAGTTTGTAAATCCACTGGATTTGTAGAGAAAAAAATGGAATTTGTGTCTAAAAACACTATTATGTTCGAATTATGGTGGGGCAGGTCATAACTAGGAAGGACTGCCTTTTTTGATAGACCAGAGCAACCCATCCGGGTACTTTACCCAAATGATGCCAGCCCCATCCCTCTTTGGGGAAAACATTCCTTAAAAACTAACGGCAGTCAATGGGAAAGACTGGGTCATTAGGAAATGAAAATGAGAAAATGAAAACCGTATGATTAAACGGTTATTGGGAACAAAAATCTACAGCTCCTGCTGTAATATAGTGATTGTTAGCTTAAAATTAATTAATGACACAGTTCAACATTTGCCCTCTTTACTCCGCTCTAATTTCAGCCAAAAGACACAGAGCTCTCCTTTGACACTGCCGTCATTTGAGAATAACAAAACATGCCTTAGATCAGGCCGCGGAAGGTATTGCAAGTGGGCCGCCAAATCATTTCCAAAATAGTATGATTTTTGTTGGGGGGGAATGTAATTATATAAAAATAAAAATATACAGAATAGTGTTTTAAATATTAAAACTCAGTCATGTTTAAAAGGATATTAAAAATGTTTAAATAGTCTTTTCATTATTTTGTTTTGTTTTTCCTTCGAGTATTGGACATGTGACAAGCAAATGAGAGATAGGAGCTTTTGTTGTTAGCTAGAGGTTTTTGTCTGGACAGCTCCATGAAAACTAATACTGAAGGTGTTGCAACATGTTACAGATGCTGTGTTAGCGACTGTGGAGCTTCCAACATGTTTCTCCTGTATTCAGTTCAGTCCTTTATGTTCAATCTTCGATAAAAAAAGTGTTCTGAGAACGCATTACATGGCCTCCGTATTTATGGGGTCGGAGGTGGGCCGCGGACATTTTTGAGACTTAAAAGTGGGGCCTGAGTTGGAAAAGGTTTGGAACCACTACCTTATTTTATGGCTTTTTGATTGTTCAAGGCACAAAACTCAACAAAAATTGAGTTGTTACCAACGTTTTTTAACCTACCGCCACTCAATCAGAGGGTTTGCTTTTCCCCAAATGGGGGCGCAGTCACACTGCAGGGACGGGGAGTGACATTGCACTGCTATGATCTAATCTGCTCCAGACTCGTGGAGCAAGTTACAGCAGCTTCTTCAGATCATTGAACTTCCTTTTTATTTAACCTTTTGAGCTTTTTAGAAATGTAATTTAAACCTCCAAACTTATGTCTGTAATTGTTTTATATGGGTGTACAGTTTATATTTATGTTCACCAGAAACTTTTTAAAACTATTTTAAACCATTTTTGGTTTTATTTTGTTAATTTCATTTTATTACCCTAGCTATTCAAACCTCATGCTCGGTATACATTTGCAGTCTGATGATTTAAATGTCCTTTTGACAGCCTCTCCTGTTTTTATTGAGTATGAATAAAGGTTGACTGATAAAATTGCTGTAAACATGTGAAAAGGCTGAGAATTCATGAGTGACTGGATTTTGAATTTAAAAATAAGGGCTAGGTTGTTTTGGGGAAGGGTTAAATGTAAGGCTCTTTGACGTACAAAAGTCCCCAATGCCCGTGCAACACTAAAATGACATAAAAGCGTTCATCCAGGAAACCTCCCAGACAAAATGTCACCATTGCTGAGAGAAACTTTTAGGTGTTGCACTTTGCTCCTTTTTAATGAAAAAAATGTTCCCAAGTTCTGATGAAACTGCCACTATACTGAAGCTACATCCAAGCTTATTGTGTCACCAGCGGCAGCCATTGTATATCTTGGCATACAGTATGACTACACCCTGCCTGTAACTATCACAAACACATCCCAAAGCAGCTTGGGAGAAGAGCAAAAACGTATTTTCTGCGAAGAAAAGCTTCAGTGCAACTGGTTGCAGCGATTGCAACCAGCTTCCAGAACAACTAAACCTTGTAGCTACCGCCTTGTTCTCCACACGTGATGCTGATAGGTCAGGTCCATTTTCAGACCTGGCCCAGTCTTTTCAGATAGGAGCTTTGTGAGATAGATTTGCCTGATAACAGACATGGAATCCGGCCAATCCATTTGCTTTGCAAGGTAAAAGAAATACAGTCGATATGGGGCTTTAACAACCCAGCAAACAGGTAGAATATGCCCTCCTATAAGTCAGATTAAGTTATCTGGAAAACACATGACTTAGAAAAATAAATCAATACAGTGTGCACCAGTAAAGCTACAAAACTTGTTCTTTCAGTATAAGCCTCGTTTCTGCTAACAAAATGGATGTTATTAGGACTCCTTGGGTTTTAAAACCAGCCTCAAGTGCAAACACCACTGCATTAGTTAAATTTTGCTGCAAGATGCTATTTGGGGTCCACACATGGCTATTTAATGTCACTGACCAGCAAAAACTTGTTGGAGAACAGATAGGACTTTTTGAAGTGTCTGATTCAGGGTCAGTGGATTTTGCCAACAGAAACTAAGCTGTAGTTTCTTATTCAGAACTAAAGCCCAGCATGTTGAATCTGTGAGGAATCAGTTATGAATGAAGCAGAAACCTTTATTTTTAGAAGCGACAAGTTAAGAAACAAATAGGGCATCCTGGTGATTTTGTGTATCGGTGCAGATGTGTGTGAGGGAGTGCGTGTTTTTGGGTTTGGTTCCAGTCTCGTGCTGGGCTGTCGCGTCTCTCTGCTCCATTTCCTGTCTTTCTGCACCGTGGGTTGTCACAGGGCCTGAAGGAGGGGAGGAGGATGTGAAGGGAGGTGTGATGCCCGCTCTCCTTAAAATGAAAGAGACGTAACAAGAATCAGTGGCTCATGATGAGAGGATGGATTCAATTACTCCACGCAGGGGCCACAGTCCATCAGTGTATGGTTGTATGATGGAGCTGAAACATGTTGACGGAAGAAAATATAAAGCTGGGGTAATATAAGGAGCTTTTTTCTGTGGTTCAGAGAGTGAGGAATAAACACCGGTGAATATTTTGTTGGTGAAAGGCAAACATATGATGCTTTGAGAACATCTGATGGATGGAACATTTGGAGTGACACTAAAAACAGAAAAAAACACTACTTATTTTTCTTTCAACCTCACTCTGACAATAGAGAGAACCCCACAATTTCCACATGATCCATTAGCGCAGTATTCCATCCATATCTTGCATTCAAGAGCAAATTGTACTCTCTGAAAAGTCAGTTTCTGTACTTCAACAGCACGTCCTGCGCTCTGTCTCTAGTATGAACCAGTAGCACCACTCTGCTCTATCCTCAGGATACATGCTGAGCTTATTACCAACAAAGCCTTCAGCCACTGCAAGTCATTTTGTATGAAGCAGATCTACCCAAACAGGAACGATTTAGCACAGAGCATCTGGTTGATATTAAAATAAAACATATTGCAAAGACTCCTGATTGTAAAAGTCATCACCCAATCACCTTATCAACATTACGTCAAAAGTTATCAGGCGGTCAGAGGGTCCAAGAAGAAAAACATCTGCACAAAGAGCTAATTGTGGAGGTGAAAAACCAAAAGATTCTATATGACAATCTTTCTAGAAAACAAAGCTTTTAGTGACCTAATGTTAACCACCATGGTAAACAATGAATCATCACCAGAAAGACCGAGGCACCTGTGCACATGGTGTGCTTACCATTATGCACGATGTATTAAACAATCTCACAATTCCCTCTTGAGCTTGCTGTTCTTCTTAGATTTTGTTATCTTGACTATTGAGCTGCTCTGCTCTGAAACCGATCCAGTGGATGAAGACGAGGGCAAAACACGGCATGTACACAACTCTGTGGACACAGGCTACATGGGAAATGCAGGTTCTGGTGAAACCTAAGTTTTGAAACCAGGCTTATAAAAAATGAATTAATCAGAAATTTATTTATTTTTATTATTTGACCACGACCACAATCAATACACAGTATGATAAAATTAACATTTTAGCATCCTGTTTTTGCATTTGAGGGTAAGTAAATTCCTATGATACCTTACAGGGTGGATTGCAGAAAATGTCCCTGAAGCTTACCCTGAAGACTTCCTTATTTGCTTATTATGTCTCCTATTCTGGTTTGAACCCTACTCTATTTTTACCACTTGTTTCTCTTGTGTTGCTGCAATTCCACAATTTCCCCCTAGGGATCAATATCTTACATTATTCACACATAAACTTCACAGTGCGCCCACACTTAATCTGGCCAGCTTGGTGAAGAAGTGTCATTCTCGTTCAGGCTCACTTTTGGGTTTGATGAGTCTTTTCAAATGAATCTGCACTTAATACATATTTACAAATCAGTAATGCAGTGTTTTTGTTATATGGAAGAGATGAATTTCACAACATAACCTGGCACGCCAGATGGATTTGTTTCACATATTCATCTGGAAAACCACTCATAGACAACATTTGGGAAAGGGCAGAGCCTTTGGAAAAAAACTTGGAGGGTGATTGGATTAACATTCTGTCCGTCACATCTTTACGGGCCAATCAGAGCAACAAAACAGGTGACATAGCAGTGACAGAGGTGCGCATATGCAGCTACCAAGGAATAACGCAAACCATGACGACTATAAACATGCCAGAACATGACTTTTGTTGTTTTTGAAAAGGAAACAACTCACTGCTGTTCTTTGTTCTTCTTTTAACAAAGAAATATCACCAAGATTGGATAAAACTGGTGCTTTAGCAGCATCCACGCAAACATCTTCCACCATAATTGTACTGACCTCTTGTTGCTGCACCTGAAAGAACTGCCCCTCAATGCTGATTGGTCCTGTCACTTTCTAACTGGGCCCAAACGGTTCAGATGGGAGCTTTGTGAGATGGATTCGCCAGTGAGAAACAAGGAAATGTGTGTAAACATCTGCTGTGCAAGGTTACTCCCAACATGCTTTGAGTAACTTGCAGCCTGAAGCTGGAAGGCGTTGCCACTATGAAAACAGCTTTCCTCACTCATTCTACGAAATTTATCTGTGAAACAGAAATACTGGTTTGCTGTTTTGGCAGCTTGCAGAGTGAGGCATATATTGAAAAGGCTCTTTATTAAACACAACAACCAACCAACAAACAAACAAGTAAACAACGGAGGTAGGTGGAGCTTAATGCTCCATGACTACTGTATGTGGCCTGGATGGATTCAGTGTGGCCTCACCATTAAGGAGGGGAGGATGTCTCTCAGGAGACAGAATGATCTTAAAGAATGAGGGGTTTCTTAAGCAACAAAGACCAATGACAGGATTACAGTTTTTACCTTTATACCACTTGTGTTGTTCGACATATTCCCCAAAGAGTAAAGTAACAAACTGGCAAACTGATAATGATAATGAAGACAGATGTAGCATTCGTCCATGTGTTCCTTTGTTGTTGGTCATGGTCTAAGGTGGCACCTTGGCCACAGGATTTAAATGTCATAACTAATTTTGGTGAATATTTCCTGCTTTCACATGTAAAATTTATTATGAGGCTGGAAGGAATTATTATTGACACAAAAGGAGGGTATAATTCAGCATTCTGCAATTCTGCCAGCTCATCCTGATTATGAAAGAAAGTTCTCAGGAATTTTTTGCATATGTTAGAGGGCTTTATTGTTCTCTTTAAGTTACTCTCACTGATTGTCAAAACATTGTCAGTCATAATTTGTCAGATTTCAGATAAATTGTCAACATTAGTTAATTGAGATAAAGAGAAAAGTAGCAATTCTATAGAAAGGAACGATGACTAAAAACAAATAGACACAGTTTATCCAAGAAAAAGGAAAAAAAAGAAGTGTTTTAGTATGAGTGTGTGTGGTTAGCTGGCTAAATTACAAGATTTAGATATCAGATTAGCTGGTTCAAGATAAACAGGTTGGTTAAAAAAGTGGTCCCCAACCACCGGGCCATGCATGGGTCCCTGCTTGTGGGTCATTAGGTACCAGGCTGCACAGAATGAATAAATAACTTATTTAATTTTGATTTTATTTCCTGTCAGAGTCTGACAGCAGTTAGACATTTGAAAAATGGCTGAATTCACTTCCGTTATGTTAACTATCTGTTTCATTTAACCTCTTGACACATGTCAAGACAATGTCTCGGTCACATTATACCCAAAAATTAAGCTCACAAGCTTGCCAAATGTTGAAGATTTTCTTATCAAAAGGGAATAAGCTCACTGAGGAGACAGAAGTAGATCCTACCACTGCCAAGAAAAACAGCTGCATTTAAAAGACAGCAAGACTTCTACTTAAATACGGGCCGGTGGTACCCAAATAAGCCTTGGTACCACTGGGACTCGATGTAAGGTCAAAAGAATCTTCTCTTTTGTTTCTTTTTTTCAATAAACACAGGCCTGAAATCCTGGTCAATTGCCTGCGTCCTATCACTAGTAGCTGCTGTATCTTCAGTTAACGACTGTTGTCTTCCTGCCAGAGAAATGCTGACCATGAGGGGGATCCATGTTACAGAGGTGAGTTTGGGCGCTAAAACTCGCAACCTGTGGCAGCCTCAATAAAAGTCATGTGCAAAAATCATAAAAACAAGAATTTCTTTGTTTTCAAAAGATTTAGGAAATATTTAAGATACTGTAGGACTTAAATTCAAAAATGCATAACACAGGAACGGCCACTTGCAGAAACTCTTCATTCCCTATCTTTAAAGTTCAGTGCAATAAGACTATAAAAGTGCATAAATACAGGAAATAAAACAAACAGGTTGAACTTGAAACCAGAAATACTGAATCTGACAACACAGCGAGTGTCATATGAATGGATTTAAAGTTAGAAACCGTGAACCAGAACACAAAAGGCAGTGTAACAGCGAGGCAAGCCTGCAGGAGAAGAGAAGGAGACAACAAGAGGTGAAACATTTAACAGAGAACTTTCATCTGGAAACTGAAGGAGCTGAAACAGCAGAGGAATACACGGCAAGATGTAAGGAGAAAAGAGGAAGAAATCGAAGAGATGAAAGACACGAAACAGTAGAGGGGTAGCGTGCGTGGATGTGTGCTCATATAAGTGTGTGTGAGAGATCCTGTATGAGCCGTGTGGAGCGCGGGCTGCATGGCTGAGCAATTCCTGTCCAGTTGGCTGGTTGTCTGTGAGTGTGTACGGTAGGGGGTCCCAGGGAGAGCTTTGATCATTACAGAGTGTGACAGAAGAGTTCTGACAGAGAGGTAACCCCCCAACCCAACACACAACCACACAAGAGCACACACGTACTAGTAACCACATCACCATGACCACTAATGTTACTCCTATACATAGGCAGGGGTGGAGATGTGGCACAAGGTGAACCTAAAGGCACTTTACCAGCTTTTATACCGCTGGAAAACACACCATCTGCTCTGAGAATCTAGTTACCTCTTATACATTTAATCACACGTGTTGCCACTGTTATTTAAACATATGTGACAATTTTAACTAATTTATGCTACTAGGCTTCCAACCTCAAAGATTTCACTTCAAAGGGATTTGAAGGAAAAAATGCTGAACAGCACCCAACAGGGAGGGAAATTAGCACCGGCCACCTGCAAAATGCTTGTATATTTGACTAGTGTGAGGTAAATTTGCTCAACCTACCAGCCCTTTGGGCTGGTAGATAAAAACCATCTTTACAGGGTGATTTAGTGACTGTAAATGATATTAATAAAATCCTGTTTTTCTGCTTATTCCTGCTGACTTTATGAGCTAAAAGAGGGGGGCTCACTGACCAAAGAGCCCCTTCTCATCTTCCCTAGGTCACAGCTGGGGTCAAATGTTTACAGTTGACTTAGTGCTTGCGTGCTTTTATAGTGCCGCCCCACTGAATTTGTCCAGGCAGTGATCCGGTGGAGCACCATGCTTTGCCCAGCTCCATTTCTTACTTGCCTTTTCTTAAGTTAAGGTGTCTTTTCATCATTTAAACTGTAGGTACTGTACAGTAAATGTTTTCATTTTCATGGATGGATTTCACTTACTGAGATAGATAATATGTTTTAAAGGGATAATTCAGTATTTTTGAAGTTGGGCCATATGAGGTAGCTCGCAGAAGTAATGGCATTAGCCTCCAGTGATTGCTGTGACAATCGCTCATTTAAGAAAGACTTGCTGGTTGTACCAGCTAGGAAGCTAGGCTATACACCGTTACAGATGGATACAGTTTCTCCCCAGAAATGAGCAAGTTTTAGTAAAAATGGGCCACAAAACAATGTTGGCTTATACGTACACATTATTAAAAATTTTTGAAGCATTTTTTATTTGTCACCCAGGAAGGGTTTTTGTCACTATAGCTGCGTTTCCATTACCCTTAGAAATGCACAAAGTCTAAACAGTGCAGTAAAAAACTGGTAATGGAAATACCTGAATTTCGAAAAATCTCTCAAATATCACTAAAAAGTTTTTACGCTCTCATGAGGAGCTTTTTCAGACCTTTCAATAAAGAAATATATATCAAAAGTGCAATGGAAACACTTTTTCCCCATTTACACTTGTCACAAATTGGCCAAAAAGGAAAAAAAAAACAAAAACAAAAACAAAAGGAGAAGGACCCCAATGCAGAAAACTCAAAACTGATTTCATTTAACAAGCAAAAGAACTGACTTGGAGACAGGTGTGGTTAACAAGACTCAGGTAAAACTAGTGAGGGCAATCACAGTGGAGGGAAACTGAGGCAGGAAGAAAAACTCGAATCACACACAAGGGAAAGCAACTACAAAATAAAACAGGAAACTTCACAATACACACTATTTGTTTTTAATCATTGTTCCTTTCTATAGAATTGCTACTTTTCTCTTTATCTCAATTAACTAATGTTGACAATTTATCTGAAATCTGACAAATTATGACTGACAATGTTTTGACAATCAGTGAGAGTAACTTAAAGAGAACAATAAAGCCCTTTGACATATGCAAAAAATTCCTGAGAACTTTCTTTCATAATCAGGATGAGCTGGCAGAATTGCAGAATGCTGAATTATACCCTCCTTTTGTGTCAATAATAATTCCTTCCAGCCTCATAATAAATTTTACATGTGAAAGCAGGAAATATTCACCAAAATTAGTTATGACATTTAAATCCTGTGGCCAAGGTGCCACCTTAGACCATGACCAACAACAAAGGAACACATGGACGAATGCTACATCTGTCTTCATTATCATTATCAGTTTGCCAGTTTGTTACTTTGCTCTTTGGGGAATATGTCGAACAACACCAGTGGTATAAAGGTAAAAACTGTAATCCTGTCATTGGTCTTTGTTGCTTAAGAAACCCCTCATTCTTTAAGATCATTCTGTCTCCTGAGAGACATCCTCCCCCCCTTAATGGTGAGGCCACACTGAATCCATCCAGGCCACATACAGTAGTCATGGAGCATTAAGCTCCACCTACCTCCGTTGTTTACTTGTTTGTTTGTTGGTTGGTTGTTTTGTTTAATAAAGAGTCTTTTCAATATATGCCTCACTCTGCAAGCTGCCAAAACAGCAAACCAGTATTTCTGTTTCACAGATACATTTCGTAGAATGAGTGAGGAAAGCTGTTTTCATAGTGGCAACACCTTCCAGCTTCAGGCTGCAAATTACTCACAAAGCATGTTTGGAGTAACCTTGCACAGCAGATGTTTACACACATTTCCTTGTTTCTCACTGGTGAATCCATCTCACAAAGCTCCCATCTGAACCGTTTGGACCTGGTTAGAAAGGGACAGGACCAATCAGCATTCAGGGGCAGCTCTTTCAGGCGCAGCAACAAGAGGTCAGTACAATTATGGTGGAAGATGTTAGCATGGATGCTGCTAAAGCACCAGTTTTATCCAATCTTGGTGATATTTTTTTGTTAAAAGACGAACAAAGAACAGCAGTGAGTTGTTTTCTTTTCAAAAACAAAAGTCGTGTACTGACATGTCTTTAGTCACCATGGTTCGCGTTATACCTCGGTAGCTGCACATGTGCACCTCTGTCACGGCTGTGTTGCTCTGATTGGCTCGTAAAGATGTGACAGACCGAACGTTCATCCAATCACACTCCGAGTATTATTCAAATCCTCTGCCCTTTCCCAAACGCTTAGTATTGAAGGTTTTCCAGATGAATGTGTGAAACAAATCCATCTGGCGTGTCAGGTTTTCTTAAACCCTTATATGTGGCTTTTGCCATTCATACGGACTTTGCCTCTAAACTATCATCCGTTGCTTTTGTCTTTTGTTCCAAATTATCAAGGCAACCGCTGTCAATGTTATCATAACCGTACCAACACGCAACAGGTTTTGAGTGCCCAGCTTCCTTGCAGCGGAGCCTCGCAAGATGAGATTTTATGAGAATTACGAGGCTCACGCCCCAAACTCCCGTCAATGGAAACACATTGAAAGCGCAGTTGCAGTTAGTCAAAGTTTAAGAAATATCGCTTTTATTTTGCGAAAAACTGTAATGGTAAACTCAGCTTATTTTGCAACGTGAATGTGAGCTACCAGTTATGTGCTTTTGCATAAAAACACCAACACCTCGTTGCTGCTGCATTCACACACCCCTCTTACCATGCCAAAAGATCCACCTTTCACTGTCATGCTCAAGTTTCACTGCAGGTTTTATTCTGTCCACGTTGATGTCTTCACATTTCAGCTCTGTCTTTGACTATATGACATTAAAGAGAATTTTGATTGATCGCTATGGGATATTATTAAAGAAAAGCTTGATCAATGGACAAAGGCTTTTATTCATTTACTTTTTTAAATGCAGTGAAGCTCAGCATGAACTATGACTGAGAATGAGAATGAGAGCTGTCCAGGCTTACTCATTTGCTCAATTAAAGCATTAAAGACATGCGGGAGGTAAAGATGTAAGATGGACAATCACTCTGCTGTATTTCTAGTTTCTTGGTGTTTCTACATGCTGTTTTGGTTCAGCCACCAAAGAATGAAAATAAGGCTTTGATTATGACATTATCAAATCCTCTTTTTAAAAGATATTAACACATTTTCACATCATGACGTAAAATATGGCTCCGTACACATCTGCAAAAATGAAGAAAGTTTTGTATTTAGTGACATTAATTGTTTTCTGTGCATTAACATATAAGTGGGCTTCAGTTCACCACCTCACCGTGTGTTACCAATTTCCCTCTGCCTCCAAAACGTTTGTACACATTGGTCAGAGTTGGCTTACAAGTGCACACATGTTTTCCCGTCAGGTCTGTTTTTTATAGATCACATACTTTGCGTGGAAAATGGCACTTTCCAAATTTATGCCCCGTATTGTGCATACGCAACATTTACAAATGAGAACCCAATCCAGTACCACAGTTTAAACACTTTAATACGCCTTCTTACTGGGAAACCTGGATGTACCGACCATATTAGCATTTTAGCTTTCATTAATCTGCAATCAGTGAAGTAGTGGAAAATCTCTTTGCCTTTGTACTCCTCGCATGCATGGTGCTCTGACATACCGCTCTGCATCCTGGGTTGTTTAGGACTGTATCCATACTCTTTAATGAGCCTTTAATGAACCAGTAAATTTCCATACTTTAACACTGAACCAGCAACCCTCAGGTTCCCAACACAAGTCCCCACAAATTGAGCTACCTTCACCCCATCGAGTTGCCAACATGAGCATGTGTCAACCTGCGAACTCCACGCTAAAAGGCCTGAACTGAACAGTTCAGTCTGGACAAAATTAAACAGACAAAATTAAAACAGATTAAATTATTGCGTTGGTAGATTGCAATGTCTGTTACGATCATTTAAAATCGGTAAAAGAAACAACTAAAACACGCCAGTGTCCACACAAGGCCTCACAAGGGTATAGTAAGACGGTAGGACCAAGGACTGAAAGACTGACTTTGTCCACATGCTCAAATACTGAAACAGTGTCACTGTCATGCTCAGTGAACCCATTTTCCCCTGCATGAGTCCAAGTCTGTGGTTGATCTCAGGCTCACAGATTGATGGTAGGTGTAATGCTCTACAACTTCCAAGCTCTCACCATTCACAGACACGGATTCAATGGCAGCATCCAAGGCCTCCCCAAATGCCCCAGGATCTTTGTTTGGGTCAAGAAGATGTGCATCACCGTGCAGCCCCCCACATCTATATCTCTATTTATGGTGGCCAATACTGAACAGACTTGACAGAGGTGGAAGCCTCACTAAAAGCACAGAAGCTAAAGTGACATCCAACATAACATGCAGAGTCATTGTTGACATGGTTACAGGTTATCTTTTCTACTAGAGGTAACAAGAGAAGCTACTTTGAGGCTGAGAGCTCACAGGGGTTTAGCTAAGACCTGCATCCTGTTTGACTAAACACTCAAGCATTCATTTATTTTGTGGCCTTTAAGTAGCCAGAGCAGCCATAGGGATTAGTGATAATTAAATCCACCACACACAGCAACTAATCATTTTATCAGTATTACCTACGCAGTAACATTGTTCAATAGCTCATTCCAAAACCATAGCCATTAATATGCTGCTGCAACAGCTTCCACTCCTCTGGTAAAGCTTTCACAAGATTTTGTAATCTGGCTGCAGGGATTTGTTCCCATTCAGCTGTAAGAGTATTAGTGGAGTCAGCCACCGTTATGTTGGACAAAACGGCCCAGCTTGCAGTTGACAGTCTCAAAATGAACATTGATTCTCAGAGTCTGTTTGTCTTAAACTGACACACTGACTTAAGCACATACACTCATGCTACATGCATGTGTTCTAGACAGAAACTCTCATTCACACATTAATTCCACAAATACTCCTGTTTCACCTCAAGGACAAGCTTATATTGGTTTTCAGCTAATTTATCCCAACACATCCCTCCCAACATCGATCACTTGGTTTCTTTGTAATGTGAGGGTCTGCATGCTCAGTCAGCTGAGGAACATGTTAAATCCTTGAGGGTGCTCTGATGATTTTAAATGTCCTAGCTGTTTAAGTTTTTAAAATCGTATCACACAGCAGAACTAAACCATGTCAGTCCTCATTTTGTTTACACCTGCTTCCCTGTGAGATAATAAAAGATTATACAGATCAGTTTAGTTGTGGTACGCTGTTCTGCCCAGCACACACACAAATATTAATAAATCTGTATGGAGTGTGACAGCATAGTTGTTTTAAAATGTTTTTGTGTGTTGATGTTTGAAATTGAAGTAAAGTACTGTAAAATTTAGAATACAAGTTTCACTTGTACATAAGTCTCTCCTGGAAGGGAAAAGCATTGAACTGTCTTCCTTCACTAAAATTTCCACTGCGTTCAGAAATAATGTGCAATTTCTGTGCAGCTGCCTAGCTCTTCCTAATGTGTTTTTCACTTTATTACAATCCTGATAGCTAATGCTACAATAGTAGCAGTCTACAGTGACAGCTGTGTGAATTGAGGCGTCTTCTTATAAATCAGCACTCCATGAGGTTTATGTATATACTTAATGATGTTGCACCATTTTCAAAAAGTGGTTCTACCAGACCAGTCTGTATCCCAGCATGCTTCGCATAGCAAAGTGATTGCTTGCAACACAATGAATAAAGGCAATTTTCAGTTGTGTCAGGTCACAGGCATCGGGTCATGGTGATGCTCTTACGGTCATGAAGTTACATATGTAAGCTCTTCATTGGCACTAGTATAAGGGATGGGCAAATTTTTTTAGATTTAAAAAATAAGTGTGAAAATTTTGACTTTCAAGATTAATTGTGATTAGTTAAGCTCCAAAATTAGCGCATCGTTAAAAAAAAAAAAAAAAAAAAGAAATCTGGATTAATCGTGTGATATATTGTCCTTTCAACACGGTTTGGATAAGCCACTGCTGCATCTCCCTGCAGCCACAGTAAAGTAAAACAAGTTCACAGACTCACACACAGCTCAGTAGACTAGACAAATGTCAACTGCATCTTGTGTTTTCAAACATTTACCTTTTTACGATTCCTTTGCTTCTTTTTCAATCCTCTTCAAGTTACTTCTTTTTTTTTTGCCATGGTTGGGTTCATGTCAGAATCCTCAGTCAACAGGTCTGTATCCAAACAGGAAGTCTTAGTCAAAGACATGGAAAAATCTAAAATGATACAAAAACAGTTATGAATGCAAAATAGTGGAATTTAAGAATGTGATACAATGGTGCATTTAATTACAACTGACTACAGAAATTCTGAGTTTAATCACAATTAAAAATGTTAATCTTTAGACAGACATAATTAGAATGCATCTTTTACACAGGATTTTATGGTATTTGCCAAGGAGAGTAATAAAGATGTAGTTCTGGGCCAATCAACCAATGCTATATCAAACCATCAATAATTAATTTTCATACAGTACAAAACACATTAAAATGGTCCGTTATAAGATTTGACATATAGAGGGTCCTGAAACTTGAAGAGACCTACAATAATCCACCACTGAGGAAAACCTAGATAACTGTAGCAAAAAAAAAAGCTTTTCAGTAACACTTACGTCAAGGGCCTTGTTAAAAAACGTGTTAATTAATAGAAAATAAGCCACTCACAAGGCCTAATAAGAGGTTTTTCAACATTTATAAAGCTAAACGTGTTGATTGAAATCATAATTAACATTTAAATTAGAGCTTATGGGAATTTCAGTTTTTGGTTCACTTTGTCACAATAAGAGTTTCAATATAAAATTCTGACATGAACAGGTTGGGTTTTGTGGATCCACCTGTTGGACCTGACATCTGCTGGATTTCTGATGATTAGTTAAAGCAGTGTGAAGGAAAGTTAGAGAACTGTTGCATGGAGAAGACCAAACCGTCTGGCTTCAAAATTTTTTCTTTTCACACATGGCTAAAGTGAAACTGCGACTCAATGGGATAACTGGTTGCCACTCTCGGTCGAAATGAACAACACTGTCTGCTGCTTTTATTGTCTGACAGAAAAAAATGTGTAAAGTGTCTTTAGGGAAGAAGTGTGATGTTCTTTTGGAGTTGATTTTTTAAGGCACTTAGCTCAGTTACATTTTATTTTCCATATCACCCAGGAAAATTGTTGCTTGATAATTTTTTTGGTGCACTGAGGCAACTGTGGCTTAGTTGGTGAAGTTGGTCGTCTCACAGTCAGAAGGTTGTGGGTTCAGTCCCCAGCTCCTGCAGTCACATGTTGATGTAGCTTGGGGAAAACACTTAACCCCAACCCACGTGCTCCTACTGCTTCATAAGTAGTGTGTAAATTGGTATGGATGTGTATGAATGGGATTAGCTAATACTGATCACAAATTCTCCATAGCAACCTCTGAGTGGATGTGAAGTGAATTGTGTGAAAAGTTATGAATGGTGTGACCTGCGCTGTAAAGGCGCTTTGAGAAGTCAGATGACATTTTGTGGAGCGATCTGGTTTTGGACCTTGGTCACAGCAGTGGTCAGTGCTTACATACCCAGTCTCAAAGCAGTCCATCAGCTCATCTGTGCTATCATAGTAATAACATAAATCTATATGGATCCTCAGTAATTTCAGAGCAGAAGCACAAAAATCAATGACAAAAGGCTAAATAGAGGCAGACAAAGCCACCATAAACACAGTAGCCCTGCAGTTATCATAAACTAGCCTACCACTGCTGACAGATATTAATACTGACAGTTTAAATCTCACCTCTAGTTTTCTTTGAGGAATAGACCTGATCTTGTCCTGAGCATCCATTTTTTTTTCTCACTACACAACATCACTATGGCAAGTTGTTGCATCACATCAGTTTATATTTTGTTAACATCAGCCCCCTGTTAAATCACGTACGATCATAACAAATGATAATAGATGCTACATTGCTCCCTTGGTATTGGCAAACACAATAAAATTAAATAGAATTAAATTCTGGGGAATTTAAAGTGCCATAATTTTTAAACAATGAAGTGTAGTGAGCCTTTTTGCGATGAGACATTTTGCTCTTGATATTTCATCATAGGTACAAGTTACAAACCCTTTCCAAAATCAGCCCTGATTTTAATAATCCTGGAGCGAAGCGCACAAGATGGGCAAAAATAAAACAGGTCTTATCTCTTGCATCAGACTTGGCTGCAACCATTTTCTAGACTCAAATCTGCACTAAGTGCACTGAGCCTTATTGAGAATGGTCTTAGCTGCAATGGGTTTTATGTGCAACCACTAGAACTTTCATGGAGTGATGCATGTAGTCAAGTTAAGCTCTACTTTCCTTTCTAACTTGTATTGTCAAACTACTGGCAGAAGATAGAGGCAAGAAAAGAAATTCAATAGTGTGGATGGCAAAATAAGGAAACTCGTTAAGTTGTACACTTCTGCAGAGCACAAAAAATTGTACTGCAAAACAAAGTCCTGCCAAGTCCTGCATGGCCAACACTGCCTGATCATGTGTTGGGAGAGGGATGGAGTTTTATAGGCAAGAAATGCTTTTTTTTGCCTAGCATGCTGTTGTCTGATGACAAAACATTTATTAGCCTCTAAATTTGCTTCAAAAATGCCCTTTATGCTCACCCTGCTTCTCTGTTCTGAAGGCATCTTTTCAATCAAACAGGCACTTCATAAGGTCTAATAATGAAATAGTATCACTGTTTTATTCAGTGTGTGATAGAATGCTTTAAGATGCTTAACAGAAAAAAATGAACGTCCAGCTATCAGAGTAAACTTCCAATATGACCATTCACTGATGACTCTCTTTCTCTAAACACTGTTTAACCTACCTAATTGTGCAAACATTGTCTTCAACAACCTCTTGATAACAGTTTAATGTTATTCCCAGGCCAAGTGCAACCTAAAAAGGCTAAACCAGTTGGAAAGCAGAATTTGACTTGAAGTTGGTTGTAACTTTCAGTTTCATGTAGGATGCACCATTCATCTCTGGTGTGCTTCATAGGATACGCTGTTTGGTTTTGGGTGATGTGAATATTCAGATGAACGTGGCTCTCCTCCAAGTACACCAGAGTGCACCAAACAGATGTTTGCAGTATTTCAAAATGCAGTTTGAACCAAACAAAAAAGGTAAGTGTACCAAAAAGCACTACAAATGATATACCCCCCAAAAAAGGATCAGGAACACATCGTCTATGCCTAAAAGGTTTGCAGGGTGTGCCCAGCGTTAGCATTGCGAGCTCAAGCAGGCTAATATTAACATGTCTTTGCTGAGTATAGTTACACGTTGTTCCAGTTGCTATGCAGTGTAGTCTAACAGCCTAGAAAGTGCTGTACTCATTCTATAGATCAAAATACTGCCAAACTGTGTGCAGAAGCCCCTGACCTGGACTATAGCCTGAAATAGTAGCAAGTGGCTGTTTACCTGCTTTGGTGCAGTGTGAAGCTGACTGAACTAAATGTAATACTGATGTGTTGTTTGTGAACTAGCAAGTTCAAAGAACCGCCTCTTCTATGTAAATAATATCCACATCTCAGCAGCTTTTTTGTTTGTTTGTTTGTTAATTTGCATCTGTGTGTGTGGGTTTGATTGATCAATAGGGGTGATCTTTTCTCCACCACTCTACCACAGGTTCACCATCCATAAAGGAATCATGCATGATGGTGGTGATGGGTGTCATTCAGCCCAGCCAGTGAGTAGGTTTCATCTGACCTGCAAGATGTTTTGGGGTGACAGTATATTTTGAAAAATGATTATGTTATTTCCATTAATTAAAAAAAAGGCATAATTGGAGTAAAATACAAGCACATGTATCAACCATATGTCACGACATTGCTAAATTTGGCAGGTGAAATGAAGCCAAGGTGGTAAAAAATGAAGAGCTGTTCAGGAGCCAAAAAAAAGCCAGCTCTTTTTTCTTATCTGACCCAAATGATCAGGATCCGGATAAAAAAGCTGAAATTCACATCACTAAAATGCAACAATGTTGTTTCTATACTACTGAGTTACAGTCCACAGAACATCAGATGTGAAAGCAACCTTAGACTCAGGCTTATGCACTGCTAGTGCACTCAGCTCTTGTAGCCTGAGACATGAAAACATGGAACATGGCACACAACCAAAGATCACCTGTGCCATACTGGCACATAAACATACAAGCCACACACAGAAGCAGCACTCTTGCACACACACAAGCAATATATGTGTGCGTCAGAGGTTTTACTGGCTTATGTTGAATTCCAGCGTTGGGCTTGGTTTTGGGCTAGTTGTTATTAGCCATTGGGCTTCATTTGTCCCCCAGACCTGACAACCCTGCACCTGTTTCATATCCATTGTATTTTGGATATATTTCCATTGTATGGATATGTTTCAGGTTCATCTCTGATTCACCCCATGCAGAGCATTTGGGAAGAGCAGGACTTGAAAAAATCTTGGAAGGTGATTGGACAAATGTCCCCACTGTCACATTTATTGTGGGCCAATCAGAGTGACAGGACTAAATGAGGTACCATGCATGCCCAGCTCTGGTAGAAACCTTAGATCTAAAGGCCGGCGGTGCTGTAGCTGATGCACGATGGAGCTCTTTGGTGGATAAAACTCATGCTGAGGCCGATTGAGAAAGGTGCAAAAACATCTTCTCTGCCAAGTAAAGCTGTCAGTGTGGCTCTTTGCTTAGGTTTTACTGAAGAGATGTGACCCAGATCTGATAAAGCTATAGCTACATCCAAGCTAAACGCTACACCGGTGGCAGCCATTGCTGCCAGTACAAATAACCCCTGCCTGTAGCTATCGCCTTGTACTCCTCAAATGATGCTGATTGGTTAGGCCTGTTCTTTGACCTGGCACAGTCGTTTCAGATTGGAGCTTTGCAAGATGGATTTGCTTGATGACAGAAATGGAATCTGGCCAGTCCATCTGCTCTGCAAGGACAGTGAAGTTCAGGTCGTTTTTAGCCCCCTGAATGACAACTATGCCGGCATCCAGTCATATCAGCCATTCTCCTAATTATACATAAATAGATTATTTTCATCTGGTGCTTCTGCTGCCAGCTCCCAGTGGACGCTTGTGACACGTAGTGTTTAGACTTTAGCACTGCTTAATTTTTAGCCACGAAGGTTGCTGCTTGGACACAACAGTGATCAGAAAAATAGTGTGAAGGCATAATGCAATTATGCAAAATACAAGACAAATTAAAAGGAACAATAGAGCAAAAAAAAGGAAGAAGAAAGAAGCTGCACACCCCCCGAAAGCCTGAAACATAATTTGGTTGTTGCTGTTTACAATTTGGAAATTGCTTATTAAAAATATGAACCTTTCAAACTGTATTAAAGTGCCAACGTGCAGCACAACTCTATTATTCATCATAGTTCCTGGAAAGTGCCCCTGAGAAGGACCAAAAGGGACACTTAAGGTTATCAAATCATCAGACCCTGTGAAAATACCAGCCCACACACACTCACAGTCCAATAATAGAACATTAATTTCACAATTTATTTTGTCTCTAGTCGCCGGCCTGCCAGTCCTTCAGGTGTTTTCATTCAGGTTCAGGCTTCTCAGACACTCAGTGAACTGGTAATTAGTTTCCCCTGGCTTTCTGTCTCACAGCCTCAGTGCGTGTGTGGGTGGGGGTGTGAGTGCATGAGTATGTGTGTGTGTGTGAGTCACATCCAGACAGAAATCAATTTCAGGCGGAGATCTATCAGCTTTTGTAGCCAGCGATCCAATCATCAAATAATGCATCTGATATCACGCTGTCGAGGTGGTCTGTTCAGGGAATGATTCACTCGCTCGCTCTCTTGTTCACTTTCTCATTCTCTCTCTCTCTTTTCAATTCTTGTCGCCAACACCCACACACCTGCAGTATCTCACACCCTCTGTCACACACATACACCGACGGGCACACGCAGAGCGAGGTGATGGATGGTATTTGGAAACACATCTTCACCTCGATATAATCAGGGGGAAAACCCTCCTTCAGATTCTTTGACACTGTTAGATATCATCAGTCTAAGGTGTTCACAGCATGCCAGGGGATATTTTTAGATCAAGTGATTTATTTATTTTTCCTGTAAACACGATTTGTCTACATCTAACTCAGTCAGTGATTTCCTACATTTCCCAAGATGCACTGAAACTGAGTTCAACAACTTGAACAACAGGTAGGGTAAATCATAGTTGAAAGAATAATAGTGTCAGCATGAAGGCATGTTTAAAAGCTACAGCTGTGCCTCTCATTTAAAACCCGTTGCAGCTGGATTTGTGTGTAATTCATTGAGAAAGTGTCTATCTACCCAGTGTTTGATGGATTCACTTTAGCATTGCTTCTTATTGCTGCTGATATAAATTACAGCTTTGCTGTTTCATTCCCTCAAACTCACATTAACCTGTAACAGGGCAAGAAATTATACATGATCACTTTTGTCACCTTCCTCCACCCAACTCTCTGTGAAACAGTAGAACCAGTATGATTTTTCTTAACCAATCAGTGCAGATCAGTTAATGTCACAGAAAGTGACATCACATCATCTGACCAATCAGAAGTGGTCCAGAGCATTATAAATGTCCTGTTTTGTCCAGAACGTGTGAAATGTTGTTTTGCTCTTTTGTTCCCAAACAAATGACCCTAACATCAAGAGGTACACTGATGAAACTTGCACATTATTTGAGTGAATAATAGTGCTAAATATAACATTAAGTTTTATTTGGGATTTCTAGCAATTACGGCAACTTTATTGAGACAAATGGAGGCACCACATTCAATCATATTCCCATTTGGGGGTATAAATGATGTCTATATCAAGACATATGTCTATGTCATCTAGCAAGCAATACAAAAGGTATTTTCTTGACAAATAATTTATTATAACTTTGGACAGGGGCATCCAAACTTTGTCCGCAGAGGGCCACACAGAAATATATCAGGGTAGTAGTTCCACTTTCATTTTCAAAGTTAGTAATACTAATCCAATGCAAGTTAATACACATTTAGTGACTGAGTACGCCTAAATGACTAGTTAATGGTGGATAGGACAAATCGACATTTTCAGGTTTTTTGAGAGCCAGTCAGATTTCAAAGGGCCCTGTTTGGCCCTGGCTACCACTGGCTCGGCCCATGAAATGCTACTGGTCCTGCTATTTGCTGTGATAATCCATCAGGGTGTTATTAATCAAAATATCTTCTTGTCAAAATGTTTGTTTACAGAATAAACATGGCAGCACCGCCTTGAGCTGAAACTAACAAAAACAATAAAGTTAAGCACAAGTTCCATGTTTAATGTGGGCCATATTTTTTTATTCCAAGAATTTGCTGCAGGTCAATCAAAAGTGGGCCATGGGCCGCATTTAGCCCCCGGGCCATAGTTTGGACACACCTAATGTTTGATAATGGTACCTTAAAGAAGTGCTTCTCAACCTGGGGTTTAGGGGTTGCCAGATGCCTTTAGAAATCAGGAGAAATCTGAACAGGAGAAATTGTTTTTGTAAACTACAGATGTCTTGTCCAGTGGTCTAAATAGGAGAGGGAGCATCCAGCTTGTTATTAGCGCACAGTTCAAAAGCCTGACTCTCTGACGGTATGGGGTTGCATTAGTGCCTACGCTCTGGGCGGGTTACAAAACAGACACTATCATGCTGAACGGTACAGTTGAAACCAGAAGTTTACATACACTGTGTAAAAAGACATAACCTTCTTTTTCTCACTGTCTTGACAGTAAATCAGACTAACCTTTTCCTGTTTTAGATCAGTTAGGATTACCAAAATTTTTTCTATTTGATAAATTCCAGAAAAAAATAAATAGAGAATCTTTAAAAAAGAATTTTGTATCAGTTTCTTCAAAGTCAGAAGTTTACATACATTTCCTTAGTTTTTAGTAGCATTGCCTTTAAACTGCATGACTTAGATTGACTATTTTGGGTATCCTTCCTCAAGCTTCTCACAAGGGTTTGCTGGAATTTTTGCCCATTCCTCCTGACAGATCTGGTTTAACTGAGGCAGGTTTGTAAGCCACCATGATTCTTACCTGTTGACTAGACAGGACATCTTAGCTCTGAAGTGAAACACAAAGCAAAGGGCTAAATTACAACCATGCAAAACACATGAATACAATGCAGATAGCTATTAATATTCTGATTCTGATGTACTGTAGATCTCTGCAGAATAAACAGGTCTAAAGAATTACTATAGTAACTTATAGAAAGGTTAGTGCTTTATAGTGAACTAAATACATCATATATATGTATTTGAAAAAAGGAAGGGGCCACACAAAACGCACACAAAGCTTATTACCACTCATGATGTGTTCTCGGGGTACTTCAGGGACCTGCATGCTTCCCTCCGGGTGTTAACAGGCTTTCTTCCTGCTCCACTTGAGTGTCTGGGTGTTTGTGTGTGTGTGGGTGTGTGTGTGTGTGTGTCTATTTAGTGAATAGCTGTGTGTGCTTCTGCACTTCAGGCTGGAGAGCCACACACCTGCATCTCAGCATCATGTGTGTGTATTTTTATGTAAATGCCATTTTTTGTGTGTAGCCAAGCAGCAGTGATGTTTGCCAGCTGTATTCACTAATGCTGTGTGCATATTTACTGGATAAAGTGTGTGTATTTGTGTGTGTGTGCGTTTGTGTGTCTTGGGAGCTAAACACTGATGTCAAAATGCATCGAGACAAACAGCCTCTCCCACTGTGATGTCGTCATGGTTACCACATGAAGACACAATGCTGTAAATATCTCTATTTGCCATCAGTTAAACACACAAGTGAGAGACATATGGTATATTCACACATGTACGATCACACCTCCTTTTTTGTCCATCTCACTCTCACATTTAGTATCACACATAAACACACATTAAGAATCAGAAACACACTCACCTCACTCACTTCACAAGCCCTCCTACCACTGTGTATATGTGAGCACATGCCTGTCTGACAACACACAAACAATTATCTTTCTATTCCAGTAAATTATCATTCACTCATTTACACACATCACTACGTCTCTCGCTCCGTTGACTGCCTCTCTCTCTCTCTCCTTCAGGAGAAAGGTCAGTTCTCACCAGGAGACCCATCGGCCTGTTAGAGAGAGATAAAGAAGGTGGAGGAATGAACAACCACCAATGTGAAAACAACATTTTCTTGATGCACAGTTTCAGTTTGTTTTTATAGCAGTCTCCCAACAACTCATTACGCTTATAACTGTACAACTACACAATATTTGGATTTAGATGTTAATATAGAAAACTATGCCTTGCAGCATACCTGGAGTTATCCAGTCAGATATTTGGTCAAAGTTTGATGAATCAGATCTAGACGTTGTGTTGAGTTGCCCTTTATCACGTGTAGCAAACAGCAGGAGGCTCTCTGGGTCATTGGTATCTATTCTTAGATGCCATGTTCGAGCTTCTCGGATGCGTCACACCCACGGCATATGCTTGAAGTGTTGTCATGGCTGATGATGAATGTGAGTCAATGATAACAGAAGGTCTACCCAATGATTAAAAGGCCTGTAACTCACTAATAGTGAGTCGATTTTCAAGCTGTTTGTTTCTTCAAAATGAAACATCTCTCTGAGAAAAACATGCTACCCTAAGTGAGTACCTAAGCATCATGCTTGTCAGACTTTGTCACACTTATGATCAAAAAATGTCAATAAATCAGCTGGCTGGTTTAATCAGCTACTAATAGCCTAATAAAAATAATAGTTAATCGGCCAAAAGTTGGCCAATAGACCTCACTGTTAATACTTGTTATTCTCAATAAAATGCAGGGATTATAACTTGGTTTTACTTAAACATAATGTCTGTGTGGGCTGCACGGTGGTGCAGAGGTTAGCGCTGTTGCCTCACAGCAAGAAGGCCCCTGATTGCTTCCCGGTCAGGGCCTTTCTGTGCATGTTCTCCCCATACCCACATGCATGGGTTCTCTTCAGGTACTCTGGCTTCCTCCCACCACCAATGACATGCTTGTTAGGTTAATTGGTGACTATAAATTGGCTGTAGGTGTAAATGTGAGCATGCCTGGTTGTTTATCTCTGTATGTCAGCCCTGATGTACCCTGCCTCTCACCCAATGACAGCTGGGATAGGCTCCAGCCAACGGGATAAACAGTATAGAAAATTGATGGATGGATGATATCAAGTAGGGCCCAACAATAAATCAGCAGGCCAATTTAATTGGCCAATTTTAGCCTATTTAAATAATTTCTAATCGGCCAATAGTGTGTCAGTGACACTGATCTGTTTATGTTAGCAAGCTCAAGATAAAATAACCTAGCTTAGTGGTTCCCAGGGTAGCGCAGTGTCATGAGGTAAAGCAACACATGAATTAGCTCTACTGAAGAAGAGCAGTTCATAAAAATCCCCTCAGAGTTAGCAATGTGGTTGCTGTTGAAGTCCAAGACATTGTCTGCATTTTAGGTTGGAGTGCAAGGCAGCAGAGCCCACGGCCACATTTCTCCTTTTTGCTACATCCTACCAGTGTGAGATAGGTTTTTCTGCTGTTGCCTCAATCAAAACAAAATACAGATCAAAACAGGATATTTGAAACGAACTGAGAGTGACAGTCTCACAGCTGCACCAAGGACCTGAGATGTGAAATGATTGCAGGACTGGTACGTCTGCAATATGTTTACAAATTTTACATTTACGTTTAGTACAGTGAGGGGTTAACCTGGCACGCCACCTGGCAAACCACTCATACACAGTGTTTGGAAAAAGGGCAGAGCCTTTGAAAAAATTAAAAAACTCGGAGGGTGATTGGATGAACGTTCTGTCTGTCACATCTTTACGGGCCAATCAGAGCAACAAACCATACCCTCTACCGAGCTGCGCCCCTACCGAGAACTAAACTCCATAGGGAACTGCATAATCCAAACCATGATGACTGCAGACATGTCAGTACACGACAGAAAAAAGAAAACAATTCAATGCTGTTCTTTGCTATCCTTTCAATGCAGAAATGTCCCCAAGTTCTGATAAAACTGGTGTTTTAGCAGCATCAACGCTAACGTCTTCCACCATAATTGCATTGGCCTCTTGTTGCTGCTTGCTTACGTCACGACTCTGCTGCACCCGAAAGTACTGCCCCCTTGTCGCTGATTGGTCCTGTCATTTTCTAACCGGGCCCAAACGGTTCAGACGTGAGCTTTGCAAGATGGATTTGCCAGTGAGTTACATGTAAACAGACGAAACCTTCTGCTTTTCAAGGTTAGTGAGAGGTAGGAGGGCCCTGTAAATATTTTCATCTGCCAAAGGGGGGCCTGTTTGAAAATCTTCAGGAACTACTGACTTAGCTTAACATTAGCTATCCATAAACTTTAGCGGAGTCATTAATGACACTATGAACGCAATGGTGCAAAATGTCACAGTAATGTTACATGAGTTACAACCAGTGCCATGACTGAACTTAATGACAGCGAATCCAGGGATCAGCGTTTTCATTCATCTGCCTCAGCTGGCCAAGAGGCTAAAGAATGCCGTGAGGTCTCCCACCGTGCGTTGGAGAAATAAGGCAGCTGGATGCATACAGCGACGACACTTCAGAGACGGACTTTTCCAACCCAGAATCTGAGGAATGGCTGCCGAGTGAGTGGAGTGGATCTTGTTCTCCGTTCCAGAGCAATGGAGGTAAGTTAACGTTAGGAACCCACTGATTATTCAGCCAAATTTATCGAATGAAACCATCACTCATGCATTCCTGTGATTTCAGAAGCATACTTGAGAGAAGAGCAAGCCCCATGCAGTTCTGCAACACCGTCTGTTGGCAGAAGCAGTGGTAAGAACAAAAAAAATTATATATTATAGATTATAGATTATATATTAAACATATTATATAGCTATTATATTACTTCTATGATTTACAGGTAGTGCCAGGGGACACACAAGCAGGAGAGGACGTGGGCGTATAGGGGGGTCACGTGGAGGCCATCCAGTTCCAGAGTGTGAAAGGCATGACAGCGACTGGAAGCATTGTTATTTATTTTACAATAAAATAACATTTGTAATACAATTTTCATTTGTCTTTTATGTCATTGAAGTCAAAATTATAACATTCAAATCACAATTTTGCTTGACAGACACTCTTTCACAAAAATGCATTTTTCTGAGCTTTCTAGAAAAAAGGTGGTCTTTTTGGTGAAACTAGCCTCTACTCAACTTACGATAAATCAAGAACGGAACATGGTGCAAACAAACGTTTTTTTTTTCCATGATGAAATAGAGAGTTTCTTCTTTCATTTGAGCTGTTTGTTGTTTTCAGAGTCATAGTACAAAATATTCTGTGGGTCTTGAAAGATGACTCAAAATGGCCAAATCGCTGGCACAAGCCACTTTCCATTTTATAAAAGGGCTGGCATCCAATGAGTTAAAAGTGCATAGTTAAGACATATTGTACATTATTGTTCCTAACCCTCACAGCAAGAACAAGACTGAGACCCAAAAGATTGGTCACTGTCAAGATTAAGTTATTACTTTTAACTCGTTTCTTATCTGTTTCCTTTGTGAGATAAGAGGCAAACTTAAACTAGAAAACATTGTAAATTGCATCAGTGGTTGAACCCAAACTTTCTGAAAACTTCACAAAGGCAATTTGCAAAGAATTACTTCTGCAAGGACAAGTGTCAGTTTAAATGAGATGACTATAATCATACTGACAAACACAACATTACAACCCAGTTTCACCAGTTTGTAGCTTTGATGTTTGCTCTTAAGGAGTACACTTTCTTTTTATGAACCAATATTGTTCTGACTTCCTAAATGTAACTGGTAAATACCAACAGAGTTAAGAACTACAGAGTGAGAGATGTCTCCTCTGATATTCTACAAAACAAGTCAAGTGAAAGCAGGAAATGGGAGTGCTGGAAAACATATTTTGAGGAAAATAAGTTCCATTATTATAATCCAAAGGGGAGGCCCGTTAATATATCAGCCTGTTCACCAAAGCAATAATGAAAAAGGGAGAAAATAAAAGAGGTTTGGTGACATTGCTGGTGGATGTTGTTGAAATTAGTAAAAGAATGCAGACAAAGAGCATAAACCTAACTTACCATTTAATTGGCAGTTGCAGTTTATAAAAACAAGTTACCTCTTCAACAAAATGCCAGCAAACAGCAGAAAGAAATTGCTCAGTTCTGTTAATGCATTCCCATAGCCAATTCAAACTTCAGCAACAAGAGAAACATCGAATGTAAGTGTAACAAGATCATTCAACTCATTTTTAAAAGGTAACAGACTCTTGTTTGAAGATGTTAAAATCAATACATTTCTGTAAAGCCTTTCAGCCAAAATAAATCATTTCCAAATCAGTATTTTGTGCTAAATTGTGGATTTCACAGTGATGATGTACAGCAGTGTGGTGGGTGTAGCTTTGTGTCAGGGTGTTGCATCACTCGAATGAGATTTATTAGGCTATAACAACTTACATGATCCCCCTCCTTTTCTCCTCTGATAGAAGCTGCAGAATAAAACAGCATAAATGTTGGGGAAACTGAGATATTTATTTTTCCAATTATTTAAACAGAGATGTGCAGTGTTAATTTTTGGCTGATGGCGAGATCAGTACGGGTCTGTACGTGACTGCCTGCCTGAGTGACTGTACTTTCAGAGCCATACAGAGTCGTATCAGCTGAGGAGTAGCGGGATTGAATGGCAGTTCATGGAAAGTTAACAGGCTAAAGTGACTCTAGTGTTTTAATGAAGGCCTGTAGGCTATACGAGTATCAGTCATCATAATTCCCCATCCTTATTTACTTCATCTCGCAAAGCTCACGTCTGAACCATTTGGGCCCGGTTAAAAAGTGATAGGACCAATCAGCGTCGAGGGGCAGTACTTTCAGGCGTGGCGGAGTCGTGCAAGCACCAACAAGAGACTGGTGCAATAATGGCGGAAGCTGCAGCTCTCTCTCTTTCTTTATTGTGAACAATAATTCTTCCTCCTTAACTTCCATTAAAACATGCTACAGGCTTGATTTTAGAAGACACTGCCCCGACTATCTTTTGGGTGAATATTGGTTTGCGGCAAGAATGAAGTTGGTGCTAACTATAAATACACCAGATGTTTCGGCGTCACAATCCTGAGTCAGTTTGTGCCGATGCAGCCAAACGCAGAAAACATAACAGAGCCTTTACATGCTGTTTGAATTGTTTTTGTGATTACCTGGTCCAGCTGCCCTGGGCTGGGCAGCTTTGAAAGTAGTCCTAGTTGGTGATGGCGAGTGCTGTTGGTCAGAGCAGAACCATGTGGATGGGACATTGCAGACACACCCCGAATTTCCATATACAGCGTGTGTGGCGTGCACTGAAGCGTCGCGAGTTTGCTATGACCGAAAGGCGAGTGACCTCACTCACTGGAAGCGTGTCTAGAGGGCTGCGCTGCGCAAGCCCTGATCATCAGGAAGAGATCACGGGAGAACTGCGAGTTCATGCAGGAATAGCACATCAACAGTGGACTATTTTAACTTTTGGGGTTAATTTATCATCCTTTCCAGTATAAGTGCATGATATTATTACTTCCTCCATTGAGTGAGTACATTATGAATTTAAAAGGTTAAAGGATCTGTGGTTTATGCAAAATTCTTTGGCTAAATATCCCCAAAACTTAACTTTTCCTCGTCAATGGCGCCATTGTAGCTCTGTGACCCACTGACCTCTCGGTGACCCTTTGCTCTTGCTGCAGGATGAGACGTAATGTTGCTAAAGTGATGATTTACAATCGGGAGTCTGTGCATTGTGTTTTATTTTGAAAGAATCGGATGTTCTACACTTGTGACTTCCACGGTTGGTGCTTTCTGAACGACAGTGAATTTACGAGGTTTGGCAGCAGCCAGCGCTGAAATAGACCTGCAGTGTATCTGAAACGAAGTGGTGCAGAATGCCACTCGAGTCACATGCCGCTGCAGGTCTAGAGTGCCGGCTGTGGAAATGCTCTGATAGACTATAGAGGGAGCAAAATGCTCTGCAGTTTGATTTGCCGGCGTTCTGCTGTGCACACGCTGTACATGGAAATTCGGGGACAGACCCCAAAGAAATAGGGGCTTTCCTGAAGTTCTGGGAAAATCAGATGGTACGACAGTTCTGTCTGTAGATTTAGTGTTCATTTTTGCACTACACTGTATGCATTCTTCTAGATAAGGTCACTCATTTTCATGTAATCCACACCTATTGACGTCATCAGTTCTCATATGATAGCAACGTTCCACTCTCTTATGGTTAGTCTATTGTAAAATAAGATTAATTTTTGTTAAGTTTTATTTTATTATTTTTTTCTTTTTACCATGTAAGGTAAATAACAGCATTTGAAGTAAGGGTTAATTTGAGTTATATTCATTGTTTGAGCCTAAAACTATATATGTAGAAGGGTTCTAGTTTAAATGGTACACTTTCCCTTTATGCTGGCTCCTGGTAACAGCTAGCAGAGTGATACAGCTTGAAGACGTGTAGTGATGAGAAGTTGTTCTGGTGGACAGGAGAGAGAAAGTTTGTTATGCTAAGCTAAAGTGAGCCATTAAAGTGTTCAAGGAAAAATACAGAAGTTGTCCCCGTGCTCTTTGCTTACCCACAGCCTCAAGACCTACACTATCATAATGCTGCTGTCTTTTTTAAATTATGGATACCTCCTACACTAGGGGTGCTTTCACACCAAGTTATTTGGACCTGACTTTCTGACTTTTTAGTTTGATTTCAACCTAAATGACAGGTATGAAACCTGCCCTGGAGTTCAAACCGGTACAGGCCCATCGTGAAAGCACTTAGGGAAAAGAGGAGACCATGTTATTAGGGACCAACTGGAAAACCACATAAAAATAAACAAAAACACTTTAAACTGATTTTCTAGAGGATGAAAAACAGAGGATAACAGAGACCAGGAGAACAGTGCCACCTGGAGATAAAGAAACTGCAGCACTCAGTGAAAAAGAAATGCTTCCTAGAATCACTTTCTCTACCTAGTCAGCAGGGCCATGGATTGCAGGATTGCATGTTATCTTCACCTTTCAGTCAATAGAATTGTTGTCTAATAACAAAGCTCATCAGGTGAACTTGGGTTCGCCATATGTACTGCTCTGTTGGTAATAGTAAATCAACAATAATGGTAGTAGAGTCCGCTCATTTGCATTGATAACAGTGTGAAACTAACCTGACACACCAGATGGAATTTGTTTCACACATCCATCTGGCAAACCTTCCATAGACATTGTTTGGGAAAGGGCAGAGCCTTTGAAAAAAAAACTTGGATGGTGATTGGAGGAACGTTCTGTCTGTCACATCTTTAAGGGCCAATCAGAGCAACAAAACATGTGACGTTGTAGCCCCAAACCTAGCTGCATTGCTACCGACGACTAAACTCCAAAGAGAACTGCATAATGCAAACCATGGCGACTGCAGACATGTCAGTACAGGACTTTTGTTGTTTTTGAAAAGAAAACAACTCACTGCTGACCTTTGATCTTCTTTTAAAGAAGAAATGCCGTCAAGTTCTCATAAAACGTATGCTTTAGCAGCATCCACGCAAATGTCTTCTGTCATAACTGCACCGGCTTCTTGTCGCTGCTTGCTTATATCAAACTCTGCTGTGCCCAGAAGTACTGCCCCTCAATGCTGTTTGCTCCTGTCACTTTCTAACCGGGCCAAAATTAGTCAGAAAGGAGCTTTGCAAGATAGATTTGCCAGTGAGAAACACGTAAACAGGCAAATCAATCTGCTTTGCAAGGTTAGTGTGAAACCAAAACCAAACAAATAGCCTATGTACAGTGTCACTAAAACACAAGCCTCGGTACAGACCTTGGTCCAGACTTTGGGGTGTAAGACCACCCAAAGTTTTCATAACAGTGTTGCATGTAACCCACCATCTCCTCATCTCTGCCAAGCCAATAAGACATCCTCATCATCATCAGTATGGTCACTCTTCCTCCCACCGCTCTCTCATGACATCTTTGGTCATCTTCTGGTCAACCCCAGCCTTCACAGTTTGATCAGCTATTTTTAAGACTTCATCAGCTTAAAATAATATCATCAGCCTCAGACAACAACATCAGCCAACACCTCCATCATCACTGTCTGGACTCCACAGGGGGGTAGATCTTGCTGCCATTCAGGGCAGACACTCTTCAGCCTTTAATCACCATGTGTCCTGGAAGAGTTCAAGTGCCAAAGACTCTCTGACAATTGAATAACACATTGATGTAAAATAAATATTTACCAGTCTCTTCTGGTTGATTTGCTTTTATTTGACAGGACAGCGAACAGACTATTAAATCTAGGAGCCAAACATTTCTCTGTTTGGCAGTCAGATGGGTGGGTCTGGGTTTGGCAGATACCAGTAGAAAGTCACCTTTCTGAATGCATTGCGACAACTATGAAATTTGGTGGAGGAGTGATAATGGTATAGGGCTGTTTTTTAGGATTTGGGCTAGGCCCCTTATCTTTGTGAAGGACAAAGTATACAAACACATTTTGGATAATGTTATGCTTCCAAATTTGTGGCAACAGTTTGGGGAAGGCCCTTTTCTAGTCCAACGTGACTGTGCTCCATTGCACAAATCAAGGACATGGTTTGATGAGTTTGATGTGGAAGAACTTGATGGGCCTGCACAGAGCCCTAACCTCAACCCCATCAAGCTCATTTGGGATGACCTGGAGCGATCCAGGCATTCCTGTCACACATCAGTGCCTGACCACATTTAATGCTGTACAGAATAAATGGGTGCAAATTCCCAAAGAAACACTCCAAATCTTGTGGAAAGCCTTCTAAGAAGCATGGAGGTTGTTATATTGGGGAATACAATGTCATTACAGTCCCTGTTGGAGTAATAGTCAGGCAGCCAAATACTTTTATCGATACAGTGTATGTACAACTCTTCTCCAAACCTGGATCAAGTGATGATGCCATCTCTGTTTACTGACATTGACCACAACATCCAGGCTAAAATATGTATCTCATTCAAAAAACCTGAAAACCAAGGCTGAAGCTTCCCTCTCACTCTGCTTGAAGTTTCATTCAGTCTTTTTTACTGCTGACACAAGTGTGTAACTGTACCTCCTGACAAAAAATAGAAAATAATTTAATAACTCTGGTGATACCTTTAAAGCTTCTAGCATCCTTGACTGTCCTCTGCAGACTCTAGACAGGATTTTTTCTCATCTCTCATCCTTTTTTCTCTTTTTTTCCTTACATTTCACCTTGTCCTTGTCTGTTATATTTTCTACCTTTAGTCACATGTCTGCTGGAGAAATGCAAAATGTGTAGATACAGAGCGTACATCAACTGATTGAGCCTCATCCATATTTTTCTTCTCTGTGTCAATGTAAACAAAAAATCTGTTGTAAACCTTTATAGGTCATTATACTTACTAACTCACCCCCCAAACGCACACCACAGAAAGGAGAAGAATAAAGAAAAGAATGAGACCTTGAGTCGGACAGGGAATAAGAAGAATAAAAAGATGAATTTGAAGGTGGATTTGATTCCCTCAGGCAACTCCAAGGAGACTGACACAGGTGGAATATGAATGAGGAAAGTGTGTGTATGTGTGGTGAGAAGAGAAAGGGATGGTAGAGAGACCCAAAGGGTGAAAGAAACAGACATCTAGAGGGAGAGATAGAGAGAAGTGTCAATGAGAAGAGAACAGAAAGGAAACAGAAAACGTGGGGAGGGAGGGTCAAAGAGCCTGAAAGAAACACTGACTGAAGAGTGAGCAGACAGGCTGGTAAGCTAATGGTAGAAGACAATAAGGGAGAGACAAAAGGAAATAAAAGATAAGAGGAGAAGAAATAGTGCTCACATTAAAGAGAAAGGAGAAAGTGAGGGAGAGAATTCCAAGCTATGAGACAATGAAAGGAAGGTCGTAGGAAAGTCCAACACGATCCAACTTCCCAATCTTCAAATAAAAGTGTTTGCTCTGTGGCCTTCAGCTTCAAAATGTGACTATCAAGGAACTGCTCCAGCATCTGTTTGGCATGTGAAGGGTAACTTATCAAAAGTGAAAATGTGGGGCGCTGGTTTAGTTGGTTGAGCAGGAGCCCAATACAGAGGCTGCTCTCCTTAATGCGCTGGTCACAGGCTTGATTCCTGACCCTAGTTTAGGTGGTCGAGATCATTTCTGGTTGCAAGCTACTCACAATGTATACCCTTGTGGGAAATTCATCCATGAATCAAAAATAGAGGTATACTATTTCTACAGTACATCTTATAGATTGAAGTTTTTTAAGAGACTGCTCAATTAAAAATGAAAAGTATGCTCCAGAAATTGTGGTAGATGGGCGAAGCTGAGCAAACATCTAGTTGGATTACATGTTACAGGAAGGGTAGTGGAGGTGCACGTCATGAGGAGTGTTTGCGTGATAGTATGGGCTCGTGTGGCAGAGCATCCTAATGGTCCATCTCAAGTAAGTAGCACAACCATGAATGATACAGAAACAGAACAGCAGCTTCCAGCAGTTTCCTAACCTGACACGCCAGATGGATTTGTTTCACACATCCATCTGGAAAACCTTCAATACACAGTGTTTGGGAAAGGGCAGAACCTTTGGAAAAAAAACTTAGAGGGTGATTGGCTAACGTTCTGTCCGTCGCATCTCTACTGGCCAATCAGAGCAACAAAACACATGATGTTGCCACTACGCTACGCCCCTACCGAAGGCGTAAACTCTGTGTAGAGCTGCATAACCATGGCCACTGTAGACATGTCAGCACACGACTTTTGTTGTTTTTGAAAAGAAAACAGCTCACTGCTGTTCTTTGTTCTTCTTTTAACAAAGAAATGTCGTCTAGTTCTGAAAAAACTGGCGCTTTAACAGCATCCACGCTAATCTCTTCCACCATAATTGCACCGGCCTCTTGTTGCTGCTTGTTTATGTCACGACTCTGCCGCACCTTAAAGTGCTGCCTCTCGTCGCTGATTGGTCCTGTCACTTTCTAACTGGGCCAAAACGGTTCGGACGGGAGCTTTGAAAGATGGATTTGCCAGTGAGAAACACAGAAACAGGCATATCCATCTGCTTTGCAAGGTTAGCAGTTTCTCCTTCCTTATGTTTAAATCTCTGATGTAACAGTCAGTGGCAATTCATGTCAATGGTAAATATATTGATAAAACTGCAAACTGTACCTTGAATAAGACAGAAGTGGTTTAAAGAAGAGAAGAGGAAGAGAGCCTTTGTAGCCTACATAGATTTCTGGGGATCTGAAATGTGACAGTCTGGTCACAGAGGCTTCCCTGATTGCATATCTTTATATGTCTTTTTAGATTATGACTATGATCTTTGATTAGCCTTTTCTTGATTTATTAACAGTGTTGTTTGTTTGATCTTGATCTATGTCTTATGCCTGTTTAGGACTGGCAGCAGGTTTTGCTGTCTGATGTCTGCTCTGGCATGCACCATCACGGCGTTCATACCAGGCACGTATGTGCTGCATGCTGGCCTCGTTGCTCCTCGTCAAGTTTTACTTTAGTGAACCCACCAGTGACTTGATTCAGTGAATGGTGGAACTTGAAGAATTCAAAATGAAAGCATTTTCTACAAATGAAGGGAGTTTCTCCAAAAACATGCCAAACTGGGCTTTTACTTTGAAAAGCACACACCTTAAGTGAACTCAAACTGTATTTCCTGTGACATACTGTACCAGTATGGAAGCAGAAAACCTCATTTATAGTGGAAGTTTCGAGAACATAAGACTATAAGACGGGCGCTATGGGAATTTCGGCTCTTTTCAGTGATCTGGATCATTTGGTTTGGCTCAGCAAGAAGAGCCAGCTCTTTCGGCTCCCAAAAGGCTCTTCATTTGGGTGCCAGTTATTCTCATTTTATAACTGATATAATCTCATTCCCAGATTTAGCAATGTTATGACATATGATTGATGTTTGCGTTGGTATTTTAGTCCAGTTGTACTCAGCTTCAAAAGAGTCGGCTCTTTGAACCGGCTCATTCACAAACAACTCATCACTGACAGACACTTCTCAGCTTGTGGCCTTCATCTGGGTCACCAAGAAACAGATTGCAAACATATTCTAACAATGTGGATGCACATACAACAACAAGGTATATATGGCTCTATCATTTTTATGTCTATTGTGGCCAGGAACCATGTGCAGGGTGAGATCTCTATTCTCCAGGCTCTCCTTGTGTGAGATGTGCATATCAGGCATGTGATGAGCCACTCAGGCAGGCAGTCTGAAAGTTCTGACATCTTAACATGCAAACAAAAGTAAAATCATGCCATGAAGATGTGTGTCTTGTCTGTGTAGTCTGAAGCAGGTTTTGAGCCAGTGTTTGCATGTGTAAAATTGAATATAATGGTTTCTAAGTGCACTGGCTCTGTTGTGCATTATATTTTATTTAGAGATATATAGGACCAGCATTTACATGCCTTCAGCATAATATTTTACTTTTTGCTTATCATGGACATTTTAAATGACTTTAAACAGGGGTTTAATGGACATTTGCAAGTGGGATTGTGCATGTGTGCACATAGGTGTGTTAGTCATGGTTGTTGGCAGTGCATAAAAATTCTCAAGTTGTGAGCACCATGACGAAAAAAATCAGCACCCCATAACACCTGCAAAAAAAAACCCCAAAAAACCAAAACACAACTGGCACCACCACTGTCCTGAACTGAGAGAAAGTTAAGAAAAAAATTTCAATAGTTTAACCAAGTAGTAATTTTGCTGCCAGCTAAGGATAAGACTTTGGTGGCTAATCACATGCATCCGTAACTGATTTTTATCGGGTATGATTTCCATCATAAGCCAACTTTTCTGTCTTATTCCACGTAAAAATCCAGTTACTGCGATTCTATATTTGTTTAACACCCATGCTGTTCTGTGAACAAAACTGTGCTTGTGTTTGAGTGGAAAAAACTTCACATAAAACCCTCTTTTGACCCAAGTTGTCTTTTAATTTTTGCTATTTCAATTCAGAAGCTAAATTTCTTTTTTTCTGATGAGAATGGGAAAGGTTGAGAGCATCCTAATGAAGAGTCTGATGGAAATGCAAAAGATGAAGAAAAATAGAGATGAAAAAAGGAGGAGTGTAAAAAGGAGGAAAGAGTCACTGTTAATGTAATAGCAGCAAGAAAAAGCTTGATTGAAGAAGGAAAAGGGGAAATCAAAATGGATAGAAATAAAAAGAAAGGTCAGACGAGGAGAAAAAGACATGTAAGGCTGTGAGATGACAGGAACAAAAGAGAAAGACAGATTGAGAAAAGGCTGCCAGATGAGCATGAGAATGACAGCGAGAGGGGGGAGAAGACGCAGACAATCAGGAAGAGAGGGAGACTGACAGATCGACAGCAGGAGAGGAGGAGGGAGCTGGTCTGGGGATCAAACTGGTCTCAGAGATCATTTGACAGGAGATGAAAAAAGGAGGTGATGAGGAGCGAAATGCTGCAGATGAGCAGACAGGGAAGATTAATGCAGACGAAGGGTGGAGGTGATGAGATAAAAGAAAGACAGAGGGAAGAAAGAAAAGGAGCGATGGAAGACTTAAGTACCTGTGGTGTCACCTTTGTTTGGAGCATGACGCCACCACTCTGCAATAACACGGATGGAGACAGCGTAGGCTGCCTCGGATCCCCAAATTTCACCTGTACTATATTTAGCTTTATGTGGTTTGGTTTCACGGTTTTCGGCTTTATTAAAGGCTCAGTAGTGTGGAGATGGAAGAGAAGGTGTATATTTGGGCTTTTAAAGTAGATTTGATAGAAAATGTGATTGTTTTGTGGAACTAAAAACTATGAGCGTTCAGACAAACAAGCTCAGTTTCCCTCAATAACAGATGGTGGAAGTCATGGCATGGAGATCACTTCGAACAGTTTCATCATCTCCAGTTCAGTGACAACATAAAAATTCAAACTAACTTGACAGGAGCAACGATGCAGAGACAAAGATAGTTTCAAGTTTAGAATATAACATCAATAAAGTAACCCATGTGTTTTTATGGAGTTTTAGCTTATCACATCAAGAAAAATCCAGATTTGGAGCAGAGTCTGAGCAGGGCTGCTGCGGCACAGACATGCACTAATGTTGAGTGTGATGGGCTGAGACAGCTGCCAATCAATCTATAAAAGAAGAAATAAAAACACTGCATGAGGCAAATCTAAGGCATCTAGAATTTTTGATTCATCATCATTCATCATCATCATTAGGACTGAAAAAAATGACCCTTTTTTAAAATGAATTAAGGCACCCAGTTCAACCAGTCAGAAAAGCAGGCGCAGAAATGAAGTCACGAACCTTAACTGACTTCCAAAAATAGCCTCTGCCAAGAGACCATTACAGGCTGCTCAGACATGGCATGCAATAAACGGAGCAAAGTATGTTTTTTTTCCCAATGTCTCTCCTGTCCTTGTGTCAGTTAATCAATATATAAATATTTGTTTGCTTATCGCAACATCTTTCCTAACCTTTTACAACTACGACACTGAATTAGTGTGTTTAATAGCAAAAAGTCACATAGGGTTGCCAACTTTTTCAGTGCCAAATAAAGAACACGTTATTTTGTTTTGAGCTCATTGCCACACAGGTGTGAAGGATGCATGACAACATTGTTGAAGCAAGTACTGTGTATTTATCTGTAGTTTTATACAAACCCAGATCACTTTGTTAATTATAACAAGCATCTATTTCTCCCCAAAAACAGCTTCTACTCTGAAAATTATGCCACAGACCTTAGTCTGAGAATAATTTTAGTTCATTCAGGAACACTTGTCATAAACGTGACCATTTGATTGTGAAATGGATATACAGTTTTACCTGGCGAAGAAGGCTGTAGTCTAAAAATGCTCCCTGGGTTAGTCAAGCAGCATGCTTTGACTTACTAGGGAGCACATGGCTAGAAACCCCTGGATTGATAAATATATGACAATGCGTATTGAAAACAATAAAATTAGTTCAAAAGCAATTACCTCATAATAGCATAAATCGCAATATGAGGGTGCAACAAGCTTTATGCTATAAAGGAGGAGGCTGGAGTGGTGGAAGGGAAGCTTGCTGCATCAGCAAGATGCAGGAATTAGTGAGAAGTGCATCATATTTAGATACACAGCTGTGTTGAGAGAAAGAGTTGATTGGCTGTGGGAGCTGGGAGGTGATAATTGGGATCAGCTGATCATAGCTGGGCATATGACTACCATGTCCTGCATGAGCTATGCTAAGCTTATTACAGAAAATTAATAAAAACCATTACAAATTATTTGCATTCTGTCATTTAAAGTGTAAGGGAACCCCCAGCTCAGAGCTAACTCTGCCCACTTCAAGATTTCCAAAAATGCACAGAAAGTCAGCAGTTTGGTACTGAGAGGAGAGAGGAGAAAAGGACGTTTTTGTTATTTTTTTTTAACGGACGGGGTTTTCCAGATGAACTGGAAGTGACAGTGACTACCCTAGCCAGAAAGTGACACAGAGTCCTGCAGCACTGCTGCCTCAGAGCGATCTTTTGAGGTGGAGGATTTTTCTCCTCCAGAGTCCCCTGAAGCAGGCTGTGGTGTGGTGGTGGACTGTGGCGGTCCAGAGCACTACCTGTTTGGGCCGTTGGCTCCAGCACTGGCGTCACTGAAGTCAGAGCTCTCAGAGCCGAAGCAGTGCAGGAGAAGAGGAGAGTGGTCTGTGAATGGTAAAGTCAGTTAAAAGCAGTAACCTTTAAAATAGAGTTTGTGACGTAGAAACCTACCGATGGTGGGTTTCTAAGTCACATAAGCCCCGCCTTCTCAGAAAAAAATTTTCAAAGCAGATGTCCGTTTGAGGTAATTAAAAGACATAAAATGCTGATTTTTATCAGTTTGGTGCAAATGTCAGTTATAACACCAGCATTTATGTGTTTTTTCCTAATTCAGATACTTCAGTGTTCAGCTAAAAATGTTTAGATGTTTACTACTTCTTTAAAGATTATTATTAACTTGGAGTCCTCTTCATTGACCTCTGAAAGTCCCTTGACTCCACTTTGATAAACCTTAATATAAATGTTGAGATAAACCACAGCTTGGAGCCTTATGATAATATAGAAAAAATACTTTAAATCCAAAAGAGAAGCATGACTCACCAATTTCCCTTTTTTGTGGATATTTCTAGTTGCTCTCAAATCCTCAGCTATGCATCTTTGGTCCTCACATAGCAAAGAAAAAGTCCTCATGGCAAGTCATATTACATAAAGTTGCAGCTTGGTGCTGCACCAGCACTTTTAATCATCTCGTGTTGTCTGTGTCACAAAGATTGCACCATTATTGGTGGCACCTACTGCTAGTATGATCTTCTTGTGCATCATTTTTACAGCCTGCTGTGTTTGGTCATGCTCACCTACATGGCCTTTGAAAACTCCAGACAGCACATAATGCTTAAGGCTTTTATCAAGTTGTCTTTGTTTCTTCCCATTCCTTGTCGTAGCTGTAAAGCTTGTTTAAATGAGTTTATCAACATTTTTAACACATTCATGCCACCTTCTGGTGTCCCTTTTGCCTTTGCTTGCAACTGTAGTTCCACCTTGACTGCCAAGCCTTTTGTGTCCATAACTTCATGACAGGAACTTACAGGTTTACTGGCTCCATTTATAGGCAGCAACAGACTTTTAAAGGAAAACCACACACTGGTGTGGGTAATCAGGGGTGCACTTCATTCTCAGATTTTCCTCTCATGATGTCATGTGGGGAGTTAGCACCGCCCCCAGGTTCGGTTAGCCCTCTACACTTGAAAGAAAGTTCCACCCTCCTCTGCTAAACCTCCTCTCAGTTGAGGATCAGGGGAGCCACATCCATTTCTTTAGACGGGTGGAGTCAGGGTCGGACTCAGACAGCTCATTAACATTTAGAGCTACAGACACAGAAACGGCTCGCTCTGAGCAGGGCTGAAACATGGGGTTTGTAGAATTGCCAAAATCCAATACTAGAGTGTTTCTTCAACAAGAAACTTCACAGTTATATTTTGCAGACCTCTGAGACCAATATAAACTGGTCTTAAAAGGGTAAAATATGTGACCTTTTAAACTGTCCAAGAAATTAGGGTAGATTGATGGACACTTCGCACCCTCTGTGAACACCATATTGGGGATGTAGCAGATTTGGTACTATTAGCATGTTAGTTAGCTAGCAAACATTAGCATCAGCTTTCAAGCTAATGTGCTTCTAACACATACCTGCCAACACTCGTTTTTCCCGGGGTTCACTCGTATTTTTGGGCCACATCCCAACCACCTCCTGTGTTGTTGTTTCTCCTCTGAAACTCACGTAATTTTCACAGCTCCACTACAAAAAGGATAATAAACACAGAATAATACATTTTGTATGCCTCTCTGAGGACACCAAAGATCAGTCATAAATCGTGTAATATACAAACAAACCACATTAGCATAAAGTTCATTCAACCCCTCTGCCCCTGTGACCTAGCAACCCACAACCAGAATCAGGAGGGAGTTGAACTCGGTCAGATGAGATGAGAGCAGCATCCAGGAGTGAGGTAGCTGAAAATTACAGAATAGTGCTCTGTTACCTTTTTCATCCACTATTCTGTGCCTTTCCCTTCTCTGCATTATCATACCCTAACGTCTTGGTTACAGCGTGTTAGCATGTGATTGAAAACAGCGACATGAGGAAGGAAGTAACGGCAAAGTTCATACAGGATTTGCAGGAGAGTCACAGATGACCAAAACAGAAGTTTTTAAAACCATTTTTTCATATCAACAGTTTCACAAAAGAAGTGAACACAGACTACAGTGCAAAACATTTCCAGCTTTGCCATAATATAATGTGACTGTAATCAAATATCAAATTTCAGGGGGAAAACACTGTTTTAAGTTAAACCCCCATTATGTTAAAATCTGGATGACTAAAGGTTGAAAAGGAAAGTTTCTGTGATTTTGTACTAGCGTTGTTAGACTGTGAATGATGATACTGCTGTTTAAATACATGTGGGAGGGAATATCAAGTCAATTTAGTGACAAATGCATAATAACATTTGAACACATAATATAAAGTGTTGAACCGCTCAAATGTTTCAAGGAAGGACTCCCATACTGCCCTCTCACAGAAATTTACGTCCCCACTAAAGAAACTGCTGTGTCACCACCAAACTAAACCTACAGCTGTGTGGCTCATAATCGCTGGAAAAGTGTTGCACAAGGTGCATCTCTTGGCACGTACCCCCCCGAAAACCTCCCATATTTTAAAACCTAAATGTTGGTTGGCGTGTTCCTACAAGGGCATATTTCAACCAAGCATGAGGCTTTGGAGCTCACTTTGGACTCAGTGTGCAAAGTTTGAGAGCATGAATTTTTTTCCTTTCAAATTATGGACCAAAAAACACATAAAAAATAACAGAGTCAATGTGCGACGACCTCAAGACACAAGGGTAAGGGACTTCAAAATAAAACAGGAAAAATTCCTTAAAAAAGGAATAAGACAACAAAGACATAACCCAAGTAACTATATGGGGTGTTGTAAAATAAGAAAAAAAAAAACAATAATCACAGCCATTCACATACATTTAAAGTGAAAATGTTCACTCAGTGGGAGAAAAGGAAAAAAGGCCCAAATTATGTATGAACAGGAGAAATAAACGAAAGAAACTGTTTGAGAGGAATTTGTATTAAAGGTCTTTATTTGTAATTACTTGGCACTTAGACTTTGTTTATTGAAGACAGGATGCTTTTGCACATTTTGTACCTCACATGCAATGTGAAAGGCACAAAGGTGGAACAGTGGAGCAAATTCGTCCCACCCCAATCCACCTATGAAGATATCCCTACCTCCATAATAGACAGTTAATAAGAAGAAATTACTACTCACTACTATTCCTAAAGAGAGCAAATATTCTCACGTTAGTACTCATAATGAAGTAATCATATGTCTGTAAATATTAGATTGAACAAGATGACTTGTATTAACATCTATGAGTATGTAGGGTTGTATTTCATGGGACATTTTTATAAGGACGCTACGTTTCATACGTAACCTTCCTGTACTGGTCATGATGTAGAACTGGCCTTGAACATCTGACCCAGTCTGATGGGTGATACTTTCAGGGCGTGTTCACTTTTTAACACATTTAGTGTCATTTAGAGATCACACCATCATAAAGGTGTGAAGGATGTGCCAAAGTCAGCTGAGATAAACCCAGCATGAACACAGAGCTCAACACTACAGTGAGCAAAACGATTTAGTCTCAGCTACAGCGTTAATCAACAATCTTCATTGCCGATGATTGCACAGATTATATATATATTAGCTCATTAACATTAAAGCATTAAAGTCTTAAAAAGTGACATAAAAAAAGTTAACAAGGTTTTTATAAAGGAGCTCTTTATTCTTCCTTTCCTCAGGGCTGCTGCTGCTGTTGTAGAAAAAACTTCACATTTCAGATTTTCAGGCTTTTCTTCTATCTGGAGTTTTTTATGTGCTGTTTTATTGGTAGTGCAAGTTTTCTGACCCCGAGGCTGCAAAATCCATTCAGTATCCTTAATAAGATTTCAAAGAATCTTTGTCATCAATCTTAAAATGAGCCTGCCTTTCTAAATTTCAGAAAAATTGACTTTTTGAAAGCGCAGCAAGCAGCAGGTGAAGAGAGGCGGTGTTAACCTCGAGAGACACACAAAGGGGAAGATCATCACTCTTCTTACCAATTGAATTCCAGAGACAGCAAAGGAAAGACCCCTCTTACTCCCCATTTATTGAACATTTGCTAAGGATGAATTCTGCTGATAACAATATGATTATGAGTAGCCCTCTGCAGCCTGTCCACTCTGTTCTGAAAGGACCTCCAGGACATCTTGTCTGAAACATCAGAGAGTGAAGGTCAGACTTTACCACCCACAAAACTCAGATCGGTCACATTAATGTGTATAGGCCAGGAAGCAGTGATTCAAGGTGTAGTGACAGGTCAGTGTGGGAGGACCGGCTGAGTACGTGTGCAGGCAGTAGTAGGAAACCTACACACTGCCCTTTAGCAATGTGCCTGATATTTGCCTCTGTCAGGTAGTGTTTATGGTGCTGTTTGTCAGCTATCAGGTAATCTCAAAAACTTTTAAAACTTTTCCAGAGATTTATATGGGAGATAAAGAGAATTTTAAGGATTTTTGATTTTTTGGAAATTTGCTGTAACTGTGCTAGATGACCTTCGTCCAGGTTGAATTTAAGTGTGCTGTAGTACTGCAGGACTGCTGTAGCTCTGACAGGAATGTTAAAGAAAACAACATTCTGGTCATTATTTGTGTCATTCATCACACTATTATTATATAAATACTGATGTGCTCTATGCAAACACATCTGTATTTTATTTGAGTTTGCAAAATGTTTTTTTTCATAACTTGTTGAACCTCTGTTCATGGTTTAACATGGCAGTCAGTATGTCTACATGCATAGTTCAGTTAAGCTACTGTTACGGCTCAATTAGGCAATTTAGCTGGACAAATACCCTTGTCCCAGAATACACAGACAGAAGGAGAATCACTTTATTGACCAGAGTATGTCCTCTCCTAGATAAATGTCATATGTCCTCTCTCTGCTCTTTACCATGGACCCTCTTCCTGTGTTTTTGTCATTATTTTGCCCTTTTTTGCTTTATTATTGAATAACCATGACAAAATTGTGAACAAGTAAAAAAAAGATGTTAAAGAAAAACAGCATAAAGAATGCAATACATGTTATCTCTATAGCCTAAAATGATATCCAGTGGAAGACGGAAAAGTGAGTTCTGCTTTGCTCAGCATTTTAGCTCAACACCTTGTCCAAATTGGGCACAGAGGAAGTGTACACATAAAAAAGTGTCGTTTTCACACCTGACAGCCCGAGGGACTCTTTGCTTTGGGACTGAAATTGCATTACTGTTGCACTTTCATGTGGTTTGGTTCGCTCTCACATGAACTTGGTCAAACAAACCAAACCATCTTGATAACATTGAGCAGTTATGTTTGTGATGGTATAGCAGTGAAAAAGAAAAGAAGATGCAGAAGAAGGTAAAACTGGAAATCTCTCTTCTTCTGCCTTTTTTTTTTTTACCACATAAACAACGAAATACAATCTTTCTTGGGATTTCTGCTCTTGCTTTGGTGTCATTAAAAGCAACAAGAGAGGCAGCAAGCTGTCCAGCTTGTTGTTCTTTATATGAGACAAATTAAACAGTACTGAAGAAGTAGGCGAGCCAAAAATCAGAGCTAGAGACTGTGACCTGTTTCCATGGTTACATAGATACCGCGTGAGGTACCGACATGTATTTGAATGTATTTAATCACAGAAATATATCTATAGATTATTACGCTTTGTGCCACTTCCTGCCTTCAGTTCAGAAGTTTCCCTGCTCTGCTTTGACACCTTAAATGGACCGCACCAGGGTTTGTTTGGAAATGAACCAAGACCCCTGTTTTTAAACAGATCAGAGTTCATGTGTTTTGTTCGCTCTAAGATGCGAATGAGCTTTTACACCACTCCCTACGAACCGGACTATCTGGGGAATCAAACCAGAGTTTGTTTAACCCTCTGAACCACTGTATATCACATGAACTTTTTGTCTCAGGGCTTTAAAAATATATGTGCTGCAGACATATCACTTAAATTTGAGAAAAGTTATGGGGCTATGAAGACAAAAGAAAAAAATAATCGGAAATTAAAACAACGTTTTTGTGTATTAATATTATTGACTAAGGTTTTTTTGTTGTTGTTGTTTTCTTGTACAAACTTGTTCTCCCATCTCTTTTGAACCAAAGTAGTTTTAAAAATAATTCTGTTAAAAAAAACTTTAGAATGTTCACATTTTTACAAAGTCCTTGCCTTTTGGGAATTTTAGGTATTTTTTTAAAGCACTTCCTGTCTGCAGTGATTCTGAGGGCCATACAATAGACTCTCTGTGTCTTTTTCTCTTCACAGTTTCAAAGTCTGTTCACATGTGCTGTTTGTCAAAGGATGATGTGAACAGCCTGCCATTGGTTGTTCCAGCCCAGTCACAATGCATTCTGGGATACAAACAGACGATATGGCAGCTGGTTAACCCGCTAGCTGCAGGAACGATTGAAAAGTGGATTATAAAATGGATTAAAAATGTTCAGTATTGGAGTTACTGTGGATTTAGTCTTGAAGGACCCCAGAAAGTCAGTCAAGTTTGAGGCTCAGTAGAACATTTTCTGTAAGAGCTACAAAGGCATGGATAGCATCATTAGAATGGCACAATGGAAGGCCTTCAGATGAAAAACAAGTGAGTGACTTTAATTTATAGTTCAAAAGTTATTTAACTTTGAATAACATGTGTCTCTTCTTGTCACCGGTCTCAGAGGGTTAAAGCAGACCAAACAGCTCTGGTGTGAAGTGGCCTAAGGCGCAAGGAGCAGTTAATTATTAATGTCAAATCTGAGGGTATTTTAATATATGTTGTGTTTAATGTTGTATTTCTGCTTATTTTCATATCTGCTCATTTCTTTTGGATCTTATATTTTCATATTTTATATTTTAATGTCTTATTGTGACTCATTGTCATGGCTTAATGCTTGCAATGTTATTTATTTTTTGTTGGGAACTTTGCAGAGAACTTTGAATTGCTTGAGGTAAAATTGTTGTCTATAAATAATCTCGCCTTCCTTTGCCTTGGCTTCAATTTGGGGGCAGTGTGGTGAAGGCAGACAAAATGGTAAGAAATAGGATTCCCTATCTCCAAGTCCTGCATTGCCATTTATTATTTTCTGTCCCAAAAATAAACCAGGGAACTCAATTTGCTTTACTTGGTGGGTTATACAAAGGCTCTTCTCACACCAGGAGTTAAGTCCAGTAAACTGTGAAAAAATAATCAATTCCAAAAATAATAGCCAGACTGGGTGAATTTTCTCTAAGATGGAAAAGGAGAAACAGCACAATATTTTAGCCAAGCAGAGTTTAATTAACTCAGACACAAATTTGCACTGCTGACCAATAGCAAGCTGTGTTGACAGAGCTGACCTTTAAGAGGAAGGAGAGCTCCAAAATATAGGAAGCTATTTTAGCTTATTGTTGTCAGTGCATTTTTATTTACCCTTTCCTCTTCTGGCAAAAGTTGTAAATTTGAAAATGCAATGGCATGCAGACTGAGAGTAGTCAATGGTAGAACTACATCTCTCACTAAGGTAAGTTATTTTCAAAGCTAACAGCCTAAAAGAAAACAAATCTGCAGACATACCATTAGCAAGACCTCCATCAAAAATGAGTAATAGTAACAAATTGCATCATAAAGCAGTGCAACAACAGACGCTTTGGCCTCCTAGATCAAGCTCTGATGCTAGAAAAAAAACTACAGCTGAATACACCCTTAGTTCTGCTTATTATCACTGCAGGAAATCTATTGACTGTTAACAAACATGACAAAACAAATAGCCCACTTATAAAGGAATTGAGCCCGAGTCAGAAGCGTCAGATCTTTTTTTCTCTGAGCGAATTCCTTTGGGGTTTTTTATCAGAAGAATCACAGGGATGCCAGATTTGTAGGCATGAAAGTGTTTTTGAAAGTGTGATTTGCAAATGTCACCTCAGGTTTTTACCTGGTTCTGCCATTTAAGCCAAAGCTGTGATATGTCTTGAAGGCTGAAACAAAGGTAGCACATGGCCCTTTCCTGTGCTGTGACTCTCAACTAAAACCAATTTTACAGGGAGCCAGCGCTATCTGCAGAGAAAAACAAAGAGAAAGCATCAGAACCAGTTCCAAGCAAGTCAAGTCAAATAGATCAAACTGTGGCTTCTTTGGAGGGGAAAAGATGAGTGTATGCTTTTATATCATATTCCTTTTATATTCAACAAAACCTATAAACACATACAAATCAACCCTGTGTTTAAGGTTTTTTGCAGGTTATTTCACATCACAGAGAAGACCTAGATCCAGATGGGAATCAGGAAGTGACTTCTGCACAGAGAATCACCATCAAAATGCCAGCAGATTGTGCTGTTACGGTTGTGCTGACTGTTCCAACAGCTTTTAAAAAATGATTTAAGCTACTTTGAGTCCCAAAAGTGGTTACATATTCAGGCAAAAAGTTTCACAAAGAAACAACAACAGAAATGGATTAAAAGCCTCCAACAAAAGTCTGGAGGAGCGGAGTCCGACCGCGCTCACATATGCTCCATTTTCCACCGAACAGTCCAGTTTGTCTGTAAAGTTTGGCATGGTGAACCCTGATCTTGCCTGCGTCATCCAACGCCTGTCCAGGCTTGCCAGTTGCAATGGGATTATATGTAAGTCAGTAAGAAGAGCTGGTCTTTGTTTTCCAGCAGCTCTTCTTACTGAGCTACACATTTGACTTTTTAAATTTACATTAAATAACAAAATCACCAGCTCCTACACTTGACTTGGGTTGTCCACCCAAGTATATTTACAGTCGTCCAAGTATATTTGCCAACCATTTTTTTCTTCTTTTTAAATTTAAACCCATATATGGTAAACCCACTTAAATGCACAAGAGAGATACCCACTTGCACAGTGTTCCAGGTTAAAAACTCATCTTTTTACACTGTCGTTGTGACATATTTTCTGCAGCTGCTTGCTTCTGATATCATCCTGTGTCCCTGGACTCAAAGATGAAGGTTGCAATACCCTTTCACATCAATAGCTATCCTTCATACATGCATCTCTTCTGCTATAATTAAGGAATATCGAGTGAAACACTTCAGTAGGCGAGTGATAATATTTGAGTATCTTTATACAATGTACTACTGATGATTACTTTTAAAAGAACAGAAAAAATAGTCCTATGATATTGGACAGGTGGGATGACCCCTCTGCTACCACTTCTGCATTGCCATTCTGTGAGAAACACCACAACAAAAAAAGTTTATGGCAAAATGGGGTTGAAAAGCTGTCAAAGAAGCATAGATAGTTTTTTAACTCAGCACAAGACTCCTCAAGATTCTCAAGATTCTTGTCTCGTTTCATCTGGTTGGACATGCAGTAGGAGGTCTGCAGGATTATGTCAGTTAACCCATGGGATAAATCCCTTATAAAGTGCAGGGATCATACCCAATGCATGTAGCAATTTTCTTAACTTTCCTCAATAGTCATTGGTTCTTAACCAGTGCTCTTCACTTCCTGCAACCCATGTGAATTTTGTGCATCATCTGGATCAAATGACAGCAAGCAACCTATTCCCGTAGACTGTATAAAACATGGACATAGTCCCCCCAAGAAGCATGCTTTTGAAGCCCAGTGATGGCAGTCACCATCTTAAAAATACTGTCCTGAAGTATACCCATCTCTCAGTCATCAGTCCCAGATAATCAGCCTGTGCTCAAAAACCAATATGGCAGTATATTGTCACACACTCCTTGCTGTAATGTGCTGTAATCCATGGCATCCCCATGGCACAGTTCACATAAAAGCCAGCAGATGGCAGAAGATGCTAAACTCCATGATGCAGCACCCTCCTCACACCAAAACAAGTTAGCGGTGGTACTCAAACGGGTAACATAAATTATCATGTCAATCTATTGCCATCAAGACTAAAAGTAAAGACACAGAAGTATTTCAGGCACCAGAAAGTCAAGAGTTCGGCGTGAGTCATGAAAACTGTACAATAAATAAGGTAAAACACTGATACAACACCAGTCTACATTGAAACATGACAACAGGCTAATTATCAGTTAGCAACAACAGCTAACCTCACCAGGCTAGTCTGTGTTGTTCCAACCAGTATTGGCTGATGCTGTGAAGGCAAAATTTCCCTCAACTTCTAAACAGGACCAGAAGATCTTAAGCAGCACTTTATTCTTTATTTGTAAAATCATTAGCTGAACAGTGACAGTGAAGGCTTAAGACAGCTGCTTAAGGAGTGTGGGAAACACTGTTTTATCCCTATCCATCCGTTCATCACAGTCACTGTGGGGCCTCCTTTTTATGCAGATGATAAAGAGAAAAAGACGTGTATCATCACAAATCAATCACTCGGAGAGCACAGGCCTCCGCCCTTAGCCCTATCTCCCAATAGTAAAGAATCCTTTCAAAAATTCCTGGATCCAGGAAAATCTAATCAGTTCTTCCTCATGCCATTTCTGACATTTCCTGAAAATTTCATCAAAATCTGTCCATAACTTTTTGAGTTATGTTGCTAACAAAGGGTCAGGAAAGTAAACATCATACATTTAAAAAAAAAACATTCAAACTGGTTACTGATCACTTTTAATTTTATTCATTCAATTTTGATACTTTATACATCTCAAGACTAAAAGATTTAAATTAACCCTAGTGTGAAATATTCTTCGATGAAATTAGGGCATTGTACTCTCTCTAGGCTTGAGTGTCAGTCTGCTGCTGTCATAATGCTAAATTTCATGATATTTTGTCTCTAATTTTATTTAATTAAGGTTAATTTGGAAGCAGAATCAGGTTTTAGTTTTTTGTTTTTGTCAAGCATATTTTTTTATTCAGTTTCAGTTAACTAAAATGCTGTTTACATTTTAGATATAGTTATTTAGTTGTTTTTTGTTTACTATTATAACCTTGATGGGAAATACCCAGCCCTAATGGGTAACTCTCTGACTTATTACAATTAAAAAATAAATAAGTCATAAAATAAAAATTCAGCCTCCTACAGTGTGCACCTATAAAGATGTGAGCCATTGAGACTAAAATCATTTCCCTAAATTGAGTATAAACATGTTAATGTCTTCTGCAAAACTGTGCATTTTAATGTAGGTTTGTATGGGACTTCAGGGCATCATCAGCCAGTCCCAAGTGGGCAGTGGGGGAACTGCAGTTTTCAGCATTGTCTTCATTTTTCAAGACAAGAGGTTGCCTCACCAAATCTTGTTCATTTTACCTGCCCAAGCAAGGCGAGTACTGAAGGGTGATTCTTTATGATGAACTCCCTATTCACTATTAAGCTTTTTTTTATAAATAACCAATTTCCCAAAAAGCTGGGAAGTGTAGTAGCTATCAAACATTGCACAAGCAGAATTATATAAAGATATATCTTGGTATATTTTTATTATTGGATTATTTCCATGTTGAAGCTCTGGCGTGTATTAACAGAAGCAGGGAATGGGATTTACTCAAAATTAACTACAATGTTCATCATGGTAATGAAGGAAAATGTCAGCCAATGCAACACTGGCTCATTGACGTGTTTGGATCAATAATAAAGCTCTATTACACTGAGGAATATGCCACTAACAATGGATGGAAGGTGGAAGCAACAGAGTGATGAAGAGCACACCTGGGTTGTGTTTTGAAGATCGACTGATTTCATTGGCGAGCACAGAGAGACACTGAAGGAGGTTGGGGGTGTGTGCAGGGAGCAAGAAAGGAGGAGGAAAGAAGAGGGTGAGTAAAGGGAGTAACGGTCGTCTCCATGGTGAAGCAGTGGTCGTCATGGTTACCCACAGAGCCCGGGTCAGCGGCTCCAGGAATGTGCATGCTGTTTGCACTCATGCACACGCTCACTGGTCATTATTTTCTCCCCCTCTGCTGTGTGTACATGTTTGTGTATTTGTGTGGTTTTGTGTTTGTGTGTTATGACGGATGAGCCCTGTTGTCACAGTCACCAAAGGGTGTGAATGTCGACACTTCAGGAGGTAAAAGAAGAGCTGTGTGTTTCCAGTGCGTGTCAGAATGAAAAAGGACATAGAGTGTGTGTTATTTCATCCCTTTTACTTCCTTTTGGGGATCCAGATTCATGTTTTCATCTGTTGTTTTGTTTGTGCAGGTGTGTGTGGCTGGGTCAAATGGGTTCATGGTGAGAAAAGGTGTGAAACAACTGTGTGCTATTGTGTCAGTGTAAATGTGCATCTGTATGTCTAACACAGCGTGGAGCGCCAGTTAACCAACATGTACCGCTGTGCTGCCATTTCTGTATCAAAAAACATCCAAATCTCTTTGCAAGTGGTGGTTTGGCACACAGGGACACGCATCCACATCTCCACCTCCAGACATGCTCACCCGAGCACAAAATTAGAAGTTCATGCAAGAAATTCACTCACTATATTTCCAGCATCTTTACGCTACATTTAGGCTTCAGCTGGGATTTGCATGGTTACCATGACATGTAGACACGCAACAAACATGCCACAACAAACTGCTCTAACGTGCACTAATGTGTTCAGATGCATGTGAGTTTTCTTATTGATTTGTCTCCAACTTGAACCAGCATACCACATGCTTTTCTTATTTTTACCCTGTCTGGCCCTGGATCTGAAACTACAGCTGTTTATAAAATACACAGCTGAGGCTATACCATAAGGTTCAATAGGAACAATTTAGACCAACCAAAGCTGTGTTGTGTTTGTACAATACTGACTCTTGAGATGTACATTGTAGGCATTAAAGGGATATTTTGGTATTTTTAAAGTTGGGTTGTATAAGTGATTGCCCCTTTAAGAACACTAACTGGTTGTAGCTTAACTATACAGTGTCATAGACAGGGAACTGTTGCTCCATGTAATTTACAGAGTTTTATGTAAAAATGGCCCAAAAAACACTGCTGGCCCACATGTATGCTATTTTGAAAATTTTTGAAGCGTCCTACTGTTCACCCAGAAAGCCTCTGTTTTCAGCACTACCTTGCAATACGAGCTTTATCTACCAGCTACTCACTCTTCCACCTCAGCATGTCTACTTAGCTGTCGCAATCTGGGGGCTTCGTCAGAAGCAACAACAACAAGCTAAGCTTAAAGTAAACCATAATAGCTTTTTGTGCTTGTGTGGCAATGACATGACATGTACTCTTTTGGGCCAGATTGAGCCAGAATTCACAGAGGAAAAACTTCTGCGAACAGAAATTCAGCAGAAAGAAAGAGAGAGGAGGAAAACTTTCCTAGGGACTGGTTAGCAGGAGAGATCCAAAGTTACCTGCTGATGTAGGTGTGTAAACTGTTAGCCTATTCCCACAAGCACAAAGAGCTGGGGCTATCAGAAAAGCAACTTCACAACTCTTCTTCAAGACATTTCTGATTGGGGTTAACGGCTCAGCGACTCTTGCAGCCTGCATCACTCCCCATCCAGAGTTCCCTGCCTTACTGAATGCAGGTGTTTTACAGGCCTTCTTCAACATTCCTGGATAAATTGGAACAACTGACCCTGCCCAGAAGAGTTGAAAGGAAATTTGTTATTCAAGTAAGTTTACAGCTGTCACTGCACAGCTGTTGGCGTAATACATTTACTTTTTATGAAAACAATTTGTAAGCTGCTGGAGTGAAAAAACTGTGCTGAAACAACCAGTTTTAGTTTAGTTTGTTGTAGCTGGCTCTGTCGAAAGCCCTCAGAGTCAAATGGCTAATCAGATACACAGAGCATGTAGCTGCGAGCCAAAGCTTGCATTGCAAAATTGCCAAGTACAGGAGTTTTCTGGGTAAAAAAAAAAATGCCTCAAAATTTTATCACTTATAGTCCACTGAAAGAGCAGCATGAAGGGCAATTCATCTTGCCACATTTTTCAAACATTAGGGCACTAAGGGGGGTAATCACCTCCTCTGCCCCCCATTTGAGTCCACCAGTGAGCCTAGTTGCAATTTCAGTCATGCTAATTCTAATACAATTCCCATACTAAACTAGAAAAGCACTCGGAGAGCGCAGACCTCCGCCATTAGCCCTATCTCCCAATAGTACAGAATCCTTTAAAAATTCCTGGATCCAGACAGTGATCCGGATCACTCCGGAAATCTAATCAGTTCTTCCTTATGCCATTTCTGACATTTCCTGAAAATTTCATCAAAATCCATCCACAACTTTTTGAGTTATCTTGCTAACAAACTAGCAAACATACTAACCAACAAATGAACAAACCCACCTGATCACATAACCCCCTTTCCGAAGGTAAAAATACACTAAAGTTTGTTAGGCTAACCAAAGGTATATGATTTGCAATTATTTTCAATAAGAAATGCTAGAATGTAATTAGAGTACCAGTAAATGTTAGTAAGTCACATTGTATGTGCATATGCTGATACTAAAAGCTGATCAAAGTTTAACAATGTGGACATGAACATGACATTCTGAGTCTGGATTGCTTGAATCTATTCACTGAATGGAGAATCCAATGTCCTTGGTACTTAAGAGGATGAAACACCAACATTCTGTAAAGTTTTTCATAATATGATAAACTCTAAAATATATGATAATTTAAAAAGCATTGATTTTAATTCCACTGGAAGTCTGAAGTAAGGAACAAGTTGACATTATGAATATATCAAAAATGTTTTGGAACTGGAAATGTGATTGTGGGGTTTAAAAAATGAAATGCCTCAAAATTTTATGGAGGCAATATCAACTATTTCACAAATCTTTCTTATATTTTGACCTAATTATGTTGCTTTAATTAGTCAGAACATTTGTAATATTACAGGGAATCTAAAACCTAACCAGCAGATAGAAAAGCTACATTATACATTTTAAGATGTCAGACACTTAGCTACCGTAGTCTATAGGAGGTAGAACAGCAAGGGGCTGATGCTTAAGGGCCGTCATCAAAGTGAACCTCCTCAAGCTAAAGAGCTGCATTTTGAAGCTCTGAGAGAGATATGACAGCTGAAGTAAAGCAGTGATGAGTAGCCCTAAGTAGAGATCCTGACAATCTAAGGACCAGTGATCAAACTGTGCATCCACCCTGCTGATGAAAGGCTGATGATGAGGACCTTGATGACTGACCGCAGTGAAAGAGAAGGAGAATGTCCCCTAAATAAATAACATCGCCATGTCCTGTCTGTACCCTGAAATATCAGTTCATCTACACTAACAGGTTTCATGACCCGGGGGCGAAGCAGACCTACTGAAAAGGTTTCGTGAAAGGTCATAAATTCACAGACATCAACAGTGGGAGTGGAGCGGGTTCACCAGTTCCAGGATAGTCTCTTGTAGGTCCGAGGTGTTTTGAAGGTCACTGATAATACCCAGCATGCCTGGCTGAGTCAGCCAGAGTACTAATACTCAACCTGCTCTGCCTTTCACAGCTTTGACTGAACAATCAGGATTTCTACTTCAATAAGTTTTGCATTTTTCACTCACTTCCATGTCTTTTTTTACACCAGTCCTTGAAGATGAAAAGATAACTTTTAAAAACATGCAATGAATCTCAAGGATGTTGAAAAGAGAGTTGATATGCAAGTAAATCACCTGTAAGATGCCTAAGTGAGAACATTATTAGGTTTTTCTTTTCCAAATCTTTGATGAAAAATATTAAATCAAAAATCTGATAAATCATTATTACTTTATCCTATAATTAGGGGTTTTAACCTGCTCATTAAACAGTGTCAACTGTCCTGATGCCTCTATTTCAGCAATAAAAGCCAATCAGACCATGAGTAAGAAGACGAACCGCTCTGTATTCCTCATGCTCTTCAAACCAGTGATCAGGTCAAATTTCACTAAAGCCACTGAATACAACACAAGGCCCTGTATTTGCTTTTTTTACTTTTTACTGAGGTGGCAAGATGGTGCCACAGATAGTTGTACTTTCTACTGCACTCTTTAGTACGCAGATATTATTGATACTTAGTCCCATTTTTAGGGCCAATCCCATTTCTACCCCTTAGCCCCTATCTTAGCCCTTCCCCTTGGTTTTGCACGTTCCCGTCAGGTGAAGGGGCATCCTAATTCTCTTTTGAATCAAGGCTAAGGAGCTAATATTTTTCAGGACCACACTTGAAACTAAGGAATAAGATAAATTTCCCAGCATGCACTTGCAAAATGGCACAACGGACTACAAAGGAGGCACAGAAATATAAATATTTTTAGCATTTATGAATTATTATGGAAAATGCATTATTTTGAATTTGATGGCAGCAATGCATCTCAACAAGTAGAACAGGAGAAAAAAAGAATGGAAAAGTAAGAGGTACTTACAAAAATCATCTTGAAGAGCGTTTTACAATGAATTAGCTTGATTGGCAACAAGTCAGTATCATGACTGGGTATAAAAGGATAATTTTAGAGAGGCAGAGTCTCTCAGAAGTAAAGATGGGCACAGATTCACCAAAAATTGCATCAAAAAATTGTGAAATTTCAGAAAAATGTTCCTCAATGTAAAACTGTGAATACTTTGAATATCCCACCATCTATAGTCTATGATATTATCAAAAGATTCAGAGGATCTGGAGATTTCAGCAAGATAATGCTAAACCACATACCACATCCATCACAACAGCATGGCTTCACAGTAGAAGAATCGGGTGCTGAGCTGGCCTGTCTGCAGTCTAGACCTTTCACCAACAGAAAACATTTGGAGCACCTTAAAATGAAAAATTTGGCAAAGAAGACCCAGGACTGCTGAGCAGCTAGAATCCTATATTAGACAAGAATGGGACAACATTCCTGTCCCAAAACTCCAGCAACTGGCCAACCCCCTTCTAAGACATTTACAGACTGTTGTTTAAAGGAGAGGGGATGCTACACAGTAGTAAAAGTGGACCTGTCCCCACTTCTTTGAGATGTGTTGCTACTATAAAATTCAAAATGAGCTAATATTTCTCGTAGCTTGGTGTTTATAAAACTGTCCTTCTTAAAATGATCTAGCTGAAACACTCACATAATTTATTATATATTGCATCATCTTTTACACTCCTCACCACTGCTCCATGTCATGTAGGCTTGTTATTTTTATGACTAAATATTTGATGCTATTTTTCCTGTGCATGGAGAGCAAAGCTAACCCTGCACAGCCTAAATTGGGTGTCAAACTCAGTTTCGACCTGGGCCATATCAGCATCAATTGTGTCCTTGAATGATCGGTTGTTACTGTAGGACTGTAAAAATCAACAACCCATTTGGCTCTATGTTTATTATCACTTTTATTTATATATTCTTTTATCATAAGAACTGAAAGACCAGTCTAGGAGAATCTGGAGTACTGCCATTTAAAAACAAAGGTAAGCTAATTTGTTTTAAGTTCTGACAACACACGCCTGTGTGCTTTATCAGCAGCATGCGATGAAATTATTTCCAAATTGAAATTCTTAATAGTTCCTCTGAGACAGATTTTTTCATGTTGTGTTAAAAGTATTTTAGTGTAATGATTTATATTTAATGTGTAATGCTGTCTAAGTACACAGTCATTGTTTCTGCTTAAATTCAACACAATTTAAACCAAACTTAACTAAATAATCACACAGTCAAAGTCTTGATTTTGTTCATGTTTAGTACCCATGTTTCCCTTTTGTGATGACATTAATCCCAAAAAAAAAAAAAATCTCTATACATATTCATAACATTCATTTTCCTTTTTTTAATACATACAGTAAATATATTAAAGCCTGCAGTTACTTACAGACCCAACCTCAACACATGAAACACTGTCATGCCTCAACAACAACAAAGTCACATAAACTTGAATTGATCTTGACCTTGACCCTACTCTGACACGCGACTCTGTGGCCCCACAAATGACCTTTAACCTCTGTGACATCATTCATCATCCAGCTCAGCCCCTTGCGTGTGTTGTGAAAGGCCTTTGAATGGTGGTGAATGGACCTCCCACTTCACCTTTATTGTCTCTATTCACTCTTCATCTGGCCTCTCAATGGTACGTCGGGCCCCATCCGTGAACACTGAGGGCCACACTGTATGATAGACACTGAAAGGCATTAAATACATCAACACAGTCATCTACAGTCTCTCTGAAAATACCACAGTCACAGTATAATGCCACTTGAGGCTCCTTCAATTATATTTTGGACAGGGATCTCAGATCTAATGTCTCTGGTGGCGCCATAATGGCCCCTCTGACAGTTTTTTGTGTTTATAGAGTCACCGCTCCTGTCCTCGCTGACAGATATTGTAGAGTGTACCTCAAGACAGATGTCTCCATTCTTTAGAAACAAAAGACAAACCAGAAATTTAAGTCAAATGTCAGTTGTGGTGCCGTGATGTCTCCAGCTGCAGGTGGTTCCCTAATCTCAGAAACAGACCGAAAACAAAAAAATACTTTATACAACTCTGGCAAATGAGTGAGGCAACTTTTAACTCATTTCACTTGGGGCTTGGCATACACTGTGGGAGTTGAGGCCATTTCCCTCTTCATTTTTAAATGATTGGTTGACTTTTTTTTTTAAATGTTACTCAAATACAGGTTATGCACATAAAGTACTCAACTCTCATTAGTCATAGATGCACTGTCTGTGCAGGAGAAGTAGAGTATAGGGTATTGATTGGGTTTTGTCTGATACAGGTGCTAGACGATACTTTTAAAACAATACTAGTACCTGAACGGTGCCTGAATTGATTTTTTATGCTAATGGTCATGCCCAAAAATGACTTTTATGATTGCAAAGACAACTTTAAACTTCAAAATGAGCAAACATTAAATCTCTAAATCAAGAATCCACTGTGAGGCTGCATGACGGCACATGGGTTAGCGCTGTTGCCTCACAGCAAGAAGGTTCCTGGTTCACGTCCCAGTTAGGGCTGCCTCACTTGCAGAGTTGTTTCTACACCTTGACTAGCATCCACCTGTGGTAAATAAAATTAATTGGACATGACTAAGAAAGGCACACACCTTTCTAAAGAAGGCCTCACAGCTGACAATGCACATCAGGGTAAAACCCAAGCGATGAGGTCAAGGGAACTGCCTGCAGACAGGATTGTTACAAAGCACAGGTGTGGGGAAGGCTACAAAAAAACTTCTACTGCACTGATGGGTCCCAAGAGCACAGGGACCTCTATGATTCCCAAATGGAAGAAGTTTGGAACAACCAGGACTCTGTCTCTCTCAAGAGCTGGTCAAAGGGTGGTAAGACTTAGGTGTAGGTGCCAGTCAGTATGGATGTGTCAAAGACGAAAACTAAGGCTATTTTGTCTCAATTTTTATTTTATTTTTGTTTGTTTAGTCAGCATGCCATACAGTTTTAGTTAGTTTTCGTTTTTGGTAAAGCTTAGTTTTTTTATTTAAATTCAGTGAACTTAAGTGATTTGTGAATTTAGTTTTAGTTTTAGTTAGTTTTAGTTAACTATAAAAACTTTCTTAATGAACTGTATATGCCAATGATACTCAGCGTGTGGCTCTAGAGCCACATATGGCTCTTTTGTGAGGATCTGTGGCTCTTTTATGTCTAAATTAGAAATATTATTCCTCCAGAAAACCTTAAACAAAGGAAACTTTGACCTCAGCATTATCCAGTGCAGTTTGTTTCCCACACTTATACAGTAGGCTTTAACTGTCAAACTTAATTGTCAACTTTTTTTTTGTCTGTATATTTCCATTGCCCTTATTTGCATTTTTTTTGCCCTTTCCTTTAATTTTTGTGCTACTTTAATCCCGCTTTTGCCCCTTTTCACCAGTTTATGTCTCTTTCAACTTGCTTTTTGCAAACTGCATTTTTCCCCCTTTTGCCACTTTTTACCCATTTAAGGTGCCTCTTGCCATTACATGTCACTTTTCCCGTTACCCCCACCTTTTTGCTGCTTTTTGCCAATTTTAGTTATTTTTCACTCATTTTCCCCCATCTTTTTGCTGCTTTTAACCAAATTTAGTCACTTTCACTCATTTCCCCTACCTTTTTGCTGCTTTATGCCAATTTTAGTCACTTTTCACTCATTTTTTTGTTGCTTTTTTACCATTATTGCCACCTGTAACCCATTTTTTGTCACGTTTCATGGATTTCTTCCACTTTTCTCCACATTTTTTGTCACTTTTCACCCAGTGTTTGACATTTTCTGCCTATTTTACCCCTGTTCATCCATTTTTGGCAGCTTTTTCACCTATTTTGCCAGGATCACCTTATTTCTATTGCAATTTTCACCCACTTTACACCACTTGGATTGTGGCTCTTGCAAAGGTATTTTTTAACATGCACATGCACAACAGGAGAACAGATTTATTGGCGGGAGCAAGCAGCTTCGGCAGCGCTGACAACATGCTCCTTTCAGCTAGTTCTGTGGATCTTCTTGTTAAGTTTGCTTGCTAGCAAGTTAGCATGCAGCTAACTACTTGTATGCAGAGCAGTAAAATAGTGGAAAACTTTGAAGTCTTTGCATTTTGAAATTCTCTATGCTTTACTTTGGGTATAGAGGGGATGCATACTATCCCTGTATACAGTTATCTTTGAAGTCACGACAGCTGAACTCATGTCTTATGTATATGGGTAGTGCCAGTGCACTATCTCTCTCCCTATCTCTTTCTCTCCCTGATTCAGTCATTGTGATTGTATATGAGCACACAGGAGATAAAGGGGATTGCCTCACAGTATTCAGATGGAACTGATATAAACCACTGCAGATATTTTAATGACCACCTTTAGGATTTTGGTGTTCAGGAGTTGGCTGTGTCTTTAATGGGATTGATCTTTTCATTCTCTCACAGTTCTGAGTTGTTGATGAAAACACCGTCACTGTGTGCCAAGAGTTACTTTCATTCTTTTCTCAAGCTGTCGCACTTGGTTGACTTTTGTCTTGTCTGTAAAGAATTGATTTAAAATCAGATAAATGTAATCTAATCTGAGTGTACCAATGAGATTGTTTTATCTCAGCATGTCTCACCCGTTAGAGAAAATAACCTGAGTACCAGACCGAAGCCTCTGTATTATTATTTTTTTCTGTGCAGCAGCCTGGTGTGTTTGAGGTAAACAACATTCCAGTCCATTTTCAGCCCTGGGAGGAGGGCATGAACCATTAGCTTCCAAAGACTAGCCCATTGCTTCACTGTCTGCAGGCCTGAGAGGAGAGAGCTGGCAGGCAGGCGGGTGGCATGATAGCTGGCTTCCTGGTTTATTGGCTGGATGGCCGGCTGTTGCACACTGGTGGACAAATATGCCAAAAAAGTAGGCACGAAGAAGCCTCAGGGGGCAGAGAAGAATAAATGAAAGAAAAAAGTGGTATTGTAATTTAAATGTAATAGTGAGATTTTCTTTTTTGCTGAAAAATGCTGCCTCCACAGTAACAACAAAGTGAAGTTTGTCTTGAGGAGGTAATGACTTGTGCTTCATGCATTTGAGCTTCATAAATCACAGAGAGACGCAAAGAGAGTCTAAAATCTCTGTTGTGCCTTGAAAACTGCATTATCATTTGTATCGGTGCTTTGGCAGAAATAAATGTGCTGTATTTCAAGGACATTCTGTTTGTTTCATTTTTGTTACACATACATCTAATGCATAAATACTGAGAAATATAAATTGAAGTTTTGAATCGGGGGAGGAGGGTTTTAAGGTAATGTACCAGAAAGAGGCAGCGATGAGGAGGAGTTTCACAAGCAAAAGAAAATATGATTTTCAGCTCTTTGCATCAAAGATGAGAACATTTTATTGTTGTGTAATGATGGAGGAGTCAGACACTGGGGTTTGTTTAAGGCTTGATACCTTTGTAACATCATTTCAAAATACTTCTAGGAGCTTTAGCACTGACATTTTAACAGATAAACAAGGAGAAATCTATTTTAGATGAAGCACAGAGACCAATTTACCTCTCTAGCACTCACAGCAACAACAAACTCCTGGACCGAGTCTGGTGCAGCATCCTCTCTGGACTCAACAAGTTCTGGCTGCAGACGAACAGCCTTTCTTCCATAACATCACCACAGTTAGATGTGAGGCTTTCCAGGCAGCCAGCTGGCATCAAGACAGAAGTTACAGAGTGACATCCACCGAGCACGACTTTGGAGCTATGAAGGCTCAGGCGTGATGTGACCAGCGCCAAAATGTGGGTGCTTACACTGACTAATGTGGAGAGTGCCAGTCTGCATCCTGGCACCTCAGTGGGCTGTTTGTAATCTCAGAACCGTGGACACCAGGCTCTCTGGGCCAAACATAAAGAGCTACAAAGCATTTGAATTCTGCCAGAGTCTCAGATGACATTTGCTGCTTTTACACCAGGATGAAAATGAGTCTTCTTCATGGTTACAGCTTTTCTGTTCACTTGCCAACAAGTGGTTTCAAACAGTCATTTTCATATCAGTCCAAACTGTTCATAAAGGGCTACATTACTCTTTTCTTTGTGTCCCTTCTTTAAAAAGAGGAAGGGAAGGTTGGCTGTAGCTCTTGTTTTAGTCACGATTACACACAGTGGGGGACCTATCAGCCCAGCGTCACGTTTTGGATCGACAACAAAAGCACTTAATAAAAGCACTTATAAAATATACTCTTCATTGAAGAGTATATTTTATGTTGTAAAGGAGGTAAAAAGGTGTTATGCAACCTTACTTTTAACCCGGAGTGCCCAAAAATCTCTAATGACTTGTGTTATTTATTTTGTAGGACCTATAGTCTCACAGTGCATTCACAAACTATTTAGACCTCCTTTGTTTTTCTGTTTTGTTACAGCCTGATGCTACAGCCATTTAAACTCATTTTTTTCCTATTAATTTAAACTCAGCATCCATCATGACGAAGTGAAAACATAATTTTAGAAATGCTTGCAAATTTGCTCTAAATAAAAGAAAGAAAAATCATATTTAAAAAGGTACTCAGACCCTCTGCAAAACACTTGAAATTCAGCTCAGGTTCCTCCCATTTCTCTGGATCTTTGCTGAGATGTTTCAACACTTTGATTGGAGTCCATCTGTGGTAAAATAAATTGATTAGAAAGGATTTGGAAAGGCACTCACCACTCTATAGAAGGCATCACAGCTGACAATGCATATCAGAGTAAAAACTGAGCCATGAGGTCAAGGGTACTGCCTGCAGAGCTCAGAAACAGGGTTGTTGTAAAGCACAGATCTGGGGAAGGCTACAAAAAAGTTCTGCTGCACTGTAGGTTCACAAGAGCACAGGGCCTCCATAATTCTGAAATCCAAGAAGCTTGGCATAACCAGGACTCTCTCAAGAGCTGGTCGCCTCCCCAAACTAAGCAACCGAGGGAGAAGGGCCCCAGTCAGAGTGACCATTAGGTGGTCACTCTGACTGAGCGCTAGAGACCCTGTGGAGATGAGACAGAGCTCCAGGAGGATAACCATCACTGCAGCCTTCCACATAAAACCCAAATGGACCAAGTGCTTTGCACTGAGGAGAGGTTTCTGTCCAGCCCCTCTGCCTTACACTCTGCCCACTTTGATGTTTTCAGCTGTCATCGTGAGGACTGATATTATCAGCTGACGGTAAGACTCATTTTCATTTGAAATGTAGAGTTCTAACGCAGTGTCCAGTTAAGAGAGCACTTTTGTTATGTGTTTGGATGCTTCGTTGTTGTCGCTGGAGGATGGTATTTGGCTGTTGTAAGCTGCTAAGTTATAGTAGTGGCCAATGTGCTAACAGGCTAACAGTGCTGATGTGAAGCTAACTGTTGTAGTGTAGTGTTAAAGCAAATGTCTGGTAGTTGTTCTAAATGGCCGGAATTCTTGAGAACTGCTGGTCCGGGGACAAAAAAAGTCTTGCGGAAACGCTGTTCGACTATTAGTTGACTAAAGGCAAAATCTGATGAATCAGATCCGACTATGAAAAACCTTAGTCGTTGACACCCCTAGATTCTACTGGGGAAAGCATTTTTTGTGACGTAGAAACAGTGAGACTTAATCTATTACTTGAGATTACATAGCATTTATCAGGCCACTAGCATGTTCATAATGAGAATTGCTTGGACAGCTTGGCCTAATACAGAAAAAGGTAATCAAACAAACAATGCCCTGGCTATATTTGGGAATCAGTCTCCATTGGGTGAAGAGTTCTAGAAAAAGACCTGCTCTGTGAAACCTCAACCAACATCTCCCTGTTTAGCTCTTTGAATGCTTGAAATCAATTCAAAGATTGTTGTATTGTTCAGAGATTAATGGTTTCTGTCTGACTACAGAGGTGGACATGGTGGCCAAAACCGTAAATAGCCACAGAGAAGGGAAAGCGTCCAAACAGGCTGTTTGTAGCTGCTCAGGCATCATGCTACTCTCTTCAGTTTTGTTTATTCCACTGTAGAGGGAACCACTTTGTGCTAAATATAACCACCTGCTATAAATAATTTGACTGTATCTTGCTCTAATGAACAAAGCAACAACATATCTTTGTACTTTTCTCTGTACATAAGTAATCAAGAAAAACAGAGTAAAGCAGGCCCTTGCTCTTCTAAAAATTCTCATCCACTCAGCATACATTTATATAAGCACACTTCACATTTAAGTGCAGCAAGCAAGCAGCATGTCTGAAAGTTTTCTGTCTGCCTGCTGCTTCTACCAAGCCTCTCTATGAAACTCACATATGGGGCATCGCTCTCCTCCATCCTTAAGTGCTTGTTCCTTAATAGTTGATCTGCCTCTCGACAGATGTCACATATTGCCTGCTGTCGAAGCGTATATTTCTCCCTTCAGCTCGTCTTCACTTCTCTCTCCCTGAAAAAACTTTCTCATTCATTTGAAGTCAGTACTCTCTCAGCACATTTTGCACACCTCATCCCAAAGTGTCTCAGATCTGTGGTGTTTAAAAGGCCTTGTAACAGCCAATTACTTATACTTCGGATTTACCCAGTGATCCAAGCACTAACTGTGATGCCTCATTGGTCCCATCTCTGAGAAATCACAACAACAGACATCTTTCACCTCTTCAGATACAACCACAGAGGTAACACAATTACAAGCTTTTAAAGGGGTGTTTCCACATGAAGATATTTTTGCAAAAGGTGTTCTCTCTGCTGGTTGATCTTGCATAAAAATGAAGAGTATGTGCTCAGTGGTTAGGATTGTCAGTATGAGAATGGTCTTGATTCTTTTCTGTTTGTGTTGTATTTGTAGTCAAGCTGAGCAGGTATGTGGGAGCAGACTTTGATGTATGCAGAAAAGACAGTCTGTGCAGACAATGAAAAAGGCACAATGTTACCTGCACCAAATCTTGTTTTTTTGCTGTGGCCGCCATCTTTAGGACCTAGTGCCATCAACCGGTTACAGAGAAGCATGGCCAATCAAATAAGAATCTTGTTTCTTTCTGCTCATGTATTTTAACCAAATTTTTATTTTTGGTGGGGCTGGCCACCAATGCAGGAGTTAGCGCTGTTGCCTCAAAGCAAGAAGGTTCCTGGTTCTCCCAGTCAGGGCCTTTCTGTGCAGAGTTTGCATGTTCTCCCTGAGCATGCATGGGTTCTGTCTGGGGACTCCAGCTTCCTCCCACCACCAAAAACATACTCATTAGGTTAATTGGTGACTCTAAATTGACTGTAGGTGTAAGTATGCCTGGTTGTCTGTACACCCATTCCAGGGTGTACCCCACCTCTTGCCCAATGACAGCTGGGATAGGCTCCAGCCCCCCAACGGGATAAGTGGTATAGAAAATGGATGGATGGTTTTTGGGGTTTTGATCGGTACTTAATTTCATCTGACGTTAATTTCATCTGACCTACAACTCCCCTTAAAATATACCAAATTAATCCTTTCCTGACATCCACCTCATTCACAATCCCTCCCCTTATACTGCCAAATCCCTCAAGGCAGACAAGAGCACCAAAACCTACTGGTTCTTCACTTAAAGATGGATAAAAGAGGCCAAAGTTTACCATCTGGTGGTGAAAAACTATCCATCCATCCATCTATCTATTAATCTGTCTATCTGTCTGTCTGTCTGTCTGTCTGTCTATAAAAGACTAATTTCTTTATTTATCTTTGTAAATTAAAGAAGGCTTTTCTCTAGTTAAAGCCACTGTGGATTAGTTTTACTTTATTGAGTCTGTCTCCTTTCATCAGCACAGTTACACAATAACTAGCCATCTAAGGGTGTTTTCATAGTGAAACTGTATTTTCTAGTCGAGTGTATCCTATACACATCAGCAGCCTGCTTGTTCCCATTCAGTGGGAGTGAAGAGCCAACAGATCCTCAGTGAAACCCAACAGAGCAGTGATGTATGGAAACGCTGCTGTGTTCCCAACAGCATCTGATGCACAAAAATGCATTTAACACCATTAGGGCAAATATGTGAACCTTCCCTTTCAGTCTCCTCTGAGAGGTCTCTCGCTTACTTAAAAAGGTTGTTCTGCATGCAGCTATTAAACCCAGCTCACTATGTTCAGTAATGGAGTGCAAATTTCCTTTGAATAAAAGAAAAATGTAGTAAAAATGTTCAAGGTGTTTAACATAATTTTTCTCAAAGCAGTCCTATGAGCCACAGTTACAGGTTATTGCTGTGTATTTTGTGCTAATTAGCATGCTTATATGGCTAATATGAGGATAAGCTCTGCACATGCTACACACAACCAATGGCATAGCATGTAATTCTGCATGGGAGAGACTTTTTCAAATTTTACACCGACTGTATGTTACAGCTGAAGCCAGGCCCAGGATGAATCCAAATATATCAGACCTATGTTTACAGGTTTGCAGTCGCTTCAGCTAAACACCTGTAGCTACTGACTTTTTCTCCTCAAATGATGCTGTTTGGTCTGACATTCTCTGCTAGGAACTTCATCAGCTTGAGGCTTTGCAAATGGATCCACCCAATGACAGACGTGGAATCTGACCAGTTCATCTGCACTGCAGAGTTAATGATCCTGCAGATATGAAGAGATGGCAGAGTGAGGTGTTGCTGCAAACAACGGAGAGTCTGAGTAGTGTGGGGGTTCAATGCCTCACTCAAGGGCACAGTCCCCAGGAAGTGAACTGGCTCCTCTTCAGCTACCAGACCAGACTCAACCTCACCAGGGCTTGAACCAGCAGCCCTTCGATTCCAAATCATTGTCCTTACAGACCGAACTTCTGTAGTTCCATCCTTTCCCACTGAATTAAAAATTGAATAAATCAATAAAAGTGATCCTCATGTTTGTCTTCACCTGTATTGATGTCATGTATTGATTTGTCTCACCTGGTGAAATGAATTAAGGTGATGATGTAAGATGTCTGACATTGTAAAAAAAACTTCACATTCCTATAAACAAGCTTGCTGTAGCAACTGTTAATCCTTTTACATTTCTTCCTTGTCTCTCTGCTTGCGTCTCTCTGTCTGTCACTTACTCAATTTAATTTCTCAGCTTGAAGCGCTGTGCTGCCTCGACTGTTAACAAGACGAAACACTGCCAAAGTGGTTTACCAAATGTAAAATTCCAGCCAGCCTTTCTTACATTCCCTCTCCTCTGCCTCCTGTTTACCTCCTGCCAGCTCCCTCACCCCCTCCTCCTCCTCACCCCCCGTTGTCCCGTCTTGAAGACAGCGTTGCGTTGCGGCTCCGTGCTCCTAAAGAGCTGAAACTGTCGGCCGGGGAAGCGGTGAAATGGAAAAATTTAATCGCATTAAGAGAAAAACCTTCTCTTTTCATTTGTAAATTCCTGGGACACGCTTTTTTTTTTCCCTCCACCCTCTTTTTTCCCCCTTTTACACCTACTTCTCTCTCTCTCCCTCTCTCTCTCCCTGTCCTCACCCCGACACGGCTGCTGAGCTCAGAAAACTTCCGTCTCGGCCTCTGTGCATACACACTTGGAAATATGCACACATACAGTTCAAGAAAGAACACACACACTCAGCGGCGGAGTCAGGAAGTGTGAGAGGCAGGGGCAGAAATAATGAAAGGGGCACCTGCTGTGTTTAGGGGGGCAAAAATGCATGTTTATTTATACTAGTCCTGTTAATATCAACACATTAACGCTTGTGATTAATCTGGAAAGCTTAATGCATTACAGTTTTTCTCAGTCGCTTTGGTACGTTTCTCAGATCAGAATTGAAATTCTCAGAACTACTTGTTTAATCTTCACATCATTGTGTCACTCGTGCACATCAAAAAAGCTGTTTCTCATTTCTTTCAACAAGTTGCAAATGCTTTGGTACATCCATGTAAATGATTATGTACAACTCTTTGCTGTTTCCTGCAGTATCAGTTGCTTATGTCATGTTGATCAAAATGTATTATCATGGGTCTCTGCTGAATAGTCTCCCCCCTCACAACATTTAGGCATTAGTTCATCGCATAAGTCTTCACATGCAAATGGTTGAACATGTTGTCATAATAGCTATGTCAAGCATTAGACTTTTTTTTCCTAAATCTGTCCTGAATTGGTAAATTACTCCCAGGTGAATCTTGACTTTCTCTAACAAATGGAAATGTGTGAAGCATTAGATCAACCAATGATCAAGGAATTTGATTGAGGAGAATTTGATGGTTGAGGAATTTTCTCAGCATGGAGATGGAAAGTATATGATCGCCAGCCATATACACAGATGACCCTTCTGGCTGCCATGGATGCAGCGTGTGGTGACGTCACAGCAGATACCTGCAGAGGCTGGATAAGACACTCTAAAAGACTCTTTCCACGCTGCGTCACAAGAGAAGATATTTGTTGTGATGTGGATGAGAAGTTGTGGCCCAACAGACAAGAACGTCAGGAGGTGTAGGGAGGCCGCACTGTAATTCCTACAGCACTGCATGTACAGTTTTCCCTAAGAAGATTGTCCTGTGTTCACATTTCTACTTTTGTTTTTTCTTTGTGCTATGCAGTGCTGTCTTTTCCTATTTGTATCGCAATGATATGGTCTGTCAACAAATTACAGTACAAACAGTAAAAGCGTAAATTTGAATCTTGTCCAGTCTCTTGCGATCTTCCACATAAACTAAGGTGTAACTTACAATTTACAATAATTGTCATCAAACTTTTAGCCATACTTTACATCAGAACATCCCTCCAGAGTACACTGTTATCTTGACAACATGACTAAGCAGTCTGACTGTCTTATCCGTACACAGTGATACAAGGACATGTCATTCTGACGGCACTGACATGTTCACTGACACAGATATTTACTATTGAGAGATGAACTAAGGATTTTGAGCAGGAGACTGGCTTTTGCAGGTAATCCATGGTGTTTTGCTATTTGTACAAATTGTTTGAGAAATGCACTTACTGTTTTGCAAATGTCGAGGATGATTCGAGAAATGCACCAAAGCGACAGAGAAAAACTGTTAAAAAAATAATAACACAATTTAATCATATGACTAAGTTTGACCACAACTTCCTCCTGTAGTCCTTCTGTGCAGATGTTTACATCCCTGGGGTGAAAAGGTTAAAGGCGCGCCAAATGCAGCCAGCAGTGATGAGTGAGGAGACAGACTAGGGTGGCCTTACATCCGGCTTTTGGCCGGACAGTCCGGAATTTAAATGCCTTGTTCGGAGTCCGGCACAGCCTCAAGCCAGACGCTTATTTGTATGTTAAATATGATCCTGGTAATGTATATACAGCGTTGACTAAACATAAACTTTACGTGGCCATCACATTTTAGTAAATTAAACCTAAAGATATCTATTTTTGGAGATTAGTGCCATCCATGTTGAATGAAGTGTGCACAGTGTCTGCTCACTCTCTCTCTCCTGATACTTGCTGCACAGAAACTTTCATCACGTCTGTCCCGTTAATTCACCTGTTATTCTGCAACCTCTCTTGTCAAACGTCAACTTCTACCATTGTTTAGTTTGTGAATTTATGATTCAACTCCGGGAAGTTCCCGTGCTGGTTCTGATCTGGAATTAATTGACGTTGTCAAACTTACTAGTACTTGTGTGGATCAGCTGTTTTAAAATCAGATCACAGTTGAAAACAAATAAAGACAATGTATATTTTAAGATGATTTAACAAACAACGATAACAATTAAGCAAAAAACTTAAAAAAGGCCATAGAGAGGAAGAGAAAGAAGCAAAATGGATGAGCTGCTGTGTTTGAGGGAAGGGGAGGGGTGCAGGGGCGAGTGTGAGGGGGTGAAAGGGGAGCAAGATTAGCTAGTTTATATCAGTTTTATTTTTAGGAGATGACCCCAATAAAACAGATAGCTAATAAAGTGGGATTAATGTTATGATCAAAATAATTAACCCATAGTGACCACTTTTGTTAGATGGATGGAAATTAAAAATATCTTTATTATTGCAACAAGGATGATCATTAAAGGGATACTTCAACATTTTGGCAAATTCACCCATTGCCATAAATCCTATAGTCTTAGTAATAAGTTTGTTTCCTTTAGTTGTCGGTGCAAGCTGTTTCTAGATCTGGGGGGACCGTTAAACCAGCTGCACAGCTAACGCTATGTTAGCAGATGGAATTTTTGTTTTTCCTCATCAAACTCATCAAATACACAATCCAACAACTCCAAAATGCTCTTGTGGACAAGTTGTGACCTGCACATTCAACACGCTATGAAATAATAACGTATTATTATGTAACATTACGATACATGTAGCAAATACTCGGAACTATTTCTTGAGTAAACCACTGGGCGGAGTGACACAGTGCAACAGCCATGTCTGGAGTGTAGTTCCAGCTTTGCATTTAACTTTAAAACATCTCCATCTCGTAATGTTCCATGATTATTTCATTTTGTACTGTAGCAGGGAACACACTAGAATCCTATTCTTGCTTCACTAAGTGCTGCAAAGTGTCCTCCTTTTTGGTGCTGTGGAAATGGCCCCCCCTAAGACAGACCCAGGTCTGCTTCACGGCAAATTTTGATTTAAAATGTTGCCTAATGGAAGTCTGGATGAAACAAAAGTTGTGGGTACATACTCAGTGATAAACTGTCTTTGCACTGAAGAAGAAGGAGTCTGAAGTACCACCTCCGGGCAAAACGCATCTTTTCTAATGTTAGCATAGACGCTAGCAACAACACGGGATCAAGCCATGATAGCTAATGTTGCTAATGTTAGCAAAAATGCTAACAAAATCATGGGATCAAGCCATGATAGCTAATGTTGATAATGTTAGCAAAAACAGCTAAAAAGGCAACTAAAGTGGAGCAGCTGCCTGAGCTACATTTATTACACTGATGAGAGACCACTGGACAACAGAAACACAGAAATACTTCGTAACAATCGCTAATATGAAATGTTTATCATGTAATTATGATTACCACATCTGTAATAAAATGTTCACTAGAGGACACTTCAGGTTTTATCCACTGAGAGGGTAACGAAGGGCACGTTACAGTCCACTAAGACAGTACCTGAGGGTCAAGACCCCTTGGGGGTCCTGAGACACTGAGAAGGCGTCACCAGATGACCTCCAAAAAACAAAGACTATTTTTCAATGATTTCAAATTCTAAGTTTTACCCATTTCAATAGGACCATGCACATAAAATTAATGAGATGAAAATAAATAAAAACATGGACATATAGTAAAATCCATGCTGAAATCAAAGTGATTTTTAAAAACTCCTTAAAATGTCTACACAGTCTTGAATATGTACAGCTGTGTTCAACTATGCTTCAACCACCTCCAGGTGCAAAGGGGGTCCCCGGTCTCTGATATCTTGGCGACTGTCGGCTACAACGTTTGATAACCCCTGTACTAAGGGGGCAATCAAGAGCACTGTTGGTTTTTGACAACCTAAAGGGCATCAAAAATAACCCAGCAGCAGGACCACTGTCTGCTCCTTTGTGCAAGGAGGAACAGGAGGAGCACTGCCAGAGCCCTACAAAATGACATCCAGCAGGCCACTCATGTGCATGTTTCTTCTCAAACTGTCAGAAACAGACTCCATGAAGGTGGTGTGAGGTCAGACATCCACAGGTGGGGCCTGTGCTCACAGCCCAGCACCGTGCAGCTCTATTGGCATTTGCCAGAGAACACCAGAATTGGCATAATCGCCATTGTGCTCTTCACAGATGAGAGCAGGTTCACACTGAGCACTTGTGACAGTTGTGAGAGAGTCTGGAGATGCCGCGGAGAATGTTCTGCTGCCTGCAACATCCTCCAGCATGACCAGTTTAGCAGTGGGTCAGCGATGGTCTGGGGAAGCCTATCCTAGGAGGGCTGCACAGGCCTCCGTATGCTAGCCAGAGGTACCCTGACTGCCATTAGGTACCAGGATGAGGTCCTCAGTCCCATTGTCAGACCAAATCAAATATGTCAACTTAAAAGGCACCAGAGATCACTCGACTTAATGTTTTGTCCTCTTAATAGCACCAACAAGGGCAGTTTGTCGTACACTAAGATTACACCAAAGAGGGCCCTTTTTCATATTTTGTTCAGTTAAAGGGAACCTAAGTGGACAATTTGCCATATTTTCCCACTTACAGGACACCAAAGAGGGATATTTTTTTTTTGTCCTCTCACAAGTCACCAACAATCACACTTTGTCAAATTTTGTCCACTTGGAGGAGGGCCCTTCATCAAATATGTCCACTTAAGTGGCACAAAGAGGACAATTTGTCATGACTTTTAACTTAAAGGGCACAAAGAGGGCACTGTCAATTTTTTTCAAACATTACGGCGTCAGAGAGGGCAATGGCTTCCCCTTCCCCCCCTCTGAGTGCACAAACTCCATCTCCTCACTTTACTTTAACTGAAGATCTGGCAAACCAGGAGGGAAGCCTGCTGGTTGGGCACATATTGTAATTCCTTTCCTTTCTGCCCTTAAACGAGACAGAGATCAAAGAACATTTCACTGACTCCTCCTTCGTTCCCTCCCTCCATCTTGTTGCCCTCCTCCAAACCAGTCCATGTACCTCAACAGATTCTTCCTCACTCTCTTGCACCACATCTCTCCTCCCTCCATTGCTATCTCTCTCTCTCTCTCTCTCTTCTCTTTTGGTTCTTTCTGTCTTTGAAGAGCTGTGTTCCGGTTTCTTGCCGTGTCCACATCCGTCTCTATTGTCATTCAGCTCTGCAGCAGCCCTACCTCCGTGACCAACACACACACTATTACACTCTCACGCACTCAATCTTCATTCCAGCACTACCCACCATCCCCTCTTCTCCGTGGTTATTGACCTCTTTCACCCAAACACACAGGAAGCCACACACACCTGAAGAGCACTGAGGATTTACAGACCAGTTCAAACAGTGTCAAGAGCTTTTATTATCCAGCATCCCTCAAGAAACCCCCCTCACACAAGCAGGCACACACAATTACACCGATTGGATCTTGGGAGTTTAAGAGCTTCTGAAATGAGACGAAACAAAAGTGAGTTATCTCCAACTGGAAAATTAAACTCATCGAGGATTAAAAGTAAAGGAATTTGCTCTAAACAATCACCTCTACGCTCCAATCAGCTCTGTCTTTTTCTTCTTGCAAAAAAGATCTTAAGCTTAAATAAAACACAAGCTTCCAATTTCACCACAACGAAAGTATCTGAGAAAGAAGACACCCTAGAAGAAGGATCATTTTGTAGTCAAACCTGTTGCTACCCTTAATCTGTACACCCATTCTATAAACTGTTCACAATATAACACTTCCTTTCAAATGCACCTTACAGAGCTCAGTCAGTTTGATCATTTTCAGTAACCCTGTTCCACTTCATCCCAAAGGGGCTTGATGGGGTTGAGGTCAGGGCTCTGGTCAGGCCAGTATAGTTCTTCCACAAATAAATCCCTCATCAAACTGTGTCCTTATAGTCCTTCGTTTGTACACTAAGGTGCAGTCATCCTGGAATACAAAAGGGCTTTCTGCAAACTGTTGCCACGAAGTTGAAAGCATAACATTGTCCAAAATGTCTTCGTATGCTGAAGCATTAAGATTGCTCTTTACTGGAGATAAGGGTCTAGCCTAAACCATTAAAATAACCCCGTATCATTATCTCTCCTCCACCAAACTTCTCAGTTGGCATGTGTCATCTGACTGCCAAAGATAGAACTGGGATTTGTCACTCCACAAAACACGTTTCCAAAGATCCACAGTCCAGTGTCCATGTACTTTACACCACTCATCCGACGCTTGGCAGTGGACTTGGTAATGTGAGGCTTGCATGCAGCTGCTCAGCCTTGGAAACCCATTCCATGAAGCTCCTGCTGCACAGTTTTTGTGCTTACATTGCAGTGGAAGTTCAGGGTTCTTCAGCTTTGGAATCAACAGAGCGTTAGCGAGTTTTACACATCATGCACCTTCGCCATCATTGAACCCACTCTGTGATTTTTTTACATGGTCTTCCACTTCATGTCTGAGTTGCTGTTGTTCTTAAATGCTTCTGCTTTATAATATCACTTACAGATGACTGTTGAACATCCAGCAAGGATGATATTACCTGAACTGTTATTGCAAAGATGGCACCCATCACAGTACCATGCTTGAAGTCACTGAGCTCTTCAGAATGACCAATTTTGTATCACAAATGTTAGCAAATGGAGACGGCATGGCTAGGTGGTTGATTTTATACAGCTGTGGCAACAGATCTGAGTGAAACACCTGTGGCCAAATACTTTTGTCCATATGTGTATGTCTGACATATGGAGAGGCTACTTGTTTACTTACAAATAGTGATGTTAACATACTTATTTCCCATTGTACCCTTGACTTAATTTTGCATTATTCTAATTTTTCAATTCAGTATTAATCCATCACTTTTATACCCAAGCTATTTCAGATACCTTTGTTTTTGTGTATATCGCTGGTGAATTTTTGTTCTGAATTACACAATTACCACCTTGTCTACTCAGTATTGGTCCATTTTATATATCTCTGATTTATGTCCTGTTGTTATCCTTGGTCACTTTAAAAAATATGTACTCATACAACTCAGCTTATATATTTGACCAGCATTATTGGTCAAATCTCTGAGACTTATATTTCAAATCTTTCGTTTATACTGTTAATATTGTGTATATAGATGTTCTGTATATACAGGCATCTGAATAGATTTTAGGCATGTTGCTAATGATTCATCACAGAGCCTGATGAGCCATAACCCAGGGCAGGAGGGTGGCAGCCGGAGTCAAGCGCTGCAGTCAAGGTCAAGTTAAGCTGCATAACTTTTGACCTTGCCCCCTAGTAATATGCCCCAAAACCACCTTTGATTTTTAGGCCCCTGGACTCCCACTTGTGGCAACCCTACTACCTGCCCGGACGGCACCCTAAGCCATGCTTTCTCACTGCATACACCCCTTACTCCACTCTTAAGTTGTGGACTTTGTTATTTTTTCAACAGATTATTTTTCCATGACACTAGTAATGTGCAAAGACATCCAGCACATGACCTGGGTTTTGGCAATCTTTCTTCCCGTCCGATGGTGCCCTCACCTGGCCACATCTTTGCTTTACATCAACCTCAATTTTTGGCCCAAACATGCCTAAAAGTTCTGCTCAGTTCTGTGTATATAAAAAAACCTTTCTTATTCTTACATACATATTTTTTTATATTCTTAATTTTCATCTCTGACAGACTCCTGTTCTTTGCTTTTTTTGTAATGCTGCTGCCTTGAATTACCCCCGGGGGACAAATAAAGTTATTTTGAATTGAATTGAATTAAAATGCTGTTGATGCAGTTAAGATTGATCTTTCAGTGTATGTTGATTCCTGCTAGTTTCATATAACAACATAAAAGCCAGGGTGTCCCCCCCTCTGTTTCCCTCTATCCTTGCTTTTTTTGTATGTCAGCTCTAAACTTGGCGGCTGGTGTCCCCGCTGAACTCGACGGTATCTATTGTGTGTAAAAAAGACCGGTTAGCTTCACATTCCTACTGGATACTGTCACTCTACAAAGCACAATAGAGGTGCTTTCACACTGCAAATCTTTTAGTTCACAGCCGCAACGTCAGCCAAACTGTAATGCCACTCAGACTGGCCTGTGTATCTGTGTGTGTCCACCCTTTCATTTGTTTTCTCTCTCTCTCTCTCGCTTTCTCTCTCTCTCTCTCTCCAGCCGTCAGAGGGAGCTCTCATGCCACCGGATGGTAAAAGAAAAAATTAATGACCATTTGTGTATTTATTTCCAGTGCCTGATGTAGCCATAATGTTTAAAGGTGAGATTAGATTGAGAAAAAATGTCTCTTTTATACAAAGAATCTTGACAAAAATTACTTCCTATGCCTGTTATATGGAAAGGTCTGTGTCATTCAATCTAAGACTAATAAATACATTTCTGATCATGATTGATCACTGAATTTTGATAGTTTATTGCAGTTTATCACTGTTCTGTTTATTTTCGAAAAGTCCATATTGATAATGTGAAGCAATTCTTCTCACTGTCTTGGTTTATAAATCAAATGAATGCAAAGCAGGCTGTGATTTTTACTTTTACATTAGTGATGCATATTATTAATGGCATGATATTGGTATCGACAGACATAAACAATTCTGCTGATATTTACAGCCAATTTATTGGCTATACAGTTGCAAGAAAAAGTATGTGAACCCTTTGGGATTTCTTGGATTTCTGCACAAATTGGTCATAAAATGTGTTCTGATCTTCATCTAAGTCACAACAATGGACAAACACAGTCTGCTTAAACTAATACCACACAAAAAATGATATGTTTTCATTTTTTTATCAAACAAACCATGTAAACATTCACAGTGCAGGGTGGAAAAAGTATGTGAACTTTTGGATTTAATAACTGGTTGACCCTCCTTTGGCAGCAACAACCTCAACCAAACGTTTCCTGTCGTTGCAGATCAGACCTGCACAATGGTCAGGAGGAATTTTGGACCATTCCTCTTTACAAAACTGTTTCAGTTCAGCAATATTCTTGGGATGTCTGGTGTGAATCACTCTCTTGAGGTCATGCCACAGCATCTCAATAGGGCTGAGGTCAGGACTCTGACTGGGCCACTCCAGAAGGCGTATTTTCTTCTGTTGAAGCCATTCTGTTGTTGATTTACTTCTATGCTTTGGGTCGTCGTCCTGTTGCCTCACCCATCCTCTGTTGAGCTTCAGTTGGTGAACAGATGGTCTTAAGTTTTCCTGCAATATGTCTTGATAAACTTGGGAATTCATTTTTCTGTCAATAACAGCAATCCATCCAGGCCCTGAGGCAGCAAAGCAGCCCCAAACCATGATGGCCCCTCCACCATATTTCACAGTTGGGATGAGATTTTGATGTTGGTGTGCTGTGCCTTTTTTTCTCCACACACAGCGTTGTGTGTTCCTTCCAAACAACTCAATTTTGGTTTCACCTGTCCACAGAATATTTTGCCAGTAGTGCTGTGGAACTCTCACTCTCTCTCGGAGAAGTCACTAGCCAAGGGGTTCACATACTTTTTCCACCCTGCACTGTGAATGTTTACATGTTTTGTTCAATAAAAACATAAAAACATGAAAATATATCATTTTTATGCAGTATTAGTTTAAGCAGACTGTGTTTGTCTATTGTTGTGACTTAGATGAAGATCAGAACACGTTTTATGACCACTTTATGCAGAAATCCAAGAAATCCCAAAGGGTTCACATACTTTTTCTTGCAACTGTACATCCCAGCCATGGGCATAGCATAGGGGGAAAAAGGGCACTGATTACTCGGGCATAGAAGGGAGGGGCCTTTAAGAAGCCTATTTTATTTCTCAGTAACGATTGTCATTATTGAATCAATAGCCTGAATGAATCGGTCCACAGGCTTAAATTTGTTTCAAATAGAGTAAAATAAAATACTTGAAGGCATTTGCTCCGCCGTTAAAAATGTCGAAATAGTGCTGCAAAATAATGGAAGTAAATTCAGTTTACCCATGGTTAAAATATTGCTCATAAATGGTGAAATTATGGTTAAAAATACATTAAAATGCATAGATATGCATAGGACTTTTAAAAAAAATTCTCAGAAGGTGATTGGACGAACAGTCTGTCAAATTGTTTATGGGCCAATCAGAGCAACAAGTCAAAATGAGGTAGTAGGCATGCACAGCTCTTGTAGTAACCTGTGCTTGACAGAAAAGCACTGACATGGTTTTTGAACAGTGGAGGCTTGTTGATGGATAAGACTAACTGGTACGAGGACGTGCAAAAACATCCTCTCTGCCAAGCAGAGCTTTCAGTGTGGCTCCTTGCTGTTGTTTTAACCCAGTGGTTCCAAACCTTTTGTCTGTTGGCCCCCCCTTTGCAGATAGAGATATTTTCAGCATCTGAAAACAAATTAAAAAAAGATTTCACAATTACATTATAAATAATTAAAATGAACATGAATCAATACATTGTTTAAGATACACAGGCAGTCATCAAGGGAGGTGACAGCTGCACTTCCATTACCCTTAGATGAGGGCAGACAGAACATTCATCCAATCACCCTCCGAATTTTTTTCAAAGGCTCTGCCCTTTCCCAAATGCTGTCCATGGATAGTTTACCAGATGGATGTGTGAAACAAATCCATCTGGCTTGCCATGTTATGTCCAAATAGGACTTCTAGTTGCTACCCACTGCAAACTGCTTTGCAACCCACTTTTGGGTTCCAACCCACCAGTTAAGAACCACTGCCTTAGTCTATGGCACTGTGGTTACATAAAGATGCCAATGCAAGTAGCAGCCAGCTTCACCACTGTAAGTCATGTGTTAGATTTGGGTTTGAATCTCATGGATATTGACATTTTAAAAGTGACAGCCTTACATACATATCTGTATGTTCTGTGGAAGGCTTTGTCTTCATGGACTTCTATGAATGGAACATTAATGATACCTCATACCTGGAGTTAAGGAATAATGATATAAAGTATAAAAGTACTTGCTGCTCTCCTACTGCTTACACTAGCAATTTCTTCACAAACTTATGAAGTCTTATCAACTTTGTCCACCTTCAGTATTTGAAAATCTGGGCCTCCCTTCAAACAAGTATATTAATTTATGCTGCAGATCCATCATATGTCATCATAGTGTTGTCTTTTCTTGAATGGCAGCATGTTTATGCCATTATATAGATAGAGATGTAAATAATGTAGGATGCTAGGGAGAGAGGGTTAGGAATGAATGCAGGAAAGGGGCGGAGGGTCAGATCCTGAAAATATTGGCATTAGGACCTTAAATGGAGCAAAAAATGTGACTGAACAAAGAGACAGGACAAAACAACCCAGAAAGGACATGCATGTATATAGTAGTTTATTGTATTCCATTTTCCTCAGATGATGTGTAGATTTGGGCTGTTTTCTAGGGATGTCAGAAATTATCCTGTTGTCAGGGGAAAACTGCTTTGTTTTCCCCATGAAAGGAAACATATAAGGCTGGATCCTGAGGAAAAAAAAACAGCTTTACTCTTTATCAAATGAAAACACATTTTAAAAAAAAGTATGGATGTATGCCCACTTTGGGCTTCTGTATCATAGACTTTCTGCCTTTTTTCCAGGCAGACATTTGCACCCCCTCAAACAGCTCCATGACCCACCTTCAGAACCCTGCCTGCCAGTTATGAACCACTCTCCTGGAGGATCTTGCACTGTGTTCTCTTCTCAAACAGCACCCCTTATTGCACTGTCACATTTCTCCATTGGCAGGGCACCCTCGTGGAGCCTGCATGTCCAAACACCTTGTGAAAATCGTTCCTCCTTGCTCTGTTCCATTTCTCCTCACTCCTTATCTCCTGTTCTGTTCTCTATCTTTTGTGCCTCCTTATCTGCTCCCTGTCTCCCTATCTCCTGCCCGTTTGTCCTACTTGTATCGAATATGCCAGCTTTTGAGATCACCATCATCATCGTCATCACCTTCTGGCTGATCTGTTTCCAGGAAGACAGCCTCAGAGGAAAGCGGATGACCTGAGGGTATTGAATACAAATAATCTGACTGGTGTGTTGGTGTGTATGTGTGTCTATGGGGTCCAAGTGTGTTTAACCTGAAGGTATTGTTGATGACCTGCCTATAATCCTTGTACTGGGAGTGCTCCGTCTGCTCCACCTTGAAGAGGACAGAAGACCTCCACACGCCAACATAACACAGGTACGACAGCTACCACCTCCACCTGTGAGACAGAGGGGCGTAAACACTATTTCATAAAAGATACATAAAAGCAGACAAAAATATAAACAAATGACTTATGCTGTATAGCATGCATATATCTTATACACATGTTCAAATGAATGTTGTATGTTCATCCCTTTAAGAACATGTTGGTCCTGTCGTCACCGGAGTGATTCAATCAAGTAGACAGTTGTCGAAGTGTCTGTTAACATGGCTCTACTTATGAGCAAATCTCACCTTCATGTGGTATAAAAACATAAATCCATGAATCATTTATGATAGAAATGAAATTTATCTCCTTTGTTGGCTTCAGATAAAAATAACTTTCTTTAAAACTCCCATACGTGTGTTACTATGGTGACTATGAGCCTGATTGGCCCCTGATTGTCAGAACCTATGAGCATGGGCCCTGCTACAGAGGCCAGTAGGTGTTTGCTCCAAGAATTGGCATAGGGCCCATACAATAGGTCAACTTAAAGCTGGTTTTTCCGCAAAGTACGGCATTATTTGTAGTGAGCCTTATAACATCTCTAAACTGAAGGCCAAGTTCCATATAATGGGGGATGTCAGAGACAGGCCATGAAGTGGATGTCCCAAGCAGACAACACCCCAAGAAGACAGAATCCTCACCCTGTCAGCGCGTAGGAACTGCAGGCTGTCTTCTACAGATTTGCAGTCAAGTTTTGCAGGACAATATTGCAGACAGCTCTCTGGCCAGACAATCTGGAACAGACTGCACACAGTCAAACTCCGGTCTCAGACCTGCCAGCAGTCCTGATCTCAACCCCACTGAACATTTGTGGGATCAGTTTAGTTGTGCTGTTTGCGCCAGAGTGACCAACACAACCACACTGGCGGGCTTTGTGATGAATGTTGGTTGAAGAATGGGATGCCATGCCACACGCGTGTGTGGCCAGGCCGGTGACCAGCATGAGGAGGAGGAGCCAGGCTGTTGTGGCTGTGCATGGTTCTTTCAGCGCTACTGAGGCTCCTGTTTGTTAAATGAATAAATTGTTAAATTGTGTATATGTCTTGTTTCTAAAGACTTTAATCATTCCATCCAAGAGTCAGTGGTAGAAAAAACTGTCATTGGCAGAGATTTGGCCATTTTTTCAACAGGTGCAACCCACATACTCAGCTCTGCTGCTCATTCCACAAATGCATGCTCCTTACAAATGTGGCACCATTTAGAGTGTTAGATTAGAGTATTAGATTTATTGCCCAGAAGCCATGTTACAACAAGGAGTAAAATCATCCAAACAAATTTCATGAGTTTTTGTGCCAAGTTTATAATTTAAAATGACATATTATTGTGTCTTTTTAAATCTAACTTATACGAGTGCTGATGAGTGCAAAGTCACTTATTTTGTTTAGTCATATCAGCACTCAAATTTATGAACGAGAGCTCTGGTGTTCTTAGCTTTTATTCTTAGCTAAGAAAATAACCCACTAATAAGAAAGACTTGGTGTGTGTCAGATCCTCTTAAAATATAAGGGTTTATTTTTCAAAACAAATTTCTTCTGAATGAGACTCAATATTTGCAAATGTAATAAATAAAAAAATGAATGTTATTAAAGATAAAATGCCTACAATACTTTGCAACAAAAACACCTATTACCAAAAATAAGACACCCTGTGTATGATGACAAAAGAAAGAAAAAGACAATGCACAGCAGCCAACACGCAGATAAAACTACATTTCACTCATGTTCAGCCTGTATCTTGGCATGTGGTGGATGCTTTTATCCAGAATTCCCTGTGGTGTGAAGCATTTTTTTAAGTGTAGGAGGTCTCAGAGGGAATAGAATAAAAGGTTGTAAAATGTAAACTCATAGGCTTGGTGCAGAAACTGTGAGAAAGTCACTGAAGTCCATAAACGTGTACTCATCATTAAGTATTCAGCAGGCGACACGCACAGCAAACATAGAGAGGTTGCTTTAAAGACTGTGAATGTGACATTTTTCAGGGTAAAATCACGCTGTCAATTTTTAAATATAATGGCATGGCTTTAAAATGCATCTTAGATACTTTAACTGTCATCTGAACTAGAAGACTTTAATAATCTAAAATGCAGCATACAGTGCAAAGAAAACAACTTAACCTGTGCTGGGAAACAGGATCAATCCTAAAGGAAAGGTGGTGAGAGCGGCATGAGGAAGGAAAGGAGGAGATTTATAGAAAAAGCAGGAGAGCACAGGTGTGAATCTTTGACCACATTATTAGCTATTGTGTGCAGTGACAGCAATAATGGAAAAAATGACAGGAAGCCGGGAGAATAGAGATGGAATTTGAGAGGTATGGAGCCTAAATGGAGGGGCGTGATTGAAATATGTGAGGAAAAATGAAAAAAGACAAAGACAATTAAGGGCAAGATGATGTTGTGAGGAATAGAATTTAGGATGATATGAGGGTAATAAATGGAAAATAAAAAAGTGATGCATGGCACAAATATCAGATGTGATAGAGCTGCATTTTTCAACATTTAGGGAAACTTTTCACTGTCTCCAGCAAAAAATCTAATTTATGTGGAAGTTTAAGAATGAGCAAGTGCTGGATGCTCTTGGCTAGCAGAAACAAAGCAGCTGTTTGGCAGGACACCAATTTTGGTCATTAGAAAAATGTTTGAGATTTAAAAATCTGATTTTGAAATTTATGGAAAGTATACAGATGAATACGTCCTCTTTCCTAGACACAGAAGTCTCTCATCCCTGGATTTATTCAATTCTCACATGAATGGAACTTGTGAGACTCATCAACACAAATGACCATTTTTTGGCCCTCTGATTGGTCCATTAAACTCACCAATCAGAGAGGTCCTGCTCATAGCAATACTTTCTTAGCTGCTGCAACTTAGACCGATTTTAGCAGGGGAAAGTCTTTTCAGTGCATTGCTATGAAATGTTGACCTTAAAGGGATGTTTCATTATTTTTTAAGTTGGGTTGTATGAAGTGCTTGGCAGTACTAGAGACATTCGCCTCCAGGGATTTTAGTGAGTACTGCTTGGAGGTACTAAGCTATACAGCATAGCAGATGGGTATGGGTATAGCTTCTTTGCGTAATTTTAGCGAGTTTAAGGTAGAAATTGGCCTAAAAACAATGCTGGATCAATTGTACACTGTATCAAACATTTTTGAACCAAATAAGAAGCCCTCTGTGCTTTTTTCTGAGGTTGTGGTTAGGTTCACCATTCGTGTTTTCTGGTCAATGTATTCCTCACCCTTTAGTCAGAAAAAATCTTTTGTTTTGTCCTTAAACTCTGTATGCTTAGTTATCAGACGACGCTTTAGCTTGCCGGGCTTCATAGCTTCACATTAAGTCACACAACACATTTCAGTCTTCCTTTGCTGTTCTCAATAAAACCAACTCAAGATAGCTGTCATCATATTTTCTCAGTTTAGCTGGTTTGGGCCAGGCGTCACTTGATGAAGTGGACATGCTTAAATATTCATCCATTGGTGCTAGCTGGAGCGGCACACCAAAGGCGTCATGAGCAAAGTGACGGATGCGTGACGATTGATAGATTTACGTGATATGTCATTATCATATCTGAGTTTTTATTGGCCCAAAGCTGACTGATGTGGGAGTCATCGGTTTAGTATGGTTGTTTAATGGCGCAGTGGTCCATATAGGCTATGTATTTGTTGGATTTTTAATGACATGGCATTACTTCGATTACAGCGCTCCAACTTTTTTTGGATTTGCAGCTGTATATATTTTACCTTTCAAATCCCAGTGAACCCATATATTAAATTCTACACTTAAATATTTCGGTACACAACTATGATGCAAAAGTCAATCATTTTTGGAGTACAAGATGCCGATCCTGAGCAGGTATAATTTAAATTTCATTCCTCCAGGGGGCACTAAAGCGGCTCTAGACCTTCAGTTGTGTCTATGAGATACCAGATTGCATTCAGGGGACACAAAGTGCACATAGAGTATGCAAATGTGTAAGGAAACAGAGTGAAACATTTACCAAGGAGATATCAGTGCATTTTACAACTTTTAGGGGAGAATGGGGGAAAAGTTTTTAGGAGACTCAGCAGTACAGGAAACTATAGGAAGGCAAAGATGTTAGTCATAAAACAAAAAGAGAAGGTATAAAAAAATAAAGAGAACAGAAGGTGCAATCTTTGTTATGTGATAACAAAACAATGTTTTTATGACTGCTGAATCCGTGGAGGAAAAAACAACACCAAGCCAAGTGTATAAGGAAAAAGATCAGGAAGAGAGGATTTTAGAGAGAGAGCAGTGAAGGGACGGGGAAATCAACAAAGAAGTGGAATAACGTTAAAATAAGAAACATTTGAAGTGATCAAGTTGAGGATCAGAGATGAGAGAGAAGACAGAAGTGACTGAGAGGTAGAGGACGGTAAGAGACAAAAGATGAAGAAGAGGAGAGGGGGGGGGGGACATGGGAGGGACAGGTGTGATCCTTCACAGCTCTGATGTTTGTTTAGCCAGAGCGGCAGCAGAAGAGCAGAGGATTATGGGATTACTGTAAGTGTTGTTAGTCATGTGAGTTGGCGCGGTGGACACTGACCTTGCTTACCTCCTCTCAGTAAGGAAGCTTAGCTTGGCTGTGAAGGTGGGGTCACACACAACCACACACAAACACCCCACCTGCCAAAAGTCTCTTCCACCTCTTAGACTCCAACAGCTCCTCAGCCTCTCTCTGACTTCCTCTGTATACATTTATTTCCTTTTTATCTTCCTTATGTTCCACTTTCGTTTAATCTTTGATACTTTTTTCATTCTTTTTTACATTCAGGTCTAAATCTATCTTTTATTATTCCTTTCTTCCTCTCTTCAAGATGTCAGGCTTCTCTTTGCTGCATGTCATACATGCACAGGTTAACCCTGCCCTCATAAATCCTGCAGGACACCTTGACTTCTTCTTTTTGGGAGAGTAACAAATAAAACCAAAGAAAGAGGACAACAGAATAACAAAGGAAAAGGGAAAAAAACATTTCAGTATTGTGAGCAGAAACTTGGAGGATGTGGAGAGTGTGAGGAGCTACAGCAGCAAACTCAGCCGTGGTAAGTTTGCCTTTTCTCCGGTAGCCATGATGGTTTCATTTTTACAATCTGGGCATTTGTTTTAGTAACTAAATCTAGTTTGCACCAAAATAGCACATAAACTCAGTAGTTTAGATGAGCTTTACATGAAGAACTATTAACAGCACCAGTCTCTGCCAATAAATCAAACTAGCTGTACCTGTTTAATGCTCCAGTGGTAAAATATCTACATTTTTAACTTATTTTTATTCCTAAAGAGGCAGTGCACACATATTAAAGTCTCTCTCCATAGCCAAGTTTCAAATAGAATGCAATACCATCATATTTATTGAAAGATAGACTAAAAGAACGCAGAATAATGCCGTTTAAGATTAAAATGTTCCATAAACAATTAACATTTTTTCAGATTTAATTTTAGGCCTTTTGGCTTAATGAGGGTAGACTGGTAGATAAAGTTGGGAATCTGGGAGAGAGAGTGGGAAATGACATGCAGGAAAGGAGCCACAAGTCAGACATGAGCCCAGGCTGCCCCCCCGGAGGACAGAGAGAAGCCTCTGTACATGGGGCTCAAACTAAACACCAGGTGAGAGACTAAGTTAAAGTCAAGGGAAGAGTTCCAAAAGAAAAAAATAAAGAAAAACAAAAAGTGGTATATTTTATCCATTACTGTAAAAGAGATTTATACTATTGTTAATTTTGGCAGCTATTTTTAATTTTGGTCTTAGTCTTTAGATAAAACGTCTTTTAGTCACATTTTAGCCATTTCCACCCTTTTTAGTTTTAGTCTAGTTTTAGTCCATAAAGACTCCCCACATTTTAGTTTTTACTTTTAGTCTAAGCATTTATTTTCTTGCCTAAATCTGGTACCAAGTCAGTAGTAGTAGTGCCTTTATGCACTCTATCTCTATCTATTCTATTTTTACTGATTTAGCCTCAGTGGAGAAATATCACAGATTTTGAATGTCCGACCTGGACAAAAACTAAACTTATATTTTGTCATTTTTATTCATCACACATCTGTTTTTGTTAGTCTTAGTCTAGTGTTTGTTATTTAAAAAAGGCGGTCGATGAACATTTTTAGTCATAGTTTTAGTCATGCTGCTTTCTGGAACATCATAAGGTTGAACCACCTCCAGGTATGGTGAGGGTCCTTGGTCCCTGGCGTTATTCTGGGGGTCACAAGCAGTATATTTTGGGTAACACCAGCGTAGGCCACCGTTTGCCCATAGACATTTTAATGTTAAAAGTTTTCAGGTTGTAACTTTCTGAAAATTCTTGAAATTCAATTTTTTAAGGAATTTTTATGTGAAATCGTTTTAAGATTTTCAGGATGTACTTCAGAAAATCTTTACTAAAATAACCCTCTGCAGTTCAAAAGTGTGCAGATATTACATTTTCATTTTAAGAGTGAATTAATGGGTTATTTTAATTATATATGTAAAAACAAACAAAATAGTGATAATGATTATTTTAGAATGGGGGAAATATCTGTGTGACAAAATTGTATAATCTTATGTGGATTTCACAACTTCTTTGCACCAAAGGCCCAAAAAATCAAGCCAAAAATTTAAGGCACACCATATTCATACCTGTGCAAAAAAGAGCCTTAAACACCTGGTAAAGCTGTCTTGTTGAAGTTATTACATGATTGTACAAATTCTCACACAAACCTTGACTTGCCATTATGCACACCAGTGTGCTGTGCACACACTATCCCAGGATCATATTTTCTGTGAATAAAACAGAACTGTTTGATTGTTTGCAGTTGTATTTGGTTATTTTGTATATCATGGAAAATTCAGTTCAGTTTCATACTTCATCATTATCACAGCCTCATAAAATAACACCAGAGATAAGACCACACCAGGAGGATCTGATTTGAGAATGTTATTCATAAAATAAATGCAATCCATCCATAAGCGTCTTTGCCTTTTAGACATGTTTTAGTCTCTTGGAGCAAAGACCCATGGCTTCTCTTGTGAAATCTAATCTAATAGTTTCAAACTGCCAATTAAGGTTAAATTAAAGCCTCCCTAGGGACATTTTAACTGCGAACTGATGAGGTAATGATAGACGTGGATTTTTCATCAGTGCACCTTTCAGTATCAGGGGAAGTACCAGATGAAAAAGTTATGCCACCCTAGATCAACCAAAACTTTGTTTTAAAAAATACCAACATACGGTATGACACCAATGCACACAAAACACAAGAACTGCATCAGTTTAACAGAGCATATTTGTTCTTTAAACTATTTGTTACAGGCATTAGTCTTTTCAGTCAGTATGTGTTGGCTAGTAATAATAAGGCTCTACATATCGGTGCTTCCACCATGCGTGACTGAAATTCAGAACTGCTCCTGGAGTATGGAGGTCTGAGGAAAGCAGTGCCTTCAGTTTCAACATGAAAGCAAGCCGAGTTGACATCACATAGCAGGTCCTGTCAGGATTATAACATAATCAGTGAAATCAGAATGGACTTAGACTCACAGTGCATTATTGATTATGTTTTTTATAGGTTAAAACAGCAACAGCCTTGATAATAACATTGACTGACAAACAGAAAAATCAGTGTTGCAACCATAGTGCATTGTTTTTGTAATTTAATTGGTTAAAATCAGGATTGTTGAAAACCAGGATATACTGGCGCTTTTTAAATATCTGTGAGGCCTCTGGACATGGAAGTTGAAAAAAGCTGGGAGCGCTATAACCTGATGCTAAAAGTGTTGAACAAACATCTTTATTGTTGGACCTCCTGTGTTCAAGTTTTGCATTAAGATGAGCTGAAAAAACATCACAGAACATGTTTTATAAGTCACTACGCAAACAATTGAAGCCACAAACACATCTATACTGTAATCCTCATTGTTCCAGTCTTATGTTATCTTTAACATGTGTTCGCATGAGTCACACTGCACAGAGGGGGGTCTGCTCCTGCAAAAATAAAGTCTAATTGCTTTAAATAATAGTACTTATGGTGATATTTATGGACCTATTGATAACTTTAAACAACTGACTGTATGATTATAATGTGACATTCAGTTTAATGGCAGCACTGCTAATTTACTGAGCATTAGACTTAAGAGACGCATTTATCGCCCTAATCTCAGGTGATTTCACTTCCTGATTCCATCCTGCCGGTGTTTCCTCTTCTTCATTCAGCAAGAACGCACACAGCAAAGCTCAAGACACTAAAAGGTAGAACTTTAAACTAGCCCAAAAGAGGAAAGCTCCCTAAGGCTGAAAACTGTGAGATAAAACCACAATGAAATATCAAATTTCACTGATAAACCTGCTGAACTTCACTGTGGCCAAATGTGTCAGTCAGTCAAATCCTCAAGCTTCCTGATGCCAGGCTCTAAAACAAGATCTTGGGGTTTAAATTTGGCATAATAAGCAGGATTCTCAAGTGGTAATGGATATTTCTTTTCCCAAGTGCTCAATACAATTTCTTTCAAACACAGTTTGATAATGACAAGATCAAATCAGAGTCCCAGCAGGTTCAAACAACTGATTTGATTTCCTTGTGTTATTGGCACAGCGTGGAGGCTTTCATGGGAGAGGAGCTGACAAATGAAGTGTGAGATAAAAATGAAGAGAAAAACACATTAGAACATGAAATAACCACAAATTAAAAATGACTGATTTATGTATTTATTCGTCGTCTTTGGCTGACAGATAAACCATAATAATGGCATGAATTACTGAGATGTTGCATAATTAAAAATTTTTCGTTAAAAGGCGAGCTTAAAGGCTCAATGCCATTTTTTTATATAATGTACCATTTAACAAATTCCTGTTCCAACATTAATATGTACCAACGTGTCCATCTGACATAACATTTGTCCCGTCATATTCAGCCACCAAGGGTTGACGTGCCAAGATGACATAGAGGGGTGGTGGGCTCAGGATGAGCTTTAACCCAGACAGACGGGTAAACGCCAACCAGAGGCTTTGTCTGGACGGATTAGGCAGCTATCACGACAACCAGAGAATCATGGTTTACATATAAAAAAGCACTGTCATTTTACAGCTGACTGGATCAAATAAGTAGCAGTGAGACACCACATGACAGAATTATAGAGAAGCCGCCATTGATCAAACTAAGTCTTAATGATCTTTGATCAGCGGATCATAATCAAAAAAGTCAGGTAATCTAAAGTTCAGACAAGACAAAGTTGCCATCACACACATTGATTTTAAATGTTTCACTTTTTGTGACCGTTTCTATTCCTGATAAAGTGAGTCATGAAAGTCAGTCTTCAAATCTCTTCTTAAAGACCAGGGAGGATGGATTTAGAAACACGGGGGCATTACTGGAAACTGTGCTTCCTGTGACCTTTCAACACCTTCGTATTAGCGGCTCATAATCTGGAGATCCGGAAGCTTCTTCAACTCCTATGTGAAAGTGTCCGTCTAAAATCAGTCTCCAATGCATTCAAATTAATGAAATTAAATTCTTAGATGGGTGTTTTTTTACCCTTAACCCAACTAAAAGAGCGGAGGCAACATTTCTGTGTATATACCTTTAAGACCTGATGTGATGTCGGAGTGTTTTAGGTGATCTCATTGATTGTATGTGAAAGGCATATAGAAAAAAAGAAGTTTGGTTTTAGTCTCTTTAGCCACCACATGGAAAAACTGATGGAGGAAAAAGTTTTCAAAGTTGAGCAGTGACAACTTGAGCAATGTAAGCAACACTGAGGCAGACTACTGTGGTATTTTAGTAGTTAATAACAACAGATTCAATGAGAACTCATTAAGACCTGATAGCCAAGGCTCAGTGGATGAGAGGCATGTTTGCAAGAGAAGGAGAACATTGAAAATTCAAATGTGAGCTATTTAAAAAATGTCAACAAACATTAGGGCCAAGCCTGTTGCGCAGTTAAAGCCAGTGGTTAACGCTTTTAATTGTTTCTATTTAATATCTCTAGATGCTACTGAGGCTGAGGAATTAAGATTTTAGTAAAGGTTGGAAGTCTGTGTTTTCAGACTTTTTCAAAGATTATTATAAAACGTGACTTAGATTCAACAGTTAGTTTTTAGGTGGCCTTAGGTCTAAATGTGTTTGATATATTAGTATTGAATTGTATTATTTTCCAAATTGAAACAAATACATGTTTCATAATAAAATGACCACATATGAAGAAACAACACTGCTTATTTTAAACAACTTTACAACACAGGAAAATGTCCAAGTCACACAGGTTATGGTTACAATTCAGAATCAGAAGACTCTTAATTAGATAATGTAAGAGACACCACACCACACCTAACTCATACAGGGCTGTCACACTTTGTGGATTCAGTCTGTTTTTGTAAAATCTTTGAGATGTAGTCCAAGGGAGCCGGTTCACTTATGGTCTTAACATGTTTGACAGATGGCCTTTTATTTTGAAACACTAACACAATAACTACACACTAATAGGCAATAGTAAAGCATTTGCAAATACTTAACTCATCGTTTATAAAGCATTATAAACTTAACACAAAATGTAGGTGCATTTGGCAAAACACCTTTTACTGTTGGAGAGCCTGTTTATTTCCAGTTTAAATGGTGCCACATTTGTAAGGAACATGCATCTGTGGGATGAGCAGCAGAGTTGAGTATGTGGGTTGCCCCCATAAAAAATCTGCCAAATCTCTGCCACTGCCAAACAGCTTGTTTTACTGTTGCTGCTGACTCTTGTTTTGAGCTTCTGGTAACCCCAGGTGCTGACAATCAGGTGCCAGATTGGCACCTGTGAGCATGGGCAGATGAGTCCACTATATAGTCCACTATGCTGGTCACTATAGAGTGGATAGGGAGTAGGGAGTGAGTGTGTGATTTCATACACAGCCATTGTCTCATAATAGTCCATGGGTTGCATACATGTGTTTTTCATGCTGTTTTTTTTTTTTTTTGGTTTAAAAAGCATCATAAATATATCATTAAACAGAGTGCTAAAATAAGGCATTGAAATATAAGCCCATTAACCACCAATTAAAGACCCTGTAAAGTGGAATCCAAAGTCTTTGTCTCAAATGTTGGAATATGCTTGCTGTAAACATGTGAAAATACTGATATCTACATGAGACTGAATTCTGGATTTAGACCGTTAAAAAGTTTTTCACCTCTTTCCTGGTTTGGGTTCATGTGGGCGGGGCAAATATGTGGACTCATGATGTCATGAGCCCCCAGTGGGGAATCACTGCCCCTCTAACACTACAATATAAAATCACAGAGCAGTTTATCTCAGTACAATCTGTTGTTAGCTGATGTCACTGCCTTTATTAAAAGTTAACAGTCAGTTCAATGTTTTTTTTTTTGTTCATTGTGAGGTAAAATTACCAAATCTATCAGTCACAGTGGTCTATGGATCATTTAAAACATCATAACAGAGATTTGAGCCAAAAAAAGACTTTTTCTCTTCTCTGAATCAGAGCCAGGCAGCTGCACTGATCATAAAGTCAACATTCAGATTGTAACATTTTTTAAATATGAGAGGATCTTATTTCTCCTGAGTGGGCGTGGCTTCAGCTCATCCAACAGACGCACCCACACCATCCTGGAGCAGATTTTACTGCCTCATTTTTCATAATTTTGAAGCTTAATGTCACTTAGAGATGTTTTTTTTGACTGAAATTTGATTTAGGGGTTCATAACACAGTGACCTGTCATACAACAAACCTAAATACAGATTCATTTTCTCTTTACAGGGTCTTTAAATATACTCCTGCATAGGCCTTAGTCATCTAACATAATTTTTTAACTCTAAAAATATCAGCAAGTCTCTGTAAGTAAACACTTCAGCTGTGTTTAATTGTTAGGGTTATATGTTGGTAAATGTTTTATATATATATATATATATATATAATATATGACCACTTACCAACAGAACAAAATTATAAATCTTTTTTGACCTGGGCTAGCTGTCAGTGGAAAATGTCTACTATGTAAGTCCAATTTTTAAAAATAGCTTTTGTTATAGTTATCTTGTTAGTTTTCTATAAATGTGCTGCAGGAAGTCACAGACAGTCTTACTTATTCAAGTTAAGCAGTCCTGCACACCCACACAGGTGTTTTCACTTTAGCCTGATTAGCCATCGTCTCAGGACTGTGTGGGCGTGTACACACAGCACTCGCTCTCTCACTCTTATGTTTGGTTGTGACCACATTTTTCAATTGTAGCTCCGCCCACCTGCTGCCTGACAGTCAGTCTAATCAGCCTGGCTTATTGGAAACACCTGTGAGGGCATGAGGCACCTTTAATGGTAAATAGTGTACTGAATTATTCCATTCTTTCCCTCTTTAATGATCTTGTTAGCTTGTTTATTAGCAAATAGTTTATGAAACCTTACACTTATTCCTTGGCTTTTTTAGTTGCCTTTTATTTGCATCAGAAATTTGTCAAATAGTGTAAAATTTCTCTTTTTAATGGCTTGTTAGAAGGCATGCAGCTATGTGCTCTTTCTGCTGCTAACAAGCCACAGCTGGACATTTTTTAACAAAATGTGACAACTAAAGAAATAGACTGGAAAAAGAAATGCTACAACCCTTTGTTAACACCAGGTAAAAACACAATAAATAAGTAGGGAGGCGAAACAAGCTGCTTCACTGCAGAGCACCCAGCCATAGAGCATCAGGGATGACTTCATAGTTTGGAGAACAGAATTTTAAGTGAAGCTTTTGCCATGGCAGTCACCTGATTTCACGTACTCTCCAACATATATGTATGCAAGGACAATGATACACATCAACCAGTGATGGACTCCAGACCTTTGAGGAGCAGAGGTGAAAAAAAAATGAAAAGGGTGCTCGCTGTATGCAGAGGGGCACCAGCACACAAAAACGTGTCATATAAATATGGTGAAAAAGTTGAAACCTTGATTAGAATGAAGCGTTTTTAGTATGTGATTATACACATCTGTAATAGAAATGTGAACTATTCTGACAGTCATTTCACAAAAATACACAAACGAGGCTGTCAGTAAAATCGAACTCTTTACCAAGGAATTCAGTCAGGGTCAGGGCAGTCTGGGTGCTGAAACCTCCTTCAGTGATATCAGGAATCTTGTTTGAGTCATCTGAGATGTTGTTCTTCATGGATAGCAGCCTGCCTTCCCCTCATCTGTTCCTAAGATGGGGTTTGATCAGTTTCAGTTTGGAGGATGACCACTCTATAGACGCAGATGAAGAGCATGGTCAGGGAAGGAAAGGGCCCTTCATCACTTTGAATCAATGTACATCCTAGAGGAAACGTTACCTCATTTTTACCACTGACATTACCATATGTTGGCACTTTGTCATGTTTTGCCTTCTGGAAGGGCATCACTAAGGGCACCTCATCATGTTTGTCTACTATAGAGGGTACCCTCAAGGGCACCTTATCACTGTTTGTACTAGAAGACAACATAAGGCACCATGAAGGGAGCTTTATCACATTTAGTTCACTGTAAAGGAAACCTTTTAATGCACTTTGTCATGTTTGACGTAACCCTGAAGGGCATTTCATCATGTTTTAAGTACCACAGGGCACGCACACTGTAAAAAATCCATCTTGATTAATGTGAAGTTAACAAATTATGATTTATTGGGTGCACTTCTGATAAATGAAATAGTTGACACAACACATTACTGATTCTCTTAAACTATGCAAGATATACCAAGTGAGCATATAGATTTAAGCTGAGGCAAAATTTTGTAGGGGCTCAACTTAACTAGTTGGCTCAACTAAATAGTCAAGCTAACTGATACATAAACATTTTTACTAGAAAGACTATTTTATGTCAACTAAGTGGCAACATGAAGTATTAAGTGTGGCCCCTTAACTTAAAAAAGCCTTTAAACTTCTTACATAACTATTTCATTTTAGGGCCTATTTTCTTTTTTACAGTGCATCTGAGAGAAGTAACATTCACAGTGTTTTTTTAACCCTAGTGGACTGGGGGGTGTTTGCCCCTCTTGCCCCCTTCTAAGTCCACCAGTGCATCCAACCTCTACTTTAGAGGGGTTAGGGGTCTCTGCAAAGTGAGAGACAGAGGAAGATACACTAATTCTAAAAGGAGAAAATTCAATTTTCTCTCACTCTGTTGTTGAATATGCTGTACATGTATTGCCTAAAATACGTGCATCTTATGGGCATGCACCAATGCATGTCAAAGTGAAGGCTGCTGCCTGCTGTGGAGGGTTTGGTGCCTTGCTTTAGCCAGCATGGCAGCACTCAGAAGATGAATCAGCATCTCCTTAGCAACCAGACCAAATTCCCGACTTGTCCAACCAGGACTTGAACCCTCCAGTTCCCAACCCAAGTCCCACTAGACTGAACCCCTGCCAACTCAAGGAGCAAAGACACTGTTTGAAGTGATAGGCTGTAATAAAGATCATAAAGATGGTCAACATCTGCTGAAGCAACAGTGACTTTGGTCACCTCGTATTCCTACTTGAGTCATAACTCTGTCAAATGTTTCTGTTGTGTGACTCACTTTCTGAAAGTAGCTTTAAAAAACACATTAAAGAAATGTTCATAAAACTGTGTAGGAACGATAAATGGTGTGTCTTCATGCAGAACCTTCCAAAGAATCATCATATTAAGTTTTGTCGATGACATTTGTCTGAGGTACACAGTGACAGGGAATGCATTCTACACATTTACAATTATGTAAATCTATCAGTCCTTTTATTTATTAATGAATATAAAGCACATGTTCAGCAGGATTTTTTCTATACGTAACAAAAAGTCTCTGAATTTGACTGCATATCTATAAAGAGATTTTTGGATGTTAATAATACTCGTCTACCTGATCATTTTCCCTGCACAGAACTTTCCATTTACCTTCAAATTCAGTTCTCCTCAGCCATAATAATAGAAACATTAGTGCTCCTCTCATTATATCTTAGTCTCTTCCACCCACTAAACAAGAGTAGATTTAGCAGAAGCAGCAGTCTATATTAAGCATATATCTCAGATAGTCACTAATCACACCTATTCTTGGCATCTACCTTCCTGTTAAAAGAGCGACCCAGAGATCCTTTTCTGTTACATGAGCAGATCTTTGACATAAAACTATTTCTACAGTCTCATTTTTGACTGATTTTATAGTAGCAAGCAAAGTTGAAACCCAGACAACAAAATACTGCTGTCAAGCTGCTTTACTGACAAAGCAAGTGCTATTTTCTAAGTTGTTCCCAAGAAACCACAGCAGCGATGTTTTCTATTTCTTGTCCTATATTTCAAATGCTCTGGGTCAAAAAGACATCAGGACATTTGGAATTTGAATTTATCCCTATCAAACTAAAATGAGAATGCCCTCTGTTAAGTACTAGACTACATGAACATTTATGGGCTCTATTATTTGGCAAATGTAGGCCTCCTTGGGGCTATGTTTCAAGGGATCTCATGCATAGGCAAAAGGCTTGCATCAAATGTGAGATATATATTAAAATGTATTAAATAATTAAGATGAGACTGTAAATAAGGGGTCCAGAATGCATAAGACAACATCAGAATTGAGGGTGATAAAAAACAATTCCCTGGGAAGGATCCCTGGTCCCCCTATGGAGTTCAAGCCATAAAAACCCCTCTATGTCTTCATATCAAGCAAATTATAGCAAGGTAGAGCTACGTAGACACATCAAATCCATGGAATAGGGGATGCCAGTTGAGTAAAATGGCACGAAACACATTCAAAAATCATAATTAGTGGCAGAATAACTGATGTTGCGCCATGCCTCAGACTGTAGAGAATATTGGATGGATCTTGAGTTAAGTTAGCCTTTTTACTAAAGAGGGCTCTTGAGTCCAATCCACAGAGGCCACTGTACTGAAAATGCTGTCTCAAGCTAACTTTGGATCAGCCTAGAAACAGACAAAGAGGTAGAGATGAGATTGGTCTTGTATGTTTGTCATGAGGCTTAAGATTCTTCAGCCATATGACAAACAGCTGCTGTGGATGTTTTACCCTTTTATTGGTTTATAAATCAATCACGGTCAATATAACATGGCCTTATTAACAAAAAGGGATGAAAAACCTCTTTAATGTCAAAGTGAAAACAGATTTCTGCAACGTAATGTCAATTGAATAAAAATATGTGCTTTAAAGTGACTGCATAATTGTACACCACTTTCTTGTCAGTGTTTAGTAGATGCACCTCTGGGTGCAATCACAGCACTGAGTCTATGTGGATAGGTCTCAATCAGGCATACACATCTGAACACTGAAATTTTACTCCATTCTTTGCTAGACTGTTCAACTGTATCAGGTTGCACAGGGATTTGGCATCTACAAATTCTATGTTGGATTGAGGTCTGGGCTTTGACTTAGCCACTCCAGAACATTCACCTTATCTTTAAACCATTTCTGTGTAGCTTTCCATGTACACTTTGGATCATTGTGTTGCTGAAAAAAAATCTACTCTGAAGCCATAGTTCTCTTGCAGACTGAATAGGATTGTCCTCCAGGATTTATTTGCTTCATTTTGCACCATCCAGTTTATCGTTTACCGTTTCTACATTTACAAGCCTTCCAGGCATCCCCACACCACGATGCTGCCACCACAGTGGGGATGATGAGTTTGGTGTCCACCGAAAATAACATCATGTCTGATGGCCAGAAAGCATCATTTTGGTCTCACCAGACCAAAGAACTTTCTTCCACTAAACAATGGAGTCTCCCACATGCCTTTTGGTGAACTCTAGTCGAGCTTTAATGAGTTGTTTGTTTTTTTTCCAACAGTGGCTTTCTCTTTGCCACTCTCCAATAAAGCATTGACTGGTGAAGAGCCCAGGCAACAGTTGTTGTATGCAGAGTCTTGTCACTCCTTCAGAGTAATCATAGTTGTCCTTGTGGTCTACTCACTCGTCCTCTTGCATGGTCACTCAGTTTTTGAGGATGGCCTGATCTAGGCAGACTTACACATGTGCCATATTCCTTCATTTTTTTAATGATAAATTTAACTGAACTCAGTGGAATGTTCAATACCTTGAAGCTTTTGTGTATTTATCTCCCGACTTCAAGTTTTTAATAGCCTTTTCTCTGAGTTGCATGGGGTGTTCTTTTGTCTTCATGGTGTAAAGGTAGCCAGAAATACTGATTAGCCAGTGACTGAACCATCCTGGCCCAAGTGCCTTTATAATTAAATAACTTCAGACAAATTCACTGCACTCTGCACTCTTTTGATCCCCATTTCACTAATTGTGAGACTACTAACCCCTGGACCGCTGTTGAATTTTTTCCACCACTTTAAAGAGGGTGACTATTGATGGAATCACTTATTTTATCATACATGCTTTTGTTTGATTGACATTGCTTTGTAAAAATCAGTTTTCACTTTGACATCAAAAATGTATTTAGTCTTTTTTGTTTTTGTTAACAAGCCAAATTATTTTGACCAAGATTGATTTATAAAACTAATAAAATGGGACAACACCAATATCTTTTAATATTTTTAAAGGCATTGTATTTCATTAGCAGGATAACTTCTTGATAAAACCAGCAAACAGAACTGAGTGTTGTAAGTTGACATTGAGTTGATTCCATACATGAGACATGTATGTCTCTGTATTCGTATGAGTTAAATGAACACAGACCCGCTGGCTTTAACAGGTCTACACACAGTCGTGATGTGCTGTGCGTTGTCTAGGCTGTTGATCTGCTCAAAGAAAGATCAAGGCAAATGGGTAGTGATGAAATAACAAAGCAACAGAGCAGTAAAAACAAAAGTCAATTATTTGACCTCTATGAAGCTGTTAAATGGTATAAAAGAATTTAAGGATGTACTGGACATTCATAAATGAATGCATATGTTAGAGCTGCAAATCCCTCAGTAAGACAAACAAAAATACCTCAGCAACATACAGTTTTGATTACACTGTGAGGTAAAATAATACGGTGGGAGAAAGGTTAAAAAAATAAAGTAAGCTTCATTGTAAATATCAAATGAGACTTTAGTATAAATTTTATGAAAAAGTGTTTATATGTGTGTACATATTTAAGTTGCTGTCAAAAAGATTTGTAAAGAAAAATGTTAAAACAAACAGATGCAAAAATATACAACATTGATACTGTTGAGTCCTTCAGGGGTGAATATTAGGCCCAGATTTGTTTATTATTGTGTAAAGGAATTGCCTTTTCATTTTTTTGATGTTACACAATTCTCCATTTTAATTGGCCATATCTTTCTCTATTATACCAGTGGTTCCCAAATGAGACACAATGATGTGCCTTGAGGAAAATCTCATCTTGGAAATATGTACAGTCTTATCGATTTTACAAGAACAACTTAAGACACTTTAGCATTTGTTAAAGAGGCTGTCTTGCATGGATATGTTTATGGTGTGCCTTGATATTTTGACTTGGTCTTAGGTGTGTTTTGCCTTATACTGTGTAATATTTCTCAGTTTTCACTGGTGTCTTGTGTATCTGAAAAAAATATGCAAGACAATACAAAATGTGCATTTGCCATAAATGTGAGGGCAGTAAATGTTTGCAAGTGTTAAAACAAGTCAGTGGTGCGTGATCTAAGATTTAAGCCTTCTTTACAGCCATCAGCCTTATGTGTAATCTGCAACCACTGCTCTATCCTACATCACTGAGCATATAAAATATTAAGAACAGTGCACAAGCTTTGTTCATGACATGAGGGACCGAGGGAGCCAGGAGAATCTGGCACTGATTTTACTATTGCACTCACTTATAATAGGGATTGACGAGGATTTTTGAGATGCTTTAAAAAATACTAGTTTGAAGGATTTAAACCAAGAAGGAAGAGTACAACTTAATAACAGAGAAGATGAATTGTTTATCAGAAGATACTTTTAAGTCTAAATCTGGCAGATCATATCACATGGCTTTAATTCGTGTTGGTCTTTCAAGATGTAATATCAGCTGTGATTATCCCTGCCAGTTTTTGTTTAATTGTGTTGTTAGTGGCTTAAAAAAACTCCATTATAAACCCATATGCAGTTGTGTGAGACACTAAGATTAACTCTTCTGAGCGACTTTGCAGGAAATAGATCAAACAATTTAAGAGACTTACAGGTGTTCAGGACCAGAGAGAGGTGTTTCTGCACACTGGGCCTGTTTTGTTTTTTTATTATTCCAATGCAATCCAATGCACTGATTTTTCTTGTCAGCTGTTCACATGGAAAGAGAAATGTAATAACATTTTGGACCTGAAGTTGCAGGGAGCTTGTAGTCAAGGCATATGTTGCATGCATTTGTTTTTGTTCTAGGAGGTTTTGCATCATATTAAACGTACAATTCTAGCAGGTCGACTCGAGACATCCTGCTGCAGCTCTTTTGCTTCACCTGTACAGGCTGCAGGCATGAGTAGGCAAGGGGAGAATGTTTGAAGTGTCCTGCTATCTTTCAGCCAGTTGCAACCACATCCAGGAAACGGTGTGCTGCAAACACCTTTGTTGACAGCCAGCTGATCATAGCTTGTTAGACAATTGTCTCATGCACTTTACATACATCTGTTTTCCATGTTTGACACTCATTGTCAGATAATATCACAAAATTTGCTGATGGACTAATGACTGTTAACAGGATGACCGTAGGCTGATGCTGATGTTAGACTGATGCATCAGTGCATCATTAATTGTTTCTCCCATCTGTTTACACTGAAAAGATGAGCTTTATGACCTGTAATGCTGCCAGTCAGTGGGTGGGTATAATTGGCTTCAATTCCAAGCACCTATTACTTCATCTTAAGATAAAGTATATGGCTCTGACTTGTTTACTATTGCATGTACCGATCAAAGAATGTTAGCTTTTTACAGTAGCATTAGCATAAATGGTTTTGCAGAATAGCTGAAGTACAGTTAATAGTAACTATGCCATATAGCACCAGGAAAAGTGGGCCTGTACATCATGCTCTGGTTTATTCACTTTTAGTTCCTCTTTTCGTTGTCAAGGCTTCCTCTTTCTTTCTCTTTCTTCTTTCTTTCCACCTTGAACAATGTCCCCCAATAGTCCAGTAATATTCAACATCTGTTGTGTTTTACAGGAACATGATTGGCTGTGAAGGCCTAAAGAGGTGAGAGCCTTAACGCTTCAATGGCGTGGACCAGGTCATGGTCGCATCCAGACCTAAAGCCAGAAAAGAATTGCATACCCCACAACTGCAGGACTCACACTACTTCGTCTTCAAGTATCCTTCAGCTCCAGTGTCCACGTTTCCTGCCCCTCCTCGTCATGCTTGCTGCCTTTGCTGACATGGTCACTGCTGGTCCCCCTCAGCTAGCTCGCCCCCCTCTCCTGTCTGGACAGCCTTTTATCATCTTTTGGGGCATCCCTGACTCTTCCTGCTCTGGTCGGCCAGATCTCAGAACTTTTGGAATAGAACGCGAGGGCCGTGTGGCCATCTTTTATGAGGACACTCTTGGAAATTACCCGTACTTTAAAGACAAAGATACACCTATTAATGGAGGGCTACCACAGAACACCCGACTTGACAGCCACATCCAAAAGACTCAGCAGGACTTGGACGCAGCCTTACCTGCCCCAAGGTACCTTGGGCTGGGGGTGCTGCGCTGGTCAGAGTGGATGCCCCAGTGGTTCAGGAACAGAGAGAAACAGACCATACATCTGGCGGCATCGAGAAAACTGCTGAAAGCCTTCTTTCCTAACTGGACCCCAGAGGAGGTGGAGAAGTGGTCAAAGGTAAAGATAAAAAAAGCTCAAGAAAAAGGTGATAAAAATCTGGAAGAGTGGAGTTGGTTGAAGGAGAAGACGGCAATAGAGTAAAGTAAAAAATGCTTAAGGGAGTATCAGTGAAGATTAAAGGAGAGAGGGTTTTTGGTAAAAGTCTGAGCAAGCAAGATGCTGATGGAGGGGAAAAAATAGTTCCAGAAGTTTTCTTTTTCTGTTCAGAGAAAGTCTTGGTAGTGAAAACAAAAATCTACTAAGATTTCATCCAACAACATAAAAATGGTACCACTGATTTTGGTGATTACATCAGGTGTATCAATCATATTGGCAGACAGATCTTTACATGATGGTGAAAAAAAGGTGGATTCATCTTTCCCACTACTGAAAATGGATCTTTACTTATTTTTTATCCTGTTAGTCCAGCGAAAGTCATAATAAGCTGAATTTCTCAAAATTGGTCTAGATAATACATTTTGGGGCTGATCTATTCTTGCAAGCATTAACCTAAATCAGCCCCAAGTTGAGCTGGGTGATCTGAGCATGCTCCAAAGTTCATGCTGAGCTTTGACCTTGAAGTCAAACAGCATAATGTGTAGAAGAAAGCACAACTAAGGTGTCAACATAGGTGGGGGTAGCAACCTGTTTGGAAATTGTTTGGTATGTAGTGAAATAAGTTACCCTGAAGATTCCAATACTAACCAGCTGGAAGGAAGCATAATGCTACCTATGGAAGTGGAGCCAGATATACTTCCCATCCATGAACTGATGCAGTCTTGGTGCTTGTATTCATAGCTTTAGGCCTGGAGTGAATAGAGAGTGTCAAAGAATGGCAGCTACCTTGACCACTATGTGGAGCTGCAGCACCCAGCATCTTAATTTTTCATCTTTTCAAAACACTCATGTTTACATCGCCCAACAACAGTGATAAAATAATTTTAATTGAATTCCAGATTTTTGTCCCTTTGGACCGCTTAACAACAAAGAGACACTATTAAAAAAGAATAGAGTCCCAGCCAGAACTGCTTTGGCAATGTTTACGTATTGGTATTATCTGTCACAAAGGAGAAGTCTTCCCGTTACACTGCTGCAAGGATGAAAGTCTTCAAAATATGGACCAAGCTATGCATTTTCAGCAGTTTGGGTAACAATGCTGCTGTTTGGACAGTGGTGGGCAAGAAATTCTTCATCATTAAGCTGCGTGTGTGGTAATCAGCTAGTTCGTGTTACTTCACAATAGAATATGGATCATTTTCAGCAAACAGTCATTGCTCTGAGGCAGTAATGTTATAAAGGTGGTAATTAAACAATATTTTATATCAAGATTAGGAGAAGCCAGTTTGTTGTTACCTTCTTTTGTAATGTACATCTGACAGCGTTCTTCTTACTATGCTGTGCTCCTCTTTGAGTTTTCTCGGTTACTTAGGTTTCAGCAGAAGTGTAACTCAAGTTTGTTTCTTCCTGTTAAAAAACACAATTGTATTTCCTTTTAAAAAATAACATTAAAACAGATTAAAACATGTCAGTGGCAACAGGTAAGTCAACTTCTCCATAGAATAGAGCAGTAAGGACACTTTCTTGCCTGCAGGGGTGAATTGATGAATGTCTAACATCATGTGAAAGTCATGAATGATAGCCTTATAGAGGCTTAAGAGTGGCTTAACTTAAGAGTGATTGTAAATGTACTGAATGTAGTGCCATGATGGGAGGAGAGAAAATGGGGAAGAAAAATCATAGACAGGAACAACATGGGGCACAAACACTGAAGTGTAAAATATCCAACAACAGATTATAAGAAGTGCACACACTCCATTAAGGCCATTTGAAATGTTGTCAGCACATGTTCTAGATTTGTTGAAAGGGAAGCTGGATGTGATCCACTGTGAAATGTTTTCTTTTAATTATGAAAGAAGTGGAAAAAAGGAGCACAAGGATAGAAAAGTCTACAGACATACGTAGATGCACCGATATATAATCTTTTCTTCCTGTGCATACATGCAGTGGTAAGACAACATTTGCATGAAATTCAATTGAGAAATGCAAACAGAGAGGAAAGTAAATATTCTTTTTTTAACGCTTTTGTACTCTGAAACAAATGAATATAGGATAAAATATTTATTTAGTCTGTTCACTGGTTAAAGGTGGAAACAATTTTAAAAATACAATACAGGGATATGATTAGCAGAAGCAAAAAATACCCCTGTAATATGACATTTAAGAGATAACTGTGAGCTTATATCCCCCAAAACAGCACTGGTAGTAAAAATGGCATTGTTCTTATTATACCATTATAAAACACAAACAATAGAAAGCAAAATAACATCTGCAACAATCTGGAAAAAAATCAAAACAAGAAAGTTCCAGATGAATCTAAAAGGATCACATGACTTATGATATAATGATGACATAGCTTTTGTTAAGAGCTGCCATAAGTTGATTTATTGATCTTGTCACAGGTGGACTTCGAGGCAGCAGCCCAGTCAGTAATGATAGAAACTCTACGCGAGGTCAGAAGATTAAGGCCCAAAGCATTATGGGGCGTCTCCCCTTACCCCAGCTGCTACAACGGCGATCCTGCCCAAACCACGTTAGCCAACTACACCGGCCAGTGCCCTGCTGCAGAGACGGCCCTCAACAACGAGCTGCTGTGGCTATGGAAACGATGCTCTGCCCTCTTCCCTCTCCTCACCCTGGAGAAGATACAGGTAAATAATGACTGTAACTGTCTACACCTAACTTCAAACCAAACTGACTTTAGATAAACAGCATAACAAATAAAATAACTGCACCATCCTTACAGGTCAAAATGAGTAAAAGTTGTCTCTTTTTTAAACAGGGTGGTACCCGTGGAGGCAGGCTGTATCTGTCCAGTCAAATCAGAGAGGCCCTGCGAGTGTCATCTTTGACTAGGACTGCTTTTGATCTTCCTGTTTTTCCGCTGGTCAAAAGTGTGTATGCTTCAACAAACACTTTCCTGTCACAGGTGAGAATAAAAACCTAGTTTTTGATCTAAGCACAATGATTTAAAGTTTAATCTGAACCAGAGGACGAGGGACAGAACTGCATACAACATTCATAGCTCTGTCTCAGATGTGATATGAATACTATAACAATCACAGCATTTACTGGTTTAGAAGTCTCATTCTTGTATTCTAAAAGAAGGGGAGCTGAGTGGTGCTATTTTCCTCTCCTGTAGGATTTAGGGTGAAATGTTATGATTCTTCACTTTCATATGTGACTAGGATAAAAACAAGAGCTTGCTGTGTTCTGACTTTTTAAAGCATTTTCTTGATTTCTTCCTACAGGCAGACCTGGTGAGCACCATAGGGGAGAGTGCTGCCATGGGAACAGCAGGAGTTGTCATCTGGGAGAGAAGTGAGACTAAGACAGAGGTACACATCTATAAATATGCACAACCTGAAACCAGTCTAGAATAAATCTTCATTCTTTTTCAGAAATGGATAATTATAGGCACGTCTTGTTATACTTTTTTACTCATTGCACTGATTTAGTCTCCAGAGATTTAGTTTGTTATTGCCTTTATACTTATGAGAGGAAACTATTCCTGCTCTCTGTTCACATCAACGTCTGCTTGTGTGTTTTCTCAGAGAGAGTGCCAGGACCTGGCAGAGTTTGTCCAGAAGGTCCTGGGACCGTACTCCCAGAATGTAACCACGGCAACTGCGCTCTGCTCGGCCTCTCTGTGTCAGGGCAAGGGCCGATGTGTCCGTCAGAATCCTGGAAGCTCTGCTTTCCTCCACCTCCCACCTCCAGTGGAAGTGGTGGAGAAAGTGACAGAAAAGGTGAGAGGATGTTATTCATAGAACTCAAGATGTATTTTTGCTTCATCATCTGCTGGCATAATCCTTGACTTGATCAAGATTATGAAACATAGAAAAAGAGTATGCTATTTCTGATGTCCATCTAGCTTTATGCTTTACATTTACTACCATTGCCATTGCTGAGTTTGGTGTTCTTCCTTCTTCAGTCAGCTTGCTTCCTGATTGGCTATCATTCTATTCCATGTAACAATCCACAGAGAGCGTTCAGAACAAACATGTATACTCTGGGCTTTCTGAAAACCTCTGTAGAGTGTTTAGGGCAGAGTCGTCTCCACTCCAGACAGGGATGTATCCAGTCAGGATCCTAGGCCCAATGCCAAACTCTGTAAGCCACCTGAGTTGAAAGAGGCTTTGCTCGCCACATGGCTGGTCACCCAGCCTAATTGAGAGCCTCAATGATGTGGACGCCAATGGACATGAGGCTGCTGATCGCATCCTGTGGATGCTGAAAGGTTCCTGCTTCTTTTGCTTCAGCGTCTCGGCCTTTGAACCTTGTGTCAGCTTGTTGTCTTCACTCCTGCTGGTTATCTCATCCTGTTTAGCACTCAGGCTTTTAAATCACTTTTCCTATCACTGTCTCGTCATCTGTAAGCCTCACTTCCAAGTTTAACCGGTCATGTTAACAGAGGCCGGATATTGACTTTGCCATTTTTGTTTTGGTCTAGAAATAACACCTTTAAAGCAGTTTTCTTTCATCAAGTAATGTCACCAAAGCACAGCAGGGAGTAGGGTGACACTGAAAGTGTTCTTAAAAACAGTAGACAAGGGAAGAAGGAGCCCTGAGAGTGTTGCAAATCAGGCACAATTACAGCAATTATCTTGTGAAAATATTTAAACTTACATTTACAACCTTTTATGTGATGTGTAGATAAAGTTGTCCTGTGAAAGATATTTTTTCTGTTTACTATAGCAATCTGTAACTTGTTGAGATTTACCTCCTGCAGAATTACACAACTCACATCACTGCACATATAATGTTGTGTGCTGCAGGTTTTCAACATAATCAAAGTTTGTTTTAGTGTTTTTTTCTCACCTTCCTTTTAGTCTCCCCTGCCAAGTTAAACCTGTAAGGTCTTCACGTTAACTGTATTTGTGAAGTTACACCACATAGTTCTGTATGTATTTTCTAATGCCGTTTAAACCAAACAAAAAAAAAGAATTACAAATAACCAACCATCATGGTTTGGAGTTATCCTAAAGAAAGCCAAAAGTGTCCACTCTGGATAGTTCATTAGTCTTCCTCTCTGCCAGGCTTTTTCCCTACTCTGCTGCTGCTGATTAGACAGGAGTAGTGAGATGGTGCTCTCACTGTCAGCCATAACGACTTAATTCTGTGTTGAGTACAGTTCAACTTTCTGAGAATTTGTCATAGATTTACACACTCATGGAAATCCACTACAACTCTCTGCTCGGCCCAGGCCTGTCCTTGTCTCTGCATCAGTGTTTATGCTGCTCAGCTATCTACAGTTCCTTTTTGTTTCGACTTCTTTGTTGCCTGCAGCAGTGACAAACTCAAAATCCTTCTATATCACTGATTTTCCTGCATAGTTTTCAGTAGCTCTAAAGTCCTTAGATAGGCTTTGTTTGACATCATCCACATTGATCACATGAAGTATTAAATGCTAAACTATCCATGTGCTGCCTACGTAGAGAAGCAACCCCAGCACTGAACAGGAAGTAGGTAATAGTAAAATTACTTTGAGTTTATATAAAAGGATTCTTGCAATATATCATCAAGGTAACAAAATATATAATATGTTATCATTCACCATTTACTTACTCTGTAGTTGGCATATTTTTCGAGAGGGACCCAACTGCAGTCAAGCTGACCAACATGGACGTCGCTATACATCCAATCCATGCCGGAAGTCCTGAGTGGAAGTTTCTTCTTTTTGTTGGACTCAGCTGCCAGTGCCTAAGCCTAACCCTTGGTGCTGGATCTTAAATATATCACCTTCTCCACTGCCTTACCCTGAACCTAACCACTCTGGTTTTAATGCCTAAGCCTAACCTTAGATGTACGGACTTCTGGTTGAGACTTCTGGTACGGATTGGATGTATGTCGGCCATCTTGTCTGCATCAAGGTACTCTTGTATTTTTCAGCCAGTCATTCTGGCCGTTAAAATTTTATCTTTCGGACATCCACCAGTGAAACAGGCCAAAGATCGGCCAAAAATGGATGTGATGGATCATTTTTCATGGGTTGAACTTTTTCGGCGTGTAAAATCTTGGCTTAGAAATACATATAAAGGCCTAATAGGGGCAAAAATATGGGAACATGCCCCTAGTCCTTACTAGTTTGGGCTTAGCTCTAGATATTTGTCCCTGTTGGCTCTGTCTCTGTTACAGTTGTTCATGCACATGCACAAAGCATAACTGCATTCTTATCAACAAAGCCATGCATGTGTCATACTGCAGTGTGGTCATGTTAGTACAAGTAGTAACTATGCTCAGGCCCGGTTTGGGCTGGAGCAATGTGAGTGCAAGCCAGAGGCAGAGTGAAGAGGGGGTTGGCAGCCATGCTTCAGCATGGTACAGGGCAATTGTGTATATATTCTTGAACAAATAAGTTTACAAAATTGAAGTTGTGTCGCAGAATTTATAATGTCATCATAAACTATGACTCCTCCCAGCACCCCCAAATATGAGTGACCAGCAGCCCCCCTGCTTACAGATTCAACAGGTTTAACTTAGTTTAGTATCTATGAGCTACTCTTAAACAACCCCCCCCCCACTCCACCCCAAAAAAGAAAAAAGTGAGTATGTAAGTTAACTTAGACTTTTACTTCCTCCTTTGCTCGAATAGCAAACTATGCAGCAAGCAGAAAGATTGATAAACACATCCAAGACTCTACAGAACCCTTAATTGCTTCGACTTCCCCCATTTTTTGTTACTGAAGATTCACACATCCTGTGTACACATGATACAAGTTCTCAACTTATGTTTTTGTGGGAGAAAAGCAAGAAACTGAGCAACTCATTTTAAGTCATGACAGAAGATAACCAAGACTTTATTAAAAAAAGAGGGGAGGGGGGCAGCAGGGGGCTCAGTTGCCTGAGGATCTTCTTTGTTCAGACAGAAAAGTAAGCAGAAAAAAAAAACAGTAGCTGAGCAGAAACAGAGAGATCTGGTGTAGTTTGATCCTGCAGCAATGAACAATGTGTTTGACTGAGAACATCAGCTTTTGGGAATCTCTGGATAGATGAATGTTTAGCTGTCATACAGAGTGAAATGTTTTTGTATTTGCAGCAGTATTTGAACTGGAGTCATGCTCACATGCTCATGCTATACAGTCATAATAAAGCTTTTCATGTTTCTCATCAAATACTGTTAACTCAATATTTTCAATGTAACATCCTCACAGGCTGATGCAGCTAAAGCCACAGATCAGCCGGACACAGGCACTAAACCAGCTGAGCCAGACCCCGCTGAGATCTGGAAGAAGGACTTCCAATGTCAGTGGTACAAGACTGCAGACAGGGACGTGTCAGATCTGCAGTCTCCCAAAGATGGAGCGTCTGCTGGGGCTACATTAAAGGAAACAAAGGGGACTATAGCAGTGGGGAATATAGCTGCTCCTACAGTCGCTTCTACAACAAAAGTAACCTCTGTGACTGAGTTAAGAAGAAGCATTTCACCTGGAAGTCCGACTTCTTTACTGAATACAAACACGGACAGTGGGTCGAATCAGCTGAGTGCCCCTAACCTGATTCTACTGCTGTTCCTGCTGGCAGGAAGTCTATGGTAGGACCATTAACGTGTGAACAAACTTTGGAGAAGTTGGAATAATCACAGCAATATGAGCCTTCTGGAAGTGCCCTTGAGCAAAACCCTGGATCTTTGCAGTTGACAGTTAATTAAAGTGCCAATTTATAGAGGTACAAGCTGGTCACTCACTCACTTTAGAATGACACACCAGTGTGCTTGAATCATCTTATCAAACCAGCCACATGTACAAGGAAGCAGAACTTATCAATGCATTGAGAGGGTGTTTTTGCACATTTTTGCACATGTCATTGTCGATGCTTTATTGGACATCTGTTTGTAGATTTTAAGGTCTTGTGCACTTAGAACTGTCTCACATCATTTAGCTTGTGTGTAGAGGCAGAGGGATGGTTCAACATGAGTACAAACAACACAAAGCACAAGGACTATTCCAGAACATCACTGACAGTAAGGACAAACTTATCATTTTTCATCTCATGCCTTTCTATTCTAAAACTCTGAAGCTTTACTTTACTTAGCTGAGAGCAAAAATGATCATGCTGTCTTCAAAATGCCTGAACTGTAAGGTAAATTAACCGAGCTTTCTAGCACCCTCTGCCTGAGTGGTGGTGAAACTGCACTACTGACATTGTTCCATTTTTTAGATGTCACAGTAGGGAAACTGCAGGTGTAAGTAATGAAATTAACGGTGGCTGGATTGATGTAGCTGCTTCTTGTAACTGCTAAAGCCTCAGTTTCATGGATTTTATGCTACAGTTAAAAGTAACAACAATGCTTTTCCAAATGTGACAATTCGCTTGTGTTTGTCTAGCCTCCCCAGATTGTAATAAAAGTGAATATTGTGAATAGAATGTCTCAGGACTCAACTCCTTGTTGGAAATATAGCATGCTTTCGTCTATCCATCCATCAGCTACACCCTTGTCCCATTCAGGGTTGCCGGACAGCTGGAGCTGATCCAAGCTGTATTGAGCAAGAGGTGAGGCTCACTCTGGACAGGTGGCCCATTTATCACAGGGCTGACATGAAAAGACACACAAGCAGTCACACACACCTGTGGACAATTTAAGACTGGCACACGCAAAAGGTTGTTAAAACTCTTAACTGGTTTTGAGAATGGAAGAGACAAAACATAAGAGATTTAACAGTTTCATTCTTATAGTGCTGAGGTCAGACTACATGATTTGTCTGTTATGATGGTCAATATGTCAAATTAGGCAAACACAGAGGCATAAGTTTGTGCTTTGACTTGACCAGTAGACATTGAAGACTACAAAGAGTGATGTGATCTATCATTACAACAGAAGAAAGAAGGACAGGGCTACACTACACATGAAAGAAGACTAAAAACATATCAAGTATTTGCTGCACTATACTGTATTTGTCTATCCAAACAATATCATGAACTGTTTGTCATAGGGGTCCTTCTATGACACATTATGAAAGCAGTGATGTTGTTGCGAGAGACTGACAAACTTTTCATCTCTCATAGTTCCATCTCACAGCACTAACTATATCATTCTTTTGCTTTACTATTTGGTTTGTTTACATTTGTGACTGCTGCACATGCAGAACACTCTGTGCCCTCATTGGTAAATGTCTGATATCAAGAAACAATTTGTGGAGGCAGGCCAAAAATCTAACATGTTCAAAACAGTCTGGTTGCTGACCTACAGCTCTGATGGCCAATCTCATAGACCGTTCATTTGAGATGCTGTCTGTGTCCGAACAGAAGTGCTGTCATTGCTGTCAACATACCTCCAGTTTTAGATTTCTTAAAAAACACCTTTAATCACTGCAAACATCACAGACTAAGAAACATTTCATAAATCAAAAGAGAATAGTCAATCAGCTTGCCACCCGATTGGCTAAAGTTCCATTCCACGTGACAATCCACAGAGTGTGCGCTCAGCTGTCCCCGAAGATGGACCCACACAACAGGATTCCTGATTGTAAATACTGAAAATGTTCAAAATTTACCATTTCAAAGTGCAGCCCTGATCATCTCCTGAGTAGTTGAGGAGGGTAATATCACTCTTAACACACCATACCAACACATCATACCATCAGGCAGATTATTTTTAGAACCTCAGATAATCTGGCCGTTGCTGACTTTGGTTGGATGAGGGAACTGGACCTAAAATGAGTCAAACTGTCATGTAAATACAGTATTACCCTGCTTAGGACTCACCAATTAATCTAACATGCATGTCTTTGGTCTGTGGGAAAAAAACAGAGTACCCAGAAGGGGCACATGCATGCACAGGGAGAACATAAACACTCCACACAGAGAGGCTCCTGTTTGATAAGGTCTCTAACCTGGGCTCCTTTTTGCTTAGGAAGTTTCCTGACTGAGGGAAATTACCTAGAAGCATTTGAGTGTCGGCCATTATAAAGAGTGTTCAAATTCCCCTAAAGGTAAAGAAAGGAGCTTCATTGCTAAATTTTGTACAACAAATAAAGAAAAAATCAGAAATAAAAAATGATTCATCAAATCATAGGTGTACTTACGGAGACGGTTCAGAAGAAGAAAGATAAAACCTGCAACGTGATGTAAGACACTGATCGCCATGATCGCCAAAAACCTTGATGAGCTCATATGTATCACAAAGGTTTTCATGTTTCATTCAATGAATTTAACAACACAGAGAACACACTGGATGATAGATGCACATTTTGTCGTCCATCAATGATAAACTGTGGTTTTTATGTAAACTCATATCACACCAAAAACATCCGCCTAGTGTAAGAGTAGCTGAATTCCCTCACCACTGTTTCTCTTGTCCTAGCCTCTTACTCTCACTTTTCCTTAATTCTGATGTTTTTCCATCGGGGTTGAGTGGATAGGGAAGGACTTATAATGAAGTCTTTTTTAAATTTTCAGTCAGAACCCAGATTTTTGCGGGCAGTAAATCCAATCCAATAAAATTCTTTAAATCATACTAAGGGCAATTGAGTAAGAAAAATTACTTCACTACAGTAGGAACATTTTATCTATTTTTAAAAGTGATGGTTGAAGACAAATAAATGTAATGAACTCTACCCCAAAACATTGGTTGTGTACTGCCAGGTGCACACACATGAATACTTACTTATTGCCTAGGCTCTGCTTGGGCATAGTTTTCCCAGAATGCCTTTGGGCATTAGACACTTTTGCACAATGAGTGAAGTTGCTGACTTCCTGGTTCAGTGTGCTTCTTTCACTTAAGTTCATCTACCTGAGTGGAATAAATGTTCAAGATTAAAGTATGAGACAGAGCATAAATTAAGAAAGTCAGGTTAACCTAACATTAATGCATGAGTAAATATTACTCAAAGAAAGTATTACTAGTACTTCAAAATGTTGACATTATCACTTTTAACAATAATTTTGAGTATTTTCAACTTGGTCTGTTTTTACAGTGTGCTCCTGGTACACTGATAAAAAATATTGGTCCAATCTGCTTAGAAAAACCTAGGCAACTTTTTGCATCAACTTTTTTGTAGATTAGTGAGATTAATCTTTGTAAACAACTACTCTGTTTTAGTTCAAGAACAAAATAATCAAAGTGAAATTTATTTTTTTTACATTTTCAAGTAGATTCAACAAGACTAATCTTTGTTAAACTTAACTTTTTCTTTGAAATACATACATATAATTTATGATATCCTCCCACTAGTGGTATTCATTAGAGACACATGTAACAAAGGAAGTGTCTGCATTTGTTTCCACACTTTGCTGATTTTCCCTCATCAATGAAATTATCAGAGAATGGTTAAATTTTTGACTACAAATGTAAATCAGGCAGTCAAACTCATTTTCAGGAAGTACTCTATTCACTCATGGCGCAGAAGTGTTGACCATCAAAAACAACAATAATTCTTCAGAAAGATGAACAAAGGAATCCCAGCAGTGATCTCTGTACAACATTCAACATCTAAACTCACCTGATCACGTAAACATATCTAAACACATATAAACACTCTGCCCCAGGGCATCATGGGAAATTTCTGCCTACATATCCCCAGATTTGTTCCCCACTAATCTGATCTATCATCACTGCCATGTCTTCAGTTAGCAGTTCATCTATTCCTGATTGTTAGAAAAGCCATTTATCACTCATTTGAAATACCCACAATGCATCGCAGGGGGCATTTATTAATGGATAATGTAGTTTTTTGTAGTTTTGAAGCACAGAATGAAACTGAGTAAAGGTAACAAAGTCAGGCTTAGTTATGTGGATGAACTTTGGAAGATTGGCTTACATTACTTCAATTATTCTTGTTCAGGAAAAAATTTACAATGTCTAGTATTTTTAACAAAAGAAACTGACAACATAATTAGATTTACTTATGTCAAGCTAGAAACTTGGATTTTTTTTTTTTTGTTGATATTGAAGATTATATTAAGTTAAATTTACTTTTGCCCAGATTCATTTTTCTCAGTGTATTAATGTTGCATAAAACATTTACACCACAAGTGATGTTACCCACTCAGTCTGTCACTTTCTGCCGGTGTGCTATATTGAATTGAGGAGCCCTTTGGAGGTCAGAGTTCACCTGTCTCTTTCTATGAGTCAATTAGGCGTCAAACAATACCATGGCTGTGCATCATCTGAGCGGATAAAAAGAGTACAAAGTGTTATTGTAAAAAGCCAATTAAAAAAAATGCGTACAAAGAAATATTCTACGTAAAAATAAACAGTAAATATTACACATTTTCATAAAATAATAAGTTGTAGAATCTAATAAGAAATTTTGAGTGAAATTTACCAGTTTATTTGTGTACACTGAAGTTGTTTATTGGGTAAACTGGGTGTTGGGTAAACTATACACTAAGTTAAACTGAGTGCAAATTGTTACTTCAATTTCACTGAGATTTTCAGGTTGTTTTATGGTAAAGGAATACTCTCTCTAGGAAGCAACAGTGTGAACTAGTGTACCAATGTGCAATTTATCTTGAGCTCCTTAAGGGAGTTCACCCAAAGAAAACAAAAACTAAACCTGCAGGATTGTATGTTTTTGCTGCTCATGTAAATTTATTTAATTTTCATTAAAATATACACTCAAGACAAAGGGTATCTAAATCAGTTCTTTAGTTACAGAAAGAGATCATATGTACACAGGTGCATCTGATTTTACAACAGAAGATTAATCAGACATTTATATATATATATATTTATATATTATGAACAAGAAAATGACATTTCTCACTTAGCGCCCATTTCAAGGTCATCCTTCGCCCTGGAAATCTATCAAGACTCCCAAATGTCCACTTGGACATTTTTTTACTCTCACCTGCAAAACAAACCCAGACATTTAAATAATACAACCATGGACATGTTTGAGTAATTTCAGTAACATCAAAGGGATCCAGGATCATTATATTTTCTAATATAAGTTATTAAATAATGCTCCCATTCTTCTTTGTTTCTTTTCCCTGACAATTTGCACAAACCTTTGCTAACAAGGTAGTGTAAAGTAGCAGTAGATAGAGCTCTTTTTGAAGCCAGTATTGTTTCCTTTTGCAGTAGTGGTGAGAACACATTAGCAGGTGCTGTATGGAGACTGTTAAGACAATACAGAGCCAAGATTAAAATGTGTTGCTGTATATTTGCAGTGTTGCTCTGACAGCATTTTGTAGATTTAATATTCCAACATCAGCTTCATTAGTTTGTTTGATTATGTTTCATTAAGAGTGTTGGATGAGAATAAATTGTTCAGTTGGACGAAGTTATCACAACACCAACACTACTGAGGTCAAATTACATATTTCCCAACATCAGATAAAGGTGCACATACTAGTGATGATAGCAACAGTAAGACAATGTAGTACAAATACAAGGATCTACCACAAGGCTACCCACCAGTGCAATGACAGAAGTACCATAGTCTCTTCATGTACTCTCAGTATAACACTCCAAGAGAGCAACTGAGTTAAGCTTGGCCAAGACAAAGCCAAGTGTTGCTGTTGTCGGTCAGTGGTTTTATTATTGAGTGGATTAAGAAATAACTCAGTTTAATGCAGTAAGAGTCCAAGTTATTCTCTATCCGAAGGCCGTGTACCAAATCCTACAGCAGTGTTCCCCAGATTTAATTCATCTTTGGTAAAAAAGAAAAGTGTCCAGCTTCAATATGGAGGGAAAAGACAAGGAAGGACATTCTGCACCGCTGTGATACTATTGACTGTCATTTGTCTGTGACACAATCTGGCACAATCTGAGACAGACTTTGACTGATTTGAATCTAATTTACTTCCAAGATATAAGTATGAATGTTGTCCTAGTCAAATAAAGTAATACTTTGTTCAGGAGAGAAGAATCCACCTTCTGATAGAAGCAAATGTTACAGCCAAATCCTGATTCATCAATAGCTAAAGATTAACTACCAGTTTAATTTCTCCTTGGATGAGAAAATTTTCATCAAATCAGAAGGATTTGAGTCTGACCGTTTGTAATACATATCACATTCCTTCAAAGTGGCCGAATCAAAACTGAAACAACCCAATCCAATTACTGACATTCGGAGCAATTAAAAGATCTTCTGTAGCTTCAGATTTCATCAAATGTCTCCAACCTGGTTAAATAATGGCAAATGGTTTCATATTTAAATACATTAAAAAGTCGAACATGTTGGACTGCAATGTGACAGTGACATTTTAAGGCTAAATTCCAAGTGACTGGTGGAGAAGCAGACATGCATTTGAGAGAATCAGAGTAAAAACAGTGATACCTTCTCACAACTTTCATCTACCTTCATTCATTATTTGATATCAAATGTTCCAGTGAAGCTGTTCAGAGACTGCCAGAAGAAAAATCCTGCTATACTGATCAGTCTCGCGTGACACCAAGTAGCAGTATAATTGAAAATGTGAGCATGCTGAGAAAATGAATAAATAAACATAAGAAAAAGACGAACGATAGACACACATGATCCTCCCCTCCCCTCATTTATCCTGTGGTGAAGAAATCTGATCTTTGTTGCATAAGATTAAAAAATAGACTTTCTGTTCCTGTGCAAAAGTCACTGTCTTCTGAGCAGTTCATACTGGCTGCTCCATCAGCCAGACAAAAGAACAACGTCGCCCCCACATGGGAAGGAAAGGTTAGTGCAATCTGAACCAAATGGGCTGGACGGATAATGATGCACCAATTCACCTTGGACTGTCAAATTGACAAAAAAGGTTTCTACTCAAGCATCCTCAGGGATCTGTTTGCATCTGTGTGTGTGTTCAGGGCACTGACAGAGTGTCATTTAATCTGTGAGTTTCATGTTGCCTTTGTTTGAGGAAGAGAAGTTGTTTCATACAAAATGAAGAAGAGAAAGCTCAGCCCCAAGAGCAAATCAAAGCCCAACACAACTGAAATCTCACGACACAAACGTGGTCATCGTCAGAGGATGAGCAAGCAGAGGGACAGAGAGCGCAATCATCCAGCATGCCTAGTAGCTAAGGTTCCAGGGATCCAGAGGTGCACTGATTCTTCACTGCACTGTGTGTGTGCTACCTGCAGGAAGGTGGCTGACTTGAAGACGATCTTATTCAAGATCTGCTTGATGATTGGTCTTTTGCACCTGGGATGTTTACTTGTACCAGACAAGTAATTATTTGCAGATCGCCTCCAAAGCGTCCAGAGTGCGTTTGATGTCACGAATCTGTGCAGCCAAGGTGTGTATGGGCTGCATGGACCGATCCAGCTCCTCGCAGCGGGCCATCAGTGTGTACATACCCTAAAAGAGTAAAAGCAGAGCAATGACATTTTTTAAATAATTATTTTTTTAAACGTTAAACAAGCTTTGACATGTCTTAAAGGGCAAATGAAAGAAATAATGACCTAATGTAGTGTAATAAAATCCTTTACTGGGAGCATTGTTTGAAAATAGAAAACTTTTTCTAGGGTAGAAAGCAGGTGCAGATTGTCAAATAAATTTTAGCATAAAATTTTGCACTGATAACTATTATGTTAAAATTGGCATAATGCCTTCATTCAGTGTCTATTAACTTTACCTTCTTCTGAGCCACTTTAGCCATGTTTCCATCAAGTTTCTATGTGTTTAAATACTGAAGTTATTTCTGCAAACGCTTCATGTAGTGGACGTATTTAATGTTTAAACCATTTATACTACATAATATAAAGCTGAGAGGTATACTGTGACAATTTGTCACATTAAAGTAAACTAAAGGTTTAAATGGTGTTGAAATAAAACAGCATTAAGTTAGAAATCCTGGGTGCACTCACTGATTTTGTTTTAAAATAGGCTGCAGCCCATAATTTTAAAAACACTTTCAACAACCACACATAAATCTTTTCACAGCCCCCCTAAAGTAAGAAGCAGATGGATAACTAGCTACAATATGGACAAACAACTGATCTAAAGCTTTGTATTCACAAAACTTCTATATCCATCACAGATGAACCAAGCTGATGTGAGCCTTCAGGCTCTGCTTTGTGTACGTTCAATCAGGTCCATATAAAAGTCAGGAAACCTGATTCGTGCCCACATCTCAATATCCACAGTCCAGGAAACAGTATGGATCTTTGTCGAGTCCAAGTATCCATAATTTAAGCAGATATTAGTCTGTTTTTTTCACGTTTTCACCCACTCCTCATAGAGCAGACAGTATAGTTTTGCAGACTGGCTGAGCAGTTGTGTCGCACTTAAAGTGATGCCAGTGCAAACCCCTATTGTGTGTGTGTGTGTGTGTGTAGCTCCACCTTGTAGGGACAGACAGGTTAGCCTGGTACCCCTAATGATGGGTGCCAAAAAAGTGGGATGGTATAAGTCGGTGTATTGGGACTCTTTCCGATTTTTAAAATATACGTAAACAAAAAAAAAAAACCCTGTACCACGCCGTACAGCACCAAACTGAACAAGACAGCTTGGTGAAAACAACCTGTTTGTTCTGGTTGATCACTTTGTCTCCAACTGATACCACAGTCATGAGTGAATGCTGTACTCAGACAAGAGCTGTACACTGGCTATACACATAAGCATGGCTCAGTCACAAGTTTTGCTCCATCTCTCAATTCTGAAAGCTCCCTTTCCCCTTGAAACAGAGTTACAAGGCAGAGTGGTGAAATTGGACTACCATTCAACCTCCTGATGAGTCATCAGTTGTTTTTGACAGTATTCACATAAAAAGCCCCACAAACATTTGTCCTACAAGTTCTTTTGAAATGCTTGTTCGAGATCAAAAAGACCATATTCTATTGAAATATCATCAAACTATGATATCAGTTTGTTGTTGTGGTTTCAAATCTTGCTGATGATTCTCAAAGTTCTGGGCCTTTTTACATAACACTCTGTTTAGAGTGTGCCTCTGTGAAATCTCAATGCTGATATCTTGTTATCTTGTCAAAAAATCAAAGATTTAAAATCCTGAGTAACATGAATGCGCTTAATTCCTCTTAAACACACACACCAGCACAGATAATGTCACCTTTATACTCATGTCCACAGACTCTCCCAGGCTGTCAACGGAGTCTCTGTAGGTCTGGATGTAACCCACACTCAGAGCTGTCATCTGGAGGAACAGACAAAGATGATCAATTTTATAGAATGACTCAAAAAAAATACTCAGCTGTAAAAAACAACAATTCAATGTGAGAGACAACAAGAGAGGTGCACACAAAACGACAAAGCCAATACATCATATGATTTATGATGCATTTCAGTAAATGGCTAAACTCTTTTCAGTTTTAAAACCAGGCACTTCTGACACTGACAGCACCCCCTCAATGTAGCCAAAGTCATCATAGCCAGGTTGTGTATAACTGCTGTGACGTCCATCACAACAACAATGACTGAGCCAATACTCTACCTGGCCTTCGGGGGAAATATTTTGTTCCACAGACGGCTATAAGCAGCGAGACAAAATACAAAGGGTCAACCAATATTTGTTTCTCAGGGCTGATATTGATGCCAATTATTAGTAGTGCATGAGACAAATAACTGTTATGTGTAATCGATACTTGTTATGACAGACAAACTGTACTAAATGCGACAAAACTAAAACTACATGTTAAAAAAATCAACAAAAATACATAAATTAGTGCTAGCTCTGTCATCACCGGACACAGCACAGAGCAACAGTAGCAGGAAAAAGGAAGTGATGCAGTACGCTCCCTGTGTCAGTCCCACCCAGGCCTCAATGTTGATTGGCTGGTTGTGTGACATCAAGCCAGTCAAATAGTGCTGTGGGCAGGACATCAGGCGAGAATGTGCAGACAGTGAAAAAAAGGTAGACACACCTTGCAGTGGAGTAGCACACCTTTTATTTAATTAATTCTGTCGACTATCAGTAAAACAAAATGCTGATACGGTGATAACTGGCTATATGCCAAACATCTGCATCAATAATCGGTCAGGCTGATAATCGTCTACCCCTACAAAAAATGACTGAAAAGCACAGGGGAGTGTGGGAAGTCATACAGAAGTACAAGGCAACTACAACAAGGGTTAAAATCCTGTGTCCGACATCATACTTGTGACATTCCTCGTTTTGATACAATCAGACCTATCAGCTCGCTTGGAACCTCACCAAAACACTAAAAAAGTACCAGGCAGGTACCAGGCACCATCCCTTATAGAACACTAAACAACATAAGAAGCAGAGTTGAGACGAGGCAAACCGTTGCCAGTGGAAAGGCACTGTTAGTTTTAAACTCACATTCTGGATGGTTCCATTGAGGCTTCGCATCATCATCTCCACACTCTGAGCCACTTCCTGGGCGTGTTTCTGAAGATCCAGTAAGACGGCAGGATCAATGGGAGGGATATCTGCTGGTCTTCGCGTCAGCCCCCGGCTTCTGTAGATGGGACCTGAGCAGTCCGCTAGTAAGAATAAAAATAATAGAAGAGAATAATATATATAAGTCAGTCTGCAACTAAAGATGATCTTTTGTTATTCTATTGGTGGTTTTACAAATGCACAATCAGTAAAAAAACGAAATTGTTCAGTATTTTTAATTCATGATGATGCGTTAGATCTTGATATCCGAGAAACTAAAACCAGTGTTTATATATTTGCTAGATGAATGACACATGGCAAACTTGACTGATAAACTATCTCACCAGAATCACACTTACACTAACTAATACAGACCAAACAGACTGTTCTTTTAAACCATCAACAGTAACATCCTGCATAAGCAAAAGCTCAAAATGGCTGCCAACAATGACTGGTGTTGAAAAAGAAAATTGTAAAACTTACAAGAGCCAACAAAACGATTTCTATTTGTACAAACACCTACTCTTACAAAAATCCTGCCTCCACAGATTTAAACTAATGATAGCACTAAACTGAAGGAACATGTGTGCCTTCAATCATCTTATCTGAGATTGCTCAAATTGCCCATGGCCAGTGGAGTGAAAGCCGAAAACAGGTTCCCATCTCTGAAAATGATTCCTGTCAGGCTGCAGCAGGGCCTCTGTTATAAATCCCTCCAGTCTAAACAAAGTCTGAGTCATCCATCCTAATTGAATCAGCAGGTAGAGGGAGCGGCTGCCACGCAGGCCATATTGACTGTGTTCCTGTGTTTAAATTAAGTAGCCAGTTTGGCTGCTGCTGTATACCAGGGGGGTTTCTCTGAGGAAAGGGTTTCAGCTCCTGTCTTTCTTGTGGAAAATTTAACAAGACAGATGGTAGCTAATAGACAGAGTGGGTCAACCTGCTGCACTTATAAAAATTATTAGATTTCTGAAACTGCTGAAAATGTGTGACCTTTAGGAAAATCTTTTTCTGTGACGTTACCTCGGGTTGAGTCTGTGCAGTCTGGTTTAAACAGTCTCAGGCTATTTCTACCAGCCAGACACAAGAATAAAGCTGCAGAGTAATGGCCAAGTGTGAATCACTTGAGTCTTTTCATTATTCATCTAAAAATGTCATGCACAATAAATTCTGAAAATTAAGACACTGTTTTGGATTCAGTGAATAAATTTGCGATTTTCTTATTGTCTTATATATATTTTTATAACAACAATTAATCCATTCGACCATACTGAAAATTGTCCTGTATATTCACACTTTTTTGAAGATTATTTTTGGGGCATTCTGCCTGGACAGAGACAGGAATTATGGGGAGGAGGAAAAAATATGCGCCAAACATGCACTGAGACTGGAAATTGATCCCGTGACCAGTGTGTTAAGGACTCAAGCCTGTTCTTATGGGTGCCTGCTCTATCTGCTGAGCTATATAAACACCATGTTCAATCACACTTCCTTTAAAATTTTCCTTAAAAAGAAGAACAATCAAAAACCACTTCTTGCTCAATAATTCTCAAAACCAAAATCGAAAGAGCCCCAGTAAAAGTCAAAGAATGCTCAAACATAAAGTGTCCTATTTATGTCTTACAGGGTTTGATAGTTACTGAACAAGTAGAAATCCACATTTTTATGCTTTTTTATTACTCCTTCTGCTGTTTGGTTATTTAAATCCAGTGCAAAAAATTTGTTCATCATACTTCACATTAACATTCAGAAAGAAGAGGTTAAATTATTGAGTTAGTCTCACTAAAGCTGAACTTTTAAAATGCATGTAAACATGTTAGTCCAACTGAGGTCGTACTAAATCAAACCTCTCAATCCTGATAATGCAGTTTAAACTTAATGCACTGATGTATGTATACACCCCTGGTGGACCCTAAGTAGACTAGGCATTCTGGCATGCCTTCTAAAAAACTTTTTCAAAGGAGCTCAATAACAAAGTATACAAGAACAGTATGCAAAGGATAATAGCGTGACCCATAATAACGTGGGTAAGTTACATAATGCAAAAATATTAAATGCATGACATATGTTCAGGGTTCTGAAGGCCTTTTTTATGAGATATGTCAACTAGCTTTATGGGGGTTTTTAAGTTGAGCAACACTGATGCAAAGCATAGCAGGAGTTGTGCTGTCACGTGCCTTTGAACATCACCATAAGCTGTTTGTAGTAACACACAGAGCTTGTGCAAAAATGTATACAACTCTTAAGTTGGCACATGTTTTTATCCCTCAATATTAGGGGTGTAAAAGTATGTGTATTCGCACCGTACCAATTTGGTATGGGCCTCTTGGTATGGTACAGAAGTGTACTGAATGGATACATGTGTAACAAAACTCATACACAGACAGTAAACCAGAGAACAACTCACTGTGACATTGTCCAGGCAACCTCACAACCACAGTAAACGACAGCAACAGCCTGAATATTCCCAGATAAAAGTGTCCTGTTTAGAACACTTTGTTTCCCAGCTAAATACAACAGTGGACAAAGACAACAACAATAGTGCTGATATTATTCAGCAGGTGTGTCGCTGACAGCACGTTGTCCAGTGGACCAATCAAAGCATTTGAACAAGCTCCGCTCAAACAAGAACGTCACTGTAACGAGGGGGAACAACAACAAGTCTCACCGGCCGGTTATGAATTTCCCATGATTTAAAATCTTTTTATTATAACAACGGTGCTCTGGCTCTGTGAATCAAATTAATTCTACCTTCAACTGTCAGCCTCGGAGGAGGGGGAGAGAGAGGACTCCATCATGTCTGCAACTGTGCCATGGGTAAAGTTATCCTAAGATTTCACAAGGCTCTAACCTCTTTATCCACCGAGATGGGCTGTAAAAAGTTCTCCCAAACTTTGTAGTAGGTCCCATTGGTTAAAAAAGTAATCCAGTGCTGAAGTCAGTGTTGAAATCGGCAGGATAGACGCTAATTAGAATACTGTATGATGATGCATTCAAGTTGGCTGGGAAATTTTAGTGTTTAAAGAATAGGTATACATATGTCAATATAAAAATTAAAATAACCTAGTAATTCAAAAATGTATTTATTTATCAATACTTTTATTAACTGAACACCTTTTCGAAGGAGGTTGCAGCATTATTAATAATTCAAATGTAATTTATTCAGCCTATTTATTTTAATACAATTTAATACAAAAAAATACTAATAAATTCTGTTATTTATTCACTTTAATTAGCGTACCGAAAATGTACCGAACCGTGACTTCAAAACGGAGGTACGTGCCGAACTGAAATTTTTCTGTACCGTTACATCTTTAATTTTACAGCAAGTCATATTGTATCTGCACTTCTGGGGAATGTTGTAAAACATTGCAGCTTTCCTTATTCTATACAGGCCTATATATGGATACAATTTGGGGACAGCTCCTAAATGCATGGTTATTTTTGTTGAACACGCTACAATCCAACACTCAAATGCATGGAATATGAACTCAAAACTGTTCTCCAATCAAAAAGCCAAAAAAAATTGATGAAGACATAATGACAAGTGCAATTATAAAACAAATCTGTCTTCAATTACAGATTTATGTTCAGAGAAACTTTAACCTGACATGCCAGATGGATGTGTTTCACACATCCATTCTACCGTGCCTGAAAGTACCGCCCCTTGACGCTGATTGGTCCTGTCACTTTCTAACTGGGCCCAAACAGTTCAGACGGGAGCTTTGCAAGATGGATTCGCCAGTGAGAAACACGGAAACGGGGTATCCATCTGCTTTACAAGGTTAGAGAAACATACCCTGACTAATACTGATGCAGTATGAGCACTGCAGGGAGGTAGATGATTCATGTAAGCTCCCATGAGTCACAGCAATTAATTTGCTTTATATTGCAGATCCATTACATCTTATGGTTTGCACCAGTCCAAAGTTATGCATAAATGATGAGTAGTGGCTAACTGAGTGTGTTCATTAACTGGCTGTTGCTTTGACTGAAAGTCAGACACGCTGCAATGCAGTTTCAGCACCACAGCCAATAAAATGTTATTAACCTGCTGAAAAGCCATTTCAGACAGCTTTCTCAGCAAAGGAAAATACAAACTCTCTGTTTGAGCATCCTTATTCTAAGATGCTTTAGTTCTTAAAGCAGCTGACATGAATGCAATAGTTGCTTTACGTGCATCAGGACATACCAAAGCACATGTCTTCTGAACAAAACAAAGTGCCAACAAAGACCTACTCTGCACACATGCATCCATCCATATGCCACTCTCATAGACTTTTTGCATGTTCACTTAGATATTATGTAAACTTAAACTGTGTTATGAACAACATAAGTAAAGAATATGTTTAATTATTTCATTGAATAAAACACTGAAAAGTTTGTTGGAGCTTCATACTTACAGTCACTGCAGTCCAGACTGGGCTTGGAGCTCATCTTGATTTTCTGCTCCAGGTTCTTGGTGATGAAGTTTGTCAGGTCTCCCTCATGGCTAACCGTCCCCTCAAGCTCCAAGGCCGATGAGATGGTGGCCCTACGTCCCTCTGACTGACCACCTCTGCCCCCTCCTCGGGCTCCTGAACCCCCTACAGAAGACATGAAAAAATCATATGAATAAAGCTGATAGATACTCAGGCCAGGGATATACGCTTTTGCTGTTTAACCTTGCATATGCGTATTCTGGCTGGATACAACTGTTTGTTGTGGAGTAAACTACAAACATGGCGGCCATAATCAGCAGCGTTTGCACTGTTCATCTCCAACGTTTTCCCCATGCATGGACATAACCATCCCATTGTTTGGCTTTTATTAGTGACTGTGTTAACCAGTGACATTCAGCTGACTTTGGCCTTAGATGTTGTTGCATAACAGCTGTTGAAAACACAAGGCATCCTTGCATATGCCTACTTGTTTAGAATTTCATCACGTTGTCAAAATAAACTCATCAGATATGCAGTTGAACAAACAAACTAATACAAATGCAGTCATGGACTCATTTGACTCAAAGTCATCAGTTGACAGGGTCACCAACTGAGCTAATACACTGATCCTTTTTTTCATTAGCTGCAGTTTTAAATGTCAACTTCTGAAATAAAACTTAACTACCCCAAACTAGTTCAACAAAAATGTTCGTGGCAGAGAACAATGCAGATGTGGATAATTGTGAACGTAATCAGTTTGATTTTTTAGACTTTCTGTTGTTGTCTTCTTCTTCTTGCTGATGTACTGACCTTTAAATCACACCCTGTCCCTGCACCTGCCTTACCAACTTTATGTATACTGCGGCTTGCAATTTTTAAGGACATCCACGGTCAACATGCCAAACTGACGCAGGGGACTCATGGCATCATACGTACACGTACACATAATTAACAGCAAGAATATCTCTGGCCTTACACTTATTGATGGAGTCTGTAAACGTGTCAATTCCTCTTTATAAAGTTCAAAGTAAACCCAAACGCAGCACTTTTCAGAGAACACCAACCTCCGCAGGCTTGGCTGATTTCATCCAGGCTCTTGCTGTCCTGCATCCCCCGGACGTTACGTACCCAGACCTGGGCCATGACATGTGGAGGGCAGGGGACATCATCTGATGGGAGAAGAGGAGGTGGAGAAGACGAAGAGGACGAGGTGCTAGGACCAGGGGCTGAGGAGGAGTAGTGTCGTGAAGACTAGAAAAGTGGTGAGAAGGTAATTGCAGAGGTCAGGTCATTGATAAGGTCATTATCAATAAATTTGTTAATTATTATAATACATCCCTGTACCCTAACAGTTTATTATCAAACTCCCAAATTTAGCCTTTTAGAAATATGATGATCAGATTTAGACATAGTCATTTAACATGTTGTAGGTAATCTAAAGCATCCTGAAGTCTCAGTACTGTTATTTTTTGTTCTTCCTGAGGTCTGGACTGTGCTCATTACCTCTGCGGTAGCTGTTTTTTCCATAAGCCTTCTGCTTTCTCTGGTACACATAATCTAATATATTTCAATAATCCTACAATCCACTCACCTCCATCTCTGTTCTCCCTCCTGCACGCTGACTTATCCATTTTTTTTCATTCTTCTCATCATCCTCCTCATCCTGCTTCTCTTTTTCTCCATCTTCCTCCTCTTCTCTGCTGTCAGCACCTCCATCTACACTTCCTTCCTCTGCCTGCTGTGTGTATTTAGTGGTAAAGCCTGCTTCAAAAGATGAGTCTTTGGAGTGTGCTTGCTGTTCTGAGTGCAACAGCAGAGGTGCATCAGAAGTCTCAGCAGAGTTAGAGGCCTCAGGAATGTCTGTGTTTTTGGAACCTAATTCTGAGTTTTCTGAGGGCTCTGTAACATGGGATGTGTGAGATGACAAACTAGATGTTCTCTCATTATTGTATGTTCCGGCGTCCAAGTAACTTTCATCATGGTGAACTCTGTTTTCCACATCTACATGGTTCTCTGTATGCACAAGGTCTCCGTCCTCTGATGCCTCCTCAGGACAGGAAACTCTGCTACCACCACACTTTTCTGAGACTGGAGCATGAGGGCCATTCTCTGAAGAGACGGATATCACATCCCCATTAGGTGTTTCTGGCACTTCTGTGCCAATCACAGGGGAGAGACTCATCCCTCCACAATGGCTTGTGAAGAAGCAGAAAATGTGAAAGGGAAAGATTTAGCTTTTTAAATACATATTTAATGCACTGTTAAGAAGTTCTATCAAAGAATGTACCATTAGCTTATGTTTAACCAGTCTGTATGTGTGTCTTTTAAAAGTTGACAGAAGAAGACTGGTGAAAATATATGATGCAAGTATTGCCACTGATACCAAAGCAACAGTTTATTAAACATAACACAATATCTTTAAAAGATAAAAAGTTAGGGATGCACGATATCAGTATGATATCTGAATTGGGAAATATGAGCTTAAAAAGTGAATTATTGTATCAGCAGATGTGGAAATTTCTAATGATATTGGCAACCGATATTTTGAAAAAAAAAATTTTTTATCAGCTGTGAATTTTGGTAGTTTAAACAAATAAGATAGTAAAGTTTAGGCTCGACCAACAGTCAGCTCAAGTCTTTTTATTTGTTCATCATCATTCCTCACACTTTAAAATGTACTTTAAGGACTGAACTTTATTCATTTGTTCATCCTCATATCTAAATTTTGTGTTTTAAGGATAGAAGTTTTAGATCTGAAGTACATTCAAACATCAGTACTGATATCGGTACTAGCTAAATTAATTTGTAAATATCAGCACATCAGATCCTTATAAAAAATATTTTCCTTTTCAGCTGCTACTGAAACATTTTGGTAAGAAGGCTTCAGTTTTAGGACAAATACCCAGACACAAGAGTGGGCAATAAAGTAATTACGTTTCTACATCTACATACATTTAGGTACACTTAAGTACTTACAAATTCCAAAACATAAATATTAAATATGACAAATTTGTCATATAAAGTATGTAACAAAGTAAATACGAAGCTTTGCCAACAGCCTTACAACACCACCAAAGTGAAATATTGATGTAATGACCACTCTGACAGGAATAATTCTTTCATGTTTTTGACTGTTTCTACCCAGTCCCCTGCTTTCAGATATTTTCTCTTAAAGTATATATAACTAGCTAAAATGTTTGTCTCTTGGTCTTCTAAATGAAGTGATCGTATTCTAAGTGTTGGAAAATCTGCAACAACAACCCAATACCGCAGCTTTACATCAGGCACTTCCTCTCATTGCAGATCCCAACCTAGTGCATGAAACCTGACTGCTATTTATGATTCCGTTTTTATCATTAAAGTCCCTTTTTTAAGTATTATCACGATGGCCACAGAAGATGTTGTTTATGACAGCCGTGCCACTTTTTGTCCTTGTCCTACAAGTTTGAAATGACGTAATATAATGCTAAGCTTAGCACTAGCTTTGGCTCTAAATTGGTGTTTACATTAGCTTGTGTTGAATTCCCAAGACTTTATTAGGGAAACGCCAAAGAAGACTGATGTCTAAAGTGTGGGAACAAAGACTCCCCTGTTTTATCAAAAAAAAGTGGAAAAGGAATAAGGAACTAACACATAACCGCTAACAATAGTCTATGTTGAGGAAGTTGATGTGCAGCTGTCATTAGCCTCCTAGCTTACTCGCTGTCAACGAATGTTGTTGTATGATGTTAGCGCAGAAAGCTAAGCTAGCTGTCCAGGCCTAAATATCATTCTGAATTCATAAATAGCGTTTTATTGCCTAATACCGTTGTATTACAGGGAAATGTTGACTTTAATATTCGAATTAGTGCTAGTATGGGTTCATACGAGAAAGCCTTTTGGCTTAATTTAATGTAGAAAACACTCACCAGTGTAGTTTCTATTCAGAAAAATGTAAGCAGCCACTGAGTCCGATATGAAAATCCTTCCCCGCGAGGGTCGAAAGATCAGTTCCGCCTTGCACAATAACAATTAATACAAAAACAAAAGCGTCTCCGGTACAATAATTTAAAGTGTAAATTAGGGCTAGTCTTTTGAGTTGGCATCGGGGCTTTGATAGAAAGGAACACATTTAAAGACCTAAGCCCTGCACATTTCATGCAGTATGAAGGTCATTTTTATATAATTTGTAGACATAGCAAACCATAACCACCATTCAAATAGAAACATAGTGACATAAAAATGTATAATCGTTTGATTTTTCATGTTGGTGTATTTATCACTTTCTGAAGGCTCTAACTACATGTTTTTCTTTCGTCCCACAGATGGAGACAAACACCTTCGTTCTGTAAATGTGCACTGACCATTTCAGCAACAAGGCAACTCAAACAGCTGTGAGGCACCAACATTTAGAAAAGGTAGCCTCCAACCTGTATAGGGTGCAAGATGTTAAGACGCCCATTAAATTATATCTTATAAGATGTTCAAGCTCCCCACAGGAGACAGCTGTAACAATCTCAAATGAATATGGCAGAGTGATCTGTAAATAAATATTGAGGATAGCGGTTATTGTATCAAAGAACCCAGAGGGAAACTCATTCAGTATAAAATAGTGCATAGATATCTTTGAGCACCAAATAGACTTCAAAAAAATGGGGATTGATGAAGACAAGATGTTGTGAAGTGTACCGATTCTAGGAGATTGCATTGATTTCACATTGACCATAAATCTAAAACTCTGTCTCCTATATGAGGATAATGGTCACTTCTATATAACATATATAGTATTCTAACAGACTCACACTACAAAACTTTAAGAACCCAAGAAGCATCACAGTAAAGGAATGGACAGATAAAATAGTCAATATTTCAACATACAAGCACACACTGGGAAGAATGAATGCTGGAGGGAGGACTATAGATGATAAAATTATACTTGTCCAAGGCAGTATTCATGCTAGGTAATGGATATCACATTTGTAATGTCCTGTGTAAGAATGCTGCACAGTTTTTAAAGGAAAGAAACAGGATGACAAGCACTTTCAAGATGGACGGATGTCCTCAGTAATTTAAAATCAGAACTGCAGTCCTGATGTTAATAATTGTGAATGAAATAATTCGGAGGAACAGACTGAATGGGAGGTTGAAAATGTGTTTCCATTTAGCCTATTTGCATTCACAGTGAAAGCCAGCGCCTGTGGCTTTTAAACTTTTGAATGTGGCCAAAAATGACAAACACTGTTGCAGAAAAGGGGAGAAGATCCAAAACCACACACAAACCGCATCTGAAGCTCTTGTAAAATTTCTGATCCACGCCTTCCATTCAGGACAGCTGCTCCCTCGCTCTAAGGGGGTATTTTACAGTTTTATCCCATTTGAACCCTCTTTTTTAAAGCTAAACATCAAAGCCTGAGACATTTACCTGAAGACAATTAGACTCCTGAGAGAAGGCAATTGTTTCCAGAAATTCACAGGAGAACACTTAACCACTCTGACCCTCACCAGATTTACTCTTTCTTTTTAGGGATATGACTGTCAGAGGGGAGCAGACAAGTTATGACCACAAGAAAGGTATCATTTAGAATAATGACAGATTCAAAGCAAATCTAAAGCACGTGCTTTCAAACAGATGTGGTTTAGCCATAATAAAGCTAGAGACTGCATGTGGGATGTTGGCAAACAGAATGACAGTGAGGGCCATTAAATCATAATTATTAATCACATCCCAGTTCAGGGGAAGGTTGGTTCTTTTTGCCAGAAAACCTGAGTCAAATTTGCTCCCTCTCAAAACAACAGGTTATCAACGGGTCCTGCTTCAGAACCTTCCAGCACCTCCTCAGGAAAACCTGGGGCTCTAATTCAATCAATTTAATGAAAAACCCTTCAGTTTGAACCTTAGATGGAACAAAAAGACAAGGACAAGGCAAACATATTCATAAAGCACATAGCTACAGAAGACCTGCACAGCAAAGTTATCCGTGTTAATTAAGATCACATAATTTTAAATTTAACACTTTTTGAGAGTTTGTCTAATTCTCACCAGTTCCAAGTTAAATTTACACTTTGGAAAGTGTCAATATTTTAATTCTTTTACAGTATTGATTTGTAACACTCGCCTTTCATTGAACATTTGTGGCAAAGTCATGTGTCTTCTGGTAAGGGTGGTGTCAAGAAACAAATACAGATCCTTGAACCCCCCTTTGACTTAATGTTGGAACTGCACCCTTTGCTGAGACCTATCCTTACCCAGGCAGTAAGCTGCTAACTCAGTGGATGCCATTACTCATGGAACAGAAGTTTCAAATACTAAAATCAACAACAACAACCCACAAACATGAGCAAATGAGTCCCAGCAGTGACCACTGTTCAGTGCAACATCTAAACACATAAAAATACATTGGAACAAAAAACAGCTACCAAAGGGTATGATGGGAAGCTTTGACCTTAGATTTGAAATGGCAGAAGGGGAGCTCAGACCAACTGATTCTCTACAGAGCTGGACTTACATTGACTCAACCAACACTGTTGAATAACTCAAACACTGGAGGCCATTTGAGAACAGAGTTGAAATAAAACTTTGAGAGATAAAATCAACTCTGAAATGTTTAGCATGGAAATAGCTTTTATCGTGAACATGAACTTTTAGATTATTTTCTAGAGATCACAGGAAATGAACATCTGATCATGGGAAACAAGCTCTAACTTGCCATTCAAAAAAACAAGATCACAAGAAAACAACTAAAATGTACTTGTTCCAACAGCATAATGGAGCTAAATAACATATACAGACATATGTCCGCTTGAGGCTTCCATACATCATAGAATTTTTGCCCTGATTTTTTTGGTACAACCTACAGAAAATGGCTCAACAACCCACTTATGTGCTCTGACTAACCAGCTGAGAGGTGCTCCCTTAAGCACACAGGCAAACACAGCTGTGTTCAAGTACTTATCATCAACTCTCAAATCAGGAAGTGGTCTACAGATGTCAATAAAAGGGACTAGAGGTAACGTTACATACGGTAAACCTTCAGTTAAATGCTTTTTTTTAACCTCACACTTTGACAATGCCTTTTTCCTGGAAATGCATTTATTCAAAGGGGGCTTTAACTTTTTCAAAAGACTATACAATTTTAAATTCACACAAATAGGACTTTGACAAATTAAACAACCAAACACCAATATGATCTTTGTAAGACAACCCATCTTTGTCTGTCTGTGGCACCACAGAGGAGGGAGAGACTTAACTTACAAGTGCTGTCCTGGCCTTGGAGCTATATAAACAAATGTCTGTGGTTTTTAAAGCACATGTTTGATTTTGTATTAGAGCTGGAAAATAGTTTCTTTTCACAGTGCTAACATTAATTTCCATCTCTAAAGCCATCCCTGAGCCTTCTGTCACTCACTGATGTTAAAATGTCTTTGGTCTTTATCTCTGCCATCATGAAAGGGACTCTGAGAGCAAGAGCTGGTCTTTAGCCTTCCATATGTGGCATTGCTATAAGGCCTCATGCTCCATATCAAGCAAATACGTTATAATCAAGTAGATTCCGATAGTTATATCGAAGCAATGAACAGGTAGATTACTGTGGGTTAAAATGGTATGCAATTAACAAAAACATTGGATTAGAGCAGTGGTCCCTAAACTTTTCTATCAGGCCCCCCTTTGGCAGATGAAAATATTTTCAGGCCCCCACGTAGCTCTCCACATGTAAAACATGTAAATGTATGACAAACACACTGTTATTCACAATTTTTGCAAAAACTGTTTTTTAGAACTTATCACAACATAAAACCTACATGCCAGGTATTTACATGTGCTGAGTTTGAGTTGTCATTCTGCTTTTCCAGTAGACAGTGAGCACTGGGTATTTGGTGTTATAGTTCAGATCTAAGGGTGTCCTGTAGCTCCCTGACTTGTTAACTGAAAAGAGATGGTTGAAAATATTGTGTGCTCTCACAGTGATTGCTTTCAGCTAAATGGGGAACAGCCTCATGTTGGTCTTTGCTGGTGGCCTCCATAATACTTCTGCCATTTTCTTGCCATTAAAGGCTCGGTTTAAAAGACGCTCCCTGAGTTAACATGGCAGCATGCATTGCTTGTCAAATATGATTTCCTTTTGTCTGGCAGATTTATCCTCAGATGCATATAAGTGAAAATGAGAGAGTAACAAAAACTTGAGACTAGAAAGAAGGAGGTGGTGTGATGTGATTTACTGAAGTAAAACAAATCTAGAACAACGTCCCTCTCTTTATGAGTGACCATTTCTGTTTAACTCAAATGCATATGACTGTGTGAACACGTGTGTAAAATAGTGTAAAAAAAACTCATTGAACGTTTTTTATGCTTAATGAAAGTAATGCAATGAACTTGAGTAGAACATACTGCTTTAATAGAAAATAATGTCATTTTGTGTTTATGAACAGTATGTGAATTCTATTTAAAGTGAATCAGACTTGAACACCTAGGGTGTGAGCTTGGTCCTCATATTGAATGCATAGGCACATCTTTCCCACTTTCTATGGCTTCAAGTTTCCATAAGGCAAATAAGACAAAAGTTTTCATTGTCCAAAGTTACAGGAGGATGCACTCTCATAACTCTCAGTGTTATTCACTTATAAAAGCCCATGTCAATATCAAAAAGTTGCTATTAGTTGTATGTGAGGGTATATGGTTGCAAAACCTAAGATATGCGTAACAACCCATCTCACCTCTGTCAACCAGAGTTCAGCGAGCTGTATCAGCATGATGGCTTAAAATCAGCGAGAGATGAATCACATATTTGTCTGAGAAACTACAGTTTCATCCTCTGTAAGTTTTATCTCTCTATCTGTAACTATATTAGAACTAAAATATATATATATATATATATATATATATAGTATTATTGTGTTGGTGACAAAAATGACTATCTTACATCGAAATGAGTTTTTACTCTGTATAATCCACGAGCGACTGTTTGCAGCCTTGAAAATCACCATGTGGGATTAGAGAGAAAGTGGGAAAATACTGAAATGATCATGCGACTCCTTACTTATCCCTGATTTGTGGAAACTGTGGTGTTGCAATGCTCCCATTGTTACAACCATACCCGGTCTCCCCTACTCATAGCTGAACTATGTGAGTACTCGTACACCTACCTGGTCTGGAAAAATGTGGTATCAGTGCATCCCTAACTAGATGACAATGATGGGATTAGAAAAAAAATGTCAGCTTTCTTTTTGTTTTGTTTTTTTTTTTGTCATTTTTTGTCATATTTTGTTTGTTTGTTTGTTGTTTTATTGCTGCTCGAGCTGAAATCTTACCATTGAACATAATCTACTGAAACACTATGAAAATGTGATGAGTGTGCTTATTAGGTGGTTAGGATGACCTTAAAAGTCCAGTTTTTGCTCTGAGATTCTTAGAAAGTCTTCTGAGCCAGTTGTCCCTAAAATTCAATCTTCAGACGGTTTCATGCACCATGAGAACTTTGCCGAAACCTCTTATTACTCCTAACGGGTGCTTTTATAGGTGAATTGGTAAGAAGGGAGTCTTTTAAATTGAGTCAGCCTTGGGAAAAAAGACTGAATGGGTGGATGAGTCACTTAGTGTGGCAAATGCCAAAAGTGTTGTCTCTTCAGAGCCTGTTTCCAACTCCCTGTTGTGTTCCTTGGTGCGTTTTCAGATCCTGCTGTTGTGTTTTTTCTTTGAGTCATTGGCAGTGAACTAAGTATGGCAATAAACAGAGACCACTTTTAGTCACCTCTTCTGTATACTCTAGTTGTTTTTGCAGCTTGTCATCATGTTGGTTCAGATTTTCCTTTATTTTGGTAGTCACCCGAAGATGATCATTTAGAGTCTGGAGATGGTTTGGTGAAAAGATGGAGTATTTTTTAGCAGGACCATGACAGCTGTAAAAATTGTAGCTGTATATTACAGTAAGGGACTATGCCAGGTCTGTGTGGGTTTTGTTCTAGCTCGATGACAACATGTGGTTTGACTCACTGCCCCACCAATTTCATTACATGAGAGAATATTGTCAAAGTTAGAGGCTAACTTTGCAGGTTAAGATTTCCTATAACCAAACTTAACACAGCAGTCCTCAGGCCTCAGAAAATAAATGACATAAAACATTAAACTGAAATAATCAGTGATTCTTGGCTGGTTATTTAGCCTGCTTATACAGGGCCTGAATTTCCTTCGGGATCAATAAAGTATATATCTATCTATATAGCACATGTTTACGCCCTTCCTGGTTTCTTATTTTTAGGCATATACGTCACACTTAAATGTTTCAGGACATCAGACTAATTTTAATACTAGAAAAAGATCACCTAAGTAAATACAAAATTTTTAAATGATAATTGATGATTTCATTTTTAATGGAAAAAGTAATCCAAGCCTACTTGGCCCAGTTTAAGCAGTTTACCCCCATGAATTGTCTGTGATTAACCACATGTTTGGAAAGCTGAGTTCAATTTCCCTAGCCACACCCAGGCCGGATTTCTCCCAGACCTGTTGAATCAAGGAGCCTCTTTTAAAAAAGTCTGTCTGACAGTGAAGTAGCTTTAAAGATCTCAAAAAGCAGCACATGCGGTGATCTTAAGAAATTCAAGAATGGAGGAGAAACAAAGGCATCTGTCAGCCTGGGTTACAGAGTCATTTCAAAGGCTTTGGGACTCCAGAGAACCACAGTAAGAGCCATTATCCACAAATGGAGAAAACTTGGAACAGTGGTGAACCTTCCCAGGAGTGGCTGGCCAATCAAAATTACCTCAAGAGTGCATCAATGAGTCATCCAGGGGGTCACAAAAGAACACAGAACAACATCTAAAGACCTGACTGCCTCGCTTGACTCAGATAATGTCAGCGTTCATGATTCAACAATAAGAAAGACACTGGGCAAAAATGGCATCATGGGAGCGTGACAAGTCAAAAACCACTGTCGAGCAAAAAGAACTCAAAGGCTCATCTCATATTTTTCAGAAAACATCCTGATGATCCCCAAGAATTTTGGGAAATATTCTGTGAGACAAAAGTTGAACTTTTGGAAGTTGTGTGTCCCGTTACATTTAGCGTAAAACTAACACAGCATTTAATAAAAAGAACCTCATACCAACAGTCAAACATGGTGGTGGCAGTGTGATGGCCTGGGGCTGCTTTGCTTCTTCAGGACCTGGGCCACTTGCTGTGATTGATGGAACAATAGATTCTGATCTCTATCAGAAAATAAAGGTTTTGGAGTGGCCTAGTCAAAGCTGGGATGTAGATTCGATTGAGATGCTGTGGCATGGCCTTAAACAGGACGTTTATGCTGGAAAACCCTCCAATGTGGCTAAATTACAACAATTCTGCAATGCAGAGTGGGCTTGAATTCCTCCACATTGATGTGAAAGACTTACTGTCAGTTATAGCAAATGCTTGCTTGCAGTTGTTTGGTGGCGCAACCAGTTATTAGGTTACTTTTTCACACAGGGTCAGATAGGTTTGGATGGCTTTGCTCCCTTAATAAAATTGAGTTATCATTTAAAAACAGAATTTTGTATTTATTTGGGTTATGTTCGTCTAATGTTAAAATTAAGTGTGACAAAAATGCAAACATATAAGAAATCACTTCAGAAAGGGAGGAAATACTTTTTCATGGCACATGTGTGCTTCATGATAACGCTGCATTGGCGACAAAATAATCAGGATTTATTCTCTTGGGGACTTGTAATCAATATTAATGCTTTAAGCTGTTTGGAGGCAGGGTAAGGAAGGTCATGACTTCTCCCTAAGAAAAAATAAATGAAATATTTGCATCAGAGGGACAGAGAAATTAGTTTACCCTCCAACATGGAAACTAAAAAATGTGTGGGTATACTCAGTATACATGTATATGCCCCACAGTATCCCACTGGTGATGCCATCATTCAGCAGTCAGCTCAAAACTTCAGAAACATCAACGGTTGTCACTAAGACAACATCAGTGTTTAAACCAGAATACAGTCGCAACTCTGCTGACCAAACACAGAACATAACGGATAGATTGTTAATTGTAAGAAAAGGTAAAATGTTTTTATTTCCTTTATCAATAAGTCAGTTTAAGCTATTCCAAAAACTTTTCCTCTTACAGTGGTGTGCTGCTGTTTGGTCTGACCATGTTTCCACTGCTTGGAGTTTTTTCCCCCTCCTGAGAGTAGCTGATATATTTTACATGTCTTCAGTGTGTAAAGTGACACCAGTCAATCAGACAGTCTTTATGATAATGAGGTCTAGTTTACATGTCCTGTGGTACCCTCTGGCTACCTTACAGTATAAACTGGGATGTGTATACAATAATTATAGTCTAAAACTGATACCCTGTAAGACAGAGGAGCCTTCTAAGAAACACTGACAAAGGAATTTCTCATTCCTAGCAAAATACACAGTACTGCAATATATCTATGACTTTTTCATGTCAGGTTTTCTGTCTTTCTGCTGTATCCTGTTTCTGAGTGAAGCACTATCATTCCAGTCATATCCTCAAGGAGGTTTTTGTCCATGATTATGTTTACAAAGTGAATCTGAGCAGTAAAAAAAAGAAGCCAAAGTTGCTCACAAATAACCAGGGGCTGTCAAGTTTTAAAAGTAGCGTGCATAATAAACAATCAGAAGAGCAAAATGAGGCACTGCTGACCTCCTTTTTACCTCGGGGTTTGGAAGCAGCAGCGTAAATGATGGCTGTACACGGTATGCAGCTGGATTGGAATGTAACTCGTAACCACCAGAGTGCTCAGCAGAACATAGCATTACTGAAGATTTAATGAAAAAGTACTGTATGTGGTCACTCTGGCAGAGATGGAGGGTGGTTTGGTACTGCTTGCTGTGTTACTGTTTTGGAGTGGAGGCATTGATGGACTGCGTGCATGAGAAATAAAGCAGATGAAATCAAATGAATTGCTTGGAATTCTCTGACTCGGTTGGGTGGATGTGTGCTGAGAAAGCTGTTGGAGCACTTAGTTTTATGATGCACTGTAAATCATTTAAGATCTCCAAATCACTGCAAAAATGCTTATTTAGTAAACAGCTGAATAAAAAACATGTTTACATATATACCTCTGTGAGTGTAGCTGGCATGCAAAATCTTTTCCAATCTTAATTCAAATAGTTACAGCACAAAGACAAGACATTCAATCTTCCAAATGATAAACTTTATTGTTGTTTTTGAAATATACACATTATCTGAATCTTATGCCTGTTCACCATTCCATAAAGTCAGGACAGGAGGCCGTTTACCACTTTGTTTCATCAGCTTCTCTTCTATCTACACCTTGTTAGCATCTGAGGACTGAAGTAATGAAGGTTGAATTCTTTCCCATTCTTTGTAGATGCACATCTTTAGATGCTCCTTATTTGCAGGGTTTCGTTGACATATGCTGTGCTTCACAATATGCTATACATTTTCAATGGGAGACATGAGTACCTGCACTCTTTTACCGATAGGCCATGCTGTTGAGACTCATGCAGAATGTGGCTTGGCTTGTCTTGGTGAAATAAGCAGGGACATCTCTGTAGAAGATGTCTGGATGGAAGTGTGTGTTGTTCCATAACCTGTATGTTCTAATCTTGTAAAGCAGAAGGATTGGCCAGATTCCATGACTGTCATCAGGTAGATCCATCTTGCAAAGCTCTAATTTGAAAGGACCAATCAGCATCATTTCAAGAGAATGAGGTGGTACGTACTGGCGAGGTTTAGTTGTACTGGCAGTCAACAACAATGACTGCAAGAGGCAGGACAGGATCCACACGCCAAGATGTTTTAGAACCTGGTGCAGCATGAGGCCAGAATACGTCAGCACTTTTTAACATCTTTTCTCTTTCAAAATGTGAAATTTATCCACGTAAAATGAGACATTCATATGTTGTATAGTGCATACACCTTATCGAGCTCAGTTTTGAAGAAGGACACCTCAATTTTAAAAAGTTATGGTAGTCAATGTGCACGCATTTGTGATGTCCAAATGCCAGTCCATTTATGGATGCCTGGAGTCTGCTGACAGGCCCTCTTGTTGGCTGCCGCCATAGCTCCGTATAGCTATAATAGAGAAGATATGTTTGCACTTCTCTCCACTGGCCCCAGCTTGAGTTTTATCCATGAGCAAACTCAGTTGAGTTTTTCAAACTACAAAAGAGCCTGCCTGGAGCTGAGTATAACAAACATAACAGAAAGGACATTCATCCAATCACCTTCTGAGATTTTTTTCTTTTTTTTTTTTAAAGTCCAGCCCTTTCGAGACACTTTATATGAGATTCTTCCCAGATGAATGTGAAACACATCCATGCAATGGAGACATGAAGCAGTCTATCTGGTGTGTCAGGTAATGTACACCGCATTCCAAATTGATGTGCAATAATATTTTTCTCTGATTCTCCTAAATAGTCAATGCAAATGACAGCCAGTATAATTTTCCAGTCGTCAAACGCTAGAGCAACAGAGTTTCAAAATATTTCATAGGTTGTTAAGAACTGAAAATGGTCAATTGTTAAATTTGCAGCATTAGGTCAAACTTACTGAAATCTAAAGTTATTTCAATCAAAAACATCTTAACAGGCCAAGTTTCATGTTAACATAGGACCACTTCTTTGATATCACCTTCACTTTTTTCGCATCCATTGAACTTGTGAGTTTTTGGAGAGTTTCTGCTTGAATTTCTTTGCAGGATATCAGAATATCCTCCCAGAGCTTCTGTTTTGATGTGAACTGCCTCCCACCCTCATAGATCTTTAGCTTGAGGATGCTCCAAAGGTTCTCTATAGGGTTGATGTCAGGGGAGGATGGGGCCACACCATGATTTTTTCTCCTTTTATGCCCATAGCAGCCAATGACACAGAGGTACTCTTTACAGCATGAGATGGTGCATTGTCATGCATGAAGATAATTTTGCTATGGATGGCACTGCTCTTCTTTTTGTACCATGGAAGAAAGTGGTCAGTCAGAAACTTTATATAATTTGTCGTGGTCATTTTCACACCTTCAGGGACCCTAAAGGGGCCTACCAGCTCTCTCCCCATGATTCAGAATACAAATTAATCTGCTTGAACATTAAATATATGTTGTCTTTCTGATGTATTCAGATGACTATAGCTTGAGAGTGATTGGTAAGTCACTGTACTGTTTTTATTCACATTTTGCAGAATGTCCCAACAGGTGCTGACTAGAGAAGTTTGTGTCGGTCATCAAAATGGTTTGAGACATTTTTAGACTTCTGCACAAAAGAAAATATTGGTGGAAGGATTTTAAAGCTTGATAACTTTGATTTTGAGAGAAAATCAGTGGAGCTTTTGTTTGTACAGGTTGCAAATGAAGAAATGTATCTAAACCCATAAAAAGCACCTTGATTCTTAGAATAAGTAACTAAAAACACACTATTAAACTGAATATCATTTGAAAATGTCTTTGTCTTTGTTCTGTGTCCAAACCCATAAAACCAAATAAACCACAAAACACAATCATTTGAAGGCCGACCTTTATACATATTTACAAAAAGATAGACAAAGTTTCCACAAATGAGAGGAGATCAGTCGAACACAGTTTCATTCCGTCTGCAAAGAAGTCATTCTGGGAAATCACAGGAACTTTATATTGGCAGTGAAATGTAAATACAGCAGAATGAGGGTGAAACACGTGAGGTGGGTATACTGAATGGAGAAGCTCTGCACCATGTTTTAAACAGTAAATGTTTGAAATGACTTTCAAGAAAAATGCCTCTTAGAAGCTCTGCCACCTACATGTGTGGTGTTTGCATCTCACATGGATATACGCATTCATATACACACAATATTCACAAGTGGGAGTCCAAGCATTTTCTTGTTTTTTTTAGGGTTTATGCAAACTAGTGGGTGAACAGTGACAAAACAGAAACTGTGAAACTGGGTGTGAACTCAAAATAACATGAAACTTGGCATCTTCTCAGAAGCAAAATGATGGTTTTGAGACCAAAACTTGGTTTTATGTGCCCGAGGGTGGGGATTCTAGCTGGAAGGATAGTTCACTGCCTGCATTTTCAACCAACCAGGACGATAGTGCCTAACAACAGTTACACTGACTGGTCTCAGCTGCATCTTTAAAACTACTATAAAAATCCAACCTCACTAGCCACTGCAGAGGAGGATACTTGCTGGTTGTTTCCTCATTTGGCTGGAATTTAATGTTTAAATAAAGTCTGACAAAACACCATTCCTGATGTCATTTCGATTCTGCCAGCCTCACCCACACGCCCTTTCATTTTAGACGCGGCTGTACCTGACTCTCACACACTCGTCAATGAACCCTCTTTCCTCAAACACGCTCATATTCAGTCGTACCTCTGAACTGGCTAACTCTTTCATGTGGCCAAGGCCTAGAAGCCAAGGGGACCAGGCCCATGCTAATTTTCTCTCTGCTCCGAGCTGTTCTGGTTTATTTTTCTAACAGCATCAAAAGTCTGTCTGATCCATTACTGAGTGCCAAGTTTGGCAGATTCACTGGCTTGGCCTCTGAACCTTCATGTCAGCTCCTCTCACACAGAGGCACACTGTACACACACATACACACTGACGGAAATACATACGACCAGCAGTGCAAAGTGATGGTGTCTGCTGAAGGAATGAGACGTATTTATTCTAATCATGCTCAGAAACATCTTTGAGGGCTGAAATTAAATATATGAAAATAGGAGAGGCTGTTGTTATTGGACTGAACCAAGCACGTAAATGCACCTTCTTCCAAGAAACCATAGAAAATAAAGTTAAAATTTAATTCATTTAGTTCTAGCTCTCTCTTTTTCCTATTGAATTTCCCCCTGAATGTTTTTATTCATTAGTTTCTATATTGCCGCCCTTATACAGTCAAACCTGCACACTCCCACTCTGCTGAGTGCAGTTAAAACTTTTCATCTTATTTTAGTTGCAAGACGACGCAGGTTGTATTTGAAAGTGCCTACAACATACTCCTGTCAATCACAATATTAAATATGTTCTCTGCACAGTGTTAGACAGTAGTATGTAGTATCTCACTGGTATCTAATCTAGGAGAACAGAAGTAAACAGGAGTGAACTATAGTCAAGCTAATTTTCTATTGCCACGAATGCTACGCCGTATCACCTACCAATGTTCTAAAAGAATCTTGTGATATATTTGGATTTTCATGATTTTTCCATAGACAAAAATCAACCTGTGAGACATGTAATAGCCAGTTGAAGATAAGAAGAAAGTAAATCCATGGGCATTTGTGCTGTAAGTGTAATGTAATGAATGCTGAAACAACCATTTCAGACTGGGCGCATGTTTGCTGTGTTAAGGCTGTGTGTCTCCCTGCAGTCACAGCCCTGTCTTTCTTTTTCACCTCTACAAGAAACTTAATTCATTGTATAGTAGGGGTGTAACTGTACGGAAAAATGTTCGGTTCGGTACGTCAGTTTTAAAGTCATACTTCAGTACATTTTCGGTATGGTATTTAAAGCAAACACAACATAGAATTTATTTTCCTTAATTGGGAACTTGAGGGCGTGGCTTGTACACATTGTTTAAATTGCAGCATCAACATTTTAGGCTCTAAGCTCTACTTAGCATATTTTTTTACATTAAAAAATTATATAAAAAATTTGTTAAATAAATGACATACTAATTAGGAACAATATTTCAACCTCCTACCAATCAATACCTTCAATAAATAATAATAATAAAAAAGAATAAATTATGCAAATACTAGCTTTTTAATTTTTTATTGATATATTGACATATTTATACCCTTTCCTATAATTTTCAAATTTTCAAGCTGACCTTGAACACATCATAATATAATTATTTGTTAGCTTGTTAAGTGCACTAATTAACATGCTGATTTCAACACAGACTTGAGCACAGGGTTACTTTAAAACTGATGGGACCTTGTGTAAATTTTGGCAGCACTTTTCACAGCCAATCTGAGCAGATAAGGAGGACGGAGTCTGTCTGGAATCAGAGGATAAGTGTTACCAATGCTATGACCCAGCTGCAGATATTATGGAGTCCCACTCTCCCCCCTGACAAAAAGATTTTAAATGTCCGAATGGAGCTGTGTTTGCTGTTTTTTCTCCTAGTCACATAGGTGTGACCCAGTAATGTTGTTTTTACACTTCCATTTTGAATGCTTAATACAGTGGTTCTCAACTGGTCCGGCCTCAGGACCCACCAGCCTGTCTTACAACAGATTGCGACCCAAGTTTCCAAACAACTTTCAACAACATGTTTAGTTAATTGAATATGTTGCAGTTTGGAGCATGATTGGACCAAAACACCTGATATAAAAAGAAAAGGGACACAACTGACAAGTTTTATACCCTCTTTCCCCATTATTATTTGTCAATTGTTGCCAATTTTACAGAGAACTTGTTAAATTACATCATTATTATGGAAAAAGTAGCTATTTATTGCAAGAAGAGGAGGTAAATTAGTTGAAATGTTCATCAAACATTCAAATTTACCCAATCTCACAGTAAAACAGAGTAAAATAAAATTTGCTGATGCATGTCCAATAAGGACTTCAGGACTTTTGCCACCTTTTGTTTTCAGACGCCTAGTCATGATCCACTGAAAACTGCTCCGTAACCCACTTTTGGATCCCGACCCACCAGTTGAGAACCCCTGCTTTAATAGATCAGATGGGCATGCTGTCAGAGACACAGATGCTTAATATGACCGCACAGCCTCTGTCTTGTGTACTGCTACATTGTCCTCTGTGTATTTCACAAAGTGTTCCCAAACAGGAGACTTTAAGCTGGGAATTTTCAGGCTCTTGATATTGTTTGTTGTGGTTGCTATGATGGTGTGGATTGCACTCACGTTTTCCTGTCTGTATATGAGTGTCGTACACAACTGAACTGTACCAAAGGGCCCATACCAAATCTGTACATTATAAATACAAGTACCTTTACACCCCTATTTTAAAGCCTAACTGAGAAAATAAAAATTCAGAATACCACTCTTTACAAACATGGTGAGTTTCTTCCCCACATCAATGCCATTATGGCTTTTACTTTAAAAAGCACAAACCAGAAGTATATATTGTATACTGTGTTCACCTTCCCCTGTGACATAGTCTAAAGATGTGGACATACATATCTGATAATCAAGGCAAATGTACAGAGAGAAAGGTGCAGCCTGTGGCAAAAATAGGTAAGCTTTCTATTTTCAAGATTCTGCTGCATGAGATGCATGACAGTGTGGCGGTCTGAGAGAATAGACTTATCATGCACACAAAGTGAAAATGAAGCTGTGAAGCAGTCAACCCTCAGCCAGTCTGAAAAGGCCATAATGCTACAGATACCTGTTGTTACTGTCCGCAATGGCACTTTGCATTGTGGGAAACAGTATGAGAGACAGACCAGTCTACCACCCATACCACGATGTACAATTTTTCCCAAATTATATGACATCTGGGTATTTTGACATAGAGCTTTTTAAATTCGGCCAAGCCAGTGTGTACTGCTGGAATAGGAGGGGGTTTCTAATACAATACTCAACTGTCAGACACATCAAACTAATGCTTAAATTTGATGTCACTATTGTTTCCCCATCCAAAGCACCTCTCTAATAAATACCTGCAGAATGGGCCTTATCCTTAAAAAAAAACAAAAAAACAAAAAACAACTTACTGTTGAAAAGGTGGGAGCTGGAAGATGCAGTAACAGGGACAAAAAGAAAGACAGATGCATCTTAAATAAATGCATATGCTGTGGGTGATTATGGTTAAATTATCTCATAGTGTTTCCCAGAATAATCACTTAATAACAAAACAAATAAATACAAAAAGACCATTAAATAGAGACAGAACAAGTTACTCCAACAGTCCAGAGTCCAGTTGATGTCAGTCCAGTTAAGTACTGCCTCAAGTTCCAACTTTTTATATAAAGGCTTCTTTATTTGCAAGAAGCCTGCGTCATCATTTACAGCCAGATGTCATTACCAGCTGGAAGTACAGGAGCAGAAGTATCAAACACCACTTCTTTAGTCGGGCTGGAACCAACCTGAAGTCCCTGGTGGCCCATTTAGGTCCTGAACCACCAGCCGAGAAACATGCATGTTCTGTACAAAGTCTCTGCAGTTATGTTGTCCCACATTGAAGTATGTTTTTCTGTCCATTTCATATCAAACACACAACTGAAAATACTTAAAAATCCACCTTGATATTGTACACAGTTCATTACGTTTGATTTACTGCTAGAACCAAAGGGATTCTTTGTAAAGTGGATACAGAAATGTTCTTAATCGCTACCAATTTAATAATCCTTGCCAATATAACCAAACACGACCTGGGTTATAAAGTTTCAACTCATTACAACCATTTAAAAAACATTCAATCATAAATGCCATGAGAAATTTATATTTTTCTAAGGCTTGGTTTTACCTCGTCCAGTAGCAGCTTCACATCTTTCCTGGACATCTGAAAATAAGGAACTTTAGTCTGGCACAGACTAAAAGATTATTAAAATCTGAAGTGATTTTGAAAATGTCAGAGAACCGACACTTGATGACAAATAATGACAGATTTAAACGTTTTCTTCTTATAGTGTTCGGTGTGCAACGAGATAGACAACACAGCACATCATACACTAACAACTTCTATTCACAAACAACCAAAGCCTTGCTCTCAAAACTCAAAACTTTGCTTAATAAACAAAACTTCAGCGTAAATAAACTCAATATGGTGATTAGCTAAATCATCAGTCAACCCCAAATCATCAAATTGGTCTTCCTTTTCTGACGTCCATCTAAATCGAAGTTTTTGCGTTTTCTTTTGTTACCATGGCTGTGTTTGCTGTGCTTCCTTCTTCAGTTATTTTGCTTTCTGAATGGCCCTCATTCTGCTCTGCATCACAAGAGTGTGCTTGGCTGTCCTTGGCATTTCCCTCACAACGCTGGATTGCTTATCTTAAATACTGAATGTGTTTAATATTTCAAATTGTACCAATTATTTCGAGCCTTCTTAGGAGGGTAAAATTGCTCTTAACATACCACATATCAATTGAAAATCTGCCAAAATAACCTTTAGAATCATCAAATAATTGGGCTTTTGCTCTGAAAAGAAAATAGAGCCTGCAGTTTATGTGCAGACATGCACAATAAACCTCATACCTTACATGTTCTGACAAATAAAAAATGACAATATAGGATAGATCATTTTTTCTGACATTATTAAACAAGGTTTAAATGTTTTACCAACATCTATACTAAGTGCTCTGTTGCGTGGCATTAAACCAGTGCCTGATATGACTTGGAATTGTGAACCTGTAGCATAAACATAATGGAAACGTCTCCTGCAGTGCGTCTTTGTGGCTGCAGCCTCCTGGGAAAGTAGATCTGTGACCTCATCAAAGGCATCGCTGTGCTTTCTGTGCCTTTTATCTTTGTGGTTGTGGTCTGCCATCTCATAGTCAAACCCTACTTATCTAAAGAAACCAAAAACTCTCACCGTAGGTGGACCGCTACTAAATATTCATTTTGGAGAAAAATAACTCATCAGTGCTATTCAGTGCTTTTCACAACTGGCAGCACTTATTCAAAAGTCTTTAAGCAACCATCAATGCTGATTATTTTCCAACTGAAGGTTTTACATTGAAACATAATCCATTACAGAGAAAATCAAAACGACTTTCTATTTCAGCTGAGTTTAGCTGCTAATTACACAACTGTTTATGGAACAGTCTCTGCGAATGTTCAGACTTCTGAGATGGCTTTGGCATTTATTATTCTACAGAATAGCTTATTGATGAAGAGCTTTTGAGCATTTAAGCCTGAGGGTGATGAAGGCCAGTGGATGGAGTGTCACTGAAATTCAAATGCAACACATAGTAACTTCTGGAAAATGTTGCTCACAACTGCAGTCAGTTTATGGCTGGAGGGTAGAAAGTCGATCTAAAAACATCTGTTTTGCTCTGAGGAATAATCAACAGTGTATATGTTGTTTGGGCAAAAACATGCAGTGTCGTCAGTATGGCTCTTTAAGGCAGAGCTCATTACAGAAGTTGGATGACTCCTTGTTTTAGAATTACATTTTTTTTTTTTTATGTAAATGCTCCAAATCTAAACCATCCTCTCAGTAATTGATCTAGACATGCTGTTCATCCTTCATTCAGCATGCTCTGCAGCCTAAAGTATTGAGCTTTTTATTCACAAGTCTTTCGTCCACATGTAGCGGTCCTTGCCGTTCACACCCTCCTGTACATACTTCTGTTGTTTGTGTGTAGCTTAGTTTGAAAGTCTGTCGTCATATTTGAAAGGATGCCTTTTTTTGTTTGAAGGTAAGTGCATGCGCATGTTGAAGTCTCTGTACATACAGTATGTTTATCTCAGTGTTTAAGTTAAGTGTGTGTCTTAGTGTGTATGTTAACATTTGTGTGTGTGTGATGTAAATGTGCATGCGTGTCTAGAAGTCCTTTAAGATCCACACTCTTGTTCCGCGACACATTCAGGCACTCCTTGGTGCCCTCAGCTGTGGCTTGCTCCTGCTCTTCCTCCCTGCTGCTCTTCCTCCCCCTCCTCCCGCTCTTCCTCCCCCGTGCTTGTGCCTCTCCCCCCTCTCTTTCTCCTTGTTCGGCTTCACCATGATCTCACTGTGGCGACGGTGGTTACGTGGGGGTCTGTATCCCAGCGCCCGGCAGTGCTGGCCGATGTTCCCTGGGTGAACCAGAGCCATCACGTCCTCGTACCAGGGCTGGATCCCTGCGCTCTGATAGGACGAGCTGGACCAGGAGGCGAGGAGGCTGTTGGCTGAGGGGCTCCAGACAGCAAGGCGAACAGTGACAGCGGTCCAGTGGTAGCCATGCTCCTCCACCTGGCAGTGATAGACGCCACTGTGAGATAATTCAGCCTGACGGATCAGAACGCCTCGCTCGATCACCACCAGCTGGTCGCCTGTTACCACCTGGAGAGAGAAAAAGAGAGGCAAAATTTGAATTCTGGGTTCATTTACTTTATATGTCAGTACAGTCAAACTGAAAGTTGAATACAGATTTTATATTCTGTGTACCTGGTTAAGTTCTGGACTGTTCTCTCCAGCCTGTTTGTACCAGGTAACAGCAGCATGTCTGGATCGAGGCAGGCACTCCAGGTAAGTGCTGTTGCCCTCAACAACCATCATCACCCTCTGCTCCGCCTCCACCTGTAGACCAGCTGAATGGCATTAAGAAAAAAAGAAAGACTGGTCAGATATCTGGTCATTGTTCTTTGTTTTCATTAAATATAGTTTAATCTAAACCAGTCTGAGCCCGCCTTAGGTGTGTGCACCACTTGGAAATATATGTCACCAATGGGACAATAAAGAGTATCGTATTGTTCTGTATCATTTAGTTTCATGAATGTATGAAACAAAAATGCACAATGCATAATCCATACACATACAAGATAGTGAAGCTCTCAAAGATGAAAAAAACTGTATATAGACATGCAAATTGAATAAATCTTCATATATAAAACATTAATGCAATAAAATGGTTATTCAAAATAAAATTCAGTGTAGGTAAGGCATTTTAAAGTAAGACTCAAGAAAGCCATACTTAGCATCCTACCTCCCTGTCTGACGCACTGAGTCAGTGGATCTTCATCTTCTCCTAAGTGGCGAGCGTTCCTCCTGCGAAGGAAAACACATCAAATTACTGTGAGGAAAGAATTACAACCTATTGGTTACTCAGCAGGTCTGAAGTGGTCATTCATACACCATGTTACAAATTGTCTCTGTTGAATAAACAATTCTTGAAATTTGCTGAAAATCACATATTAATCAAAGAACATACATCTTATATCTTTTGCAAAAGCAAACGCTACATCCCATAGTATATGCCCTCTTCTTAAATGATACTTTGCTTGAACTTTACACATAAACACCAAATAACTGCTGTAGATCTTTCCACTACCAGTGGCACATGTCTGTGCTAAACATGCTCAGTATCAAAGCACTATTAGTGATGTTTTTTTTCATTCATAACCTACTAAAACCATGAACATAACTGTTGTTGAGAGATGAAATCTCCTTATTCTCCAGTGAACTAAAGATGACACGCATACAACATAAAGTATACATTACCACAAGAGCTTTATTTCATATTTTTTATACACACTTTAATTAAAAATTACATTTTAACACTTCCTGAATCGTAAGGGCCGGGATAAAGTACTGGAAGCATAAACTTCATCCTACTCCTTTTCAAACATTTACTGTTAAACTTATGTTGGATATATTTGCTGAATTTATTGTTGAGGTTCTCTTAATAACGTTTTTTTTAAATTTCAGTCATTTATTTATAATTACACTACTTATTTTTTAAATGTTCAAAACAATGGTACTAAAAGCAATCAAAACTCAGTATGCATGGAGCAGAACAGCCTAGATTTACACAAAAAGAAGGATGCCTGCAGGCTAGTTCAGGGAGACAACTGGAGCAATACTGATTTCACACCTGACATGCATCATTATCCAATCACCTGACAAACTTCCTCCCAACTGGCTGTGTACTTAAGCTGTAAGACTGCTGGTCTCTCCCTCTGCTCTGCCATTGCCAGTTCTGCCCTGAAACAGTACTGCACTCCTGCTGTCAACCCACATACCACCTGGAGGGCTCCCAAGGGGTTAATACAGTATCTCATCACTCTTTAGATTCAGCATGTAAAATAAATCTGCAAGGAGTGATGAGGATGCAACCCAGACACCAAACAATGTTCTGCTGCTACAATAACAGATGTGTGCTGTCTGACAGAACTATAGAGCTAGATACGCCACTCAGGACAGTACTTGGAGGTCCCTCGTGTTAATCCCTGTATGATCTAACTGGTTACATGTGTCTACACATGTGCATCAGGGTTGAAATGATTGCTAATTAAGTTTGTGGTTTCAGTGACAGTGATTAGAAATTAACAAACGCAGGCTGTCAGTCTTGAATGATGTGTGTGTCGTAGTTTTAGAGTAATACAACACAGACACAGGGCAACACTTTATTTGAAAAAGTATGGTTAAGACTGTCATAATCATGACATGACAACAGTCACTATCTTGGAGGAGGCTTTATGAATGTTGCCATGGAGCGTCATTTGGTCAATTATGTCACCTTTGCCTTTTTTTGGGAAGTCTTTGTCATGACAACTTGACATTAACATGTCATAGCAGACCTGTGCATCAAACTAAACTATTTAGCTTGATCTATTAACATTACACTAACCTGTCTGATGTGATTGCCTTAAAATTGGCTGTCACTGGATCATTATAAAAGTGTAATAAATATGTTCCTGACCTCCGGTAGAGTGGGACACTTTGGACTAGTTATTAAGATGTTACTCAATATCATGACAGTCAGATAGTTTTATTACAGAGTAATGAACAAGTTCCCCTCTTCTGGTTCAGATTTCCCCCCCTCTGATGATACATTTTTATAGCCGGGGGGGGATATGTTTTTGTCCCTGTCTCTGCTCGGACTGAATTCCTTCTACTCTGTGGTCTAATCTCAGCATTCACTGATCCACTGAAACACTGATGACACACGACCAAAATCCGAAATTTATGTTCTCATACTGTGGTCCGAATTGTCGCTTACAGCGTGAGTTCTCACACTGATGAGTGAAATTAGGATGGACCAGGGTCAGCACAAGGATTACAACTTTGTTTGGGCCAATTAATATCTGAAGTTTAAACCATTTCCCTTCTTATCTTGAATAAAATGCTGGAGATTATGTGTTCATTGATCGTGGAGAGAGAGAAGTAGAGAGAAAGAGAGAGGGAGAGAGTGAGATAAGAGCAGCCTGCTTCACTGTCAGTCTGAGCTTCAGTCAGTTTAATTTTTGCTTTATGACAATATAAAAACAATTAGATAAGCCAGGAACATCCCAGCTTTAACTCCCGTCTTTCCTTCTTTGTTTTGACAGTTTTTGTTGTGTCATAAAGACATGTTAATCCAGTGGTGAATTAATGTGGCTTTCAGCAGGTCCAGCATTAGTGACTGTGGATGACATCGATTGGGGAAAGGAGTTGATAAAACTTTGAGAAGTTTTTGGACTTTTACCTGTTGAGATTTGAGTTTGTCCTCATGTAGCTCTCTCTCTGTCCCTAATGGATCATCTGATGATCAGCTCAGAGAAGTTTATAGAGGAAAAATGCCCTGATGTTTCTGAATCTGCTCGTGGCTCAGCAAGTGTCTAAGTCAGAAATTCATCCACATCTAGTCATTCAGGTATTGCGCTCTATTCTTAGTTACTTACTTATTTATTTATCTATTTTTTTTTTTCATCATTATTTGTTTATTGTATTTTTCTCATATTGTGTTGTTATTTAGGTCTGTTCTGTACAGACCTGATGTAGTCTATTTACTGTCTGGATGGGTTTTAGACAATATAGTGGGTGGATTTTATTACACAGAATGTTGTTATGACCTATGCACTGTTTGTAACCCTTGTTAAATTCTGTGCTATAATAATAAATAAAGATGTTGGATAAAGAGAAATTCATCCACGTCATGAGTAGCTAATTAAGTCGAGGTCGGCTGTTGTGTCCTCACAAACTTCACACCTCAAACTCAAAAAACATCAGGTTAGAATAGGCTTGAAGGCTCACAGTGTATGCCCGGCTACAGATTAAAGGCCAGTAGCAAGAATCGTTCAAAACTGAGAGCCCGCAAGAATTAATTTCTAAACACTGCCACTGAAACCAAAAACTCAAACTCAGTCTTACAGCTTAAGTACACAGCCAGTTGGGAAGGAGTTTGTCAGGTAATTGGATAATGATGCATGTCAGCTGTGAAATCAGTATTGCTCCAGTTGTCTCCCTGAACTAGCCTGCAGGCATCGCTCTTTTTGTGTAAATCTAGGCTGTTCTGCTCCATGCATACTGAGTTTTGATTGCTTTTAGTACCATTATTTGGATTACTTTTAAAAAAGAAAATTATTTTAATTAATAAGTACATGACTAAAGCGATAAAAATAAGTCATTAAGTGAACCTCAACAATAATTTGACCAGATAACACTTGTTGGCAACATTCATAAAGCCTCCTTCATGTTAATGCCAGTCCTATGCAAACCCATTCAAATAAAGAGGGACCTGACACATTCTCAAACCTGGTCTAACATTTTGCTCCCTGTTGTATCGCACTTCAGTTACTATAACTTATTTCCACAATGCAGTATTTTTTTAGTTTAGCATTTAAGAGGTAATTAAAAGCTCTAATTTGCAAGGTTTAGCTGCAATATTCTCAAGTTAGCTTGATCTTAAAGTAGGGTAAACACTGCTGTTTCGTTTGACATCAGTTTGCACAAAAATGCTCCTGATCCTGACTCTAACCCTCCCTGATGTTGTGTGTTTAAGAGTAGAGATGTTGTCCGATTTTATAGCAGCACCAGAGGACAGAGCTGGGCCTCAACTACAGCATCAGTGCTGGCAAACTTCAAAACATGTTATTCGTCATTCTTAGTAATGGAACAAGTTGTTGGTTAAGTGGAAAAAATGCATACAATTCAATCAGAATGACATATAGTGTAATTTGAACCATATTTCAAACTATCATCATCACATCAGGTTGAAATCTGATTTAAGTAATTGGTTCCATGTGTTTTTTTCTTTGTCAATTCATTTCAGTAAAAGAAATATTAAATTTGTGATGGACATCCAACAAAATCACATTAGATTTGTTTACAGATGTAACCTTCCACCTACCTTCGCACGGTGGGCATGAAGGGGCTGCAGGCATGCCCGTCCCAGGTGCAGTAGGGATCTCTGGCCAGGCAGCACTCAGCACATGCCTGGCCGTACAGCTCACACTGGTACAGAGCCAGTTGGGACACGCCCTCTCTGGAGCCCACAAACAACCACTGCTGGAGGACGAGGAGAAGAGAGTGGGGGATGAATACAGAAATAGAGTTGGAATGGAAAAGGAGGAGAAAAGAGAAAGAGAAGGAAAATAATGAGGGAGGGCCAAGAGAGAAATAGAGCAATCAGTTTGCTCTTATAAACAGAAAGACACATTGACAATCAACAGCCACACCACAGTCATTCCACAGCTAGGGGTGTGTGCGTGCATGTGTGTGTGCATATGTTTGTGAGATAGAGGGAGAGAAGAAGAGCTACAGAAACATGGAGATGCTTACTTTATATAATATTGATGTGTTTATGTCTTTGTGTCCTGTTTTGTGGGCAAGCTTATGCTTTTTTTCATAAAACCCAAACTATTTTAATAATGCAGAGTATAATTCTCTCTCTGTCTCTCTGTTTTAAGTGTGTGTGTTTGGTATCTCATCATTATTGCTCTGAGTGAGGTACGGTAACCATAGCAACTAGTGATGAAGCTGTCCTTGGAGATACAAGGTAGAGAAATGAGTGATAAGTGCAAAGTCGTGCATGCTCCTGATTGTGTCTATGTGAGTGTAGAGGAGTTTAGAAGTTTGCAAGTTTCTGTCTCCGTCGCTCATCTGTTACCTTTTTCTTTGAGAGTGTCATGGCTGTCACAGGTGATTTGTGCTGTAAGGAGAAGAGAGAAAAATGAGAAACTCAAACAGCACAAAATGACAACGCTAAATAGATAGAAGGGAAATGTAAGAAGATCAGGAATTTGTTTAAAAATCCCCGCATGTGTCTACAAACCACAACAATTTTAAACAGCTATAATTGATAGACCTGATCTCATAGTCTGGTAATCAAACACTTTCCATCAAAATCACAAAGATGTCTCTAAGAGCCCGTATTTTACATTAAGAGCTGAAAAATAACCTCATGCTGTGACCATTTTCAGACAAAGAAATCCCCACATCAGTCAGGGTGAACACAGAGGGCTGGAGCCTCCTGTGAACATTAATATTTGGCTGAACTTTTGTTGTCTTTCTTATAACTATGTGCAGCTGGAGTATTTCTGAAAATGTGTTTAGAATCTAAAAACCATAACATGTTAGGAAAAAAGTAAATTAGTATCATGTGTGATGGCATACCATACATACTATATGTCAGTTTATAGCTGAAAATGTACAATATGATGAGAGGAGTTATCACGCTGGATTAAACCTGGATTAAACCTGGATTAAGCTGTTACATCTGTGCACGTATATTTAAAGGTGTTTTTTTTTTTATTAAGAGAATTTTGCATTATGTACACTATTTATGATGGTTAAGCTATGATTGGTTTAAATCATGATTGAATTGATTCTTTTTTGCATTGCACTGCAGATAAAAGTGAAGACTGAAACTCTATGCTGCATTTCCTTAACTCAGTTAAGCTATTGTTTGACCTAGTTTGAAGAGTCCGATGTTACATTTTAAGACCTAAGGGAAATGTCAGGACAACAATGTGTGGTAAATAAAGAAAAGGCAGGGATAATACATTTAAAATCTGGAACACATCACCATTAGCTACAGAATGCAGAGTAACAAAGCCCCTGACTTCAGCACTGAGCTGCTGTCACGTTGCTTTTGTTGCTGTTTTACCTGAAAGACCTGCAGTTGTTCCAGAGTGACCTCCTGACTCTGGCCTTGTTCTCTGGGCAGATGGATGGCCTTCAGCACCAGACCCGAGTCTGCAGAGATAGAAATGAAATGAAAACTTTTAGTGACCTGTGAGTTGAAAAGCCAATTAAAAATGGACCATAGCCTGCGGTTGGCCTGCGTTTGGCTCGCGTTTGGACTGCCTGGCTGTTAGCCAAAAGAAAATTCCTTCTGCATGTTCTCTACCTGTGCCGATAAAAAGGACGTCGTAGGTTCCATCCACAGCCTCCACCCTGTCCACCAGCAGTTTACTGAACTTGTAGTGTACACCTACTCTTACCAGGAGGGGGCGCTCACCCAGTGGCAGCACATTTTCCTAAAACAGAATGACATTCAAGTTTTATTTTCATTTAAAAACAGAAAATGATTTATACATTGGGCTGATATAAAGTGCTTGTTATTCATTACAGTAATATGTTTCAGTGTTGGAGTGGTGTTCTTTTGAAGGGACTGTTAAATAAATGAATATCTTAATCTTACTAAGGAATGAAGACAAAAATAGAACATTGTCTTGACCCCAGTGTAAAGGAGGCCACTGTTAATTTAATTAGACTGGATCAATTTCATAAAGTGAAACCAGCTGAACCTGCAGCAGTGGATGAGTCCTGCTGAAGAAGATGACGTCATCGGGATATTCTCTGGTCGAGCTGTAACTTCCATATGTACTGCTGGGACACTGAGGAGAGAAATACAAGGAAAAAAAAGTCAAAGGATAGGAATGCTGACACCACCAGAATTTACATAAGGTATTTTATTTTGCTATAGTAGTCAACTCACTAGTTTATGAAGGTGGGTTTAAGTATTTACTTACAGTTCCTGGTCGTGGGTAGGGAACCTTGCCTGTGAACTCTGCCCACTTATACTGAGGTCCCTCCTTATGCAGGAAGTTTCCCTTAAAAGCTCGAACCACGTCCTCCATTCGGTAAACACACACCGCTGAACCATTCAGGATATCACTGAAAGAAACAAAGACAGACAGAGGGTGAAATGTCATTCACAACAGATTTATAAAATCTTTCCATCCCTAATGCCTTTAGTGCTCATGAATAAAACATATGTTAAGCCCATCTTCATGATTTCATTTGATGAGTTGCAATGGTCTTAAAGCAGTGAGTTAAACAAGAAAGTAATGAACTGTAGGAACTGTATAAAGAGCAATGAGTCATTGTGGTTTTTCAGCTTGAAGCAGTTTACATTCACTGAATGTGCTCCAAACTTAAGTCCAGCCTGGATTAATACTCTGCAGCTCACAGCACATCAGTCTCCACCACAACACAGCACATCCTCTAGGCTAAGAGCAGCTAAGATCATGGTGAAGGTTGTGGTTATGTGTGTCGAAGTTAAAGATTCCAGCAGGCTGATTGGCTGAGCTGCTAGAAACAGTACAAAAAGAAAGACTGTGTGGTGATGTATCATGGTGGTCTCTTTCAGGTCAGATGGCTGACATGTGCAGAATGTTTAGTCTCTTGCATCTCTCGCAAAACTCACTGCGGACTTCTGGGATGTTCCAATATGAAAGAGCTGCAAAAACATCCTTTAAAGTTAGTTTGACTCTTGCTTCTGCTAGACACTGATGGGAAAGGTATTTCGGATCCTCTTTCTCTCAACTTTTCTAGTATTTTTTCTGATAAGGTAAGATTAAAGGCCTAAAACTTAACTAATAAAGCCTGATGTTTTTTAAAAACAAACTATGGCAAGTGAAAGAAGGGGAAGTATTCAGTTAGCCAGATGGTGGTTATTCCAGGTTGATCCAAAAGTCAACTGGACTTGGTTTCACCATCAACATGCCTTCATATAAACTGTCATATTTCCTTGAGGTGAATATTTTTTTAAATCTTAGCACACATTCTGACAGATGATCTAAATGCATTGTGATGGTTTAATACCTTAGGCTCTGATGTTTCAGACTTTGAATGCAAACAAATAAATACAAAGCAAGTCAGACTGACAAAGCCAATAAATAAACACATGAACAAAAAACTTCTGTGTGCAACCATGACTGAAGTAGAAAGACAAGTTTCCATTCACATGGGATGACATTTCTGCACTCTGCAGCGCTGCGGTTAGACCCCACCCTGGGTGATGCTTTGGATTTCCATCCGATCCCTGCTGAGATTCCAGACACTTTCCAAAACCCAGAAACAGACCAACTCCCTGCTATGCACTGCCAAATGTTGTCATACTTTTGCTGCTACTGTAGAGCTCTGGCGTCTGCCTCTGAAACTGAGTTATTCTCAGAACATGTGCTGCCTGCAGAATGTTGGAAGAGAATTACAAACAGGCTTTTTGTTGCTTATTTTCTCAGAATTTTATTCATTTCATTTTCACCCTGTGTTTTCTGGCAAAACTATTTTTCAGTGTTGGTGTCAGTACGTGTTCAGCTCTTCCGTTTTCTTTGGGGCTAAGATGAGAGCTGTTTTAAGTGTCAGCCACTTTTCCATCCATCTGTTGCCTGTCAGTTTTAAAGTGTCTGTCTGCCTTATGTCATGTACTCTGACTTATTTGTGACACTGCCCTGTCTCTAAGGAAACAGGAAAGGGCTTTTCTTCTCCACTCTGTTATGACTGTCTCAAACCAACTTACAACCAATTACCATTTTGAAGATACAAACAAAAAACATCATGGGAGTATAGTCAGACACTTCTGAGCTGTGTCACACTGTCCATGTTTTGTCATTGTTTTGTTATTTTTTTCTCTGGTATGTGTTTGATTTGTTTTCCTTCATGGTTGTTTCAGATTGGTAATTTTAAAGTTGCTCTTATCTCTGAATGTAATTTTTTAAAGAAATGGCACATGCTAGAATATCATCAAGAAGTTACAAAATATAATTGAGCTTTTTAAATGAGAAGTCTTGATAGAAGACAAACATAATAACTTCAATTTTCCAGACCTCACACACAAACTTTTCCAGTTATAGTATTGTTAATAAGGTTGCGATGATATAGGCTCACACGCACTCACTCATTTTAAACAGAAAGCTGGTCCTGCAAGGCACTCTGCAACTCTGTTCTGAAAAGTTTTTTATGAAATGAAGTTGCTATTATTATTTAAGAATATATATATTTTATTCAACAACCAGAGTGACAGAAAATCTTGCTGTCTGAGTGTAACACTCAGATTGTGAATGTGAAAAAAGTATTCACGTCCCAGCTGAAGCATCCCTGATGTACAATCAATAATATCTTTCATTGTTAATCTTCATATGAAAGCATGCATCTGTTCCATTATATGTTTCATCATCATTATGATACCTTTATAAAGCTTCACTTTAACTTCATAGAAGATGAGCTCTTTCAAGTTTCTTGTTTTATGGAAGTATAATATATTTACATACAGATATTTAAATAGGTGTTTATCTCTGAATTAGTGCTTCACTGAAAAACTGGTGCATTACTTTTTTTATCCGTGATTTATGTTAATAAAATAAAAAGTAAACTGCACTGGATAAATACTGCTCATTTATATTAATTAAATTTTCACTTAAACAAATGTATTTCCCTCTTATTTTGGTCTTTAAGGTCTCACCCACACGGAGATGAAAACAATATATTTCTTTTTCATTTTGAAAAAGTTTTCCGTAAATACGGGATTGTTTCAGGAAATGTCCACGTAAGCATAGAACCACTGAAAATGACTGAAAACGCTATAGTATATATGCCAAGCCTGTAAGTAGTGCTGTAAAAGAGAGAAGAAGATTACAGAAAACTACCACAAACTTCTCCTGGTTGCCCTTCTGGTTGTTTTCCATGGTGTACTTAAGAACCAGAGGTGTCAAAAGTATTCACATTCATTACTCAGGTAGATGTATAGATACTAGGGTTTAAAAAGACTTCTGTAGAAGTTAAAGTATCAACTCAAGCTTTTTATTGAAGTAAAAGTATAAAAGTACTGGTTTCAAAACTACTTAAAGTAAAAAAGCAAAAGTAATGTAAGGGGGAAAAAATGCCATTAGGGACAAAAGCTTAGGCCGCACCAGAGGGGCCAATTCTATTCTACCATTCCATTCAATTCCATTCTACCATTCCATTTCATTCCACCATTCCATTCCATTATCCTTTCCATTCCATTCTACCATTCCATTTCATTCCACCAATCCATTCCATTATACTTTCCATTCCATTCTACCATTCCATTCCATTATCCTTTCCATTCTATTCTACCATTCCATTTCATTCTACCATTCCGGAGAAAAAATGTTCTCTATGGGAGCTCTCTACGATGAGTTTGAAATTTATCAATGGCTATTTATATATCAATCTATCTGGCATGTAATTTTAGCGTTGCCTGCAGTATGAGTGTTTTAAAAGACTCACAGGCACATTGATCAGTTCTCTTTCTGATAAATGTACATTTACCTGCTGACTTCAATGCAAATTTCCCTTCACAGGGATAATAAAGATAACATTGAACCACTGATGCTGATATCAGATGGGCTGACATGCTTTATGTCACATGGCATCACACGTCCTGTTGTGAGGCTGTTCTGCATGCGCACATCACAGTCCCAGCCATCCATTTCCTACACTGCTTATCCTGTTAGGGGTCGCATCCCAGCTGTCACTGGGCGAGAGGCAGGGTACACTCTGGACTTGCTGACATATAGAGACAACCAGGCACGCTCACACTCACACCTAACGCCAATTAACCTAACAAGCATATTTGTGGAGCTTGGAAGAAGCCAAAGTACCCAGAGAGAACCCATGTAAGCACAGAAAAGCCCTGAAGGCTGCAAATCAGGAACCTTCTTGCTGTGAAGCAACAGAGCCAACCCCTGCATCACGGTGCAGCCCTACATCACAGTCAAGATTGATAAATGGTTTCTCATTCAGCCCTACTGTAGATGGCTCATCACCAGCTACAGCCTCATAATAACCTGAAATGTCTTATGCAGTCACGTGTACCACTTTCATATAATGTGCTATTTTGTTGCTTCACCTTACTATGACAGACGTTGACATTAAATCTACAAGTAAAGCAATGAAGCTTTTAGGATCTCAACCCAGAAGTTGGTGGTTGTGCTTACTTTTCCACTCTCCTATACAGAGAAAGATGACAGAAACCTGAATAAAGTACCTTTTAAAGTCATTTTGATTCTGTCTTCTGTTTGACACTGACAGGAAAGGTATTTGCTGTCCTGTATTTTATTGTAGCTTAACAGTTGAGCCCAAATATGTCTGCCAGATTTGATAAAATATTAGCAGGAATATATGCAAGAAAAAAAACTCTCAATCAAGAGGGAATTTAAGACACTGCAATCTTCCCCACCCATAACATTGCTGTCATTTTGTGCACTAAAAAAAGATGCATAAAAATTTCCTTTAAAGTTCCTAAAGTGTATTCCCAGTTTTACAGTGAAACATACCTTGAAGTGGTAAACAGGCCGTAGATGAGAGGGTTCTTCTTGTCTTTCCCGTGGAGGATAAAAATGTCCTCTGGAATGAAAGAAAAAGGACAGGAAAGAGACATCAAAGAGGGAAAGAAGGGGGGAGGATGTAAAACATTAGTTAAGCTGGTAAAAATCCTGACAGTGTCTGAGCTCCTGGAGAAGTTTTCATTAGGGCTGTACAGGTTGGTGCTGGTATGTTTGTGTGTGTGCATCAATCAGTGACTGTGTGACTAACAGCGTCGGGCGTGCTGGCAGCATGGCTGACTGGCTGGCTGTAATGAATCTGTAGCCATTAATAACCAGCCTCAGCAGGAGAGCTGAGCACTGAGTCCACCACAGGAGAACAACACCTGCTGTCACAAACACTAACATTACGCCTCAGTGTTCACTCTTCATATGAATCACAGCGTATCACAGCGCTTGATAAGGCTTTTCTCACATCCATGCTGCACCTACAGTTCAGCGTAATTAGGTGTAGATATTTGGCTCATTCCATCTGTTTTATCTGTTAAAAATGATCACTATTTTTTGTATTGATACATCATTCACCAACTGTTTGATGTGGAGTTGTAGCTTTGATAAATTAATCTATCAACTCCTCATCAAAAAAAAAGAAATGAAAGTGGCACAAGATCAACAATTTCAAATGGAATAAATCAATCAACTGACTCACTGAAAAATAGTGGTGACTATAAAAAATTGTACCAAAGGGTTAAATCAAAGGCTTGCTGCAGTTTAAACCACTGGTGGCAACAGAGAGCAGTGTTTTACTAAAGTAGTATTTTGTCGCTAAATTGCAGTGTATAGACATGTAGTATCTTCACTTTAACTATCTGCACATTGTACTTACTATATGAGTGTCTTTTGAAAAAAAAAAAGTCTTCAAATATGCATTATTTCAAGTTATTGTCATAATTATAAAAAAAATTAAAATACAAGTATACCTCACATAAAAAAAGATTATCACAGAAGTGTTAGAACAAAAACAAGTGGCTTTCCATGACTAAATGTAGTCTTTCAGCACTGTGAAGAGCATAAACACAAATATTTACAAAGTTTGAGATGATTTGCTGTTCCTTTGTTCATGCTAAATAGATTTTGGGTTTAAATTTAAGTAAATATGTTTTCTTTTGGAAAGATAATGGGTATTTTTTTTACTTAAGAACAAGGATAGTAGAATGTTGAGGTAAAGAAAGGGTTAAAACCAATTTGCCCCCACTGCTGTGTCAGTGGTGTATGGGTGCATATGAATGGAACCATTTAATACTTAGGGCCACTTTACATGGCATCTTTTTCCATCAGCATGCAAATATGGAGTGAATGAGTAATTTTTACCTGCTGTGTAAAATGATCTCTGAGTAGTCAACTAGAGAAGCACTATACATGCCCAGGTCCATTAACCATTTAACATTTTCTTTCCATTGATTCTCTTCACTGCATCAGGTAAACATTATTCCAGAGCAAAGAACACTTCAAAAACAGTGTCAGACAGATTTTAAGCTGTTTAAATAATCCACACAAGGTGGTTTCTCTATGTCTCTATGTTGGGAGCTTGTCAAAACAAAAGAAAATATTTATGAACAAATGAACATACTTACCATAAACTATTAGATTACTGCCTTTGTCTACAGACAGAATCCATAGCATGCGCTGCCATATTCATTTATTTTTCTTTTCTCCCAAGACAAACACTCATCCAGTCCTCGCCAAAAATCACGTTAACTGACCAAATGAAAGATTAATAGGAAGCATGAGGACTATTTTGCTTAACCCTGGGAGCAAAATGTGGGAACCAAAGTGGCCCTAGCCCCCCATTACATTAACAAATTGACTACTTTAAATGATATCTATCAGACCGCTCACTTAGAGCAGTGGTTCTTAACCTGGGGGTCGAGACCCCCTTGGGGGTCATGAAACATTGAGAGGGGTTTGCCAGATGCTTCTAAAAAATTAAGAGTATTTTTAAATGATTTCAAATTGTATACTTAACCCAATTTCATAAATATATGTGCATAAAGTTAGTTATATAAAGCATGGTCTTTTGGTGAGATTTATGCTAAAATCAAGGTATTGTTTAAAAAATCCTTAAAACGTAAGCCTGAATGCAACTATTCTTGAATCTGCATGGCTGTGTTCAACTATGCTCTAACCACCTTCAAGCACTGTGGGGGTCCTTGGTCTCCTATAGCCTCATGTGAGGTACAACCTAACTGTTAGGTCATCACTGTCCCTGTTGTTCTTGATTTTTCTTGAATTCGAATGATCAGAACAAGATGAAACTCTCAGGATCATTAAAACCTTTTCATGGTGGCCAGAATAAACATTTGAGGTAAAATGAAAACATCCAAGGTCGACGTTTTCATCCTCTGGCTGAAAAATACTAATAAACACATTGACAGAAAAGAGGCAAAAAAGTGACAGAAAAATCCATATTTTAGGTTTGTTGTGTAGTAGACAACTGTGTTATGGACCAGCAGACCAAATTTCAGTGATGAAAAACATCCCTGAGTTTATAAATTTGAGCTTCAAAATCATGAAAAAGGAGGTAGTAATATCTGGGCTCTAGGATGAGGTGTTGTGTTGGCTGAATGCGCCAAAGTTGCAACCACTCACAAGACAAATTTTAAAACAGGGGACACATGAATGGAGGAATTATCCATCTGTATTACCGATTACAGCTCTCTTTATTAGCAACCAGGGAAACAAACAAACTTACGTCATGACGGCCAGATTAGAGCTAAAAAAGTCAGTTTCATTTTCTAATCCAGCATTTAACAATTCAGGAATTTTTAAAAGTTTATTTGAAGTGAAGTTTAATGTGGAGTTATAATTCTCCCATTTATGAGAAGTCTAAGTTAAGATGCTGCAGAAAACACTCCATTCCCTGATGTTGCTCCTCAAAATACAGGTCTTCAATTATGATATTGTTGACTTTTATTGTGACAGAATTAGCAGGAAAAGACCATGTCTATCATCGGATACTTTACCAAACTTTAGTATTTTGACACTAAAAGACAGGAGGGATTGAACTGTCTCTGCTTTGAGAGAGACAAAGCCCCAGTGTGCTTTATTGAATTATCCAGGACTAAAGACTAGTGAAATATGGATTAAAACACACCTTTAGCAGGTCAGATGATTGTTCCTGCTGTGCCTTGTTCAAGTAAAACATAAACAAGCACTCCAGCAATTAGCCTGCCCCCTGAACTTCAGTGAACTATGGCCAGAGCAGAGGGACAAATTTGGGGATAAATTTTACAGTTTTCTGTCACAAGTACCTCTGTTATGATGCTTTTAATGACCTGTAGGTCACAGTTGCTGGTATATTTGGTGAATTTTCCACTCAGTGGACAAAAACACAGTATGTAGCTGGCTGGTAGTTTTAAATGAAGGTGGTGACATCAGCTAACAACAAACTGTATTTAGATTAACTGCTCAAGGTTTTCATATCGTTGTAGCATTGTGGCCCTGATGTCAAGGTGCGCTATATTTGCTCGGCCCAAATCAAACCAAGCTACGAAAAAGGTGAAAATATTTTAACTGTCTACATCCAATTTACACTTATAGATGGATCTCAGTGTTTTTACATGTTGGCAGCACATGGCCCCCACCAGCACAGATAGAAACCTGTGTTTAATTATAAATACCTGACTGCTATCTTTGGGTCAAGCCTAACAGAGAAAAGACTTTAAAAACTTAACTCAGAGTCAGTTTTGATTGTTAGAATAATGGAATATGTTCTTTTGCCATTTTCTCAAATTCAGCAGTAACCAACTCTACTCAGTCACTTTGTTTATTGTCCAGGACTCAGAATGTGTAGCTAAATAGAAACTTAAGTTATGACAAATCTTCGCATTTTGAGTCAAGCTATTGTTATTAGAAGCCTTGCAATGATGCATGCAGTTGAAACATTTGTCATTTCTGTCATGTTTGCTACATAATATCCAGTTTTCCACATTTTTGTCCCCTATTTTTAGTGTTTCAAATCCTTGTATAATGTAGCTGTCTGCTGTCACAGCAGCAGACAAAGCCCAGACTTTTCAATGTTTATTTAAATCACACTAAATCAAAAGTGTTCTGTTTTGCACTCCTGTCTCAGGTAGGAGTTGGGAATGTTTTTATCATCACATCACTGCAGCAGAGAACAGAGCCTTTTGTTTTCTGTGTGGCGTGCTGTGATAATCTATAAATACACAACTTGACTTAGCTCCTTTGGTTGGACAAGAAAGTCTGAGGATCTCTATGAAGACACTTCGCTCAAAAAGTACTCAAGTTGATGATCAGATACAAAAGTTTGGCGACCTTTGCTGCAATAAAGTTTGAAAAGGTTTGAACTCAAGGTTTGGATCCCCTCTAAATGTGGCTGCTTTTTTCTATCCCTCTCTCCTAGCTTCCTGGCCTTCTTCTCCTTTACTTTTCTCTCTCCTCTCCTCTCCCACGTTGAGGCAGTGATGTTGTTGTGGTGACGGAGACAACGAAGCATATCAGTGCTCCCACATTCCTGTCGTTCCTGCTGCTTCAGGTGGCCTCCATGGAGCCCTGCAGGAAGTCTAATCTCATCTCATCAAACCCCACACACATATACCCACACTCCTGCAGACATATCTGGCACACACACTGACTATTACAGTTGAGTGTTTACTTAAAAAAGAGAAATAAAGGAATGTATAGTCACATGCACACACCCACCCGTACACACATCACGGTTTTAAACTGCTGGTGCCAAAGCATACACATGAAAACACACATATACTGTACATACAGACACAAGCACAATCATCAACCCCCCAGGGCAGAGCTGTGGACTATGGGTAGTCTGCAGCCTGCGACATTCATCATTCCTCCCTTCTTCCATCCCTTTATTTAATATATCACTCCATTATTAAGTTTTCTTTAGTCATTTGTCTTCACCATCACTCCCTCCCTTTAAAATAAAAAAGCAGAAGTCTAGTTTGTGCAATTATTTCTCCCTCTGATTCTGCTCATGTCCTCTACCATATCTTACTTTGACTGTATATCATCCGTCTTGCTTGTCTAATTTCTATTAAGTTCTTTTCTTGCTCCCATTGCCTGAAGAATGCCCCTTCTGTTTCATCTCCTTTCATTTATCAAAACCTTTATCACACTACAAACCCCCCCTTCTTCTTTTTAAGATTTTTTTCATGCAGTTTTGCTTTATTGCTCTGATGAGGTACGAGACACACTTTTATCTAAAGTTTTTCTTCGCAGAAGGGATGAGTCGAAGTCAAAAGAAGGGCACAGGAAGATTTATATCTAAAGCTGTAAAGTTTTACAGTCCCACAGCCAGACTGGTGGAACCCATTTCAGCACTGATTAAAGACTGACTGTTATTTTATTGTAAAGCTGGTGGAAACATGTTTATCAGGTGATCAGACAGTGAACAGAGTGAAAAACTGATAAGAATCTATTTCTGAGAGCACCTTATATGTACTCAACCCCTAATCATCTAAAAAACATCTACAGCGATGTCAGAGACATATCTGGTGAAGTTGACAACAGAGTTTTGATAAAGTTTGCCTGCTGGACATGAGTGAGCCTTAGAATTGTAAATAAATCTTCAGAAGTTTTACTCACTGAGGTACAAAAATACTAACAAGGAAAGAGGTTTTTACTTTTCATAAACAAGAATGCAGACCTCAGAGAAGTGCATCTGAAACATGTAAGCCCTGATTTGGTCATTTGCAGGTCAAAAGAAGTCTAGACGGGTTGATTAAATCCAGATCCATTTGGCTGAAATGTGGTGACGTTCTTTGGATGTCTAGGTTTCAAATGTTTAGCAGATGCCCTAATGCACAGCAACAAGACAAAACATGCAAATCAAAACATGTTGTTATTTAGTTTCAGCAACCTCAAGTTGAATAAGAAGCTTTAATGTGTTTTCCTGCAAGACCTTTGTTCAAAATTAAACATTTTTAGTTCCAGTGAACTGAAAAGAAACACTATTTTCTTGGCTTGAGCTGTAAATGCCACCGATTCTGGTAGAGATTTAGGAGGCTCTGTTTAAGGTTTCCATCACACCAGCAGCTTTGTGAGGCTCTACTTAGGCATAGTGATACTTTGAGATAAATGTTAACATAAGCATTTTATCTACTCACAATGACCATTCTGATGTTCAGCAGAAATAATGCTTACCATGTTCACCATCTGGACTCAGCAGGTTAGCCTGCTGCTACTGCTAATTAGCACTAAACAGAATACAGATGCAGCTGGTGGGAAAAATCCCTCGTTTTCAAAATATTAGGTAATACATGGCGTTCATTGAAACAGCTTCATTCTCTGATCTGCAGGTTATAAAGTTCAGACAACTGTGATGCATATTAAAGAAGTCAGGCAGTATCTGTGTTTCAATGCAATCCATTTATTTTGCTGCTGAAGACAGAAATTTGTTGTGCTAGTGGTAGTACATGATTTATCCTGAGGGCAGAATGAATCTCTTTTATGAAATTAATTTTAGTAGATGACATTTTAGCCTGGTTCATGTGGATGATGCTATCATCGATAGCACATGCTGCTCATGTGACTAAACCTACCCCAACACGCTCGCACAAACACACACACACAAAAAGATTAAAAAAGCAAAGGGAAAGAGAAATATCTGTTAACTGTACATGTAAAACAGAGTGTTCCAGTGATCCAGTTAAATTAAAATAATGACTGCATTTTGTGTGTTAAGAAATACACTTAGGAAAAGGTCAAAAGGAGAATTAATTTAAGACAGCATCCTGGCAGCAGCAGGTAAACAATGCCATCAACCTTCAATCCTCTTTGCAGGTAAATGTACACATTCCTGCTTTAAATGTCATCATTAGAGTTGGGTATCATCTGAGGTTTTTTTCTGATATCTGTGCTGATACATATTTTAAATGATGCCAGCGCCTAAATGGTGCCTGAATCAATACTCTTGATAGAAAAAGTGTGTTGAAAGTCATCCGGAGAATAAAAGCTGTCTGGGTATTGTAAATGATTTGCAGAAATATATGTAAAAGATCCATAGTCCAGTAGAAGTGTGAATGAGAAACGGAAAACGGTGTAACTTCTTTGTGTGAAGAAAAACAATGTATAGAAAAATCTACCTACTGGTGTTGCATCTGAGATGAACAATAAAGTAAATGTGTCAGTAAATGTGATTATTTCCTTAGTAGGAAAATGCAAACAGACCCGAGCCATTACTCTAGACAGCAAAGCAATTTCAAAAACATTAATGCTAGGCTGAAATAAAGTGAGTGTACATAGATCACACAGATTCCATAACCCAGTGATTTCAAATAGTGAGGTGAGCCTCCTCTGGGGGGCGCCACAAGACTTCAGAGGAGAAAAACCTGAAAAAAAGGTGATGTGCTTTGCTAACTTCTGTTGGACATGTAGAAAAATGGATAGACTTGTAGTGACTATGGAGACTATGCAATAGAGTTGACTATTCAAGTTAGGATTTTACTGCACTGGTCCTGATGACGCTCACTAGTCACAGCGTTTAATCTGCAAAGATGTACAAGCTAATGACAGCATATGGCTGTGTAGACCCTGGGGTCATATTGAGGCTAAACAAAAAGTCTAGGGACCAAACACAGTGAATTTTTTGACAAGAAGTGAAATGAATTTCAGTCTCTGAAGTAAACACTAACACAGCCTCAGCAAGTGCAATGATCAATGCAAGTGCCAGGAAAGGCTGAAGGTGGAGGATAGTCTGCAGTTATGAAAACCCTGCATTAACAGCACAGATGCAAACTAGTTCCCACTAAATTTAGCATGGAGCATAGTAATCAGGTAGCAATAAATTAACTACTGAAACCAAAAAACAGGCTGCCTGGAAAAGACAGACATTTAAGAACATTTGCAGACCAAAATCTAAAAAAATGTAAAACAAAACAAACAAACAAAAATGTAAAACAAAACAAAAAAAATAAAGATTTTTGATGTTTGAAAATATAGTTGTTTACATTTTTTCAATCTTAGTCTTTATAGGGCAGGGGTCCACAGAATGAATCATCTTCTCACTCACTCCCACCTCTGCCTCCTCCATAACTATTTCTTGCCTTTCATTAAAGTGCCAGGGGTAACCATATGAACTATCCAAATCTGTGTTGTAACTGGGTCTAATAGGTATCACATTTGTTGGTACTGGTTATCACGTCGGCACCATATTTTGATCCTCATTCTTAGTTGTCACTTACTGCTTGGGTTAATTGTGAATCTCACATGACAATGCCTTCAAACAATTTTGTCTCAATTTTCTTGATCAAAATACTGCTAAAAGCTTTAGTGCTCCTACGAGATGCTGTTGGTACTATCCATTACTTTCCTTTCAGTATTTTGGTTAAAGAGCAATATGAAATCGCATCAGAGCTACAATGGCAACTAGTGGCAGGCAGCCGTGTTACAGTTTAAATTGAACATTTGACCTGAAGTATGGGCCTGAATTGATTACAGATATTCACAATGAAGTTAACCAACAAGAAATATTGTGACTGACCACTGAAGGACCTGATGTTGAATAGTTTGGCCATCTAATCACATGCACCCCATGAATAGGCCACACTGCATCTTAAATAGCCATTTTCAAAAACTATTGCATTAACTTTACACAAACTTTGCTAAGCCCTTTAGGGGAAAACTCAGAGTCCCTTCCTTCCGCCTGAAAGTTATCAGTCTCTTTCTTCACAGCACCTCGCTGCACATACAGCTTCTTAAGAAAACATAGTTAAACTTTGCAAGACGCCCACAGAACAACATTTTTCTTTTCAGACTTTGAAGGAGACGTCGCAGTTATTTACAGCTCTGCTTGGCTCGGCTCAGACTTTCCTCTTATTACTTACGTGACAAGTTTAAATCAGGACTGATTTGTTCCACCGAGCTTCCACACCTCCTGTCAGTTCGATTTATTTTACTGATTATTTTTTAACTGGGGGGACAAACTCGCTCACATTTTTTCACAGAATATATGAGGCCAACCTGCTTCTGTCTGTAATCTGAACAGGTAAGTTAAGGTGAGTGTTTGATGGTTTTTAAAGTTGAAGCAGAAAGGAGTGCAGTCTGAAGTTTGAAGCTGTAAAGTACATAGCTTTTTTCATCATGTTGCAGTTAAAGGAAACACCCTTTTGTCTTCTTTTCTTTTCCCCATTTATCTTTCAACCACAACTTCTCTCCCTGGCCACTATCTTATACTAACAATAATCCTTCATTCTAAGCTGCTTTCCTTTGTCTAAATCCTCTCCTCTTTTTTCTTTCAGTCTCCTTATCTGCTCATCAGGTGCTCATCCCACCGCCCGCTCTGCTCAAATCCACCTGGCTGCTGCAGATCCCTCTGAGAGTCTCTCGATTTCTTTGTTTCTCACTTTCACCGTCCCCCCCCGTCTCCTCCCCTCCCTCCCACTATCTCTCCATCCCTCCATCTCCCCGTCCATCTGTCTGTCTGGCCTATTTTCTCCTGAGGTTTGTTCTTGTGTCTTCCTCTCTAAACAAAAAGAGGCTGAGTTCCCCTGAGGGGAGATAGTCTTGTCTCGCCCGCAGACCTGCAGCTTCAGCCCCTTTCTTCGTCCTCCTCCTCCTTTTCCTAATTGTCTGGCTGTAGCCCCCCGGGCGGTCACCCCTGTCCTTCTCATTTTCTGTTGCTCCCTCTATCCCTCCCTGCCCAGCCAACCTGAATGCCAACACCCACCTCCTCCTCCTCCTCCTCCTCCTGGTCATTTTTCTGACCACAATCCCTGCCTTTATGTCCTCCTGGCCATCATACAGGGATTTGTTAATAATAGCCCTGCCTCCATCTTGTCTGGTTCTTTAACCCCTTCAGCTATTGGCCCTATTCCTTCAGCCACAACATCTTTTTCTCCATGACACATTTTTTTCCCCTCTGGCGATCTTGATGTCAGTTTAGATTTTAGCATTAATGTACAGACTGAGAAATCCATTTGAAGCTGTCTACTCCTCCAAGGTGGCACTCAAGGACATAATGACTCTCACTAGTCTCATAAAAGGCACATTTTTATGAAGGAACTGATCGACATAAGAAATAAAACTCAACAAATTATTATTTGATTTGGAGGGCCTCTTTCAGTTTTATCATGTCCATTTCAAAAACCTCTGTTAAAAAATTGAGGAATCTAGCCAGTATGGATACGACACTTGGCCAAAGCAAGTCTTTAACTTTTAAAAGTCTTACAGTCTGCCTTGCACCGTAAAATTTGTCAAATGGGACAAATAGAAAATCTATAATTCGTTCCCTCCGGATCTCCTCCCTGTTATTCCTCTCACCTCCTCCTCCCTCCCATCACTCCCTATCTCTCTATCTGCTCTTTCCATCTCTATTAACCCCATTCCCCTCCCTCTCTTCTCCTCTACCTCCCATCAGTCCTCACACCCTTTTAGCATCACTCCACATCAGTAATCCCAAATACCTTTTGTCTAAACCATAGGCTTTTTCTCCCCATCTGCTTTTTGCATCAGTTTTTCCAAACGTCACATTCCCTAGTATTATCAGCTTAAAAGACACTATATGGACAAAAGTATTCAGTCGCCTGACCATAACACCAACAAGGACTGTAATGACACTGGTTATTCAAATGCATGTACTTTAATATGGAGCTGGCCTCCTGTCACAAATATAACAGCCTCCACTCTTCTTGGAAGGCTTTCCACAAGATTGTTGTGTTTCTGTGGGAATTTGCACCCAATCATTCTGTAGAGGATTTATGAGGTCAGGCTCTGATGTTGGATGAGAAGATGTGACTCGCAATCTCTGTACCAGTTCATCCCAAAGGTGTCTGATGTCTGAATATATGTGTAATTTCACTTTTTTCACTTCTAGGCCCCTGTAGCCTAGGTAGAACAAAAAAATGTGGATGAGGAAAAGTTGTACCACCAGCTTTCTTGAGTTAAGGTAAATTTTTTTCCAGTGCCACAATAATTTCCACTTTACCAACCTTTAAATACCAGCCAGCTGTCTTTCATCTTCTTTTGCATGTGCCATCCTCAACGCTCTGTTTTCTTACTTTTTCCTAAGATGAACCCCAGTTTATTTTCAGTCTTCCTCTACAAGCCATTTCTCCTCTTTCCCTCTCCTCCTGACCTTCTATTTGGACTCATTTTCCTTCTTCTACAACCGTTTTTTAAATCTCCTCATCCTCCATTTTCTCCTTTTTCTTTCTTCTCTTGTCCTGTCATCACCTCATGCTTTAACCTCTACCCTCCTCTTACTTGTCCTACTTCATTAATTCCCTATGCCCTCTTTTTAATCCGTCCTCCTCTTTGAGCCATCAACAACCTCCTCTCTTTGACTTTCTCCTCTAGTTCTCCTTCTGAAGAACCGGGCTCCCATTCAAAAGCACTGTCAAACGGTCTATGATAAATTAAAAAACGCTGAATGGAGGAGTCAAAACATGATTAATTTTCTGCTGTATCACAAAACAGGCTTTCATCCCTCCTTTAAACAAAGATTGTTTTTGTTGATGAGGTAATCACGTAGTAAACAGTGAGAAAGCATTTGTCAGATGAGTCTGACAAGCTTGGGCGTCCTGATGGCTCACTGAAGTCTTACTTATTACCTCTCTGTCCACAGCACATAGATTGACTGTGACATTATCCACTCCTTCATTATCTCTCTTATTGGGTCTCTCTATTATCCAGTGAAGCCAAAGTCAAGAGAATATAAAAGAAGGGAGGAAGAAACACTGCTGCACATGAATCATTTACTTCCAAGAGAGGTCAGACCTGCAGTGCATGAAGTCACATCCATCATGGTAGTGTGGTCAAAATCAAGCTAAAGAGATCTATCAGGTACATTCAAAAATATGAAAACAAGAAGTAGAAATGTTTGAACAATGCCAATCTTTGATAATACTTCACAATAGCAGCATACAAAAAATAATCATTGGTCAAAATGCCCCACAGATTTAACCAATCAAGCAGCTTTTTACACTTCTTTATGAAGGTAAGCCTCTGCCTTCAAAGGTCATTGAGATTATGAAAACTTACAGACATTTGTCACTAACGGCTTTACCAAGCTAACGCCAGCTCGTTAATGCTTGTTGTCACGTCGGCCATGTAATTTTACTCACGCTGTGACTGCAGCACATACTCTTACCTCCTCTTGCTCATTTTTTGCCACAACAGACGTGCCTTTATATTGTCTAATGCAAAACATACAATTAATCAAAATCAATCGGATCAAAATCAATCAATTTGATCAGGATTTCCCATTAAGGCAGGGTTGTCAAACTCATTCACAGCAGGGGCCGAAATCTGAATTTAGGTCTAACCTGAGGGCCTAACAGGGTCAAGATTTAACTAAGAACTGTCAACCATGTTTTCACAGGTAATGAATTTTGGGGGAAATTAAACAGCGATGATAAATGATTAAGAAGAAAAAAAGGTCAAAATGATTAAATATCACAGCATCAATGTTACTGTGTGTCCATGTCACATAAATGCTAAATAAATGAATAAGTTTAAAGGCTCAAAATCTGAGATAAAAAGTCAACTTAATAAGTCATAAAGGTCAAAAAAACAAACTTAAAAGTCAAAATAAGGTTTTTAAAAGGTAAATATATCAGATAAATTACAAAATCAAGATTTTAAAAAGTCAAAATTGAAGATGGAATTCAAAATTATGACTCTTAAAGGTCATACTATGAGATACAATTCTCGATCAGGTGTTTAAAATGTAAAAATAAGGTATTAAGAGTCAAAGTTAGGAGTTTAAAAGATCAAGATTTGATTTAAAATGGAAATTTGTGAATTTAAAAGGTAACAATACAAAAAAAAAAGAGTCAAAATTATAAAATTAAAAGGTCAAAATGTGAAATAAAAAGCCAGAATCCTAGTTTCAGTCATAATCTTGGGATGCAAATGAAAATATGAAATGAAATTAATTTCTTTCCCTCATTCCTGACTTTTTATCTAATTTTTTCTACTTTTTCAGATTTTTATAACTTAACAAGGATTTTTTTTTTAATCTTCAAGGTTAAATTTAGATTTCTATACTGGAGGAAATCTGCAGACCTCATAGCAGCAGGCCAATTCTAATTATGATATGATCTTACGGGCCGAGTAAAACTACATCACGGGCTGCTTTTGGCCCCCGGGCCTTGAGTTTAACACCTGTGCATTAAGGTTTTGTGGCGGGTTCCGAGGCCAGACCAATTGAGAATCACTGGTCTAGTGTGTGCATTTTAAGGATTACAATGTTAAAAACAATTCAAATAGTTCTTATGTCTGCGTTCTCACAAGTTTTTCAATCAGTTAAGATTTCAAAATTGTTTTGTGTGTAGCCAACCTTAAAGACACTACTGCCTCCTTTAAAAAACTCTGCTTGTTTATTTTAAAAGATTTTTAAGGTTAATTGGCCCTAAAAACATCTGTTAAACTCTTTAAAGGCAGTCATCCTGCTCAATTTATGGCAGACATTTAGGACATAAAGTTGGGTGAAAATCATGGGTTAAATAAATGCCTGACAGCCCACCGCTGTTGTTTTTATCCAGTCTTGTCCTGTCACAGAAACAAAACTAAGGGTCCGCAACAGAGAGCTGTTTAGGATGAAGCATCTCATCTTTGTCGTGGGAAAAGGTAACTGAAAGATATTTCTCTTATTATTTTCAGATAATCATCAGATAATCATCAGATTATTAGCAGAGAAGTACTAAACTAAGTGAAAGTAAAGTTTATCAACTGTCTGGGTGTAGACATCACTGTGCCAAACCAAGTGACACCATAATCACACAACAAAATCAATCATAAACAAATTTGTTGCAAACACTTTTAATTATCAATATTTATCCATTTTATCGACTCCTTGCTACAGCCCTGATGATTATGCTTAATTTTTTCTTGTAATTTTGATACCAAGTAATTTTAAGACTCAAAAATATACCTTATGGCATGTTTGAATCAATTTTGTTGCCGTGAAATAAATCAATGTTCATTCACTTTTATTTAAAAAATAATAATAATTTAAAGTTACAACTATAAAATCTCTAGCCTAAGAAACCAGACAGACACATACATGTCTTATATCCATTGCATGGGTTATATTTCACATCCATCTGGAATCACAGAGGGGGACTGGACAAACATTCTGTCTGTCACATCCATCACAGGCTGATCAGAGCAACAAAATAAGACTTAATAGGTGTGTACAGCCTTGGAGAGTAAACTACAGGCTCGACAGGCTGCTGTCATTGTTCACTCTTAGTGGAGCCAGTCCGTAAATCAAACTTTTGCTTTGCTCTGATTGCTCTCATCCTGTTCTGATAAAACTACCGCTGTAGCTACAGCCAATCGTGGCTCACCACCATTGTGAACCAGCAAACATTATGAATCTGCCTAATGACAGACATGGAACCTGGCCATTTCATTGGCTTTGCAAGTAAATATATACCGACCGATTTATGGTTGTATTTTAATGTTAACACTCTGCATCTAAATGTAACATGTCGTTTCCCCTGGCTGGCAAGTTTTTCTATAGATTACTCCCTCTTTCCTTTAAATATTTTCATTCCTCTTCCTTTTTTGTTTTCCTCTCAACAATGTTTGATTTGTCAGTAAATTTATTCTGGTTTCCAAAATTCCACTTTTAATAACAATGGGTTGTGGAGATGACAGCTGTGAACCATCATCTTCCTGTACTTCAGTGTTCATCGTTTCCCTTTAAGCTACAAAATATATTGTAAAATATGCTCCTTTGCCTTCTTCCTCACCTTCAGTTCAGTCCCACGCTTTTCCAGTGACGTCCTTTAAAACATAAATACCTCTTTATTCCCTCCAAGCACCAGTGGGTGATGTAGTGACGACGATGAGGTGCTGCCTTTTGTCTGGAACACTGAATCTTACACACTTAGACCAAAATAAATGCCCAAAATGCATGAAAATACCTCACTGTCTCTGCTGTTATGACTCAGAGTCCAGCCACAAAGGATTGCTCTCTCCTGCTCCAAAACCTCATAGCATGACTCTTCTCAACAACAACCACAACACGGACAGCAGCAGTAAATAGCAGAGAATCCTTTCCTGTGGTGGTGGGAGGGAAATCTATCTTCCATAAGAGGGAAGACTGTAAACATGAACCACTTCTACTTGACTGTTTGGTTTGGAATAATTGTGGTTCAATGATGCCTGACATACAAATTCACACAAAGAGCCAGACACATCACTTCAGCAGTGATCCTAATGAAAGTGAACACAGCCTGTACAACCACAGACACAAAACAACTGCAAAGTAAACTCCAGGCAGTCCTGTGTTATGAGTCAGTTCATCAAGATCCAGATGCTCAGTAAAATATAAAAAGCCTACAGTAAAGCCCTAAAAATGATCAAATATGTTAGTTAGCAACAACAATACTCTTCAGGAATGGGATGTGTATTAACAATTTAAAAACCTGTACTTAAAATAAACAAAGGAAATACATTGTTTAACTTGCTAACACAGAAGCACGGTCCACGGCTGCATAGCTTTCTCCTGTACCTTCTGTAACACAGTAGCAGTCAGCTTTCAGTGCTTTAAGCTCAGTAAAACTGTAAACCATAGATTCTTTAACAGATTTGTTTTCATTCATTGTCAAGCTAAGACGTCTGACGCATTGTTTTTACAGTAAAGATGGATGCATCCCGCATCCTGCCAAATTCCTTTCACCTGTGAAAACAGCAACAATGTCACAGTAGACAGACAATGAATACAAATACTGATAAAGTTTCTGAACACACACAATAGCAGCTCTGCACCACCTCTGGCTGCACATTCTCGTTACTACATAAACTCTGTATACTGCATACTAAGCTTATGGTCAGTATGCCATACTGAAAAGCATGTTCTCGCTGCATCACATGACTTTGTCACTGAGGTATTTCCCTCTTATTTTGATTTTCAGTATAGTAATAACCACACATCAATAATATGGTAAATGATTTTCAGACAGGATGCTTCGAAGGTTCGTTTACTGAGATGGATGGGGGAAAAAGTCCACAGGTCAACCACAGATGTAATTCAATGCTAGGTTAGCAAGCAGACAAAACCATCTGTCCTTTAGTAAAACTGAAAGAAAATAAACATGCTTGTGGGGTTGAGAGACAAATTGATTTAACTGATGAATCAGGTTTTTGGGAAATCAAGATTTTGAAATTGAAAATGGAGTTACTTCTTTCCAGTAACACCAAAGTGAAAGCTACTGTCAGAAACATTAATTTTATGTTAGTTATGGTCACCCTGTAAACAAAATGCTAATTGCATACTGCTCATGTGTAACCAGTCTTCTCAAACTAAAGAAAAACATCCTACTCAGTTTTCATATCAATCACTCTGGATGCTTTTTGTAGACATTAAAATTAAATGCTGTTTTGATCTGCGTGGCAAAAATTTTCATCTCCAACTGATTCTGTGACAAAGATGACAAGTGATCAAATACACAAACAGAACAAAAAAAATAAAATAAATACAATTTGATGGTCTTGTTTACTGGCATACATCATGGAGAGACATCAGCATTACTGTCAGTCTGTTTCTAAAGCAGACAAAAACTTTCAGAGCCAGAGTGTAAATGTAAATAACCCGATATAATGCACTTAATACAAGTTTAAAGCTCAGAGAAAAAAAATCAGTTTACTTTTGTTACATGTGATCATTGAAATAAAAGTAAGCCTGTTTGAATATTCATTTTCATTCGGAAAGAAAATAGATGGATTCAAATTTTTAGTTTGATGTGAAAATATCAGAGATTATATTTTTAAGCAATACCAACCAGCCCTACATGCCTGTATTTTTAATATTGCTATTTTAAGATATTTGAGTGTTATTCCTCAACATTTAAAATGTGTTTCAGCACAGTTACTTTTATTTTTACGCCACTCATTGGCTGGTCAGAGTGCTTTGCTTGATAGCCACAATGCTATTAAAAAATTCTGTAAAAATCCTTTTATATCATACAGGGGTCTAGAAGTGACAAAAGAGAAATTAGGGATTTCTTGTGTACACAAAATTGCACACAATGAATGCAAATCGTTCTACATAAATGTATTTCTTTAGCCTCTGTAACTCTTACCCTAATTATTCCCCAGTAGAAAGACACTTCCTGTTCAAACTTCCTTTTGTCCTCTTTAAAATGTAAAAAGGTGAAACGATTGATCGCTGTGGAAGTCATGGATAAAATTTTAAAAACTGTATATACATTCATATCTTAAAACACACAGTCACACACAGAAATGACCAGGTGGTCCAATGAAGGACCCGCTTACAGCTGAGGGGTTATGGGATTTGTAGTGTTTCTGTGTGGCGGAGCGTGGCGTAAACACAACACTGACAGCATTCTTAACCTGATGGGTTAATCTTCTGTATATGGGTTTGTGGTTTTGCGTGCACATGTGTGTGGGTGCTGAAGTGTATTCACAAACAAATTTTCACGGACTCTTATCAGATGTGTAAAACATGATCAGAGGCATGCTGGGTAGAAATGTTTATGCTCTTGACAAGTCAGAACTTCCTTATGTACACAGGCAGGCTGAGGCTGGAGTTGGTGTGTATCTGAGCTGAAGAGTCACGTCCTTTACCCTGAAAGTCGTCTGTTTACAGAGACTGCAAAGATAAGAAACCAGTCTGGTCTCCAAAATCCTCTACCTCTATTTCCTTGCCTCCTATCTGTATTTCTCAAAATGTTTTGCTAAAGCCCTACTGGTCTTGCAGATGGTGAACTGGACTCCAAAGATTGTTGGTGACAACAGAGTGATGCAGTGGAAATGCAAAGGTGTCAAAATCAAAAGGACATTGTTCGGCCCCCACTATGACATTAGAAATACTCCGGGTTAGCCTAGCTCATACCATGTAGTTGATAAAGTTGCAAGAATTTTAATTCTCCTGCAGTGATTTGAAATTCTCATGAAGTAAATGCCTTTAGAAAACAGAGTAGCTCTGAGTGTGTACATGATGACAGCACTTTTTGTTCTCAGTCAACTCATGCCTCTTTTACGCTCACATTTAAATCAAGCTGTTTAGAACTCCACAATGGCAGTGATATATTCAGATATATTCAGATATTCAGTGTTAAAACCAAGATTAAAAAAATCTTTGGATAAAAGGTTTTAAAGTCATATAGCGGATCTGATTGAACAGCCGATCAGGGAAGTTCAGCTAGTTTCATGGATGAGTCATATTCCTAACCGTTTCTGATGTTGGTCATTAACGCATTTCTTTCAGGTAAGGTCTGCTAGAGAACTGTATGGGAGGTATGTTTGTATTTTGTAGATATAAGCTTTCTTCATAGTTTTGTTTTGAATACACTATCACAGTGTGTGGGTTTTCAGATAACAGTCTGTGCTCCAGGCAACAACTGCTGAGCTTAAGCATATTGTTCAGTCTCTAGATCTCTGCTTTTGTCCCAGAGTGCCTGTGTTTTCAGTGCTTTGCACATCATGTCAGCTCCCTGCTGTTTATGTCCCTTCCTATATTGTGCGGACTGTCGCTCTCGTTCTATTGTTCCACTGGACCCCACACAATGTCTGACTATGGAGGCAGTATCACAAGCCCCAGTGGCCTAATGGATAAGGCACTGGCCTCCTAAGCCAGGGATTGTGGGTTCGAGTCCCATCTGGGGTGACTGGTAGCAGAGTGGCGCAGCGGAAGCGTGCTGGGCCCATAACCCAGAGGTCGATGGATCGAAACCATCCTCTGCTAGCTGTTTTTTATTAGGGGCTATTTAACCTTAAGGTTGTTAAATTACCCACAAGGACCTTAAACCATGGAACCTGACAATTTATATAAACCTTTCGTCCTGACACATGACAAATAAGCTGTGCTGAGGCTGACTCACCTGTAAAATATTGATTTGTGGTACTAAATGTTCAGCAGAAACCAAAGCTCCTCTTAATGCTGCAGTATTGACGGCACATTTGGAGCTTTGATTTGCTATCTAACTTCATATGAGTCAGCTAAATCAAAGCTGAATATTTTTATTACTACAAGAAGTTTGATGAACTCACACTATTTCCAGCACTTAGTGACTGAAGACCCTGTGTGGGTTTTTCTAAGGATCCTTAGAAAAACCACACAGAGAGCAGATAGAAGCATACAGCCTAATTTTCTCAAAATACACATCAAGTCTCACGCCTACATGGACCTGCTCCTGAGTGCACACACATGCATTGATCCAACAGGAGGAAACTGGCGCAAATCCTTGATAATGAATAAACCCACAGCAATTGAGTGTTGAGCCCAGTTGCCGTGGTTACCAAGGCTGAGGCACGAAGACGAACCCAAGGTGACCGACAGGGCTGTTGATCACCGTGGCAACAGTGGAGCCCTGCATACCCACACATACACACATTCGCAGACGCACAGTGTGTAAGCGTTAGTTGAGCTCCTTTGAGTTTCTTCAGTCTGCAAACTTTTCTCTGTAACCTCAAAATATTTGAGAAGTTCAAAACTCTTCGTGTCTCACAGTCTCACGCTCACAAACTCACATACTGGCTGACTTTTTTGAGTGCATTCCCTTTTTAATGAAGTATTCAGCGACATAAGTCCAGCTTTTGTCGTGACTGCTGGTTGAGGCCTGGCTGATGTGATTTGTTTTACTGTGTCTGTAATGTGTTAAATGTGTCAGATGATGCTCGTCTGTACTCACGCAGCCGATCGAAGTGTGTCTGTAGGCCCTCTGGTCCTGGGACTGAGCACACCATACGAGCCTTCTGGAAGGTACTCCACTTGTTTACTAAACTCCTCTGGCCTCCGATGTCATTCTAGGCCATAAGAGGTACAAGAATTAGACTATGTAGGCATAGGTATGACATAGGTTATCCTCTCTGTGTTTGATAAATCCAACCCAATGGTACTTCAAAAAAATCAAACAATCCAAAAGGGAGGTTTTATATCTAAAAAATCTATATCTAAATCTTATATCTATATTTCACATTTAAACTTTGTAAGTTTATATCTCGTATATATAAAATTATTTAATGACAACAACATTACTGAGGTTGTAAGGTTTTTATAACATCAAGACTCTAAGATATTCAATTTACTGATATGGAAAAAAAGAAACACACATAGGAGTAAAAGAGAGTTTTCCTCTATATAAAATGAAACTATTGCCTGTATTAATGGCAACCATAAGAAAATCCCCACATGGCTATCATACTGTTCATATCTTTATTTACATTCAAACAATTAGTTAAAACCGCTCTCTATTATCATAGTAAACCATGTTCAGGCAGTGTGCTTTGTAGTAGGGCTGGGAAATTATGGCAAAAGTCTAAATAAAGATTAATTGAACTTTTTTCTTCAATTTAGATTAATGAACTAAACCAAACTTGGTTTGTGATGTAAATATTTATGTAATTTTTAAGAACTGACTGAAATTTTGTATATTTTCAAATAAATTGCATAAATCTGGTGTACTTTGAGAAGAGAATTACGTGACTAAATCTCTTTAAACAATTCTGTGCCCTTGTAGTAATTAAACCAGAGTGCTACTTATTCCAGTTTGATTGGCCAATTTCAAATTAATTTTCCTGGTCTGACCCCCTGATAAATATAGGATAATGCAGAATTTCTTTCCTTAAAACCTGTTACTGACACAGAAAGTTTTTTTTGGTTTGTTTTTTCAAACCCTTTGGAGGGTAATGGATGTTTAATTCTATGTCCATTACAAAACAATAACAATGAACTCTTTATCCAAATATTTTTATTTGAAAAATGTAGTATTTATCATGTTTTGTATTAAATGATTTAAAATACTGACCAATATGTCCTGATTATAGATCAATCCTTGTTATCAAATGCTCACATGCTGAGGTTTTATTATTTAAAATAAAAACATTACAAGACTATTGTTGAATTCTGCTTTACTGAATAACTACCAAGCCAGCACACACGGGAGAGACAGAACTGTGTGGGCGAGCGGACACACCAGCAACGAGAAAAACAGATCATACGTGTACATTTAGTTGGGACAAGATCAGAGACATGTCTGTCTATCCAAAAAGTTTGAAGTTTCTTCTCCTCTGCTAAAGAGCGCTGTCTGTGATGCTGCCCGTTGCTCATTAACACACAGAGCAGCGTTTGTCTGCTGTGTACTCTGAAGCGGTCTGTTTGCTGTATGCGCAGCATGAAACGGCTCATGTGCTGCGTTTGTGCCAACTGTCGAGCAGGCCATTGGCCTTATAAAAACTTAAATGGGGAAAATTAGACTATGGCGGAATACATAAGATAATGGCACTGTGCCACTGACTGCTCGCTGTTTGAGTTTTCATCAATGGCGGACTGGATGGGGTGGTGTCACGTGACTTCTACTACTTCTTTTGGGTTTCCAACAAGCTACATCCCTTTTTACACCTGGCTGCCTGCCACGTGATTACATTGCCCGTAGTGTCTTTTAAAGGGGTGGTGCATTAGTAGAGAGGGAATTATAAAGGAAAAAACTGAAATAAGCGACCAGTTTTATGTTGGTCAGAGGCCCTAAATGTCGGATATGATTCTTTTTCAATTAATCACTCAGCACTACTTTGTAGGTTCATTTACTTAGATGAAGAGGAAAAAACATCTATAGGTCGACTGGAAATGTAAAGAATCAAGTCAGGGAGGAGGAGGAAGCAATGCTGTGTCTCTCCTCTCTCCTGCCTGCACCATTCACTGTGACTTTCTGTACAAAGTGCAGAGGCACAGACAGAAAGAAGGCCTAAGGAGCACTACAGTATAGCCGTAGCCTAATAAATCATATGAATCAAATGAAACCAAAATGCAGTAACCTCCCTGTAGTAGGGACTGTGGTAGTAGTAGTAGTAGTAGTAGTAGTAGTATGCACTCATTGACTTTAGCTGCTCCTCAATTACTCAGAAAGTCCATGAAAAGAACTCCCAAACTTTGAGCAGCTCCCATTAGATAAAAAATATTCACCAAGTTTTGAAATCCACGTTGAAATTGCTAGAATAAAAGTGAATTATCTCACTCAGTAAGCTGCCTGATGTTATACAATGATTCATGTAAGGACAGTAAGAAAAAAAAACAATGAGAAATGATGATTACATGTACCTAAAGATAACAAAAAAATCGTCATGACAAAAAAAGTTGAAAAAATACAGTTGTGAGAAATGTACTTGATTTTTTTAGGAATAAAATATAGATATGCAATCATGACCTTTTAATCCCAAGATCTACTCAGTTTATACAACTTGACCATGATAACACTGATAAGCCTGATAATTTACATCATGCCAATTGTGATATGAAATTTTTATATTGTAACATCTCTACCTCTATTTAACAAATCACTTGAATAATCAATAAATGTCTTATGACTTTTTTTCCACATGCAGAACAAACACATGGAGAAGCATTAGAGTAAACAGTCTCAGAGATAACCATGAACTTGTGTTCCTATAGGCATCAGGCTGATGTAAAAGCTGTATCTATAGGAGCTGAAAGGAACATCCAATCACACAAAGGGCTCCTTACATAAACACACACCTCATGAGACGCAGGCACACACAATGTGCAGCACGTACAAACTCTACCTGTTCAGACAAACACATGTTTATGTAAACTACATGCAGACGGATTCTGATATGAGCACACATACACACAGGCCTTCTGTCTATCTTTCTGTCAAAGACTCTTCATACCTTACACACTCTTGCAACTCTGGAGTAGAGCACCTTCCCAGCAGCCCCCTCTGCCTCCTGAGCTTGCTCAGTGAAGAACACGTAGACCTTATCATCTTCTGGGTTATCAGTTTCAGACAGTGGCGCTACCTGCACAAACTGGGCATCTGGATGGAGAGACAGTAAGACAGGTAAACTATCAAATCAACTGTAAGGAGATCCAATCCTGCTGATATGGATGTTATATGCATATGAGAGTGTTGTGCGACTGATAGAGATAGACCAAAGGGATGACGGAGGTTCACTTTAGTTTACAAACAGCAGAAAAATTCAACATGTATCTAGTTGTTATCAGAGGCAGACGTCGACACACTGGCCTGAAAAAACAACTGGACGTGCAGGAGATGGTTTTAGAGATGTAGACTCAGAGAAAAAGGAACAGTCAGACCAGTTCAAACTATTCAGTTTACAGAAAAGACAGCCAAAAGGAAGATGTCTAGTGACACAAAACCAAAGAGACAACATGAAAACAGACATAGAATAAACAGGTATTGAGGGATTAGTTGTATGCAATTAAATTAAAATGTTACTTACAACATATCAGCTAGTTAGCATTAGCTGTTAGCATTGTAGGGCTGCATTTTATAGTTACTGCCTAACAACAAAGGGGTCAGTGAAAACAAACTGGGAAGCTTCTAAGCTCTATGCAAAGTCTTTTAATTGGGTCTTTTCTCAATGATCAAAGTTAAACTGTATTATTATTGTGTATGTATTGATATTATTATATAAGTTTAAGGTGACCCCATGATTATGCAAAAAATATTACATAACAGAAAGTTTGAGGACTTTCCGTCATGATTAAGGAGAGGTTACAGTTACTGACAGTTTCTGGAGTCAGTAGAGAACTTAGATACGAAGGCATTCATGCAGTATGGCCTTCTAAAGAAAGATGTACCAAAGCTCCATCCTTCAGCGCCAAAACTACACATGCAGTGACCTTACTGCATATGAAATGCTCAGTTTCCGAGGTAATAGTCCTTTTTCTATTTTGACTTCTTTACAAATAAATTTGCACTTACCCTGCAGCCAGGTGGAGTCATACTGCTCTGTGCGGATGACGTGACGATTTCCGAGGCTACGGAAGAAGGCAGAATCCCGGCTCATGAAGTCTGAGGTGATTCCAGCATACAGCTCCCCATCTTCACAAAATAAAAACATGGTTTAAGTGTTCTTGGGTACAGCAGAATTTATAATGGTTAAGACAATTTGATTTTTTGTTCTTTTCAAATTTGTTGCAATGGTTCATACTACGATGTCTGAGTAACAGGACATGAAACAGAGGACACTCTTGTTGTAGACATTCTAGGACACTTTCTACAACAAGTTGGCTGGGGACAAATTTGTTTAACAACTTTGGAATGGTTCTTTTAGGTCAAAGGTCCATTGAGTTTATCTGTTTTCCAAAGTCCCCCCGCCCTCAAACAAAAAAGGCAATTTACATTTTCCTGTATACTGGGGGGAGGGGGGGATTGATTTGTATTCTGAAACAATTTTGGTTTTCCATACTAATATAAACTAAGATAAGTTCTGAAACAAACATTTTCCTAAGGTGTGTATTTGGTTCATTTGGCTTTTCTTTAAGATAAGTTCTGGTCATCCACGTCTTGCAATGTCCTTTGAAAACAAATTAATTACCAACAACAGCAGAGGCTGTTTTCTGGATTGGGTCGTAGGGACACTTCCCCTTCCCACACTCTGTCTGGCTGTAGGAGAGAGTCTGGTGCTCCGACTGTCAAAGGAAACAGAGACAGAGGTCACTCAGATGGAAAGGGAGAAAATCGGCTCAACAGAAGGAAGGCGACATGAGAAACACATCATTGGGGAAGACGTCTGATTGAATTTGAAGCATGTTGCCTTGGCTCTAATTCATTCAATAACTTACATAAATCATACCTGTCCACTAACTTTACTACAGCTGAAGGAGCCTGCCACACACACGGACACACACATGCACACAGTCACAGATTGAGCGGATAATTGAGGGTAATCGGGCTAAGTGGAGGGATTTCAAAATGTGTGAAGTTCAGTCTTAAAGCAGTCAGCACCACCAGTTCCTCTAAGCTCCATGTCTGAACCTCTCTGATCTCTCACACAGCCTTTCATGGGATTAGCTGTTCCCTGACACTCACTCTCACACACACACACACCCCCTTATACTTCAGACAGGCATGTATGAAGTAAATGTGAACACAGGAATGCACAGACCTGCATGCACAAAAAAATCACACATAAGTTAAAACCTCACAAACAAAGTACAGTCACAGGCACATACATGAAAAGAAAACTGAGGCAATTTAGAACCATTAACCTACTTCTGACAAAATGATAACCCACATGTGTCTACGTTTTGAGAAATGACTACCTTATCAGTAGGAAATAAAGGACACACATAAATTTGGGCTTTGGAGTTACATTTACAGTTCCTTTGACATGAAAATGTCAAATAAAAATCTCTGGCGTCTGCTCTCCACGGAGAGGAGCCTCAATGACAAAAGGTACAGTGTATATATTACAGACAGATGGCACAGGTACTGCCACCAGTGGATATATGGGTATAGGGGCAGACACCACACGCACAATATTTTAGCTGCTGATAGAGCTGTGTATAGGGGCGGTGACTGGGAATAAGAACACACACACAGGATGGTGGCAGGAGGTGAAGAAAATAGTGTTCTGTGGATTTAATATGTGCCATGACTATCCCACCCAATGTGTTAGAAATAGTATGTTTTTGTTGGTGGTATTGGTCTAGTTCAGTTTTAACATCTGTAGTAGTTTCTGCTATGATGCTAATTTTCCTGCCAATCATTCATCACTGAAAATGAGCTGAAAAGAGATGATATGAATGCTTTCAGTCAATCCATCATTCATTCATTATTTATGCAGTGACAATTCATAACCATAGTCATTTCAAGATGCTTTACAAAAAGGGTATTACATTATATTTTAATACCCAACATTAATTCACCATAAGCTCAGCACTCAGCAACATTTTGCAAAGTTACACAGGCAAGGTAGAAACTTTTTTTTTTACCAGGCAAAAACCTGGACCACAACTAGACAAAGGTTGAACAGCCATCGATTAAAGCTGTGTTGGGAATGTAAAGGGATAGGGAAAATGCAGATAGAGATAGAAGGGGGGAATACAGAACAAGAAAAGAGGAAGATGTAAAAGGGGATAGGAGGGAGAGGCAAAAAAAAGACTAGGGAGATGCAGAAAAGAAAAGAGGGACTGGAAAAATAAAAAGAAGAGGAAGTTGCTGAAAGAGAGAAGAGGGAGATACAGAAAGAAAGAAGAGGGAGATGCCGTAAAAAAAGAAGATTGAGATATACGAAGAGAGAAGAGAAAGAAGTAGAAAAAGACAAGGGTAATACAGAAAAATAGAAGAGGGAAATAAAGGAGGAGAGATGAGGGGAATGCAAACGAGAGAAGGGGGAAATGTCGAAAAAGAGAAGAGGGAGATGCCGAAAACAGAGGAGGGAGATATGAAAGGAGAGAGAAGGAGAGAAGAGAGAGGAGCTACTGTAGATGCTAAAAAACAGAAAAGGAAAATGCAGAAAGAGAGAAGACAAAGATACAGACAGAGAAATGAGGGGGGGTGCAGTTAGAAAGAAGGGGAAGATGCTGAAAGAGAGACAAGGAAGATTTAAGAACAAGAGAAAAGGGAGTTGCAAAAGAGAGATATCAAACAGAGCAACAACAATGTTTAAATAAATTCATAGTTGTCCATCTTAACGTAATTTCTTGGATATGACTATAAATTCAGTAATAATGGTAAGCATATTTGAAGAATACCAGTCACAGCTATGTAACAAAAAAGGTGTTGCTTGCAGTAATACCTGCTGGAAGATGCCTGTAGCTATGAAAGCACATCGAGGGTTGAAAGCTCCAGTCCCACAAATGTACAGATGAGTTTGATTGAAAGGCTGAAGGACTCGCAGAAAGTTAGCGCACTCCAACTGGAGAAATGCAGAGAAAAAGAGAGACAGAGGAGAAACAACGTTATAATAAATGGAGGGCACAGAGTAGTTTCAATTTGCTGAATCATAAACACCATGTAACAGGAGGACAGTGTAAAAACAGAGGGAACATAGACATATTTATGTGTCAAAAACATGAAAAGTATGTTTTTAATTAGGTATTACTGCGCAGGTAAAAACAGATTAATTTTATTTTTCTAAAGCTGTTAGAGTTTTCATACAAAGGGAATGGCTCTATGTGAATGAACTGAACTTGAGAGCAAGATAAGCATCCATGTATCAGATTTATGTGTGGCATGATGAGCATCACATGTTTTTAATCTAGATTTCCTGCATCTTGATATCCTGGCCAGCATCAGAACTTTCTTGTTTGTTTATTGTTTCTAAATGAATCAGATTCATTCAACGTCAGCTCCGCTTCAGATCGTTATCCATCATGCCACTGTCTTGATTCATTGTTGCACAACTTTTATCCAGTGTCTTGTTTGGCAGTGTAACATTTCTGCTCACATGAAAAAAAAATGAGAACAGCTGATTTGACCTGGCCTGTAAGCTGCTGATACATATCTGTGTACAGATCAGCGTTAACATACTTCCCTCCTCGTGGGACTTTAAAACTGATTACCTGCCTTCATGGTAAGACACAGTAGTCATACACACTGCTTCACTTATGCAATGTTTGTGTGTTTGTGTGAGTGTGTGTTGAGTCACCTCTGGATCCTTCCCAGCCATGAGACATTCTTGGACACGGTCTGGACTGGCTGGCCAGTACAGCTACAGCAAGTGAGAAAGATAAAGAAAACACAGAGGGGGTGAAAAGATGTAAAAACTGTTTTTATGGCTCACTCTAAATAAGGGATAAAAGATTCCAGGCACTGGCAGGTGCTTTATGAGGTTGCAGGGCAAAAGAGTCAGCAAAAAAATGATTAAACTAGATGAGCAAATGCAGAAAGAGCAGTGGGTACTGCTTGTGAGGGATCTTCAAGGAGAAGAAAATGAAAACCAACTGGCAGCACCACAGTGTCCTGTTTATGAGCCAAGCTGTCAGAGCAGCATGGTGGCAAAATGACTAATTAATCTACTGCTCAACTGTGACTACACAGGCTTTGGCTACAGTTACATGCACAATGAAGCAACTATCACCACAACTTGTTGAGTGAATTATCTCAGCCATGGTTATATCGTCAATGTGAACTGTGTACACAACACGTCATTCAGAAACATTATTGTTTGCAAATGTATTCTAGTAGATACTATTGTTTTTCCACAGCAGAAAGCGTCTTCTGGGTATTGAAGACTCCATGATTAATCCTGATTAGAGAGACTATTTAAGGGCAAACTTCTTTAAATCTTAAATTTAACCCATGTTTCACAATGTTCCTTTTTTTCCATGACTCAGATCATATCTCTTTTTCTGTCAGGTGTCTGTTCCAATCTTTACTTGAACATTAAGGGCCTGATTCACAAAAGGACTGTGATGCTTTTGCAAATGAAAGAAAAGGATAGTATGCAATTCACAAAGCATGCACATGCAAGCTGCACACAAACTGCACAGCTTAACAGACAGTGTTCTGGGTGAATTTGAGCTATTTGCATGTATGTAAATTAAGATATTTTCAGAGCTTTTTTGCAAAGTTGCCCCCTTACAAGGCAAATAAGACAGAGCAAAAACCATACATTTCATGAAGACATAAAAATCTCTGCACCTCATCAGTAAGGATACTATCTATTTTTTTTTTTTCGTATGGAAATAGTAGTTTTTCTTACTGACTTGTTCTATCATTATTGTTTCTATTGTGGTCTTGGCACAGAGCCCTTAATCTACCCCATAACTAGTAGCAATTCAGGTGTAAAGTACGCTCAGCTGCCAAACTTTGCGGGTGATTTTTTTGGTCGATAGGGTGCTTGAACAAGGCAGACTGTGGGTGCTAATTCTGCACAACTCATGGCACTATTGCTTTGCATTTACTGTTTATATTTTGTAATGACTGGACCCCAGAAAACAAAAAGATGTTACAAGTCTTGTGGTTAGATGTTGTGTCTCTCAGACCAGAAAGCAACAAGTTTGCATTTTTTTGTTTGACAGTTGGTCCACACTAAGACATAAATGCCTTGTGTCGTTTTCTTACATCAGCCAACCCACAGGCAAATTCACTTGACTGTTTTTGATATATATTTTTTTCATACTGTATGTAGACATTCTGTCATGTGCATCACTGTCAAATAAGAAAATAATATGACAGTTTTCCAAACTTTTTTCCAACCACTAAAATGCAGAACAAGAGACTCACTATGGAACCTGTCAAACTACACAAGCAAAGCTGAGGAGGTTCCAACTATGGCTCAGGGGCAGACATGTAGACATTCACAGACTAAAGTCTTTAGTGGAGGCAGGAGACAGTCTTTATCCACTTTTTTAGACTGTCTGAATCAGTAAGTCAGAATAAAATCCACATGTTTTGAATTAGCTCTAATTTGTCTCTTTTAACAGAATAGTTCATCTTATACGCAGGTTAGATAATCACCTTTGGAAAGATTCATTTCTAATCAGAAAAAAATGACTTCACCAGGCAATTATCTTAAAATCTGGCTCACCTAATAAAATTAATGTAATCAAAGCAACATGCGCATTGCATTTATAGGCTAAATTATATTTACCTTCTCTGTTTGTGTACACATAAACTCAATCAGTGTATAATAAGAACACTCCACAAATGGGAATCATTCCAATTCTTTCATGAAAGGCCATTAATGGGGAGAATAGTGGAGTCAAAGAAGACTAGAGAGGACACAGACTGAGACAGTGAGAGAGGTGAGGATTAGTGTCAAATAGCAGCTTCATGACTAATCCAACTATTTTCCTCAGTCAGTCATTCCCTTGGAGTGCAGGACTATGAAGCACAGATTAAAAAGATATGATAAGGGATCTAGAATATGCAAACACTTCACTAAAAAAAATCAGTGTCAAAATATCTGCCTATTCAGACCCTAACAGAAACACTCCTGTGCTTCTGTTTAACCACAGCAGGCTTCACTCTGGAACATGTGACACCAACTATTCAAAAGTGATTAACTACCAGTGATGGTGCTTTTAGGAAACATTTTCTCTAGATATCCAGTAATGGATCCCTGATGCAGTCATTCCCACGGATCCCAGTGCAAAGACGATCAGATAAGATTACAGACCACGATCCCCCTTATCTCCAAATACCACAAAATGACAGGAACATGGACCACCCCTAAAGGTTCCTCACCAGGTTATGGACTTTGGTTAATGGAAATGTGCCCCTCTGAGAAGAGCATGCTGGCTGTCATTTTGTTAAAAATACAAGAATGTGGGTTTCAGCACATAAAGAAAACTCTGGAAGAACAAAGTTCACAAATAAAACAAAGAAAAGTGATGCTATGATAAGTTTCTAACCCATGTCAGAGAAAAACAATCCTGCAAGTGAAAGAAAGAAAGAAAATGGAAACAATAGAAGTAGGGAAAAAAGAACAAATGTGCAACCACAGCCACAACACACACTCATCCCTTTGGTGACCCTTTGTGTAATGTGGGTTGCCAGCTGTAGACTCACACAGAAGGAATGCCATGAGGTTTTTTGCCTTGATCAAAGAAAAATGCAGCTGAAGGCAGCAACGTCACATTTGGCTCTGAACTGCCGTAGACTTGGAGAAACTGGTTACGTGTCCATCTCTCTGAGCCAAAGGCAGCTTAACTGACAGCACATACTGTATGCACTTATATGTGTTAGGTTAAAGCTCACTAATAGGAATCTCTAGATGTCAGAGAAAAAGAGTGAAGAAGAGAAAATTGTACTGTGAGTGCTTTTAACACTACGAGGGAAAAAGCTGTACACATGTTGGAACAGTATGAACAGACTATAAATACTATATGTGCAAACATAAAGGTTTAGAGGCAGAACAGAGCGGACTTATGAGTACTCTATGACTACCTGTCTTACTTTATTGGCTGGCTGCCTGCCTGAGTGGGTGCTTGGCTTGCTTGACTGTTGTCTGTCTGTCTGTCTGTCTGCTTGCCTACCTGTTTGGCTCACTGATAGCTGGCTTGTCTGACACATGAGGGTATTGATTTGATGAGGTACAGCTGATTTATGAAAAGGCAGCACTGTCGGTGGCCTTGGTGTGAACTTTAGTCTGTCTGGAAAACCGCCGACATATCTGTCTGGCTGTCTTGAACTGATGTTAAATGCATCACCTACACTGCATAATCCTGCAAAAATGTGTCACTTAAATCCAACAGATTTTTGTGATCTTTGCACATTAAAATTGTCCTTACTGATTTGCCGTTCTGGCATACATAAATTGTCCGTGTCTGAAGCTGAACCTGAACTTAAATCTGGACTGTTGTGTGGTACCCTGAATATTAGCTCTGTCTCACTGAGATAAGTGACATATGTTGGGCAGGAACTTGACCCGCTGAATCAGGACAGGGCAAAGCTGACTGTATGCACCCTGCTTCAGGGTTTTGGGCCTAATGCCACTGATGCCATGTAAAAATCCTGTTTTTGTTAGTGTTAGTGTGGACTTCAGGAAGTAAAATATTGGCATTATAAATATTAAAGTGGTCTGAAAGTGTTAGAAGAAGGAGTACAGTGTGATGTGCTGCCCCACTAGAAGGTCAAATTGCACTTTTCTTATAGTCTCTACACTCCCAGTTACATTCAGAATTCAATATTAGTTCTTCCAATAATCCTGTACAAGCACTGCTGAGACTGTACAACACCAGCAGACCCTCAGGTCTTCTGATCAGGGTCTGCTAAAGGTCCTTGTATACAAGACTCAAAACTAAAGGAGTCTGTGCATCTGAGGCTGTAGCTCCTTAACCCTGAAGCTATTTCCCCCTAGGACAGGGACTGAGAGCTCTGACCTCTGCGGACATTTTTAAAAGCAGTTGGGACCTATTTCTTTAATGTATGCTTTAATTTAATTTCTTTTTATTGTTTGTTGCTCTGTCCTTGTTTTGACCTTTTATTCTTTTTGTTAAGTACTTTGTGGCGTCTGCTGTTGAAAAAAACTATATAAATAAACTTGACTCACTTGCTCACATATAACTAAAAGATTAAAGTTTGCTTTTGATCTGTTTCTAAAAGTTATAAAAGGCTAAGGATTAAAGGAGCAATTTACCTTTTTATGGAGCGCACATCATTAGGCTACATCATGTGACATTTTTAAACTCTTTAGCTTCAGAAAGAATAAATACACAAATTATTAGAGTATACGTGATACTGTAATTTCACTGCTGAAACTCTAAATAAAGGAAAAACAAGCATAATGAAGGTTATAAGCAGATGGCAGATACTAAAAGGCATGTTACTCAGAGTCATGCAACATTCCCGAATAAGTCCAATCAAAACTCTAAACATCATTTATGTGATCTGCTGTAATTTGCCTGTTGATGACTCTCCTTGCATGTTACCACATGAAGTCTGCTGTATGTTTGCATCGTACCTTGTCTCAGATGGTATGTGAATGCATGTCAGTGTGTCCTGGAGTTCTAACCTTGCGTGGGTTCTGCGTTATGTCATCCAGACTAGTAGACAGCAGGTTATCTTTCATGGCCACGTACAGACGCCTTCGGTCCTCATCAGGTAGCAGGGAGTGCAGGTCTCCTGCCACTAAGGGCAGCGTAAGCAGGCGACCATTCTGGATCAACTCTGAAAAGGAGGAAAAGACCTTTTTTCAAAATCTATGAAATTAGATTATCAATTAGTGAAGTATACTCGTGCAACTTTGTGTTTTAGCTCATTATTCAAAAGCAAAACATGTAGCTAATACTTTTACTCAATACAACCAATTGAATAGGATTTTTTTTTTTTATATGCTTGATAATGTATGCGGCTTCAGTATAGGTGACATTGAGAAGATAGATTCTATTTGCATGTCCGTGCATTAACTGTTGAGCTGGAGCCAGGAGTCCATCAGCTAAGCTTAGCATAAATATTCGAGGCAGGGGGAACAGCTGCAATGGGTTTCTCCGAAGTTCACTCAGTCATGAACGTACTGTTGTATCTCACTGGTTTGATTCATACACAAACAGAAGTTTATGGTTTTACTGGTAAGATGGGCAGTTTCTCTCTCCATCCATTCTTCATGCTTCCTTTTGGAGCTAGTTTATACTTGCATTAACACGGTATAACATTCAGATATCAAGTGGTAATGGTTTATACACATTAACGCATAGCAAAAGGAAGACGGTTTGATATCTGATTGCTCAGAGTGGGAGTTGGTCTGGGATGCCTTCATCTGCATTGTTTTGGTAGTTTAAATGCTACATGTGGAACAAAGACCGACCATCAGTTGATGCAATCTGTTGTAAATCTGCCAGTAAGCAAAAAGTTGAATTTATATACATCCATGCAGTTTCACTCATTATAATGAGAGCTGCAGCTCTCTTAAGTGATCCGGATAATCTGGCTCCTCTAAATAATACCAGCCAGTCTTCTGGCTCCCAAACAGCTCTTCGCTTTAGGCACTTTTAGTCTAAAAAAACAACAACAATGGGGAAAAAATGAACTTGCTCTCAAACAAGAGCCAGTTTCTGCTATCTACATAAGAGCTGTCGTGAATGTCCAAAACCCATGCAAAATGTGAGGCCACGTCAGCTCCAGCCTCCTGATGGCTATCATCCTAGCCTGTGCCAGGCCCATGCCTTATCTCTCCACGTATCCTCTGGGCAGACTCCTCGAAGCCACCTCTGAGGCCTGGAAGAGCCCACCGGGTCCTGGGCACCCAGAATGCGGTGAGCTGAATCAGGCCCAGGAAAGCGTGCCAGGTGCCTGTAGAAGCATAGCTGCAGGTCTCGTATCCAGCAGCTGACCCTTCTCATCCTCATCCCTCACAGGCATGTCATTATCAAACACGTGATTGTGTGATGTCCAAAAATGAGCCGAAGGGAAGTCATCACTAAAGAGTCCAGTCAGCCTCACAATCATCTCCTCTCTGCAGCAGAGGCATTACCACAACAAATTATTTAGTTAAATACTAAATTAAGGAAAAAAAACATCCCAAACTTATACAAATAAACGAAATGCTACATTAATGACAGACGGGCTGAGTTATTGAGGCCAGTCATGAATCTTTGTTTTGACAGCAGACAGACAATCAGATAAACTACCGTATAAGCCACACAGTTTTTCTCACACTTGCAGCATCTGCCACACACTATTGTGTGTTGTTTGTCTTGCAGCTTCACTTCTCTAATCACACCGGCCACTTGAGTTGAATAAAAGGAATGTATCTTTTGTGAATAAACAAACGCAGTCACACACACTTCAGCACAGAAAGCCTTTATCTGAATCACATCTCCAGACAGATGCATGATAACAAATGTTTCTGATAAGAGGAACCAGCCTGCAGATAAAATGTTTGTTAAACTGTTGCACCACATAATCTATGAGAACTCTGAGCAAACCGCACGTACGTCTGTCTTGTGTTAACTCATATTTTAACAGCCAAGTATATTTCAGAGGATTGGACCTGGCATCAGCTAAAAGCATAAACATATAGGCTTTAAAGCTGCACCAGGCCTGGCTTCACACGTTGGCAGCTCTAAATAGCAGTGAGAGCTGAAAAGCAAAAAAAAAAAAAAAAAAAAAGGTTTGAAATTCAAAACCCAGAAAAGTGGGTCTATCATGCTGATAAGCTGCATACTCTTGTTTGGCAACCTAGATTTTCAAACTAACACAATTCTTTTTCCAGTCTGACTTTATACAGCAAAGCATACTTTGGGATAATGGCCTCTGATAGGCCAGTGCTGCTTTGGCCTTCAGGTTCAATCAGGGTAAGAATTAAAAGAAATATTATTGATCATCTTTCAAGCAAATGATTCATCATCCCTTTAGTTTCTTTAAAGCAAACAGCTAACTTTGATTAAAGGAAGATTCTGTACCGTTTTGAATTGTTCCAGCCATGGGAAATAATATTCCTTTCTATCTTTACTGTTATGGATAACCCTGTCAAACACACTTAAGGTTTCTGGTTTTCTACCAGTGTTGTCCAAACTAGTTTGAATAGATCTCCTGTTTTGTAAGGACATGAATGTACATGTATCTGTTTATGGATTTTTGTACATCACATTTCATGCTACTGGGTAAAGTTTAAACCTGCTGAACTCTTTCTGGGCGGATAAATTTGTCACAGTCTGCTCTGCCAGTTTCTTTAAATCTAATTTAGAAATTAAAAAAGACATTGTAACAAGACAACACAAATCTGAAGCATATATTAAAAAAACACAAAGATTTCTCTGCTTTGCCCATAACCAAAATGAAGGAAAACTCTCTGTGAATACACAAAGTGAATCTGTTTGTTGACATCTCTGCATCTGCAGGATTTTTCTGCAGACACATGGCAACAATCTAACTACAGCTCTCTGGGGAAAAAGTGATGACTTACTCTGAATACCTTCAAAACTCTGCTGAATTTGTATTTTATACACTGTATATCATGTTAGTTGGCAGGTGGATTTATAGAGAATACATAACATACTATTGAGCATTCCAGAGATGAATATGTGTTTTCAGGAATAAATGATAGGAAAAGAGAAGGAAAGAGTTCAGAATAAGATGAACAAACATAAGTGAGTCACTGTAAGTGTAGATGATCAATCTAAAAGATTGAGAAATGGCATGAGACCTCTGTGTGATGATTAACTGCACTGAAATACGAGGATGAAGAGGCTGTTGCATTGTGAGCATTACTTGTATCAGCTTGTTTAAATCAACACTTGAATGAAGAAGATTTTGCCAAACTCTGGAGCTACATGCTGCTTTCCAAAATTTCTTTTGAGCTGGCTGATCATCACAGAATGAAAAGGGGCCAACAGTTTGATCAGTGCTTGTTTATTCAATGTTTGTTGTGAAACTGAATTGTTTCATTGTGAGATTACTTTCTTGGAAGAGATGAAATGGTATTGTTAATATCTCAGCGACAGAAGTGGCTCAATGATGCACCATGTCACAAAGCTCAAATCATCCCAAACTGGTTTCCTGAACATGACAATGAGTTCACTGTACTCCAATGGCCTCCACAGTCACCAGATCTCAATCTAGTAGAGCACCTTTGGGATGTGGTGGAACAGGAGATTCACATCATGGATGTGCATCTGACAAATCTGTGTAGCGCCTACGTGATGCCATCATGTCCATATGGACCAAAATCTCTGAGGAATGTTTCCAACACCTTGTTGAATGATGCCACAAGAATTAAAAAGGGGGTCCAACCAGGCAGAAGATGTACCTAATAAAGTGGCCAGAGAGAGTTTATGTCTAAGCCAAATGCACACTTACAGCACTATTTGCACATACTGTAATATTCAAAGTGAAACTGTTGTTCATTAAATGCTATCATCACTTCATTCCAAGTCTTAATTTCATTTTTTGGGGGATTTTTTAAATTTCTGATACCGTAATAAATACCGTACCGTGGACTTGTTAGTAAGATATTATCCTACCGGGACATTCTGATACCATAAAACCCCTATTTCCCGGTTGTTCCAATGATTTCTTTAGGTCAAGAGGGAAACAAACTTAGCAGCCTTCACATGGGCATATACATCCCAGAAGCTTAATATGATTTGGTACAACTCCAGCCAGAACTCTAATGCTACCTTCACACCAGATGCAAGTAAAATCATTTGTGAATTAATTTCATGTAAAGTCAATGTAAAGAGGAGCATAGACACAAGCTCACCTCAGACGGGGTGATCAGTGCGATTGCGAATTGAGTGACTAATTGGCGTGAATGAGGCGAGTTTTTGCCACGTTCCACTGCCACGTTACTTGCAAGATTTGAAAAATCAGAGCTCAAACGAATCACCTACGCTGCTGTGGCCAGTCAGCATGGAGATCCCCTAGTGATGTACGTGAAATACATCACCAGAGGATCTCCTAAGGACCAACCTTGAAGAGAGGAGGTTCATTCAAACAGAAAATGGAGGAGAAACTTTTAGCATCTGTATGTGGCTAATCTGAGCTATATGACACAACAAGCCTGTTCTACCAGCACAGTAATGAGGAGGAACGTGAGTATGATTGCCTGATAAGTTGTAAAAACTTTTGTGTCACTTTTTCACAGCAGATACAAAGCAGCAATCCTCTCAGTGTAGTCAAGCTCAGCCATGTTTGTTGACAACTGACTGAAATGTTAGTTGTAGGAGAAGGCAGCCTCCCCTCTTGCGTCTTGTGGGCACTCACATACACAGGATTTGATGCACGAACTGAGTGAGTTGTTTGCATACATTTTTAAAAATTAAGCGAGTAAACTCCCTATGTTTGCATGTTCAGATACGTGCCAATTAAGCATCTGGTGTGAGCACAACATAACTCCACAGACAATCACTGCAGGTTCAGGACAGGCCCACCTCCAGACACCTGAGAAAGGGTTAGAGTAAGGTAAGCCAAAGTGTGCCAGGACTACAACCCATTTAGAAATGCACCACCTCAAGTTGTACACACCCAAGAGTCTTACAATGGTAGCAAGCTGTGAACCCCAGGTAAACCCATGTCAGAAAGTGTAAATTCACGGTTGCTTTCACATCCACATGATTTGCAGGTTCATAATAGAGCAGATCAAACACCAGATAGAAGGTAAGGTTCATCATGCATGATTAAAGCAGCAATTAATTTTATAGGAGCATTAAACAGATTTGTCTGGCTCCTTGCCAAATTCATAAAATGTCTAATATACTGGAGCGACAGGTTTCCACAACTCAGCCCAATTAACCTTCTACATGCTGTGAGCCCGTGTGACTCTGTTTACAGGTGCCGGTTGGCATGTGATCATGGGATACCAGCTGAACCAAAAACTGTATCACCACTTTCAAGACCAAAATAATGAAAGGAACTGTTTGACATTGTAGAAAAATTAAAACAAGTCTGAATTTGTTGAGCACTTTCCATCTGTATTCAGCATGCACATAAACCACAAAGTCATCATGAGAGAATAGAATAACAAAGGCGGATAAAATCAAAAAGAGGAGGAGGAAGAGATAGGGGAAGAGGGGCGTCAGGGAGACAGGATGAGAAAAATGACATGGCAAAGTGACAAAGAGATGAAAACTGTCTGATGGGCGAAGACAGCTCTGAGATGAGAATAGGAAAAATGTCAAAACATGACAGGATGATAGACAGTTGAGGGGGAAAAGAGGGAGGAGGGGGAAGAAGGGAGAACAGAGTAAAAGAAATCCTGATAGATGAAATTAATAAACACTGATGGAGGATGATGAGGATGAGTAGGGAGAGGAGGAATAGAAAAAGACAGCTGGGGATTGGACAGGGAAGGTCGATGAGGGTGGAAGATAGAGCTCCTGTAAAAATCATGTTGCCATGACAGGATGGGAGGGATGATGGACGTATGGGAGGATTGAAGAGGAAGTGGAGGGATGATGAAGGGGAAGAGTTGCTGGGTGTGTGAGGGAAAATTGTAAGGTAATAACGGGGGGGGGGGGTGATGGATAGATAGGTGGATTGAGGAGGAGGAGAGACGAGAGAGGAGAGATGAGAGTGAGAGGAAAAATGATATGAAGATGGGGTTAAAAATGATGATTGGGTAGATGACAGTGAGGGAAAGAGCAGAGAAGAGGAGAAAATAATGACAGAGAAGGGGAATAATATGAAAGGCAGAGACGAATGGAAGCAGAGTAAAAAGGCAGAGAAATCAGGACGAAGAAGAAGAGGAGGTGAAAGGAAAAGAGCAAAGAGAAATGAGAGGAACCACAACATGCTGACAGTCAGGAGAAAATAGAAGAAATGGATGAGCAGAAGGGAAACGACGAGAGAAAAAAGAAAGACATGACTCAGTGGAAATGCAGTGATAATGTGAAACAGAGAAACAGTCACAGTAGGGGAGGAAAGTTCAGCAGACTAAAGGCACACAGAAGAAAGTTAGGCTTTAGCTCAGCAGGAAATCTGCTTATTAGCCACTGGAGACTTGGTTAATATTCAGAGAACAGTCAGAGAGGTAAAATTGTTTTACTTCACACTGATATCAGCTTCATTAATCCCAGTGGGTGCATCAGCGGAGCAAGATAAGCGTTATCTGGTCTTAGGTTTTTCATTTATGTCACCATACTTGATGATATGTTTCAAACTAATCAGGTGCAGCAGCAGTATGCCAAATATGTGAAAACCTAGATAGCTCAAAAGAAAGGATCAAAACTTAGCTTGCTTGTTTGTTTGTCTGGCAGTCACACCACAACACAACATCAAACAATATATTTTAAAAGCAAAATGTCATAATCAGTGGGAGTCCTCCCCTTTTTAATGTGACCTACAAAATGTGCCCACAACCCCATTTTCAAATGAATGGCCTATTGTTTGCACTTCATTATTAATCTACCTCTGTGTTTGTTTATGTACAGTTCTTGTCTGAAAGACATCATTATCCCTGATAAAAGCATGCATTACAATGAGAGTTAATTGTCTAAGAATAATCAAGTGTACAGGGAATGATTAATATATTGTTTGTGTGTGTTAATACACTGAGAGAATTGTTAGTGATATAAACTACAGTCTCTCAATGTTGGCACATTCTTTTCTATGCCAAACTGGTGACTGTTTTGTCAGCTACCCCTTTTTATAAAAGGATAGCTGTTAGAGAGAGGAGGTGTTCATTAGTTAAGCCACATTATGCTATCAGGCACTTTTTTAGATGAGATACAATGCACCCAGAAAGTATTTAGACACAGTATTCACAGTATTCAGAGCACAGTGGCCTCCAAATGGAAGAAGTTTGGCACAACCAGGACTCTATTATTCTGTCCTCTTGGGAACCTTCAGTGCAACAGAAGTTTTTGTAGCCTTCTCCGAATCTGTGCCCTGCAACAATCCTGTCTCTGAGCTCTGCAGGCAGTTCCTTTGACCTCATAGCTTGGTTTTTTGCTCTGATATGCATTATCAGCTGTGAGGCCGTCATCAGAGAGGTGTGTGCCTTTCCAAATTATGCCCAATCAATGTATTTTACCACAGGTGGACTCCAATCAAGGTGTAGAAACATCTCAGAAGAGATCAAGAGAAATGGGAGGCCCACTGAGCTTAATTTGAAGTGTTGTTGCAAAGAGTCTGACTACTTACAGTGCTTAAAAAATTTATTAGACCACCTGTCATATTTGTCTCAGAGACCAACCAGCATCACGAAATGCTTTAATGCGGACTCTTTTATTTTCAGTGAGCTCTCCACATTTTACCATTTTGAACAGGAATGAGGGATTTCAAACTGAATTCACCCAAATTTGAGCCGGCTCAATGGGCTTCGCTGAGAAGTCAGAAATTAATCAAGCATAATATTCAATCACTAAAACTCATTTTTCTGTTCAGGAATGCAAGTAAATAACTATAATTTGACATATTAATCAAGAAATATTAATGTGCTTTACTATTTTTTCAGTTTTTTGTAAATCAGTATATTTAAAAATTCATGGATAACAATAATAATTATATTTTAGCATTAAAAATATCATTTCAGTTAAAGAGCTTCTGCATATTGATGTATTAACCATTGCAGAAACATAAAAAATGATTTTGGTAATTACCAACGCTGTAAATTTAGGGCAGCTGTGGCATAAACCTTACTTTGGTTAGGGTTAGGGTGGTCTAATAAATTTGTTAAGGACTGTATGTAGTTGAGATATTTAAGGGTTTTTTTTTATTTTATTTTCTACTTTTAAGAATAAAAAATTGAATGGGTTCTGAATATGTTCTAAATGCATCATATGTTCTACTTGCCTCAAATGTTTTTAGTCAGATAGCTAGATAATTGTTAATGTTTAAGTTTGCATCTATTTGTTTATATTCCAAAAGAACATTTTTGCTGAGCCTAGTGAAAATATTAAATGACTGCAGTTCCTTGACTGTCCATTTAAGGCCTGTGGATTTCAAATAGACACCGATTTTTGAAAAGTCTGCTTATACCGCACAAATAAATGTGTGAAGCTTGGTTAAAATAAAGGACTTTGTTTGAGCTTTTTTTTTTTTTTTTTTGCACACACTGCACCAGTGGTGAATATTTGTCAAACACATCTACTATGATTTTCTTGAAGAATAAGAGTTATTCATAATAAGATGTATGGCTGACCTGAGTGAAGGGCCAGTAGCTGCTTGTTACTGACTTAAAGTAAGGTTGAGACTAAGAGAACATGACATGGAAAATAAAAATAAAATCACAATTCTTTTATGGCTGGATTACAATCTCGATTTAATCAGGATTCTTGTTGATTCAGTTTTTTAAGGCTAGATTTAAAATCACTGACCTAATTAAAGTATTCATTAAATGCACAAATACTGATTTTAAAAGTCAACTCTATATTTACCTTTTTCTTCTGTGACAACCTATTTATCTACGCATGAAATATTCAAATTCTTGCCATTTTATAGTTGGTATCATCAGGTAAGCAGGGGTCTAGCCAAAGAGTTTAGGCACCTAGCATTTTTTTATCTTCCTGCATTCACCACAATAAAATTATGCTTTAGTTGCGTGTCCTGTTTTGTGTTTTAAAAACTATTCTAGTGTTCATCAGGCACATTTTTACTCAGTGATATTTATTTTAAACCATGGACTATAAGCAAAATCCATGCAGCTGTAGCTTCATAAAAGTAACCTATTCAAATGCATTATCATATGACAAAGTTACATTAGCTTTGCTTATAGACTGCTAAGGATAATAAATTAAGCAAATTCAAACATAAACCAAAACTGGAATAATTTTTGTGATACATGCAATGAAGAAGTAAACTTATTTCACTTAAATATAAACTTGATTTTATTCATAAAGGGGTCGGGAAAGTGTCTGGACATGGGAGATGACACTAGTGTCACTTCCACGCCTGCCTGATGCACAATGGAGACAATGGAGACTGCAGACAAGGATCCCTTCGAGTAGCGTGCATGTAAATAAATGCATGCAAATCAATGATTATGCTGTTTTTATCATTTCCATTCATGACAGATGCTCGGACCTTGCAGACAGCACCAACTCCCATCATATTAAAAAAATGGCTCCAGTATCAAAAGTTTTCCACTTGTTATTCTGTCATCCCAACATGTTACGCCTTGTGTGGAGAAGTGAAGATGCTTGTTAATAACTTGTAAAACAGTGAAAAAATGGAAAAAAAATTGGCTGTAAGAGTTGTAACAGGACTAGATCTGCCTCTGCCTAACTCTCTAATGTATGGTCATATGGTGAAGACTGCGCTGTGTCTGTTATCTCACTTGTTTAACGCTCAGGATGGAGTCTCCTGATATCATCAATAAAGTTTGCAAACTTTGTACAGCAGATTTTGTAAAAAACTGTTCCTTGCATTTGACAGTTTAGAAAATCCCAAATCAGTTCTATATAAGCCTTTATCAGTTCTTTTTTCAGAACTAAATTTAGCATTTCAGTCAAATTTTCAGCCATGAATCCCCACAACCCCAGACCAGAAGGGGATGAGATGAGTGAAATGTGAATATGTGCAACTAAAATGCTTTTCTCTCAATTCTCAGCTTGAGTAGATCATCCATATATCCTATTTCTTTATGATCCTGCAACCCTAGTTGTGACCGCATCTCCAGTTTGGTGTTGTATGTTAATTGATGTCAAAATCCTCCTTAAAAACTGATGGGTGGCTTTTGTCCATGTTTATCTACCATCCATCATGGTGTGAACTTGCTGTTTCACTTTTAAATAAGAAGGGAAAAACTTTTAAAATGAATAAAATTCAGGGTAGTCATCATTAGAACTAATTGTTGACATATGTTGACAGACTTTTATTTTTCTAGCTTTTGCTCGCTTCCACTTTACTTGTTTCGAGAAATTTTGTTTAATCATCAAAAACACAAAGTAATTATTCCACATTTTTTAAGCAAAACTAGTAAAAGTCCAGTTTGAATATCATTTTAGCAAAGGTTTTCACCAGTTAAACTTTTTTTAACCAGTCATATCACTTACTCAACTTTCCATCTTCAAAATAACTTTTATTTGAAGGCCAACTGCTTCTGCCTCCCTTTAAATGGGAAATCTAGCCCTGGTGGATTATTGCTGCTCTGCAGACATCCAGCACTTCATCTGAATTACAGTGAGTGTGCCACAAGAGCGGCATGACCTCGCTTAATTCAATAAAGGGTGGAGCTCAGCCTAACTGAATGTGAAACCACCTCTGCAGTGGAAACACCAGCAGCATTCAGCATCTGTTACTGTCATGAGATCCTATTGGGTCAGACAGGCTTGAAAATCCAGCTTGCATCCTCACTTTGGAGCACATTAAATCAGCATTATGGCAAAGAGGGGACTGAGAGTGGCTGTTTAAACAAACACACACACAAAACACACACTTGGTCTTTGAGGAGATAGAAAGTGAGAGCAATTAGTGACTCAGAAAACAAATTTAGATTCTGCACACACACACAGACGCACCAAAAACAATTCCATGCCTTGATAACAACTCTCTGTTGCTTTTTTCATCCTCCATACATTCACAGACTATTTCGAAATTTTACCTCATCTAAACATCTGCCATCTTGACCTCACAAACGTGAACGTCTTTTATTCAGGTTGAAAAAAGCAAAAATTCTTTCTTCACCATGCACGCACACACACATCCCTGACTCAGTCAGAAAACAGCAGCTTCACCCACCCCACCCTTACTCATGGGACAGTTGCCTTGGAAACAGCAACCATGTCGGCATAATTTGTGAGGGGCTGAGAGTGGTGTGGCGAGGGGTCTCTCTTGGCCTTACCTCTTTGGCCCCCCCCGCCACACACCCATCCTGTATGTCTCACTTTCTGTCTCTCTCACACACACAGTTGAAAGATTTGGCCCACACCTCTCATCGCCACTTTGGAGGGCAGACTGGAATAATAGAGCGTTTTTCCAAGACATAATAGCAGTCCTCTTAATGGGAGGACACACACACATGCAGGCACACAGACTCACACAAATTTTCATTCATACAATCAACCGCACAAAGTTTCAGGTATTTAATGTTACAAAAGCATTATCTGTGCCCTGAAGGCCGCCTATCTATCACTATGAACCTTCAACAGGATATTAACTCCGAGGCCATTGACAATCAAACACAGCCTGCAGAGGCAGAACAGTTCACCAAAGTCTACAATAATTTTCAAATGATTGCTATGCTTGTAACAAAAGTGAAAAGCTTGAGAGGTTTGTGATGGATTTATCGACCCAAGAATCTGTTCTCCAACTCCCTCAGCCTTTTTAGAAATGCTGAATTAGAATAGATTTCTTCTAAATGACTCTCAGCTCCCAAATTGCACTGGAACAATCTGATAGTAGAAAAGGAGTTGCCATGTGGCTCAGAGAAGACATAAAGGAAGGACAATCAAAAGTTTATCAGAGGAATGTCAGAAGTGCCTTTATAAAAAGTTAGAAAAACTTAGGTAGAGTGAAGGATGAAGAAGCTGGGTAGTTTTCCCTTAAAATAAGGATGCAAAATATTGGATTTTGTCTATACCTGATATGCCTATATTTACAATTTCATTTTAGCTGATAATGATATCAATACCGATACATAAATCAGTAGCATCAGGCCAAAACCCTATTACTCCAAAATCACCACTTCTCAGGGAATGAAAAAAGGCTGTATTTTTATTTATTTAACACTGAATAGTCACAGTCAGCATCTTTTGTCAGTTTTCATTGCTTTAAAATTGGTAAAAACACACTGACAGATGTAAAGGATGACCAATGCCCAAAACTTCACAAACTCTTTCTAAACATATGGTTAATATTTACAGCTGACTGTATCATTTATACATATAAGCAGAAATGTTCTGATCTGCTGATACTGATAATTAACATTTTAAGTAAGGGTGTGAATCACTCCCTCTCAAGATGAAAAGAAGAAAACTAAATTCTGACATTATGTTTATGAACTGAAGTTTTTATCATACCTGCCCAGATGTCTCACTTTGACAGTAAGTTGGAAGACCAATTTCAATGCAAGTGTTTAGTGGTACATAAATACTTGTCCTTCAGTGAAGGTCAATGCAACACATCCAGAAAGCTACCTAGCAAGCACCTGCTGCTAACATAACTCTCGTTTTAAGGTAAAAGGTCACCATGAGTCGTGTGAGATTAAAGACGATGAGCCAAAAAGTGAGGTCTGATAACAAGCTGCAGAGCCCCAGTGAACTGATTTCTAACATTAAAACCAGTACATAGACTGATTCATATTACACTTTTACTGATCCAGAGCTCCAAGGACCAATGCACATAGACCAGACATTAAGATCAGTTTAGTTTCCAAAAAATCCTACAGAATTTTCTGAGAGACTGAGTGTCAGCAAATTTTACATTTTATCATCTGTGAAAGACTTTCAGTCAGCATATGGGATGAAGTTAGTCACAGATTGACTCACAGTGACCAAAGCCTCAAAAGAGCATCCCAGCACCCCAAAGACCTGAAATACCATTATTAAGTGTTTCCACTGTTTTAAATCTGTATATTTTGGAGGGGAGAGACCTCTGCTTATCATTCCTCTCTGATCAAAAACTTCTGTTAATGGTTAAAAGTTAAAAACTGCTACTGCATTTACTGAGACATGTTAATACTTTGGCATGACCAAAAATAAAAACTGACTGGTTAATTGTGTCAGTGATGTTGTTCAGAGGTCATGTGGCCTACTGTGCAAACTCTACCATCATTCTCCAGCATAGTGTATGCCTCATAATCTGCAGCTCTACAGCCTAATAAGAGATTAAATTTGTCTTACCGCTCATTAACATGCTAAATAGCTGACAATTCATTTGGCAGAAGTACACAGTAGTAAACACAGCTGTTGGGCTTTCAAACTTGTGTTTCATGATGATATTCTTATCTTATCTTGCAAAGCAGATGGATGCACCCGTTTCCTTGTTTCTCACTGGTGAATCCATCTTACAAAGCTCCCATCTGAACAGTTTAAGCCCGGTTAGAAAGTGACAGGACCAATCAGTGTCGAGGGGCAGTACTTTTGTAAGCAAGCAGCAACAAGAGGCCGGTGCAAGAGGTGGAAGAGCTTAGCGTGGTTGCTGCTATAGTGCCAGTTTTATCAGAACAGACGACATTTCTTCATTAAAAGAACAACAAAGAACAGCACTGAGTTGTTTTCTGTTCAAAAACCACAAAAGTTGTGTAATGACATGTCTATAGTTGCCATGGTTTGCATTATGCAGTTCCCTATGGAGTGTACACCTCAGTAGATGCTACGACGTCATGTGTTTTGTTGCTCTGATTGGCCTGTAAAGATGTGATAGACAGAACATTCATCCAATCACTCTCTGAGGTTTTTTCAGAAGCTCCGGCCTTTCCTAAAAGCTGTCTATGGAAGGTTTACCAGATGGATATGTGAAACAAATCCATCTGGCATGTCAGGTTAATTCTTATCCCTTCCTTTCAAAAATTAGACATTATATGAATATTTCCACAGTGTAAATGCTGTCCTCACTGTCACCTTGGTAGCTGAATTAGCCTGATACACATGTATAATTGAATAAGTATGTTTACCTTCTGCTACCTGATCAGAAGTCAGAAAAAAATGTTAATTGTGCAGATGCCTCAGGGATTGTTTTGTGGCAAAATGTAAAGAGAAATGCGATTTTTCTCAATAATGGATTACTGATATGAAAAAGTAGACTTAAAGCACATTACTTCAATTGAGCAACCAACATGTTGCTCTTTTTTAAAAAAGGGTCAGAAGTTAAAAACAGGGCTACTTTCAAAAGTTTGTCAGTAATGCATCACTCCCAACACTGCCTGTGAAACATAAGTCATCCATTAATATCTATTCCAATTCTAAAGCTTTAAGTCATGACTTTCACAGAGAGATAGGGGTTCTAAATTGTTTCACTGCAGGGTAAATTTTGGACATTTTTCACTTCTTTTGGACCCATTGTGATCTGCAAGCATTAAATAGGATGGACTTGGTTATTCTCTGTCATCACAAGTTCAACAGATTCTGGGCACAAGCTCTGACCTCTATTGTACTGTGTTATCTATTTAAACTTTTATCAATAAATCTCATAGCAAGCGGGTGACCTGAGTAACTCATGTGAATTATGGAACATAAAGATGAAAGAGTTAGATGAGTAAAGATTATTAAAGAGGTTGTTATATTAGTATGAAGACCTCTCTTGTTTAATGAAAGGAGCAGAATCTGTTCAATCTGCACATAAACTTGCATGCTCACACACCCCAGCTAAGAGCAGCCATTCTTATCAGCATCAAGTTGACAGCGAGGTCAACGAGGGTCGTGACCTTTGATCTCAGCCAATTGGCCTCTGACTCCTGTCACAGCGAATCAAAGAGTGGAGAGTTAAGACATAAAGGAACAGAAATGCTGCGACATAATCCTACTGGTGTAGGCACGCACACAGAGACCTACACACTGAAAATGTCCGTGGTTGAATAGGTCCTTTATGTTAGTGCAAGCGCCTGCCATGTCCATATTTTCCTCTATGAGTGTCTGTTCTGTTTGTATACTGTGCCATCCAATGTGAGTGTCTGTGTGTGTTGGTGGTAGGTATTTTTATCCATGGTGAACATTAGATTAAAGCCTACTGGTCATGGGAGCTCTGATGGACCTCGATGTGATTAGGGAAAATGTGTGGCGTGTGATACAGCTAAGAACATTCCTGCACTGAACCACACACAATACACAGATATGCACACATGCACGACATTCTCATGAACAAATACATTAGCACATGAGCAAAAATAAACTTCATGCAACATGCAGGTGAGCTTCAATTAAATAAATGATTAACTCTTAGTGTAGAGTATAGGGCATTTTATATATGGTATGCAGTGTGGGCATTAATGATGATGGAAAAGAGTCAATTAATAAAAAGCAAATTCAATCTACATGTAGTTTAAACCATATGACTACTTTAGCAGATAGCCATAGGAATAGTGGATTAATTCATTTATGATCTAAGGCAGTGGTTCTCAACCTTGGGGTTGGGACCCCATTGGGGGTCGCGAGACACTGATAGGGGTCTCCAGTTGCCATAAAAAACAAGTATTTTTTGAATACCACTGTTGCCAATTTGCAGCAATTTTGTCCAATTTTCTACCCCTTTCATCATTTTTCCCACCAATTTTAACACATTTTTATCATTTAACACCTATTATTGTCAGTTTTAAACTCTTTCTACCACTTTTTACTGCCTTTCAACCACTTTTTACACCAATTTTTTCCCATTTTAACCCAGTTTCACCATTTGATATGCCCATTTTTGCTAGTTTAACTAGTTTCAGCCAGTATCTGCCTATTTTTTCTTTCTCAGTTAACCAATTTTTTGCCAATTTAAAGCAATTTCAGCCACATTTTAATTCATTTTTAGCACTTTTTACACCAATTTTTACCACTTTAATGAATTTTTGCCTTTTTTGGCAAATTCTTATCGAATTGTTGCCACTTCTAAACCATATATGCTACTTTTAAAATCCAATTTCATCACATTTTCCACCATTTTTTGCCATTATTAACCCATTGTAGAAAATCATTTTTATTCTTTTCTTTTTTACAAAGGGGATTTACATTTTTTAAAAAGGCTATTTACTACACTTCTTTGATAAGAGTGGTTATTTTTTCGGGTTAAAAATGAAATATGGATATCACAGCTTAACTTTACAATGAACCATGGTTTTGCTGACCTCCATGAGCAACCAGTTTGGCTGGGCGCCACAAAGCCCTTATTTATCCCCCTCTATGGATGGCCTTGTCTCCACATGACTATTCTTGATTGTGCATGGCTTAGTTCAACCACCTTCAGGTACAGAGGGGGTCCCCGGTCTCTGGCACCTTTACTTCAGGGGTTGCGGGCTGAAAAAGGTGAGAACCCCTGACCTAAGGTACCTCACACAGGCAGTGGGATACCTGCTTTATTCCCTGTTTAAAGAAGGAGTACAAATTCTTCACATTTAATTCAGAAAATGTAACAAACTTTTACAAATATATTTCTTATGCTTCTTCTGGCAGGTTTACAGGACTGTCAAGATACCTCATGCAAAAGCTGTTACACACAGCATACAGTGAATATGTTACTTGCTTATTGCCACACACTATTTCTCTCTTTTTTCTCATAACGATGAGGAATACACCAGTCTGACACTGGTATTAGTTGATATTAGCCCTGTGGACAAACATTAGTCATCAGCAAATAATGTGGCATTACAGATATCATAACCTGATGTTTATCTGTTGTGTTTTATCAATTTATGGATGGCATATCTACACAACTGCTGGGCAGAAGGAGTGACCTGTTAGAAAAACTCTGATCTGTTTTCGTGATCATACATGAGATTAAATGTTGGCATAGTGGGAGTGTTTCACTTAAATAAGTTATGAAAAAAGATTGATATTGGCTAGGGATGCATTATATTGGATTTTGTAACGATATCCAATAAGCCAATACTTACAGATTCATTATAGCTGGTACCGCTATCAATACTGATATTAAATTACATTTTTTAGACTTAACACTTGAGTCCTTCAAACACACTTTCTTCAGCTTAAGGATGACAAAAGAAACAAACTTCAGTCCTTAAAACACACATGAAGGAAAGGTTCAAATGGAATGAGGATGAACAAAACTCCACAATCTTACTTAGATGTATGATATATTTTACAGCTGATAGAGGCTGATCTTTACAGCTTATATTTTGGTTGTAAATATCAACATACTATTTAAATATTGTCTCTTATTTTCACAATCAGAGCCTCTGGTGCTAAATACGATAGCAGGATCATCCATCTGAGAATACAAAGACAATGCACTGCTTTTTACAGCCTCAAACCACGTGAAATAATTTGGGGGTCAATCCAAACCTGATTCTGAAAACATATGCTTTAAGGAACCATACATAACCAAGACAACCTGCAAATTTCCCAATCTATACTGAATACTGGCCCATTTCTTTGGACTTAAAAAAGTTCAACTGCTGCTGCAAGCAATAACAAACCTGTTTCTGGTATGCATTTTTATTTCTTTCACTTTGTTCCTTTTGACCGACCTTTCCTTGATCGACCCTTTAAAATGTCAAATAACATGACTAGAATTCGCAGGCTCTACCTCCTCTTGGAGCAGGTCAGAATATGTCAGAAGAAAATATGACCAAAGACCAAATCATGGGTGGTCTTTCTGTGTTGAGAACCACATTACCTTTAACACCTGTGTTGCCATTAGTTATGAACATGTCTTATATCATATCATGTCTATATCCTTAGCAAGGATCAATATCAAGGATAAGGAGATGCTAAAAAAACAGTCAACTGCTTAATATAATTGCCAGGACATTATTTTTGCTATTTGATAGGGTTTTTTTAAAGTAAATTCTTGATAAATGACCTCAGGCATCATTTTAAGCATATTATGCGCTGGAACAGAATAGCTCCTGGAGCATAGCTGTTATGTTCAGTGAAACAGGGTTGAAGCCAACCAGCTTCAGGGATGAAATGGTAACTTTGGTCAGTTTAGATTTTTGTTTTGGCTATGTATGCCCCACTCCAACAAAAATATAATTTTCACTGATGCTTGAGATTTGCTCTAATAGCCACCACCAGCTTTGAGCTCAGGTATAAAGGTGGGGATGTCAGCTGAGATGCAGAGATGTTGCAGAAAAGATATCATTAGAAGAAGAAAGCAGCACATATGCACATAGCAGGATCAGGATTTCTTCTCTCCTTACTTATCAATAATTTTTTTGCCAGTTTTTTTTTTTTGCACATTTTTCTGACTGTCCATCTGCCACCCTGTCTGAATGTCTGCTTTATTTGTTTCCCTTTTATTCATCTCTCTACCTCTATCCCACTTCCTCAGCCAAACCAGTTGCAGCAGCTTAATGTCGGCCAAAGAGTGAGTAATACTGGGTCTCTGTAAAAACTATTGGAAAAAGTGTGGATTAGACCTACCCTACAGTGTTATGAGATTAAATTCTTGTGACTGCATGAGTAAGAACTCATTGATTGTTACCAGAAAGGAAGTGCTGGAATTCTCTTTTTGAGGAGTGAGGAGTTTTCAAGATGAAACTCTTCCATCTGTCTGCAGGACAGCCAAACACATTTCAAGTAAAATATGAGAGTAGTTCTGTAAGGATTGCTGGAGTTGCGCAAACAGTGTGAAATACAACTTTCGTATCAGTAACAAAAAGAAAGGCTGATGAAAGAATCAGGTCTTTCTTTCAGTTGTCGTCTGACTCTTGGGAGTCAGACTTTGTTGTCTTCCTGCAGTTGTACAGTAAGTTATTCTTGTTTCTACACCCAAACACACACACCCACACACAAGCTACACTTATCATTAATCTATCCAATTATTCTCTTACAGCCTACAGCATTGTCTGTGTGACAGTTTTTAGCTCCCAAACATGTGTGTAGTATTGTTTGTGTGTCTGTCTTTGTCCGTCTGCTCGTCTACTTGTAAGGCCCTGGGGAACTTAAGCTGTCTGGTCCAACGTTCCCATTGGGAGGACTTTGTTGGCTACGCAACCAGAGGGGGGTTGTTGGTGGCGGGGGCGAGGAAACCGGGGCACATTTCCTGTGGAAATGGGGTTATCACTTCACCAATTACTGTTGCAATTACAGCAGGAGGCCTGCATAAGCCTGGGAACAAAGCCTATAGGCACACAGATGGGTATTCATGTGAAGTAATGCATAAATTCCTTACTAAGACCCATCACAATGCAGACAGGGTTAAAATACCCCACAGTCCATCCTAAACTCTCTGATTCACCCCTTTGAGGATGGATATGTATCAGATCAGGTGTTGCATGTTTAACTTAATATGCTTATGAAACTAAATTAATTAGCCATCACTGATGAAACGCATTAATGCATCTCTACTCAGTGCTTCTCACTCTGAGGGCCACACACACACAGCACATACCACAGCAAAATGATATCCAAACTCTCAACAAACTGCATCTGGACTGTGTCACAGACAGACCAGATCCACGTGGACAGCTTAACCTTTGACCTTGGCGTGTATGATTATTCATCATCATCAGACGGCTCGACCTGGGTCGCTGTGCTTCTCCATTCTCTGTTCGCTTTTTGTTCGTTTTTTCTTCTTTATTTATTCAAGAGAAGGTTCACTGAGAACCTTCATTGTATTCTCGGCTTCATAGTCACGGAGTAACAAACAGTCCTGTGTGGGAGACGCCCAAAGAAGAACAATATCATCAGTTTAATGTTTTGGTCACAACTTCATAGAAAAATTTACTTGGCAAAGAGCTTAAGCTAGCCTTTTAGCTTTATACTGATCTTGAGCACATACTGTGAATAACTTATCGAGAAACACAGACAAAATAGGGCACTTACTCTGCTGTCTCCATAATGGCAGTCCATTATGGGTTACTTAAATCAGAAAGCTAATCCGTATTCAGCCTACACCAAGCAGAGTGGTATGTTTTCATCCTACCAAGTCTCACTTTTAACATCCTCCTTTGCAAGAAAAAATCTGTATCAACATGAGTCTGTGTTAAGATTACTTTTTAAATATCCAAGCATGTTTCAGCAGTTTAAGTTACATTTCCTGAACTTTTCCTAAACAAAAATGGTTGCTCCTTCTCCTCAAGTTACCACTAAGCCATTAAAATCAATCCATAGTGAACAAAAATATCTAACTTATTAGCATAAACTCTGAATATAATCTCCAACTGATATTTAGAGGTTTTTCTTCTTTTTCAGTATCCAAATACAGTATATGAGATTATCCAGACTTTAGAGCGTCATAAGTTGAAGAAGAACCAACACAAGATGAAAACATCAACTGCACTAGTGACAGATTCTTTAAAAAGACAACTGTGCACTTTTCTAAAGACTAGTGAATACTCAGCAGCAAAACCCGCTGCATAAATTTATATGTGAGCTAAGGCAGCACTTTTCAATAGATTCTGTGCGTCCACGCCCCTCTGAGTGAAATATCACTACAGTCTTTAAATTGTCAGAGGCTTAGAATTCTTGGCTCAGCCTCAAAGCGTGTTAGACATACAGTACGCTCGGTGAACGTTTGCTTTGGCAAATGGGCGATAACTATACCTCTTCGTCTTTAAAATTTGCGATTGTAAAGAAAAGTAGCTGTCCTGTGAAGAAAATGGATGGTCACAATGTCTACAGGGAGTTAAGATTTATATTTACAGCCTGCTTTGAGAGTTAACTTTATGACGAATCCCTACTTTAAAGCCCAGCCAGACGATAAAATCCTCCTATCTGTAACAGTACATCCTCTCTATTTTCTGATAAGTCCTGCTCTTTTTAAACAGGAACAGGAAGTCTGACTTCCAGCCTTTTGTGGCCGTTGTCTGATTTTTCCATCGCTGACAAAACTGGGATGAATGAATTTTTGTGGCTTCTTCTTGTTTACGCAGCTTTGGGACGACAGATAGCAAACACCAAGGGTTGAAGATCAGCTTTTTCCTGCACATGTGTATGAGTAGCACTCATCTACAGATTGACTTGAGTTAACTGGTTGTCCTTAATTTTTTTAATCAACTTATATTCCATCACTTTATTATGTTTTCTTTCATATCTAGCAAAAAAGTAACATTTGAAGAATGCTTATCTCTTCTGTGTTCAGGTCTCCAGCTTTCCCAGCAGCCTACAGCCAATCAGCTAAACTCCTTGTTATTCTTATCATAGTGGATCCCACATACTTTAGTTTTCTGGTAGAAACTAAGTGTATTGTGCCTTTGTGGATTAAATTCTTTGATGCACCTAAAGTGGTAAAGTGGGTTAAAGTTACTTCAATTTATTAAACCAGGTGTATGAAACTTTAATTATCTTTTGATTTTATTCCGTTCCTTGATTCAGCTAAGAAGTTATTCAGATTTGCACATATAATCAACCAATTACAATGCTGTAAGTACACTGGGGAAAACCTAAAGCAAAAACATGCAAAACATCTGAATAGACTTTATGAGATCTAGCTAGCTATCTTCTTCTTCTTTTGAATTTCCGGCAGAGCCAAGGCATATTGCTGCCCTCCACAGTCTTTAGCGCTGGTTAGTCAGCGCCTCAAATTCTAGCGTACAATCCAGTCCAATGATGACATTTTTAAAACGGCCTTTGTCGTTTTGTGATGTTCCCAGCTGAGAAGCGACTTAAGTGAAGTGTCTTTGATTCCAGTTGCTGTCAGGCCTTCTTGCATGATGGTTCTCTCTGTGTTGTAGCTGTTGCGTGCTGTAAGAGCATGGGTTACATTCTCTTCCTCCCCACAGGTGCATTTTCCATCAGGATGTTTACCAACCATTGCCAGCCTGTGAATTAGTGCACAATGCCCCAGCCTCAGTCTCGTGATCACCACAGTGTCCCTCCTTCCCATTTTCAAACTCCATGTGACTTTAGTAGTTGGTTGTACTGAAAAATAAAACCTGCCTTTGCTCCCCTGTTCCCACTCTTTTAACCAAGTTCTTGCAATTTCTTGTTGTATTAAGCCAGTTATCTTGGGAAGACTTGTGGGAAATAAATGATCATAAATCTGAAATCTTCATTGTTGCTGACATCGTAGAGGTGCAAGTCTTTTGGATTGTGCTGCTTTGCTCTCCATTCAGAATGGGTCAGGCAGAACTTTATTGAAGACGGGACTGGCTGAATGTCTTACTGCTCCATTGACAGTACAAGTACTCTGTTGGTTGAACACAGCTTTACATCAACGATACTAAACGCTAGTGCTACTGATGTTAGCAGGACAACTGATAGAACCGACACTCTGCAGCAGCAGTGTAGATTTCAGAGAACCTGCAGCTGGTTTGCCATTTTCAAACTGGCTCTTGATGAAAAATGTCCATACGATAAAAAATATATCTTTAGGAAAGGGTTTGGTGGTTTTGAATCAGTTCTGAATTTTACAGATTAATAACTGCGATTCTGATGTGAACCTAGTGATTCTTTTTCTTCACAACCCTATCTACAGCCTATATGTCTGAAGTATCTCTAAACTAAAAAAAAAAACAAGCTGCTGGCCACATCTTTTTTTATTTTTCCTGTGAAACAGGGCTTATAAAACTTTCCTGGTGCCTTATGAAAGTTGAACAGGAAGAAAATGCTGACACAGTAATATAAGGGGAGGAGAGGTGAGAAAATCAGCTCTTGATTTTTGATGGCAGGGCAGATTAGAGCAAATTAATACTTAAGGGAAATGGAAGAAATATGACGCTTGTGGTTTTTCCTGCTTAATTACAAGCTTCAGGCTAAAGATAGCCACAAATATTAACACCAGAAACCTCTCGAGGGTAAATTTACAGCATGTCCACTGTTGTCAGGGGCTGTTGTTGCCAAAACAGGGGCGTGATTAGACTCCTTTCACTGTCTCTGTCCAGAGAGAGGAAAAGCCTCAAACCCCGAGTCCCTTAATCGGGGGGGGGTTATGTCTTAATAAGGAGCTAAAGTTTTGCTGGGGCAAATTCAGAATGTTCCTAAATTAAACGGCAGGGACACAAAGTTATAGCCATGTTCTTCTAAATCTATATGCAAACAACATTCAAAAAGATCCTCCTCTGGAGAAACCAGTTGCTGTTCTTGAGTCTTTCCAATAGTGGGACAACTCAACAGCTGTCGTTATATTTCAATAACGACAAGCAATGCTCGCGCCACCATTGGGGACTGCTTCCATTAAAATTAATAACAGAGAATAGCCTGATGCTGTGCCAGATAACAGTTCCAGTGAAAGCCATATCTCAGCAACATCCTCCGCCCTGAGCCTGGAAAGCACTGGCCTAGATAGAAACAGATCTAAAAGAATAAATGAATAATGAAATATCTTCTGATTTTTAATATCACTGGGAAGTCTTTTGTGCTTTATTAGTACACAGAGAGAAAAGAAAGGTGAGGTTATGGAGGGAGTAGGAGGATGTACAACAAAGACCAAGTACAAGTCTCACAACTTAAATTCTGAGCACTGCAAAGAGATGCATGGATACAACTGATCAAATATAACTTGTTAATAATAGACGCACCCTGGTAGAGAAGTTGAATCTTTTAACTAAGATTATAGTTTTGTCTATAAGCAGGATTCCTAAATTAGGTAAAACTGTAAATCCTTAATACTATATAAATACAACTTCCACATTACAGAAAAAGAAATCAATTAAGGAAAGCTGCACACCCCGACAGACCAACCTGCAAAAGGCATTTTAATGAATTGTCAGAAAACACCTGTGTGCGATTAGTGATTCATGACTTGCATATATAATTACTTAAGGTAAGATGTTTGGCATGGGAAAGAGAAATAAACAGGCATTTATTCATATGAATTGCTGGTGCTGGGTAGTTAATTGAGTTTCAATCTGCTTCCCACGATAATGGAAACAAGATAAAAGAGATTAAACACTGACTGTGGTGAGATTCAGATGACTTTATTTAACCCAGAAGGACAATTCAGTTTCACAGTCTACCAAGTCATGCAGCGTTGCACTTGTTTTTTCCATAGAATTGAGCCAAATTTAAAACAATGCAAAAAAAACTTTCAGAATGTAATGTTTGTGACTAAGCTTAAAAAATGAGCCACAAAATTTGACATATAATAACCATTGTTGAAATATCATTCAAATAATCATGATTTTGATTTTTGTCATAACTTGGGGGGGGGGGGGGGGGTCAATATATTGAGTATATTTAATGTACTGTGGGTATTGCCACAATACATTGAAATAACTATATCACTACTGTCAAGCATACAATTCTCTCTGGAGTTTCGCTTCTCCCACTGTCTCTAAATGACTCGCTCACAGCAGAGAACACACCCCTATGCCCATAGAAAAATGCTCCTCTTTAAAACGTGTTTTTATATCAGGAGAGTGGAAAGCATGAAATAGCAGAAAAAGTAAATAAACAGGTAGTTTGATGATAGTTTGAGATGCAGATTTACAATTTGGTTCAGAAGAATAACGGCAATGTATCCGTCATCTGGCAGTGGTTCCGATTTCAATGGGAAGTCGTCGAAGAAAACACAGTAATCCATAAACATGCTGCAGGATTACGCTGAGATTCATGGCCCCATTAAATGTTGTTGAAAAATCAGGATTTTAATAAAAGACACCTGACCCAAAGTATAATTTGCCTGGGCACAATCTTTTTTGCTGAAAACTCCCTGCCAGAGTTGTATGCCTCAGCAAGAGAAAAGGTAGCCCAGCAGCTAACAAATGTGATCCACTTCTCTACAGCTACGAATCTGTGGTCCAGCACAACAGTACATTACATCCGCAACTGGGAATGAGAAAGTTTGTGCCTACGAACGAGCTTTTGTCCCAAAAACAATCATCTGACAGATGCTCTCATGTCATGGCACTAGTCAGAAACTTGTCAGATGTACATCAGCACAGATAACAGGACTAACATAATCGAAGCCTGCATGGGTGACAAAACTGCAGTGCAACTGGCCATAGGCGAGTTTTTGTGTAGGTTTGCTTCACCCATAATGAGGAAGATACTAATCATTTTTATAGTCAACAATAGTAAACATAACAGAGAAAATATTTTATAACTTTCCTTTCACAATAAAGACTGAATAGAGAATATAGAAGGGTCTACTATAATCGTCATTTAATGTATCAAAGAGTTAAATTAAACATACATTAATTTAGAATAGATTTCAAAATATGGCGATATGAATTGTAGGCCATATCGTCCAGCTCTGCTGAGGAGCTTAAATATCTGTTTCTCCAAATGACAATGTTGGTCAGTTACTGGGAAACAGCACTGAGCTGAATTGTGAATAGGAGCAGGGCAACTTAAAAGAAGGGGGTTTTACAAGCTATAACCCAATAAAGTGAGGCTGGTATTTTAAATCTAGTGTTTAACAATTTCAAGGCTAAACTGCTTTGTATAAATATCTGCAGTAAGAGTAAACACCATGGCAGTTAAAGGTTGTTCTCATTTATTCAAATCTGGTGAAGATGGAAACCAGAAGCAACAGCAGGGTTGTCAGCTTGTTTCTCTCACAGCTAAAACACATTTCTAGTTTATTAAAAACAGTCAGCTCATCTGGGTTTTGTGCTGCAACAGCTGTTTATGGCCACATAAATTTTCTAAATTGTTTCATAGCTGGGGACACCTTCCCTTTATCCTTCATAAAGTCACAACATACAGATAAAACTGAAATTAAATGTGGATATTTCAACCTGCAGCTGTTATTTGTTCAACACGAATTCTTCTGAGAAGAAATCTAAATTGATTTTTACAGCCATGCACATGAGCAAACAAGCATCTGGACAATATAGAGCTAATCTTCTGTGTAGTATAACCAAGCAATTTGCATGCTAATAGTGTGAAATTGAAAAGCACTCATTTACATTTACATTATAATCTGGGCATTTGTCCAGAAAGACTCTCAGCTAACAGCTGAAGTTGAAATAACTGGATAACAACTACTGCATGTAATGAGCAGCAGAGGTCAAATCCACTGTCTCAACTCAAACAAACTTATATTTGGTTATGATACAATAGTATCCTCCGGTGACTGTTAAAGATTAAAAATTTACATTAAAGCATCTCAGAAAGTGAATGCTGTATGAATAAAACATGCGTCTGTCTGTATGTGGGGAAATAGATTCACACTGACTTAATAAACCATGCAAAGATTTTCAGTGGCATCCATGTACGTGTCTTTACGATGCATAGCTTCATGTTACAGCCACAGCTGTAGATTTAACCGTACAGCAGTTATGGTGGATGTGTTGACTAAGAGTGTTTTTCTGTATGCAAGAATGTATTTCAATTCAATAAATTTTTGTCATGTTATCATGCTTGGAGGTCTGTGGTCATTCAAAACTACATATGCCCTATGACTTCTTGCTTTGTATCTATATTAAGACTAAACAATACTAAAAGAACTGAGGCTGTTATAGTTTTTTTCTGCTTTATCATTTTTTTTATTCAAATGATACCAAGAAATGCAGTGTTTACTAACTAGATCTTAAACCAACAATTACAAATTCTTTTCTATTTTGGGACCCAATTCATGTTTCAGATTTCACACAAACACAGAGGAGAAGGAAAGGAAGAGAAAATAGGTGGACTGAGCAACTATTTTTTTTAAGAAAAACTTTACAAACTTCTTGCGTTACTTAAATGTCATCAACCATTTCTAACAATTTTCTAAGTTATGTTGGGTTGACTAGCCAAGCCCAGTGTAGTGTCAGTTATGATATGAAAGCTCACAGTGTTAAGCTGCTGTGATTTTCACACACTGCAGCACTCACTTGGCGTGTCATACTTCTTGCCTTTCACAGTGATGGTTTAATAGATCAGTATTACAAAACTAAAATAGATGACACATTTAATAATCAGGTGCAACACACCCTGCCCTGCCCCGGAAAAAACCTGTGATGGCATACTGAACTCATGTCTGAGCAGAAGCTCACAGAAAAATGATCGTGTTCACTCTTTTGTAACTGCTCCTTTAATTTTAAGTTTCACTTCTATAGTGCTGAGGAGTGTGAAGCTGATATTGACTATACCATAATTCCTAATGGTTGCCTTCACAATAAAATCACTCAAAAACAGTAACAACTACAGAATTGTGTAGAACTGTGTAGGAATTGACAGAAGTTGCATGTTTATCATTAATGTAACTCAACTTCAACAGCGGTACCAGCAACTTTACGTGGCTGTGGTGTTTACAACTGCAGCTCTGACTTCTGACTTTAATGTCTAAGCTTGCTTTTTGGACTCACAATAAGTGAGTCATGAGGTTAAAGACATCTTTAAAGACTTGTTAAAGCCGAGTCATGGCAGCATAGGGCTGAAAGAAAGCTGAGACGACCCAGCTTGAGGTCTCACCTGTTTATTGTATTGCATGTTAAGTGCAAAGGCACATGTGAGTGACGTTCAGATAGTTACAGAGCTGCTACAGCAAAACTTGCTGCTGACTGGACTCAGCCCCAGACTGAGCTTCTGACTATCAGTTCTCACTCTGCTACGCTAATGGTGGGCATGGGCATTACAACACAAAGCACGCATTTAAACCAGTGATGACGATGTTGCAAAAATCCATCTGTGGCAGTAACTTTACCGGTGACGATATTAATACTGGCTTACCGCCCACCACTAGCTGATACCAAGCCTAAGTACTCTTACTCATAAAACACTGCATATATTGTACTAGGATAACAAAAGTAGAGGAGAAGGAAAACAATGAAAACAATGCACTGATTGTCAGGAGGGGTGAAGAACATCTAATGAAATTAAAAAAGATAAAATAATTTCAAGAACTTGAATGGTATCATTAAAAACTCATTTTAGTACTTGATATCTATGAGTACCCATATGTAAGTACTTAAACTTGTACTTGGTCTTGAAAAATCGGTGTATCTCTACCTACAAACACCTGGGGGAATGAGGTGCTGCTGTAAGTGTGAGTACACTGTATTTAAGCATCTGCCTGGAGCATCATGAGATATATGTGTGATGGCAGCAGAGCACCTGTAGCCCAAACGTACACGAGGGAGACACACAGACTCTGCATGCACACAGCTCAGTTCCCTGACCCCAGACATTAACGGATATTGATCACAGAAACAAGAAAACTTTTTCGTTTTTGTCCAACAACAAAGAAATAGCCGCATGCTGTGATTAAGGTCAAGTGACTAACATTGTACGTCCTGTGGTATGATTGTTGCATATCTGCACATCACCATCACAATTGTGAACTGATGTACTGTTCAGCCCTAATAATGTTCCCGGCTGTGTCGGTTCAGATATTCAGTTCGTTTTGCAATTGCTTTTTAATTTTCAGTAGTTTTTCAGTTAATGTTTTCAAAAAAATGAGTGTGAGTGTGTGTGGCACAGAGATGGTATCAATAATGAACCTCTATCTAGAAAATCACACTAATGTCCACTTAATGGCCGGGATAATGGGCACATCTCACTAAGTGTGCATTTCTGTGCACGTGTGTAGGGGTGTATTTCAGCTCACTCCTACATGTGGGCAACTTGAAATCAAGTGAATAACTGGGATAATTTAGTCATTAAGAGAGAGCTGGAGGTTCAGGAGGTAATCAGACGTGTTTACGTATTTAAAGCTGTTTTTGATTAGACACATGAAGCTGTCCTGTCAGTCAGTCTGATTACACTCTACTAATCAAAACAAATCTCTCAGACGGTAAAGGATCTCTGTCAGAACAACTCTCGAATAGTGAGAATTAGTCTGCCAATACAGATGTAACTGTAACTTCCATTACATTTGTTTCAAGAAAGAAGTTAACAAAAGTTAAAGAGGCAGCTGGTGGGAGGATTAAACAGGATTTTAGTTACATGTTTAGTAATAAGGGATGGGGGCATTTATTTGTAGTGATAAAGATGTATAAACTCCTGTTTTGCTGTTGTGGTTTTCTTGTACTTACAGTTCAGAATTAATGATCTGACTAATAGAGGGTATGCATGTGACGTTACAGGCAACATGAGAATCTGCAGCTCCAGCTGCTGAGTAGCAGAAAGCATCAACTGGGGACAGAAATCAGTTGAGAGTATGTTATAGCAGTTCCTAAAATATCTTAAAGTTGAGTAACCTTGCAAAGCAGATGGATATGCCTGTTTCCTTGTTTCTCACTGGTGAATCCATCTTGCAAAGCTCCCATCTGAACCGTTTGGGCCCGGTTAGAAAGTGACAGGACCAATCAGCGACGAGAGGCAGTACTTTCAGGCACAACAGTCGTGATGTAAACAAGCAGCAGCAAGAGCTGGAGCAGTTATGGAGGAAGAGAAGCGTGGATGCTGCTAAAGCGGCAGTTTTATCAGAACTTGACAACATTTCTTCGTCAAAAGAAGAACATAGAACAGCAGTGAGTTGTTTTCTTTTCAAAAACGACAAAAGTCGAGTACTGACATGTCTATAGTCGTCATGTTTCGCGTTATTCCTCAGTAGCTGCACACGCACAGCTTGATAGCAGCTACATCACGTGTTTTGTTGCTCTGATTGGCCCGTAGAGATGTGACAGACAGAACGTTCACCCAATCATACTCCGAGTTTATTTCCTCTTCCTTTCCTCAAATGTTTCCTATTGAAGCTTTGGCAGATGGATGTGTGAAACAAATCCATCTGGCGTGTCAGGTTAAAAGTTGAGAGCTTTATTGTGTGAATTTGTCACATTAAAAACAAAACATAGGTTTAACTCGGGTTTAAATTGAACTAGATTAAAAAAGAAAGCTTGGGTACGTTGATCTCAGATTGAAATAGGCTACATCCTGAATTTTTGCTAAAAGATTTAACAACCACAGAGCAAACTTTAGATAAGCTAAAGTAAGAGAAAGTCAATCAAACACTGAAATATGGAGAAATGGCTGATGTACAGCTTTTCCATGTTAGTTCAGTTTCAAGTCTATCACTGATGAATTGGGCTGATGTATGACTCTGCTTTTTGTTCTTTAAAATCAGGTCCATATAATGTCAGAAAACTTGATTTATGACCACATATCAATGTTAACAGTCTACAGTGTCTTTGGGAAACTGTATGGATCTCTATCAAGTCCAGATATCCATAATTTAAGCCGATACTGGTTTGCTTTTCCCCTTTATCATCTGTATCTGTGTTTCAAACTGTCTTGCCTCTCAGCCCAACTGAGTAGTCATGTCACATGCTCAAAGTAAGGCCAGTGCATCCCCTCTATTACTGTGTTAACAGTGACTTAGAAAACATAGATTTGTTTCAGTGAACAGCATTTGTGCTGCAGGTTTGGAAACTTATTACAGATTTTTTTATACAATGGTCAAAACTGATGTAGTGATGAGCCTGGACACGATGAGCTAAACTGTATAACATGGCTCAAGCTCTAAATACTCTGGAGAGTATCCTTCCCATGATGCAGTTTGTCGGGAACTTGTAAAATCACCTGCTGTCCAAGAACAGAAATCCATTTGAATTATCATAATGCATGAATTGTTTGGACTAACCATCGAAAGACAACGGTCTTACAATTTTAAAATGTTTTGAAGCTCTATAGTTCTTTCTTTTTCACCCTCTCTCTCTTCTCTGTTACTGCCACAATGGCCTAAGCAGACACTGTTGTTACTGAATTCCAGTGATTGTGCCTTATATGGTTCTTTTATTTTCCAGCTTATTGTTCTCATAGGATGTTGTTGTGAAGCCCCAGTGGCCTTATGGGTAAGGCACTGGCTTCCTAAGCAAGGGATTGGGGATTCAAGTTCCACCTGCAGTGTCAGTAGGGTGCTATGGCATTGTATTCTGGCTTATAACCCAGACACCACTGGATAAAAATCTCCCAGATGTATTTTCTTAACTGCAACTTCATTCTTGCTTCTACAGGTTCTTGTTGGACTATGAACAACTGTGATGCTTGAAAAGAAAATCATAGTCAAGATTTATCGATGGTTCAATCTGCAGGTGCAGGGGATAAATATTGTTTCTTTGTTAGGTCAGTGCAAGGATCCTTTGAAGTTAAGTAGTAAACATTTCTAAAGATTTATTTTTTCTTGGATTCTTAGGTTATTCTAGTCCATCATTTTTAAATTCATTAAAGCTATGAACTGCTTTCACACTGCTGTTTCACATTAGGGCAGTAGCATAATCATCACAAAGTGAATGTGTTTGGTTACTGACATCTATCATATGTATATGTTAGTAAATGCACTACATATTATCATCAAACCATTTAACTTTCCATATGAGGAACAAATCAGTTTCAGTCTGACAAGACCCTCCATATTTCAGCTGGTATGTTTAAATGAAATAGCCCTCTGCTGCTGGCAGGTGAAAGCTTTCATGTCATAAACTTTCATTCCACTTTGATGGATTACAGAGTTTCTCAAGTGTGGTATCGAATATTTTTCAAAAGTACAGTGGTTGGAGCAGTTTCTCAGCCAGGAGAGGACATCAAAATGGGAAAACCATCTAAATTACTGGGTTCTTAGTCTGCAGAAGTGTACACTGCACAGCCAGGCTCTTCCAATATAATGTTTCGAATATACCCTACACCTTTAGAGAAGGTTTTCCAGTGCGCCAGGGAAATAGTACTACTATCTCCCTTCTACTTTAATCAGGGTGTTTATTAAATAGATTGTTTACTTTGCATATTTGTATTTGAAAGATGATTTTATAGGTGTGTTTCTCCTTGGAGTAATCTAATGTTTGACCACAACTGCTATCATAGTGCCTATTAGCCTTTCAATGTATAAATCTATAGATATATATGGGTGTGGCACACATTTTTATGACTTACCATCTTAAAGTGACATCATGTAGATGTTCTGATTCAATAAGTTTTCTGTATCAAATACTAACATCATTTTATATTATTTGTCTCTGGATTTCATCTGTTTATTTTGTTGATTCCTTTTCATTTTGCTTTTCAACACTTCAGTCACCAGAGTATGTTGGGTTTCTGCTACACAGCTCTAAACAGGATCCAATTTTCTTCAAAAATAGGGTGAAAACCAACAACACTGTCAGACAGAATTCCCAATTTGTAGTGAACTCAGCAGATGAAGGAAACTCAAAATGTACAGTTTCTTTGAGCTGCCAAACAACCTCAGAGTCAAAGTGTTTAAGTTAAACTGGAATCTTTTAGTAATTACAGCAGCTCAAAAGAAAAAAATCTCCCACTGTCAGAGAAAAAAAAAACCTCAGCAGTGATGAGAGGGGAAATGACCAGTACATAGAGCTCCCACAGAGAGATAGAAAAATAGCACAAATTCAGTGGTGGACATGGAGCCATTAAACCCCCTACACACATCACACATTTTATTTTTGTTTTGATCTCACTCTATGATGGAGAAATAAATCACAAACAAACCTCTGTTGTTTTAAGACACGATGATTCACATCAGCAGAACACACAACAAAGACTGAGGTGGGCAGATACACAGGAACTGAAACAGAGCTTTTTAACTACACACCACACAAATCCTCATACTGTATCTTCAAAGTGACTTAAACAGAACAACACACTTATGCATTTATAAATTCAAGCACTTACAGCCACATACACAGACATGGTCAAGGACATATAGGCACAGAGTAACACACACAGCTACTTAAGAAGTGCTTTACATTTCCACATTCAGATTCCATTAGATCTACATCCCCACCTGGGAGAATCCAACAAGGTTTCTCTCTCTCTTTCAGTACTTTCTAGGTCATGATTGGTCGACTTCAGCCTTATCACATCTACTTCACAGACACTTTGTGTTACGGCTTATGTAAGAATGTGTAATCAGCTGGTTTCTTATTCTACTGTGTCTCTGGTAAATATGATTAAAGGCGGATGACTTTGTCTTACTGTAACTAAACTCAGAAGCTTTTAATTTGAGGGTGATATACTGTAAATAGAGCTTAGAACATAAAGAAAGAATCACAACTCCTGTGTTAATTATATGGTGCAGATCCCTTCTTTCTCATTGCTTTTGTCGGTCACGTTTGTTAAACCCAAACAAAACATTCAATGTGTTCGTTAGGACTGGGGGGTTTACTGCTTTGTACCTCAAAGAGCATCAAATACAGTGCCGTCAGATCCATAAAATATTTTCCCACGTTACAACAAACACTAACAACTATTAGCAGCTCATGCAGCATCTCCTCAGCCCCCCAGAGGACCCTCGCCTCCAATTCAACCATGCATAAACACACTAACAGGACAAACTGTGATCCTGTTCAACACTGGCATGTTGATCCAACAACATGTGCTCATGCATCATGCTGCACAGTAGCAGTTAAACTGTGCATGAAGAGAAAGGTGAGTGAAACTGAAAGCTTACCAATGCACATGACAGTTGTGCACAGCAGTATATAACAGACAAAAGCTGGGATTTCAAATTTGACCTGAAAGGAGAAACGTGTCCTTCTGTGGTTCTTTCTGCAGTTTTTTTTTCTACAAACTGCTGCATAGATTTGACTGTGGTGCACTGATTGGCCCAGGGCCAGAGCAAAATTAATTTGGTGGTGATGGGGATCTGGGATTTGTGCCATCAGATAATCATTTCTTTGTCAGCCACAACTGAAGCTAACACACATGGACTATTGATTTTGAATCCTGACAGGGCGGTTTTGCTGTCAGGCAGTCACTTTGTGACCGGGGGAGTCTGCCTGTGGATGTGAAGCTTAATTGACGCTTGATAAATGTTGGCAAAAGGTTTTAATTCAACGGGAAATAAATCTAGGGGCGATAACAAGGTCTCCCATATGCATTCTCACTGCTATTACTGTGCTTTCTATCTAATTTCCATTGCCTTTACAGAATTTAATCATTCCACAATAGACTTTTAACTAATGATCTTCTGCTACAGAACAGGGGCCATCAACCTGTAGATCGTGATCTTGTGGTAGACCTTTGAGACGTTTAATGTCGATCTTTAACACTAAATGTGCATTGGGTGTAATTTTTGAAAGACTGTTACTTCACTCCATTATTCGTCATTATGAGCAAGATAGCCAGGCCTTTACAGCACACTATTCCAGTCTTATTCTGGTGTTAAATTTTTTAAAAATAGTTGAAATTTTCATGAGGTTTTTGTGTACTAGTCCACATAACTTGAATTTACACCTTCAATAAGAGTAGGGTTGATAAAATCTTATTTTTCTGTGTTTCTTTCCTTCCCTTTATCCCTTTATAGATCTAAGACTGCATACTAGCTTAAATGTGTGTGTGCACAAAAGTCTTCAGCTGAAAAGATGTGAAAAACCAAAAAGATTATCCAAACTATTCTTCTCAAACATCCATCCCTACAGACCCGCTTTCTGGTTTAACTTTGACCTACTTCACTTTCTCTGATGGTGTTTGCATAGTTTCCAGTCTAATAAGAGAAAATGAGCAACAGGGATGCCTGTGTGTTGGCTTGTTTACAAGTTTTTTCTTCTTGTCTGACATTGTTGTACGAATGCCACCATGTTTCCAGATGTCAGTGATAACCATGGTAATGGTAACTGAGAGAGATGATGGGAAAAACTCAGAAAATGACACACAATTTAGAATCAACTATAATTTTCCAATTAGGTTTCTTATCAACTTTACAGCTGAGTTTATGGTGAAATGCTGAAATCTAAATGTGTGATTTGGGAATAAACTTCTGATATTATGACTGTGCTGGTGTGACAAAATAAGCACTTACATGCTGCTTCTGAAAGAGTTCATTGTGATAGGAGACAGTGTGGTGGGCAGGAAAACTTGTCCAATGGTGTAAAATTAATTTTACAGAGTTTATTACAGAGCTGTAGAAAGTGAGACAGTGTCAGGAAGAAACAAAAAGGCAGACATGTAGAGGAGTAGACAGGCAAAGGTATAATTTGTTCTGCACATATCTCCTGACAGTGTGTGGGCAATAATAGGAGAGGAACAAGAAAAGTGAATAACGAGAAGTGGGGCATGATTCTTGTCACCTCCTTGTGTGTGAGAGGAAGAAGAGTGTGACAGATGTGTAGGATGGTAAGAGCAAAGAAACACTTGAGACACTCAGAACAAAAGAAATGAAGCAAATCTTACCTGCATGTGTGAACTGCAGTCTGGGTTGAGATGCTCTCCACGCCCATGTTAAGGTGGCCCCAAGGTGGGCCAGCAAGACCGCTGTCACCAGCCAGTACATCCTCCTCATCAGCACAGACACAGTGTGTTAAATTCTCCTGAACTGAACAGAGCCACTACAGCTTTGGGCAAAATCTCAGTGATGCATTCAGGTGGTGTACTGATACTCTAAGTCCAAAGTGCTGCCCTCTTTGAATCCAGTTTGAGTTCAAGTCCAAGTCACAAAGATGCTGAATACACTCTCACAGTCCAAGTGAGTCAGGCTTTTGTGAGTCCAGCTCCTGAAAATAATTCAGCACTCCTTGTAAGAGGGTAACAGCAGCACTCACACACGCACTTTACCATCTGTGTGCTTGTGTTTGGATCTTTGGTGTTTGTGTGTCTAAGTGTGTGCGTGAGTATGGGCTTCAGAGATGGACGGGGAAATGTATTCCAAGAAAAAAAACTAAGACGTCTCTTCACTGCTTCCTCACTGCTTGACAGCTCTCTTCTGTTCTGTCTCTCGTCCCGCTCTTCTCCGCATGTGACTGCTCTCTCCCTCTCTCTCTCTCTCTCTCACTCTCCCTCTCTTTCTGGGAGGCGGGGAAGAAGGATCCTTGATCATTGTGGCCACCCTGCACACACACCATTGCAGGCATGCACGCCTCTTCAAGACTCCAGGAAAACCTAGTTAAAGTGGAAATGAGAGGGACAAATCAGCTTTCATCTGTATTCCCATCTCTCTCACTCTCGTTTTTTCAGTCTCTCTTCATTCTCTAGCTCTCTTTTTCTCTGCACTTACCCTCCTATCTACCATTCCTCTTTCCACTACTTTTTCAATTTTGAAAACCAGTTTTTAACCCAATCATAAAAGATGAAAATGAAAAGAAAACCAAAAAAGCTGAGCTGGTAGAAGGAATACAAAGTTGTCTTAAAAAACAACAAAGACAAATCATTATAACAACAATTAAAAACCAACCAGAAGAAAAGTAATTTGTTAATGTATTTCTCAATAAACACAAGCAGAAGTAGCAATACTAGTGGTATATAAGTGTTTACTTATTTAATTAAGTGCTTTAATAGCATATACTAAGATATTTACTCTTTGTAATCATTTCTGAAGCCAATTTTCTCTTTTTGTGGCTTGAGAGTAAAGTCTCCTCTTTAGTCTCTCGCTCTCTCTCTCATTATTTTTTCTATTTTCACTCCCAACCCAAATGCAATCATTAAAGCCAGAGCCCTCTTTCTTGCTCTGTTATTTTCATTAAACAGATGCTCACTGGGGTTCGGCAACGCAGGCTGAATTTTTCACCAGCTCAAGTTCAATCACAGGCTAGCGGGGACAATTTATTCATTCCATGGGATAAATAATGAATTTAGGTTGCGTGCAAATGAACAAGTATATTTTCCCTCCAAGGATCTGCAATTCTTGAATGATTTATTCTCCACACTTGTTTGCTATCCAGTTTTTATTATTTTTATATAAACTGGTATTTTAATTATAGGATTAGATGTCCTTTAATTTAGAATTAGGATGGCCTCGCAGCATTTAATTAGATAAAGGGAAGTTTGGTCTGGTCATTTAAAATTATTATAGCCTAGTCATTTAATGTTATCATCACAATTACTCTTGTTTAATTATGTAACAAAAAAGTATGCTTGTAGTTTTAAAAAAGAATGTAGTTAAATGATTATCAATGATGCTGTCAGTCATGTTCTGTGACTCAGTATGAATCTGTCTTCCTTACAGACATGTTTTTACTACATTACATAAAAAACACTTTTAAAACAATTTTTTTTACTATTACCATCTTACCTGCAGTTATAAAGACAACTTCTAATCACAGAGGTTTTAGTCTTTATTGCTTACCTTTCATTGCTACAGTGACCTGACACTGGATACAGTATCACCTGTTCAAAAAACAACATAGATTTCAGAGCAACTTTTTTAGTTTATATTATTCTGTTCATTAATTTCAGATATAAGTTATTCCTTTATTAGTCCTGCAGGGGGAAATTCCAAAGCTCAATTACCACCCCACCACCATGGCTCAATGTTCAGGCCTATCTTTCCAAACTCATTTTAGCTAAAACAAATACAGGTGCAAATAAACACAAACGCTTTTTAAGTGGAATGAACTGCAAGTCCTGTACTTGAATTTACCTGTATCTTTTTGGTGGCAGTCAGTTTATGAAACAGAGATAAATCAAAACAAAGATTTGATTCTACAACAAATGATAGTTGTATTCGTTTATCAAATACGGACATTCTGTGATGAAAAACTGTAAATAATTTCTTTTAATAAAATAACATTTCATGTGAAATGTAATTTAACAGGAGCAGGAAAACAAGTTTCATCTGCCTTTTGGAGAGGAAATAACAAACAGGACTGTTACAATCATGGTGAGGGAATCTGAGCTCTGTAATGCATGAAAATAAAATGTACCTACCTTTAACCCTTTACCTACTGAGCCTAAGAATGGTGATTTGGACATATTTTGTTATTATGGCTGTGAAATAGTCAGGAAATGCCTTAAGTCTGACAGCTTTGGTCCCTTTTCCCAGGAGTACTTGAACTTGACTTTTCAACATCTGGTTAATGATTACTGCACATTATATGGAATTGTCAGCAGTTTAAAAGAAGAAAAACACAAAAACAGATTTTTTTTTCATGGCTTTTATGAAAAGAAATGTTGTTATTGCTCATGAATTTTTGATTTGACATTTGAAATGTGAACCTATACATGTTCAGAACAATCACCAGTCATTTTTTGAGTCTAGGACTCTGGGTGTGCAAAACACAGTGCAAAAGACATCTATATACATAGGTGAAAATTAGTGCAAATAAAGGTGGAAAAATGCATTCTCAACATTCTCAAGTAACATATTGTTATTGCACATGACAGACACGCACAAATGCCACTAACGCTTGCTCTCCTTTTACTCTCTTCCTTCACTCTCCTTTCTCACTCGTCTTCTGCCAAAGCTGCTGTTATCGCGATGCTGTTCGACATTACCGTAATATAACACATCAAATATTACAGGAAAGCACAGATTCTCAGCTCTCTGTCAGCGTTGGAATTTTTCAGATTGAGCAAACTTTCGAGGAGTTACAGTGTTGAGAATCCATGTAGCGGTCTTGCTATACTTCTGGTGTTTTGCTATTAATGCCAGCGTCTTATGGTTGCGAGTACTGTAATGAACCATATATGTGCACATGCCCACACTTCTCATTTTTCCAACGCCACTGGAATTTTTTTGATCGGACAAACTTTGACAGAGTTATGGTAATAATACTCTGACATATAAAACACTGCGCCGGCTCAGTAGGTTAAAGGGTTAAATGGAGCTTGTATGTACTTTCAAATTAAATTAATTCTCCTAAACTTCTTTTCAAGTGCAAAAAACATACTATAAGTAGTTCAGACCTTAACCTTTAGTCCTTAGAACACACTTTAAAATTTTAGGAATGAGCAATGAGTAGGTCTGCAGGGTCTCATTAGAAATCCACAGATTTAATACACTATCTATCTATCTATCCATCTATCTATCTATCTATCTATCTATCTATCTATCTATCTATCTATCTATCTAATATAGATATGATGCAAATAATATCATGGATACCATTTTTCAATCATTCATTACAATGCCACATCTTTGTTTTATCTTTCATTAATAAATCTAACTGAATGCATTGCTTTACTTATGTGACATGAATTGATCTACAGTATCCCCACTAAAAAACTTCAATAGTCAAAAAAAATAAAACAAATACATAAATTTAAAAAAAAAAAAAAAAAAAAAAAAAAAACCTATTAGATGATGTGCAATGATGGACATTCAAACTAGTACAAACAAAATAGAAGTAACAATGTAATTAGAGCACCTCATCAGCTTCTATTAGGCACGCTCAGGGGATTTTTAAACCACGGCTTTTTATTATTCTGCTATTTTTCATACCCTGCCCTACAATGTTCTAGGTCATCCTCTCAAAAACTGCACTAAGTCTGTCATTTCAAACTGAAAAACTGGAGGTGACTGGAATTTTTCAGATGCTTCTCCCAGGTTTTGGAATAGTCTGCGGTCATAAAGTCCTTTCAATTTTTTGAAGCTTTCATCAAATTAACAGAAATGACCTACCTGTTTTCACTTTAAAATACTGAGTTTTTGCTGTTTCAAATTAACTCAACATATTTCTAAGTTTCAGTTGCATTTTGATTTGTTATTGGTTACCATTATAATTTATTTTATTCTCTATTTTAATTTGACACTAGTTTTAACATTAAAGCTCTTTAAAGCTCTACTGTTGTTGTCTAATAATCAATAACATTTTTCAGAATTGTTCTGGGTAGATTCTTTCTTTCGAGTCCTATTGATTTTAAATCTTTTATATACCATGTGATTAAACTTGACACATCTCTTCCACAATAACCAGCCACGTCAGCTCTTTTATGTATTTTAGACATTAAATGTTTCAAGAAAATGCTGATCAAAAGATCTTCAAGGTACTGAGTGTTTATCAGGAATGGCTTTCAATCTACAAGATGATGATTCTGCCCATTAAAAATCAATGTAAAGATCATCATTTTGATGCTTTGGCTTTTTGCGCTCCAATATCTTTGCTACAGGAAAGCAGAGAACAATGGAAGTGAAAGTCTCCACTTTGACATGTGAGTCAATGAGTCACATTTGGCTGACTCTTGTCAAACACATTTAAAATGTGTAAGCTAATGGTCGCTAAAAATGGTATTGTGTCAGAATCATGTAGCTATTGCTTACATTTGACCTGTTAGTCATGACCCATACCACAAAGCTAAACAAAATGTTCATCTGACCTTCACAAGTACTGACAAAGTAGCAGAGTGGACAACAAAAAAACAAAGGGGACTTGTGTTGCTTGGTTGCCACTTACATTTCACTTCTCAGGGAACACAATGGCAGAGTCAGGCGGGCACTGATCGAGCACAGTTTTGTCAGTTTGTCACTTTCAGCTCCAGAAACAAAACTGGCTTACTACCTCCTAAAGTGCCCTTTAGAAAGGATAATTAGAAGCTCCTCACCAATCTTACCAGATTAGTCAGCTTGTTAATTACACTTACTGACCTCCCTGTTCACTTAAACAAAAAAGCCTCTGATTTCGCTTGACAAGTGACGTCAATTAGTCAATTAGTGTCCGAGCTCTGTCTGCTGCGATCATTACTGCTATCAGATCTTACCGCTGCTATTGTCCGCAAACCACACAGACACACACAATTAAACCCATTTACTCATGCACATTCCCAGTCTTTCATGGATTGAGTGACAATAGAGCAGCTAATGAGCACACATTGTCACTTTGTTGTTCAGTTTGATTTGGTTCATGAGATTTAGGTCCCCTTTGCAGGCTGATATGGACCCTAATGTCACCACCTCACAATGAAAATTCTGTTTCCAAAAATCAGTGAACACCTGTTAGTAACACCTACATGATCTTCTTATATAGAGCGTTCTAAAACAACCGTTATTACTGTAGAAATTAACCTTCATTCGCAGTTATAACCACTGAGATATGGAATGTGTTTATAGCAATTTGTGTCAGTTTAATCAAAAGTGTTGCAGCTGTGTGGTCAAGCCACGATTTGGATCACAGGGCCTCAAGAATTCTTTTTAAAGGTTTTCACTGGGGTTTCAGTTGGCGGCCTTCAGATGTCAAACTAGTTCCTACGCACCACACTCATCCAACCATGTCTTATGAACTGAGTTTTGTGGGGCAGAGTCATGCTTGCAAAGCAAAGAAGATTTATCAAACCACTGAAAGGAAGTTGGATTGCAACTGGACAAATGGATCTGTATCTTGTAGCATAAAGAAAGTTAGGATGTGTAATATATTTAGATACCCTGGCATGCCAGATGGATGTGTTTCACACTTGACAGATAGACAGCGTTTGGGAAAGGACAGAGACGGTTCAGACGGGAGCTTCGCAAGATTGACTTGCCAGTGAGAAACACGGAAACGGGTGTATCCCTCTGCTTTGCAAGGTTAATATTTAGATGCATTTCTGTTAGATCTACTGAAATTTTCCTGACATCCCAGGACTTCAATATTTGAAACTCTGTGCAATAAGGAAATCAATTCTTGTGTCTGACTTACCTTCCCACCTGTCAACCTGCACTCCTCGCCTCGATGCTTTATCGGAGAACCATCCTTCACTGTAGGTGTGACCGCATGATTATGTATTTTGTTTGAAGTAAACTGAAAAGAAATATATATGTTTTTGTTTTTACAAAGCCTCTCACGGATATGCCACCCCCTCCACATTTGAGTAGGTACTCTCCATCCAGGAAGGTAGCATCCCCCTTGAATCTTTCAAATACAGATGTCAAAAGGTTGATACAATTTGTTACCTTAGGGAACACCTTCCAACAGCTGCTGAGCAAATGGTAAATGGACTTGAGGTTGTACAACGCTTTTTTAGTCATCTGAATACTCAAAGCACCTTTACACTGCAGGTCATACCTACACATTCACACACTGATGGCAGAGGCTGCTATGGAGAGTTGGCTGTTAGTATTAGCTAATACAATCGCATTCATTCCAATTTACATGCCACCAATGAAGCAGTGGGAGTAAACTGGGGTTAAGTGTCTTCCCCAAGATCAACAGGTGACAGCTGGAGCTGGGGATCAAACCCACAACCTTCTGACTGACTCTACCTAATGTGTCAAGTAGCCAAATGCTTTACATCAGTCAGTGGAGCTAATTTCACATGGTGATTTAGCACATTTACATTGTGTGACTGATACATTGCAAACAATAATATGTGCAGGTAGTGTGAAAATAAAATATATTTCATCAAACTATACACACAGTTTGTGTTAATTTCAAACAGATTGGAGACTTTTATGCACCTGTAGGCTTATGGTAGGAATGAATTTATGAACTATGGATGTGTCTGAGAGGAATTATGGGCATATTGTATGACAGTTGAGTAAATACTATTAGTTAAAACACTGGTGGCTATCTTGACAATTGGATTCATTAATGATTATTGGCTTAAATCATTAGTCTCAACCTGGGTCACCTTTAATTTCCCAGTTGAGGGCTTAAACCTGGCCTGAACTCCACAGGCTGTATTTAATTTGAAAATAGTAGGCTAGTAGCAACATAATGTCTCCTGACAGCATTAAAGAAACGAGAATTCATTATACGTCCCCAAAATTTCCTTTTTAAGTGTTTATGGTTACAACAGTCTCTTAAAAGAACAGTGTACATCCTATAAATGAGATGTGCTTGAATTAAAATACTATAATTATTTAAGGTGAAGTGCTTTTTAAAGCCTCAAAACCAGGTTTTGCTAGCAAGTACTTGGGTGTAAAGTGTACCTCTTGTTTGTATATAATGTATAACTTAGACAAGAGCAAAGTGCAGTTATATCCTCCAACACGGCAAAAATTAAAATATCTTACCAAAGGGTGGCCACAGACCATGTTTTTTTGTCGTTTCTCTAGCAGAACTTCTTCTCGCAGATAGGACTTTGCTGCCATCTTACGTTTCCTCCCACCAACTACCTGTTCGGTTTCCGTTGGTATCTCACGTTCGAAACATTGAAATCCCGCGAGACCTGTGTACAATAGTCCTTTTTATTCTTAATTTTTTTTTTTAAGTATCAAAAGTCTCCATTCACAACCGAGATGAACTAAAATCTACCCCCAATATTCCTGAAAACTAACCGTTTTTGCACCAAAGGTGGGTCAATGGCAGCCCTACTAAATTATCTACATTTAAGGTGTATTGACGACTTTATGCCACTAGAGTTCAGTGCTAAGCTATGTATATTCGCCTGATTGTAGGTGGAAGGGGTATACATCCAGTGGGCCTATGGTAACAAATACGCCATCTAAAAGATTAATAGGCCCGGATATATGTATATTTCAATACTAGGGTGAATTTAGATGTTTACACTTTTGACAGTCAACAAGATTTTTTAATAAAAATAAGGGAAAAGTCCATGATTATTGATTTAAATCTAAATACATACTCACAGAACCTAAAAATGCAGGTTACAATTAATTAATTTAGGGCCCCATCGTGATTCTGTGTTCTTGTTATGTGGTTCCAGTGAGCTTTAAATTAAGAAATTAAGATTTAAAAACAATGAAATAAAGCCAGAATTGTTGTTTGATCGGCTTTCATTTGTCTTAAGAGTAATATGAACTAGATTCAGTTTTAATAGGCTATAATACATTAATCATTATTGTTACTATGCCTGCATGGGACCTGTTTTATTTTTGCCGGATTCACATCGTCCAATAGCCAATTTCAGGATTTTTCAGGACACCAGTACACCGGGGGTTTCCCTTTATTTCTCTCAAAGAATAGGTTTTCATGGCCTACTAAACAAAAAGCTTATATGGTACCCTAGTTATAGCCTACTTCCGTGGCATGCTTGATTAAATTATAATTTATAATAATTATTATTATGGGTTTTAATTATTTTATTAAGGGCTTAATATTTCTCATGGTGCTTTATTTTGTTTAATCTTTTCGATAAGTTTTGTTTGAAGTCTTTGTGTTTGTGGGTGGAGTTGCCTATTTAGAGGCAGTGGGTCTGACCGGTCTGCGCGCTCCCGACATGATGTGTTGGAACCTTTTGTGTGGGGGCGCGGCTGTCGGGAACGCGCCTGGTGCCATAATGTAGCTAGTTAAATTTATAATAAAATAAGAACATTACTCCTACAGTTTTGCCAACTTTACAAAGTTCAATGGTGAGTGACCGTTCGAGGGAACATAGTTCAGCAACTTTGGAGTATTTTTTAGAAGAATGGGTCACGTGAAGGGTCTTAAACCCTTGTCCCACCAGAAACAGCTAGGAGGCTACTGGGCGTTGTGATTCGGTTCGGGCGGCCTAAAAATAGAACTTGAGGAAACGACAGAAAAGGTGGGTGTATAGATGACTCACAATCACGGGGCAATCCTTACCACGGCCACACACTAAAGTCATAACAAAATAATAGACATCAGACGGAGGCAGGGCAGGCTGTCCAACCACTCCAAAGTCATCACCAAAGATCGTCTATTGGAACTATCAACGGAGCAGTAGCCCTCAATGTATAGCCACTACAGGCAGTAGGCTGTACATTCAGTTTTATTTTCTCCAGAACTTCTTACAACAAATTTTCGTACATAATTTTTTAAGATATCTCAGCACACATTAAGGTAGGCCACAAAATCGCAACCCATCAGTCACAACACTTCTCATTTTGTTTCTCTAACAAAATCAGCACTGTCTTTGCTATATCCTAGTCCTATAATATGTCCTATGGGCTATTGAAAGTGTTTTGTATATTCCTTATGGAACTGGTCAGATTTTTCTTAATCTAAGTCTGTTTCCCCTGACTTTCATTTTGTTTGAGTTGTATAACAATAAGGTCAAAAATCTCTCTTTTTTTTTACCATATTGTGATCATTTGTTGTTATGCTGTCCTTTTTCCAAATAAGCCTACATGTTGACAAAATTGGGTTTATTCCTCACATACCGGGTGAACCAATATGGCTTAGCTTAGAAGAAACTGAATGAAAAGCACATGTAGTTTACATGGCTGGAGTCCACCAAAGACAGACTGGCTGAAGACATCAGACATCCATAAATGCATGCGCACTTGGACATTCATAAGTACATGCCTACTTGGACGTCTCAGATGTTGATCAGTAAATCGAAGGACCCGATGGTAAAAGCAGTTCTCCTCAGAAGTGTTTTCATAAGTTTTAAGAGTTAATACATTTTTAGAGTGTAAAGTTATGGACTGCAACGTTTGTGATCAATCTGGATATTTACAACCAAGCAATAGTGGTTATAACATCTCTTATGAAATGGTTAATTTTGAGTTAAACATCTTTTAAAGTTCTCCAGTAATTTAAGTACTTACATTTTACCCCAGAAAACTGGCTGCTACTTCAAAATGTTATCATTGCTAAACATTATATCTAATATGTCCACATTTATGATCAATTTGTTTATTTTGAACCCATAATTCTGTAGTTAGGACAGGACTTATAGATGGCACATGCAGTTATGGATGTCTGATGTCTGCAGCAGGTGCCTCCCTGAGTTCTTGCAAGCCTTTTCAAGTCCACAAAGTAAGTAGTAAACAAAAATGTTGTCTCATGCAATATACTGACAGTAATTAGGAAGGTTAAATATATTTACCCTCAATAAAAAAAATGGTCAAATGCAATAGTAGGCATTGCAACAGTTAAGAATTTAACAAAATGAAAAGTAGGCCTACATTAAATGTTTTCTTTGATCGCCGTTAAAGAGAATTAAGAGATTTGTATGTCATCTCTTAAAAGTTTGAAATGAAATCTGGGAGGAAAGGCAACATAATAAAAGTAAATTTGGGATAAACTTTTAGCTTCTCCCAGAAAAGATGATCTAACTTGAGCAGCATTCATTCAAATTGTGAGACGGTGCTTTTGAACTGAAAAAAGCAGGCAAAATCATTTGGTTATGTCATACAAATTTAGGCCAAATATAGCTGCCAATGTAGGAGTTACCCTTTGAAGTTGGACAGACTCACCTTTCCTGACATTTTGGCTTTGTGTTGCAGACTTCAAAGGAGCCAAACCTGAAAACACACCAGGCAGACTGAGCTTTGAAACACAGCTAAGAAATACAGACAGTGAGAGGGAAGGACCAAAGCCCATCGTGATATAACACAGGTCTGAATTAGTCTAGTACTTTTTTATTTTACAATGAAAACAGGCTTAACTTTGTCTCACCAGTATTTTTTTTTTCTCGTTAATTGAAACAAAACCCCCGATAACACTTTTTTTGAGCTTCATAGAGGAATAAAACTTTTTTATAAGTAAATGACGTGCTACGCAATTTCAATTATTTCCTATACTGGATTTGTGGTTCTCTGAAAAAGTGGCAGAGTGAGATATCTTTCCTCTTGTCCTCGTCCTGCCTCCCCCTCTCTCTGCCTGTTTCACTGCAGTCGATAGGCTCTTGTTTAACCCGCTCACTTCTCTCAATTCACTCCCTCCTATTGGATGACTCCCTTCTGCTCCCTCTCTTCCCATTGGACGTGTTGGGCGGGCGATGAGCTCATATTGGTTAAATATAGTTGGCTCGCGAGGGGCTAAAAATAGACCGGTATATAAAGCCGGCGGTTCAGCCGTGCTGCGCGTTACTCCTCTCCGGCTGCCGGCTGGAGAAGCAGGGAGAGAGGTGGAGACACACTTCGACAAAGAAAAAGAAGGCAGGCTCGCCACCAGCAGCAGCCTCCCCCTTGCTCATTTCTGCAGAAGTGTTGCACCAGAGACAGCGGCTTGTCTTACATTGTGCCCGGCCACCAGTACTGGGTGGAGAAGGCAGTGACGAACTTCCTTCCTTCCTTTTTTAACTCTGGTTTCGTTCTGAATGTCTCCAGAGAGCCCAGTCATTTCCCCTAGCTGAACAAAAAGAAGCTATGGGGATATTCTTTAGAAATATTTAATTACCAGAGTATGGCTGTAGAATTCATTGTATTGATATCGAATAGATGAGCTACTGCTGTGCTTTAATCTCTTAAACCCATGAATGTTTATTATACTTAGACAGTCGTTCCCTTATAATGAAAAGTAAGCGACTTGTGCCACAAACTGCAGAGATGTGTCTAGTCTGAGTGTTTGAGTGTATCTCTATCCAAGTGAAACAATGTAGGAGATAATAGCAGTCTTAAGTCACCTTGAACCAGCATGCCTTGTCAGAGTGAAAGACCTCAAATTACCCATTACATCCAAAAGAGCTAACTTTCCAAACTTGTTGCACTCTTTTTTGACAAACAAACACCTGATAGCAAAATGTCCCAAATTACTTCAAAGCAAGCTTTCCTTTGGGGGGAGAAGCATTAGGGCCCGTCACTTTACGAAATACTTGAATTTGCATGCATTAAATGCAGCTGTGAGGCTAATATAGACTGACACTGCTCAAGCTGTTAGTTCAGTATTATACAGAAGAGGTACAGCATGCTCTGCTATCATTCATAGGGGAGTCATTTCCAGTCAGAACATCGCAAAACTGACTACATGCTTCCTCTCACATCCACCCACAGTGCCTCTTATAAACCATTATTAGAGGCGAATTCCTCCTACCATCCATCCTTCCATTTTCTATACCTACTTATCCCCTCTCGTCCTCCTTCTTTTCCTCCTCTTATACCATGAGCTGCCAAAGGTCACTCTGTGCACAGCTCTGATGTAATAAGGTGGAAACTAGAGTTTGACCTGTGATCTGAGTGGTAAGCAATGGAAAGAATGCCAGAAGGAAAGCCACGAGTGTAGAACGTGTGGGCTTGACGTTGTCCAAACAGGATTCTTGGGATCTTCTATTTTAGAAAGTTGAAAAACAAACAGTGGAGCTGTTCTTGCTCAGCAACACGTTTCGTAGAAATGGATGAGTTACTTTAAAAATGAAAAAAAAGTAGGGTGCACTGGGTTGGTGTTCACTCTTGTTACTCTCATGTGAATTAGGCAACTCGAACAAAACATTGGACAGGGGCCATTCAGGTGAAATCTATGGGTAGCTATTTCATTTTTAACCATCAAAAACACTCTGATCCCCTGTAATTACTTACTCCACCATGGACTTGGTCGATCATTACAGTGGGAGAAAGTAAAGTGTGTTATTAAAGCACTTTTTTAAATGACAGCTTTAACCCCTTTTTTCCACATATTTATGTTACTGGTGTCCACATATCTGAAAATTTACAGACAGTGCCTCTTAATTTCAAACTCAAGGAAGTTAACTTTTTTTTTTAATAGAAGAATAGAAACCTAATAGAAAGTACATCTAGACATGGGGAGAAGATTATTTGTCCTATTTGATTATTTGTGTTTAGGGAATTACAAAGACAAAAACAAAACTAATATTGCATGTCAAGAATTAAATGAGGAAGTATAGGGACGTGCCAGGGACGTAGCTGGCTTAATAAAAAAAAAAAAAAAAAAGACTGAACAAGCAAATCTAAGCTAACTCGTCCATCCATTCAAAGGTTTGTTTGTGTGTTAACTAACCTGTACCTCTAACTATATAAGCCATACATAATATAGAAATGTAATTCAAACTGCCAAGACAACCTGAGAAGCACTTTAGATGGACTAAAATACAGTATAATGCTATTTTTCATATCAGGCTAATAGATATGTGACTCATCGTAGCATCATAGTGAGCAGCTTTTTAGAAGCCCCTTATCAAAAGTCTGGCTGTAATCCATCTAACAGTTAAATTTTTTCAGCATACTTGCAGCACGTTCCAGTCAGAAATATTTCAAGGGGGAGGGGTTTCACTGGCACGTTGGATTGGAGATTCCCATATTAATTAACTAAGCCCCCTGAACCTAAAAACTGGTTGTGCCACCCTTGGCAGCAATGACTGAAATCAAGTATTTGCGATAACTGGTGATGAGTCTTTCGCATCACTGTAGAGGAATTTTGGTCCAATCTTCTTTGCAGAATTGTTTTAACTCAGCCATATTAGAGGTTTTTCGAACATGAACGACCCCTTTAAGGTCACACCACAGCATCTCAATTGGATTTAAGTCCACACTTTGACTTGGGCACTCCAAAACCTTAATTTTGTGGGGTTTTTTGGCCAATCAGAGGTGGACTTGCTGGTATGTTTCGGGTCGTTGTCCTGCTTCATAACCCAAAAGCGCTTGAGCTTGAGGGCACGAACTGATGGCCAGACATTGACCTTCAGGATTTTCTGGTAGACAGCAGAATTCATTGTTCCATCAATCACAGCAAGTGGTCCAGGTTCTGAGGCAGCAAAGCAGCCCCAGACCATCACACTGCCACCACCATGTTTGACTGTTGGCATGATATTCTTTTTATCAAATGTGTTATTTTTATGCCAGATGTAACGGGCTGCATCCTTCCAAAAATCTCAACCCTTGTCTTGTCAGTCCACAGAATATTTCTCCAGAAGTCTTGGGGATCATCAAGATGTTTCTTGGCAAACTTGAGATGAGCCTTTGTGTTCTTTTTTTGTCAGCAGTGGTTTCGGTCTTTGGAACTCTCCCATGATACCATTTTTGCCAAGTGTCTTTCTCATAGTTGAGTCATGAACTCTGACCTTAACTGAGGCCAGTGAGGCCTGCAGTTCTTTGGATGTCGCTTGGGTTCTTTTGTGACTTCCTGGATGAGTCGTTGTTGCACTCTTGGAGTAATTTTGGTTGGCCAACCACTCCTGGGAAAGTTCACCACTGTTCCCAGTTTTCTCTATTTGTGGATTATGGCTCTGACCGTGGTCCACTGGAGTCCCAAAGCCTTGGAAAAGGCTTTGTAACCTTTTCCAGACTGAAAGATTTCAATCACATTGTTTCTCATTTGTTCTTAAATTTCTATGGATCATAGCATGATGTGTTTCTGAGATCTTGTAACCTACTTCACCTTGTCTGACAGCTTTTATTTAAGGGATTTCTTGATCCAACAGATGGAACTAAAATGACAAGGTTGGTAGAGACAATGTTGAATATCAGTGTTCAACTACAATGATGGTTATGTCCTTACAGGAAAAAAATGTTTGTCCTCATTTGGTTTAAATCAGTGGCAATAATGACTTTATATACACCTTAATGCCTTTCTGATTATAACACATTAAATCTGAGCTGCATGTAGAACAACACATTGTATGCTTGTTTAACACAATTGCCAAATGCATGCTCCATGTAAGCAGCATCCTGCTCATACATTTATCCATTTTTATTCCTGGGTTTCCACTCCTCCGCACTGCCTTACACAACCATGGTCTTTTATTGTCAGTTATAGAGGCAAACCACACACGGTCCGCACACACACTGGCAGCTTCTCCATACTCCAGCATCATCCCACACATGCTGGATCTGCCTCACCCCTGCATCCCACACACTCTGTTCCCTGTGCAGCAGAAGCCTCTCAGCGAGGCTGCTTGCTCCTCACTGAGCGATTTCTGCTCTTCAACCTGCAGTCCTCCCAATGACAAGAATCACATTTTGATTTGATTTTGATCAAACAAAATGATAATAAATAATACCACAAAAGCTGCAACAAAATTAAGTGCACTTTGTTGGTCTAATAGAATGCAGTGCACTAACCTCTTGCTTTAACTGAGCAGTCAAACAACTGAATGCTTATCTGTGGTACAAAAAGCAACTAAACAAAGCATTAGCCAGAAAGTCAGCTCTGAAATATCACTATATTAAGTAAACATTGACTAGTCACACAGCTCTACTGGTCAAATCAGACCAAGTTAGACAGAAGTACCAAATGTGCTGGGGTGAATAACAGCGAAAATCAGATGGAAGGTTTTTATTTCTTCTGATGCCTCAGAGTTGGTAATAGCCAGGGCTGAAGGTATTACATTTTGAGATTGTCTTCACTTGTCCACTTCTCCCATCATTCTTGTGTATTTCAAGAACACTGAGGGATTTACTTTAAACGCTGCACATACTGTATGTCCATTCTGATTCAAGCATGAACTGATTACATTTTGAGAGGTCAAAGGTCAAGGGCACTGACCCTTATGTTAACTCTTTCTTGTAAGCATTATATCTCAAGAATCCTTTTAAGGGATTTTCTTCCAACGCTGCACAAATGCCTACTCTGACTCAGATACTATCTCAATGAAGCTCAGCAGAAGTTTGAGCAGGACGACTGTTTCTACTCATTCATTAGTCACCACCTGTTCATATCTCTCCCTTCTTCCATTCTTTCTCTCATCCTGCCCTAGTGATCAGCTGATTATGGGCGCTCACTCTCCTAAGTAGCAAGCTAATAAGATTCTTTCACATCGTCTGACCAGTCATCATGCAGCCGCCATATTTTATTAAATATGTTATCCTCTATTTCACAGATTGAGTGTGGACTCTGCAACCCTCCTCCACCCCAGCCACCTCCATTCAGTTCATCAGCATCTAGTCTGGATCCTCCTAAGTCTTCTGCTTATCTGATCCTACATAACCTTCACCTCCTCCTCTAAGCCACCTCATTGTTGACCCAGTCCAGCTTCTCAGAAGTCTATTCCTCATCTGATCCTGCATCCTTCATCAAAATCACAACCAGCATCTAGACTCCATAAGGGGGTATCCAATTCCTGCTGTCTGCCTCCCTACCCCTTCAAGTACATGAAGTCATCACAATGGAGTGTGATCGCCAGATGTCGCACATTTCTCTTTCATCAAAATTTGTCAAATAAATTATTGTTAAACTTGTATCAAGTCTCTCCTGATGAAACATTTTGGAGAGGGTGCAAGATAAAGGCCTCTGTGATCTCATATTTTCAAGGACAATATTTCAAGAACGCATTAAGAGATTTTTGTCAACTTTTAATCTACTCTAGGACTTGAGAGTGAACTGATTAGATTTGGACAAAAAAGATCTGATATATAAACTCAACTCCCATACACCTGACCGGCTCTACAGTCTGTTGCTTTCTTACAGAACACCATGAAAGATACTCGACTTCTGCCACACCTGCCCTCCCTCTTAACCCACCACTGTCCTTCTACTGGCTTGCAATTGTAAACCTTGAGCAGGCATGTAAAAGATCAACTTTATATGTCTATTTTATTCTATTCTGAGTTATTTCTAACGTCTGATTGACATAATAGGTTGGTTTGGTGCTTTGGTATTCTGTTGAACTCTTTAAAATCACTTCATGTACTGTGACATTGAGGGTTTGGATGACCCACGAGTGTCATTCATCAGGTCTGCTGGTCCTGGTTTATGGTTCTCTCATCCAATCAAGAGGACTGCTGTGGATTTTTATGATCCAATGATCTGTGGTGCTGTACCACAAAGATTTATAACCCCACACTACAGACAGAACTATTAAATAAGGATCTATATTTGATGGCATGCAATGTTCAGCAAAGGGCACGAACACTAAAACAGCTCAACCTTGATTTTGCACATTTGGGTTCAAGAGTAAGCGATTTCAGCATTTTTGAAGGTATGGGGAGAGCACATTTACATACAATGAACTGAGGCAGTTTACACTTCAGACTGAACTCTGTTTCAGCAGCTCCCTCTCTGTTATCCTCATATTTGCATGCCATTTAATAGGACAGTTCATTTGGGAGAGAATTTAATCATGTCAAATTTTGCATTACATAATTCAACACAAACCGCCACATGTGTGTCAATTATGAGTTAATGTGGTGTTTGTCTAACAATGGTGGGTGGGGACAGGGTTTTGCAGTGGTAGGTGTGAGGGGTTTTTGCACTGGGTGGAGGATGAGGACTGGCAGGCCAAAGGAGAGGGTGGGATGTTAACTTGGACAGCTCATTTCACAATTTACCCATCACTCCATTCATACCCCACAGTGAATAACAGCTGAGTGTTATAGAAAGTAATTTATTACACAAACCAAAGCTAGTTTACAAATACAGTTTCCAGTCCTGTGCGTGTGTATAGTCTAGTATGAACAAACTGACATTTCATATTTACAGACTTTGCATACAGCTTGGTTTTCCTGTTCCTTTGTTTACATCACTGCTTCAGCATCCACAAATCAGGATTTAAAAATACAATAAAAAGTCAAAATAAAAATGATTTGTACATAATAAGGAGACTTGCATTGTTTTTTCTTCCTTTTTTGTCTCTTCAGTTGAGTTTGTGTTCATAAAACAAACAAACAGAAAAAGAGCCAGCACGTGGTCCTTGCGATGCTCTAGACAGGCAGCCGAGAGGCCAGCCTTTCTCCTGACTGCCTAACAACAGCATTTGGCAGTGATGATTGACGGGTAGTTACACCCAAGTGTAATCATCAGGAATTTTCAGTTAAAGCACATGAGAATAAACTAAAGCAACAACACATAAGCAGTCCCCTATCGTCCACCTCCTATTTTAAATACTGATAGACAACATATTTATGACTTTTCTCTTTTAAAAATCAGGAAATAAAGTTTTAAAAAAATCACAAGACTGGGTTTCTGGAACAGGCTCCTCCCGGTAGGCCAGGAAGAAGAACAAGAGGGTACATTGTCAAAGACTCCCTGAACCTGGCAGTGAAGCTCTGAAGGGTCAGGGAGGGCTCAATTATCCCAAATATAGCTGCTCACTTGCACCAATTTTAGAACAGAAGGACCTTAAAGAGAAAATTTTCCAGCATACAGCAGGTAGTTAACTCTCTCTCTTAAACATGTTTTAACCCAAAGTTTATCTGGCTGCCCAACCTTAAAATACTGGTATTTCCGTGCTCATTATTTTGTAAAAAGGTCCAATCACGTGCCATCTTTGTCTTTTTTAAAATAAAATGTTTAATGACATGGAAGATACTAACAATTAACCAGTAAAGGCTGACATATTTGGTGGACAGCAAGTCATTTTAGGCACATCTTTCCTCTCAAAGGTTAACTAGTACTGATTATTTTACATTTAACCCTTGTACAAGAAATGGGTGTTGGTCTAGAGATCTATGGTAGGTGTGCATGTAAACACACTTCACTCCTCTCCTTGTTCTTCAACCTGATCTAAAGCCAGGGTAAGATGAGCACCAGCAGTCAGCTATGTGGAAACTGGAAGGGATGAGCCAGGGCAGAGTTTGCTCTGGTTGTACTCTGCAGGGCAGGAAGCTACCGTTGTCATTCGGAGGGTGCACAAATTACCTGCTACTTCCACTGATACAATTCAAGGAATCTTTAAAAAGTAGACAAACCAACAATGATGCTCTCCAGGGGAGTAGTATACTCCTTTGTGCCTTTAGAGTTGCTGAGGAATATTCAAAGCTCAGGAAGTTGGTTAACTTGCAATCAGTACTTTCACATGCATAGCTGAGTTACAGTTATAACTCCATCAGGCAACTCAACTGGACTGCTGTCCTTGAACTAGCATGCACAGTGGGAGACTTGATTTATTGATGGGCACATGTCTGTCTCAGTTACGGTAGATGGTGATATGCCCCCTTTCAGTGGGTTATTATGAAACTCCTTGCTGACCTTGCCAACTAGTTAGCAAGGTTGTTGTATAATGAAACTTTACAACTCCATTTTATCATACATACTTTCTGCTTTACTTTTGGCACAAATGTAATTCCTCCTATCCCTCTAGCTTACGGTGATATCCAAGGGTAGATGACAAAATGACTTCTGCTATACTTAGCATTTATGCTCACAGACTTTAGAGTCAAAGTCCAGCATGGAAACTGTTGAGCAGTTTGGTCCAAGTAAGGCGTATACACGCATGAGTAAATCCATCTCCAACAGCGTTGTCTAGGTGTGTTGGTACATCTCACGGAATGGGTTTAGTTCTATTTCAGTTGTTCCAACACGTTTGCATGCATTTTTAAGTACACTTTCAGTCATTCTAGCTCAAAAATTCACCTTTCACTAACTGCATGTCAATGTACTGACTGTGAGCTAATCTTAATGTTTCCCACAACCAGGTAGCTGTGACTCTGTTCATCACTTAGAGTCTGTAATCATGGGATGGGATTAGCAACAGTGACAGACTGAGCTGGACACGTGAGCATGTAGCTTCACTCTTCTCTGATAATACAAGGCAAACGGCCAGAGCATGTGACCACATGTGACCATTAATTTGACGCAGCGGATGAAACAACCATCTCAGAATGAACACTTCCAAATGCCTCCTCTGACAACAGAAATACATTTTTGATGAATAGCATCACCTGCTCTAAGCACCATTTTAAGAAGAACTTGCTTTATAAGAGTTCATTGAGGGTTTGTCCACTTTGGGGCTCTTTAAATAACCTCTTTAGGTAACTACAGCATAAAAAAGAAAGCTGGATGTGCAAAACTGTCACCTGCCCTCATGTGATGAGTACAATCTCAATATGATCACACACACACACACACACACCACTTCACATCATCCCTCTGATCCCTTCAACAGTCCACCTCCACATCATGTAGCCCTAAGTCCAGGTGAGCACACCTAGGAATAAATAACACACTGGTGGCTCTCATCAGTGGTACTCATAACTGTGCTGTCTGATTGCAACTCCTCCACGTATCAAATTATCCAAGTAAGTAAACCTTTTTGTTGTTCACACTGACACTCAGTCACTGAAAAATCCCACAATTCACCAACAATCACTTTAATATGTCAGCTAGATTTTTAGACAAGACCAGGACCTCCCAAAGATCTTCGTAAGTGTAAGTGGCTTGTTGAAGAGACAAAATGAACCAGCGTTAGGCTGGTGGCTGGTGCAATTCCCCCACTTTGATGGTAGGCCCATGGGTTAATAGTCCAATGTTTAACAGGGGTAGTCATCTACTGTGCTCCTTCCTTCCCTCCACCCACATATCCATCTCCGTCATAGCTCCCCAAATCAAAGTCCCAGGGTAAATTCAGTCCAACAGCCATTTTATAGCGGTAGTCACATACTGCACTTTTTTTCTTCCCCTCCATCTCTCTTGTCTAGTTTACCCTCTGTCCCTCCCAAGCCCTAGCCCCCTGGGTACAGCAGTCCAGAGGGAAAACAGTCCAAATGTGTTGCCCATTTTACAGGACTACACATTTACTGCTCTTCTTGCCACGACGGGCCTGCAGTGCTGCCCTGGTGGCCATCTCGAACACCTCCCGCACACCGTCCTTGGTCTTTGCAGAGCATTCCATGTAGCCGTATGCTTGAATGCGGCCAGCCATGTCCCGGCCCTCTTCTGACTTAACTGGCTCCTATTTGACAAAGAGACAACCAAGACCTTTGTTAAAACAAGTTCATGATAGCTGTGAATATTTGAAGTCCAGAATATATTAGTTAATATGCTGGCCAGCCTAATCATCAATATTTACCAAAAAAGACTAAATGCTCTGCTATTTGATTTTTATTTAAGGATTCTGTTGAGTCAGAGGAAGGAGCCTGATAATGGACTGTAGTTTGTCCTGATAAACTTGTATATGCAATATGTGCAAAATACAATTCATACCCCTTTATAGTTCATTGGAATTTCATGTCTTATACACCAGTCTTCTAATATTTACATTTTTAGCTGTAATGATTAGTAACACCTTCAGATAAAAATGCGAGGGTACATCTTTATAAATAGTTCTTCAGCCATTATTTAACACATGCCTTATTACAATAGACCTTGAATTTAAAATGGTGACAAATAAAAGTTGAATAATAAAAATAATGTCTAAATAGTATCTTAAATCAAGCAAAAGAAAACTTAAGTTACCTGCTTCATCTTGGCTAGCTCTCTGCGTGTGTGCTCATCGTTTCGCAGGTCTTTCTTGTTTCCTACCAGGATGATAGGAATGTTGGGACAGAAGTGTTTAACCTCAGGGGTCCACTTCTCTGGAATGTTTTCTTTGAAGGAGATTAAGACCAGAGGAGAAGAAATGTAAGTTAAGGTCACTGTAAAGCAATATTCTATTTATTTTGTAAATACTGAGTCTATTTAAAGGATTATTTTGGTTGTAAAACTAAAACAAACTGCTAAACAGCGCATGGTGATGACTCTTCAGTGTATTTATTTCTTCTTAATTGTGCATTAAAACCTCTAGAACTGGATGCTGCTGACACAGTGTCTATAAAATACAGTAAACTCAGTATTTGCAATATTTTGAGGGGTCAACCCATCTTTTTCTGAGACACTGAGTTGGTTTCATTTCACTGTGTCTGTGCACGTCTCATTTGTAAGGAAAAAAGGCAAAAGCTTAAAATGGAGTTCGAAAAAAATCTCCCATATACACAGAAAAGCTGGTATCTTTTATCTTGCTACAATCAAGAAATAACAGAAACACCCATCATAAAGCTTTGGTGGAGTTAAGAAATTACGGGTTAAATCACTAGATTTCAGCACTGGGATGAGACTAACATTTACAAGATATTTAATTTAAAATGTGAGGCACTTTAGAGATAATTCAGAGCCTGAACAAATATCACAAAGTGCTGCTCTATCTCTACTGAGCATCATGCGATAGAGTCTTACTTGGTCAGCAAAAACTGTGCTTTAAACAGAAACGTGATGTCTGAGGAATACTAAATCACAGTCTTAAGTATAACAAGCTATCCCTTTAGTACACTGTTACTTCCTTTCATTCAATCCTTTTAATTACCTGCAGCTTTTATCACCTTGTTTCATGCAAAGCAATTTTCATATGATCAGGGAATAGCTGTTCATAATCATTGTGAGCATGGCTTGTTGTTTTACAGCATGGCTGTATGCCATTGCATGACTAATGATTTGTCTAAGTGTTTGTATGTGCAGATGTAAGCATTTCCTGTGAAGTCATAACAGGATAAAGACATAATCTGCAAACACTTTACGAACTCTGATATTTTTCCGTTTTCATAGGAGACAGAGTGATGTGATACTGTAAGTCATGTGTTAATAAGTGTAGGTGTCTGTCCTCAGTGCGTATGTGGTTTTTACTCACCCAAGCTGTCAGGACTGTCTATGGAGAAGCACATGAGGATGACATCAGTGTCTGGATAAGAGAGAGGCCTCAGCCTGTCATAGTCTTCCTGACCCGCAGTATCCCACAGAGCCAACTCCACCTGACACACACAGGCGTTGTGGTTAGAGAGGGCAGCGAGAAGGACAAAGGAGAGTGGGGAAAGGGGGACAAAGAGGAGACAAGAAGGAACAATAGAGAGGCAGAGGTTAGTATACCATGTTCATTACATTTTGAAACCAGCAAATAAATAAAACAGAAAAAAGGAGGCCTTGTCATTAAAAGGAACTACATATAAAAGGACTGCCTTGTTTTCTTATTTTAAGGAAAGACATTTTTGGATGAAGTTTGAAAGGATTTCCTTGTAAATACATAGATTTAAATTCATCAAATAAAAACAGAAGTATATCACTGCATGGATGAAAGATTATATTTACCAGACAAAAATCAGCTTTAGAGGGCTATCTAAGAGTAAATATCTTTTTGACACTAAGAAAGACAGAATAAAATCAGACACCAATTCTGTATTTGTTCAAAATAAATACTCTGGTACATAGATCCTGAATCCTACAGTATATCACAATGATATATAAAAACACTGAGCAGACTGCAAAGCTAAATAGGGAAAGGAAACCAGAACAAGACACTCTGCAAAGTGTGACACTTGACAAGAGGCAGCTCTAGTCCTCCTCAGCAGCACAGAGGGCTGGAAATCAACCAGCCAATAAAGACTCTAGGTCCCAGAATCCCATTAACCCAGAATGAGGTCGTGAGAGTTTATGACTGATGAGTCGGGCAGGGTGCTGCAGTTATCCAGAGTGTACAGAACATCACAAACCTGAAAGTCATGAGAAGCCTAACCCCACATCTTTTATCTTCTTCCAGTGGATTAAAAAAAAAAAAACTAACCTGCACAGGTGATGGCTTTTTTTGATGAACCCGCCTGTGAGTCGTTATAAAATCTAACCAAGGAAACCAAGCAAAGTACCAAGCAAAGTAAGTGACTGATTATCAGGTGAAACATAGCTTTGCCCACCCAAAAGAAGAACTAAAAATGTGCAGAAATATTTGGACATTTCATATAAAGTTTTGTGACTAAGCTGAAACCATGCAGCCTGTAGAAACAGAAAAGGCTTAGCAGATGACTGCTGCAATGTGAGCAAAGATGTGAAAATGGAGCAGTACAGTTTTATCAACACTTGCTCACTTGGCCCTGAAGGTAGAATTAAAGCATGGAGCATGATTAATCACCCAGGGAACAAAATTAGCTCTTATACCAGCACATAAACCACTGGTGAGACCACAAAGACAGGGATGTGTTGCGACAGTTACAAAATCAGTGAGGATTGCTAAAAATGTTGAAAGAAGCTGCAAATTCTCTGAGTTCTCAGAGCTGTTCATATCTTCAATTATTTAATGATATAGCTACATAATTCAAATTGCAGCTGCTTACATTTGCACACAAGCAGTAGTTTAATTTGATATGGTAATAGCTTTGAAAGTGATACGATGGATCAATACACCTACCCCTAAGTACTACTTGAACAAAAAGAGTAATTGTCAAAGATGAAGAGCAGTGATGCAGAACCACCGCAGTTGCCTCACCTGTTTGGAATCCACCTCTATGTCAGCGACGTAGTTTTCGAACACAGTGGGAACGTATACCTCTGGGAACTGGTCCTTGCTGAAGACTATCAGAAGACAGGTCTTCCCACAAGCTCCATCCCCCACTATGACCAGCTTCTTGCGGAGGGCTGCCATCACTGGAGGGTAACAGAGAAGAGGTCAATATCAAAGAGCCACAGGAAGACCCAGATAAAGAGTAGAATCAGAAGTGCAGGTAAACGCAACAGTTTAACATCTGGAGTATCGGCTGAGGTCGTAAGGTGAAAAAGATCATGTAGTCTGTATACAACAAAATTAGCCAGGACCAACCCTGCAGTCCACTTCAAGCATCAGAAGAAAAAACAACAGCAGCAGATTCATGGAATCCACAGTCATGTAATCCTGCAAATCATCTAGAAAATGCTCTAACAAGCGTAGGAATTCCTCTATGTCAGAGGAAGTGTTTAGGACAGTATGTGATAACAGCATAGTTCATTACCAGGAATGAAGGAGGAATCATTTACTTCCAGGTATACTAGTATGTGTCAATGAAGACTCAACAGAAGTGTTAATGTGGGTGTGAGAGAATAAGCGCGCTGGACAGAGTAAGGGGAAGTTGGGGCAAATGAGTATATTGTAAGCTTGTGTCACTGACTAAGAGCAGCTTGGATGTCTCTATACTGAGACATGGTAGTCTGAAAACACAGGAAGTAGGTTTAGTGTTGGGGATTTTCTATTTAATTTTCAAACCATGACTTCTAGAATTATTCCATATATCAGAAATGAATAAAATAACTGCAACAAAAAACATACAACAAGAATTCTCATGACATATGAAAAAAAGGTATCAGGATAACTCCAGTTGCAGGATTTGGAAAAAGAGCAGATGCGCAACTAATTCACTAGCCAAGTACAAGAACAAGCACTGTCAATGCCTCAGAGACAACTCTCCTACTGACACCATACACGCACCGTGGCGCTCTTACAGTACAAGGACAGCAGGAAACCACATAAAGAGATTAATAAATCATATCCATGAAAGGTTATTTCCTCCTTGATCTAAAAGCTGTAGCACTGTAGTGTCAATCACCTCTCTCCAACCTGCCATCTCCATCATAATGACTCACCTGGAGGCTGGGGAAGATCTGACTCCCTGACACCTTCTCCGTTTCTTATAAATCCATCTACAGAGCTTCCAGTACGTCTGCAGCAGTTCTAGTTGTGTAATTTCACAACAACATCCCTCGCAAAACTACATTTCCCATGTCACTTAGTCCCCCTAGCCAGAGATACTGAATAATAAAGATACAAGAGATGGAGAGAGAATAATTGGATTGTGTGCATATTGTTGAAATAAAGTAATGAGCTGCTGAAATTTGTTTCCGCCTTGCATAGGCTCGATAAGAAGATTGTCTCTAACCCAAAAACAGTCCTTTTTCCTTTCCCTGAGATCTTGGTTGTTTTTTGTCCATTCAGCAGTTTGTGTAATACTTGCTATTTCAGCAACTGAAAACCATGCACATTATCTTCAGTTTCTAGCTGCATGTTCAATCCCTCTCTAGGTCTCAGCCCAGCACATTTCCACGTTAACATGCTTCCTCACAAGATACCTGCAGCAAAATCAGTGACATGATTATACACAAAATATACTTATGGTCTTGTCAATTATAGCTCACAAATAAAATTTACTTTGCCTTTTTGCCCTCGGCCTTGTTAGTTTCTGACCCTGAAATGCACTGAAGCAGTGTGAGGTGCAGCAGGCATCCTAGAAACGGTAGATGAATACTCTAAGTAGGACAGCAGTGTCAAAAAAGATTAGACCATTCCTTTCATGACTTGAGTAAAAAAGAAGACAAAAACGGGGGCAGCTGTAGCCTAGAGGTGGGTGGGTTTATGGTAAATGTTTGAAACATCTGACCAGCGGGTAAAACTGGTAAATGAAAATGTGCCCTCCTTTTAACAACTATTGCATAGTGCCCATAGAACTTCACAGTGCGGTTTCATAGGTAAAAATCCCATTAATATTCTCCATAGTGAGACTGATTATTGGCCACAATGTCAGAACCATCCAAGGTAGAGTTACTATAAACCACCTGAATGTGAACTGATTGTATATGTTCCATGTGGAACAGAAGTTCATCTGATATAAACCTTGTTTCAAGACAAATGTGGTTTGTTTGCAATCTAAGAAAAAAGAACCTCACTACCTAAATTGTCCTGCAACATCTCTGAACTGTGGAGCCTGCTGTTACATGAAAAGATTTACTACTCTGTGAACCTCTGCGGTCAACTACAGCTAATGACAGCTACACACTATATACACTAGTCGCCTACATAAAGCACTATATTTACACAAAACAACGTGTAACATTACTGTAAACAATACAAAAGAAACAATAAAGATAAATGTACAAAAAAGGTCTGTGTAGATTCTGAAAAACAGCACACTGAACGGTCACTTGGAAATGCAATGTTTGTTGGACACAAAGTTCCTTAACTCCGAAAAACGATTATGCACATAGACTTGTACCTTTACACTTCTCTCCATTATCAATCCTGTTTTGTAATGTTTGTGACCATGTTTTCTTGCCACAAGTATTCATGTAGCTGCTTTGTTTTTTTGTGAGGATTTGGCAGGAAAATTTACTTCTGAAACCAGAACAGCTGAAAAAGTAGGAAGTCAATGTTGAGCTCTAAAGGGACATCTTTCTATCTTCTCACTGTAACAGTTGTGAACCCAGGACCAGGGAAAAACATTTATACAAGTAATATTTAATCCAAAGCTCCTAAATACTCTTTGTCCTCATCGATTCTGCTATATTGATATTTTTCTGTTGATCGTGGTAAAAAAAAAAGACCATCTGTTCTTAGCAGAAGTTGTATAAGATGAGTAGACTTTGGGTTAAAAAGTTAAAAAGTCACTGATTCCATCTGTTACATCTATTTCATACTGATGAAAAAAAAAAAAAACCTTTCTCATCCTCACAGCTGTATTTATTAAAGTACTCTGGATGCTACCTTTGTAAAATGCCCTGAGGTATTCAAACATTTGCGTTATAGATTTGTTTTTGTCTTCAGATTTAACCTATTACTACCTTAGGTGAGCTTGTTAACTGAGCTAACTAACTTCTATTCTGCTGATTTCAAATTGCTTCTGCTAATATTTTTTGACTATCCAGACTTGCTCCAAATTTAGGGAAACCTTTTCTTGGCCTTTCTGAGCAGACGAGGAGCAGGTAAGGCTAGGGTCCTATGAAATCCATTTTATTTTCTTGCCAAATTCCGTTTTATTTTTTTCTTAATTCTGTTTATTCCGTTTTATTTTTTTGGAATTCTGTTTAACCTTTCCACTAATTTTTACCATAAATAAGAGTGTCCTGTTTATCTAAATGAATAAAATGTTAACTAATTAAATAGAAAGAACCTTAAATTTATTGAATAAGGGCCACAGTTGGCCCAGGAGCCATTGTTTGGATAACCCTCATATAAAATAATTATAACCAGTGAAACAGTCAGATATTTCCAACATTTTAAGACACATCCACTTATTCTCTCTCTCTCTCTCTCTCTCTCTCTCACTCTCACTCTCACTCTCACTCTCTCTCACTCTCTCTCTCTCTCGGTGAGGTTAAATACTCGAAGCACGGATGAGTTTTCTAAAAAGTGCAACATTATGTCACATGGTACTGCCCCGTGTTGAGCTACCTGATGTTTGCCAGTGTTCCATGCAGCTGCTTGACATGCTTTGTATTGATTAGGAGGGGGCGGGGTGAGTATTTGTGAAATGAGGCACAAGTTGTGCAAACTTTTAGTGATCCCCGGAACATATTCCTCAGATATACGTTCCTCTTTCTTAAAAAAACAGCAGCATTTTAGTCAAATTAACTCAATTTCCGCATTAAATAGTATATTCCATTTTTATTGGCCAATTCTGTGATTCCGTTAACGCAGAAACCATAGGGCCCTTGCTATGGCCGGTGAGTGCATGTTACTCCCACAGAGTTTCCCCCCTAAAACTGACAGTCACAAGTACTGCATTTTGGGTTGATTTTATTCATAATACTGATGTGCTTTGAGTGTATGAGTTGATTAGGCTACTATTTCAGTGCTTGGTAGGCGTACTTGTTTGTCTGTATCGATGCTCAGAAAGCCCACACACAGGGACAATAGGTGGTGCAGGTGAGAGGGCAGAGCAGAGAAACAGTGAGGAATCTACCTCCCCGTAGATGTTTTTTCCATTCAACCCGGTAAACAAAACGGCAACGCATACTTTCTGGACAATTTTTTCCCTGCTTTTTTATTAATCTTACAACTTTCAACAAATGTACAGTATGTCTGAGTACTTTAAACGTGCCCTTTAAACCTCATGTATAATCAATTATCATTACTTTTATAACTTCTAGGTATCGGATTTAAATCTCTTGGTTGGTATGTTACGCCTCCTTCGTCTAAAAAAATGCAGGAAACATTTAAGCAGGGCATAAGCAAGACAAAACACAAAGAGGCACAATATGCAGGCAAAACAACAGGAAAATCTCCATTAACAGCAGAGACTGTTGTGTCTGAACTCCAGTTTCCAAAGAGGGAGGTGACATACGATAGTGGAAACAGCACACACTGATGAGATTGTTACAGCAGCCAAATAATGATTAGCCAAGTGGTCGATCATTTTGGACAAATCAAAGTGACCCAGGATAAACCCACACTGATTCATGCCCTTGAGGATCAAATGTACAACAACCACTTGACTCTTGTGTCCAGGAAGTGTGTAGTAATGTGTGAAGGTGGAAAATTCATAGACACCATAGAACTACAGTGTAACAATAAAATACAGACATATAACTGTTTCAAAAATGAGGACCCGGTTTCCAAGACCTCAATCCTAATTCTGATCTAAAAAGGTAAAATATGACACTAGTGCATCTTTTTATAAGATCCAAGTTAACCGTCTATGTTGCATGTAGAATCAGCGTGTACAATACCGGAAAATGTAAACATAAGCACACAATGCTGCTAACAACTATCAGAGGTATGCCTGCAGCAGGCATACACAAAGTACCTTTTGGCTGAGTGTAGACCTGTTATCATTGGCAAATCATTTCAGCACTGGGTGAGTTGTAGCTATACACCTGTGCTTTAACTTTAAGGATAAGCCCCAAAGTGTAAACTTTCAGCAGCTACACCAAACCGTACGCATTGACATGTGAGCAGACAGGTGAGGTCCTGCTTGCTGTTTCAAGTTACTGTCACAGGGTTGCACATGCTAATTATTGAACATTGTAAATAATGGTTGATGGCTGCTTGTACACTTTTATTAATTAAAATGTTGTGTTCCCAGAGAATCCAGCAAAAGGCTTTGCCGAATGTGGTATTGGCTGAAAAGTAATTAATGTTTAGCCAGTGGCGACTCAGAAAGCATCTATCCCAGTAAAAATCTTTGGTTCAAACTGAGCTGTCACCATCTCAGAGCATGCACATCACCATTGTAGCCTCTGAAATCTTTTTTAGGTTGTTTTGAAAAGTGTGTGTAGAATGTTTGGAGAACCTGATTTTAAAAAGTGCCCACATTTAAACAAATTCTGGGATATTCCAGGTTAACAGCCGATTGTCTTAACTAATCCATGATTAATAAGGCGCAGTCATTCAAATACTAAGCACTCCTCTAAGATCCATATATTTTAGTGAACACTCATCACTTGGACCATGTTCTCGTGGCTCTAAATGGTTGGTCCTGCAAGACATTTTGATGGCCAAAAATTACAAGTGTGACAGATGCACTTCCCTTTCAATTATAATCCTGGCAGAATCAAGCTATCTTTACAAATCTCAGCCTACATGCATGCTAGCCAACAAATTACTATGAGATGAAATAAAGAGAAGGACAAACAGCTGATAAGGAGAGAGACAGGATAATCCCAAAGGAATCAAATTAGCAAAGACTGTTGAAAAAAAGAGCATAACGACACACTCCTGTGATAAAGGAACGTTTGAATCCCACTTAACTACTACTACTAAGCAGATCTTCTGTAACATCCAGCATCTTAAATGAATAATTACTAATCTCTAGTCTCTTTTTAACTGGTTAAGAACCCATTAAACTTAATTTGTCGACAGCAGACTTGCCTTTCAAGCCTGCACTTTAAAATAATTACATTTTCATCAAACATACTATTTATGATCAACTAAGTTCTAACTTTAACACTGATCATTCTGCATTGTTTCCTTAAATGACACAGTTGTAAATGTATTATTAAAATGGTTACTGTGTGCTTGATGATTCATCATCCTGGCCTTTAGAAAACCCAGCACAGGCAACAGTGACATCTAAACGCCTGTCTGTGTTCAAGCCAGGAAGTACCCCACGCAGCCTTTAGCGTGGAAAATTAGCCCCGGCTTATGGATGGTTGACTGACTGCTGGCTGATGAATATTTCAGTTTCTGACAGAAACTTGGCAGGTGTTCATTTCTTTGCCTCCTCGTTGAGTTCTGGGGGGTGGTTAACGTTTTGGAAAAAAAAAAATCCATCACTTTGTAAGAAACAGAAGATTACTATTTTTCCCTTGATATGCAGCACACATTGGAAAAAGTACACAATGGAAATCCTTTTCTATGTGGCTGGATCATAATGCAATTATCAGTCTAACCTACATGTTACGGATGCAGGATCCAGTCAAAGATCTTCAAAGACAACCAGATTGATCACATTGGTAATCGATGCACTGACTCTTGTGACCTTCACACAAATTGCCACAGGAATAAAAATCTAACTGCTTGTGAACTAATTAAAGGCAACTCTATAGCCTCAATAAACAGATGCTACCTGTTTACAGAAGTCCTTTAATGACCTGCATTTGTTTTTTAAACTTCAGTTTTTGCATCAATTAGAAAAATATTTGTTTCTTGAATATGAGAGCTATTGAGACTATGATATTTGCAGAGAGGAGAAAATGGAGAGCTGGGACAAAATGTAATTTAACTTTCCACAGAATAAAAGATGCTCACTTTCAGAAAGTCAATCAAAATACACATTTGATCATACATTCTAACCAAAAATTTCCCATCACGCCTTTCTTTGTCACCTTAGTAAGTGATATTAAAATGTATAATGCCAAAAATGAACGACCACTGGGGGATTTTTGGCCAGATTTATCCACTACTCATTTGATGTAATTGATTACCTGTCAGTCCATCAATCATCTCCAGCCATTACAGTAGAGAAGATGATAAATTCTAGTTAATGGCTTCAAGGCTGACAGACAGTGTTTATTACATGGAGTAAAGCCTACCTACACCCTCCTCTGCCTTAGGTGCTGTATGGGGGGCTTTGGTTTCTCATGGTGTACAACATTCAATGACAGAAGGATACAAGAAAACTATGAAAAACAATATCACAAAGATGTTAATTAACCATTAACCAAATGCAGACATAGAAAGTTGTCTTAGGTTTTAATTTAGATCTGATTTTTTTAAGCTAACAACGTGAACAGTTTTCTATGAAGTTTCTATAGGAATATAGATAAATGATAAAATGTGTCTATTGTCTTGTTGTTTGTGAGGCGAAAACATCTACGAGCTGAGGAATTTTCAGCTGAGCTGACCATATTTTATTTTGTTTTTTCGATTTTGTGAACTATGTAATCAAAATGTCAATTCACACCCAGAACAGGTTCAAAATATAAATTACTGTTCTCTGATTAAAATAGAAAAAGCCAGGTTGTAGATAGTGCACCAGCATCCTTGGGAAGCCACTGGTGGCCATTATAGGCACACTTGGATAGTTAGAAAATAAGCTGGCGTTATGTTTGTGCCACTGACCAATGTAGCAAATGCAAAGAAAAAGTTGTGGTCTTCCCTATAAGAGCTCCCGCTGTCAAGTCAAACATTGTTTTTAAACCAGCTCACCACTGGGTGGGTCACCAGAAAGATGGCGTCATCACAGAGGCAACAGATGGCTAGTGTGTCCGCAGTGGAAGAATGGGTGGGTGGGTGGCCCCATCGCAAACTAAGCACCAAGCCACACACATGATACGTATGACTTCTCAGGGTATGAAACATTATATCAGTGAAGGTTAAAACTTCAAACCTCTCACACGTACAGACTATGTGCCCTGTGGTTATAAAGGCCACAAGATGACAAAGTATGTCTATTCTGTTTCAAGGAAGTAAAATGTTGGTTTATTGTATCATTATAGCGTTTAGCCTGTCGCAGTAAACTCCACTTCTTCCAAACGTTATCCTGATAGCTTTTGAGGAAGTCTCTGAGCCGTTGGGGAAGCCGCCTGCTCAGTGAAGCCAAGTCAAGAAAAAGAGTCTCATTGTTGGACTACAGATGGATCACTAACGTTAATCCTAGTCGATCTTTGTAATTCAGTTTCCAAGAGTCTACCAAGTTTACTAGCAGTCCACTGTGCGGTTTTGCCGAGCTGTTTCGGCCACGGGATTCCCTATTGTAATAATACAGAAATATCCTCCCAGCACAACTGACTGGCAACTGCGGAAACAGCGCAGAAATTGAGGTCGGTTAGGGAAAAAGCTAACTTAGCATGCCGTTAGCCAACCTCGCTAGCTTTTAGCTCTCATACCAGGGCCTCTCAAAGCTTTGGGTAACTTTTAAAATAACAATATCTGCTGCTAAACGTAAAAAATAAGAAAGAAGTTCTACATCACAGTAGCTGGTATTAGAGAAAGTAGGTTTACCTGTAGTTTATGCCGTAGGAGTCGGATTTTTCAGTGTTTCCCGGAGTGGAGTTGCTTCTGCCGACCAGTCGACTCGCTCGCTGTTACCTCCCGTCTCGAGCTGATACAATGAATTACTTCACGGGCGCGCGCTGCCAGGGTTTGTAGTTTAGCTGGGGGGAGGGGTAACTGGCACGAGCCTGAGAGCCACACCTGCGCGGGCACGAGGTAAAACACCACTTAGAGAGGTTTTACGGAAATCTAACTGTACCTTAAGTTCAGTTAAATTGAGCTATAAACATTATCTGTTTTAGATGTGAATTTTCCCAACTCTTAGTGGTTAACGTGTGTTAACGTTTTACCATATTCGTTGGTTTATGTAAAGAAATGACATGAGAGGGTGTTGAACTACAGTTTGGCTTAAAATGAGTGAATAGATCACGAGCTTAATTTATGATGGCATTTTAAGGATACAATTCGTCATGAAAGCCAATAATAAGACGCATTATATCTGTGGATTCTATAATTTACTAAACCAGTGTAAACGAAATGCTGTTTTCCCGGATGCCATAGATTAATCCGGGCTAATTGTATTATTCCCTTGATTAGGGGTCATTTATCCTATCACAGGTTTGGCACATGGGTTTGGCAAGGGTGAAGCTGTAACTTTTCTGACGTTCTTCAGAGCCTGTCAAAGTATTGACTTATGCTTACTGCCCCACCTGGCGGCCACAATAGGTCACTAAATCGATTAAAAGAACTGAGGAGCATGCCTATAGTTGCTAATTTAAAAAGGTGGTTCTCTATGCTGTTTCATTGCAGTGCCCATTTTTGTTGTGTAGTTTAGTTCTGCAGCTACAGACATTCTATGCCCCAAAAATAAAGGGTGCCCGTTTTAATTCTTTCACCTTAGATTTACAACTTGGTTGTGATTAAACCCTATTTGACCTATTCCCTTATTCTCTTGCAGCTCAACCTCTATACAGGAATACCCCAAGGTAATGCATTGGTCAAACAGTTAAGTACTACACACATGAGCCTTTTTGTAGTGCACGTGCCAAGTGTGAGCACTGCTCATTGCTCACAAAGTCAAATCTTAGCCTAAAGTCTAATCCTCATTGCCTTGGTCAAGAAAGGATAAGTGGTGACTTGTAATTAAACTTAATCAAATGACATCAAATGTGGCTATAAGATATTTTTGTCCTTTTTTCTAGTTTCATATCACCAGCTTGATCAGTTTTATTGTCAAAGAAACTTGAACAAGGTGACTTTTCCCATCAGCAGCTACAGTATATCTTCCTAGTGTACGGTGCTTGAAGCTTGCAAAGTAGTACCTGCAGCTATCAGTCAGACAAGTTATCCCCTCACTTTCTTACAAATATAGTTTAAAGCCCAGCTAGGCTAATTCTACTAACCATAAAATTCAATTCAAACAAAACTTGTACTCAGCAGAGATGGGAAAGACAATATAGAACTGTAAATTGAGACTATAATACATATTTAATTTTGCACAAAATTTTAATGTCAATAAACAAATGTTTAATAACACATTATCACAGGTGAAACAACATGGTTATCCCAATAACAGGAGATAAATAACAACCAAAATTTCCTTGATTAAAATAAAAAATATGAATGTATATCCACTTGGGACTTCTGTATATTACATACCTTTCATTTAATTTTTTTCAGGCACACATTTTCAACCTGCTAAAAACAGGTCAGCAACCCAGTTTAAGGTCCCAGCTCACCAGCCTTGGTTCTTAACTGGTAGGTTGGGTCTAAGAAGTGGATCACAAAGCCATTGTTAGTGAGTTGTGGATTTAACCTCACAAAGCAGATGGATTGGCCAGACTCCACTTGTGTTATCAGACTCGCAGACTTTCAAACTGAAGTGCTCAGCCCACTCAGAGAGTGACTGGATCAGTGTCATTTGAGGAGAAGGAGGCGATAGCAACAGGTGTGCTTTAGGGGAAGTGACTATAAGAGACCAGTGAAGAGATTAGTGCAGATGCATCTATAGCAGCAGTTTTATCAGAACTATAAAAATAATAAAATTACCTTCATTTATATAGAACCTTTAAAAACAGATGTTTACAAAGTTCTTTAACAGACATAACAAAGGCATGAACTCAGGGATGAATACAATAGACATAAATCAAATCATACAAAGTCTTGAAAGTCAAAACGTTAAAACAAGCGGAAGCATATAAGTCTACAAATATTAACACTATTGAAAGGAATGAAAATGACACAATCTTTAAAGGCAGTTAAAATAGTAAATGATGAAAATATCAACAAACTGACAATATGATAAGGAAAAACAAGAAGACGACATCACATCATTAGAGATAAAACAAACATTAGAGGATAAAAACAGATACAAAGAAATAGAACAAGTAAGTGAATAAAAACAAAGGGTGTGAAGACAGCAACAGGATAAGACAAAATAACAGTAGAATAGAATAAGAGCAGCAGAATGTATAAAAGGGTGATAAAATGATTAGTTAAAGCAGACCTCACATAAAGCAAGTCTGTAAAAGTGGGTTTAAAGGAGCGATTTGAAAGATGCTTTTAAATCTGCAAGCCTTACCTCCTCAGGTAGGTCGTTCCAAAGCCAAGGGGCCCTGACAGCAAATGCATGAGTCTTGACTTTGGAACAACAGGAAGCCCCCGTCAAGGGTCTAAGACTGATGATGGCTCATAAGGGGTCAGCATCTCAGAAATATAATACATGAAATAAAAGTGATCGTAAAATCTTAAAATCAATTCTAAAAGTGAGCCAGAGGATAGAGGATCAGGGTGATGTGATGCCGTCTGTTTAAACCAGATAAAAGCCTAGCTGCTGTGTTCTGGACCAGTTGGAAGCAGGAGAGTGATTTTTGTACAACTGGACATTTCTTTATTAAAAGAAAAGAAAAGAAAAGAACCACAATAACATTTTTTTGTGGAAAAATATTTTTTTGCTCTTTTTCTGACCAGCCTTGGCAAGAGTTTTATTTACCAACTGGCTCCACTGATAATGAACAATGATAATTGATGCCTGGTAATGGTAAAAATTAAAAAGTTCACGCTGTAATCATAAATGGTTATCACTACAAGTTCTACCCATATTATAACCATTATTACTGACATTGTGGCCATATGAAAGAAAAGTCAGTTTTTGACTATTTTATGGCCATGGAATCCCTAAATACAATACCTATTAAAGTATTCATCCCATTGGAGGATTTACCCTTTAATTTCTTTATAAATCATTTCATCATTCATTCATTATTCAATTGGCTTTTTTGAAAAACAAAAAACTTAATTTAAAAGTGAAAAGTCTACAAATTAATGTCATGTAAATTAGGTGAACTCTAGTGGAGATTTGATGTGAGTTTTCTTCAACAGTGATTCTCCCTTAAAGCTCTGACTGGTGAAGAATGTGGTAACAGTTGTATGCAGAGTCTCTGTCATCCCAGCTGCTGAAGCTTGTAACTCTGAGGCTAGACCAGTTGAGAAGCACTTTTCTAAAGCAAGACAGAAAACAAATCAACAATGGGTGTAAAAATACAGAATTATATTGCATTTACATAAAAAAATAAATAGTACTGTTTCATGAGTTAAAGACATCTTAATCTTCATCAACTACCATTATAAAACAGTTTTGGGTTTACCAGACATACCCACCAATTTCTAACTCCTTCAATAGAGAAAAGTCAAAGGTTTTCTTATTTTGTTATCTACGGGTCACAAAATACCACAGAAACAGAAGAATCAAACAGTGAAACTCTCAAGTTCATTTCATACAATCCTCTTTTATTTCATTTTGAGATAAAGAAATATATCTGAAAACTAAAACAGAGAAGTCTGTGCAGCAGCCACAGTATACAGAGAGAAAGAGACTGTTTAGATAACAAGGTCTGTTGGTGCAAAACTGGGGACAGATATGGAAAAAAAGAGTCAAACTATTAAAAATAGTTTTTAAAAATTACTGTTTTAATGTCAACCTTTGTGAGCAGGATGATAAAACAGAGATGCTCATCAGAATACCACAAATCCTCTGAGGGCAGAAAAAATTCATCTGTTAAGTTATAGAGGCTGGTGTTAGCCAGAAGCAATAGAGATGAGGGTAATGTGTTGCCTGACAAAGTAGAAAGAACCCCTCTGAACAAAGTTTGTAGTCTAATTTTCATGAAAGCATTTCTTTCACCCACTACAGGGATTTGGCCACTATAAAGCACTGGGATCATTCAGCGCTGTAGCTTTTCTTGTCTGACTCCATGTGTAAATTGGCATTATTCAGACAGATTCTGTTGGATGTTAAGAACCATAAAATAGGAACACAGAAAACTAAACAAAGAGAACAGGGATGAAATGGAAGTTTGGCTAAAGATCACACCTGCAAGGATCAATTTGAAACATCAGACTGCCAACTACAGTATTCCTAAGCCTTTATACTGAACAAATTACACAACTTCAATAGCTTACACAACTTCAGTTATGTTATGGGTGCCCATGTAAAATGTGTTTTACTGCATTGCTGATTTTTATTGTGTGATGTAAGCTGAGCTATGCAAAAAGAAACCATCTTGCTTCTTCCAGATGAACTTTAAATATCTAACTGTAACACACTGTGCTGCTATATGCCAGTTATTTATCTGTCTACAGGTTGCTTTGACATTTATGTTGAGTACTTTTTGTTGCAGTTTGATAGTTCAGATGCTGACTGTAGCTTTCTAAAATACATCGTCTCCTGTTCCTTTGTTGTTTATTAGTTAAAGAATAGCCCCCCCCCATCAACACCCAGACATTATCAAAATGAAGAACACTGAAATGAGAAGAAGAAAAAGAGAAATGATGAACACAGAATTTCATTACTCAGATATGGCTTATCACTTCCCATGCACATCAGGTGAAGCAGCAACCTTTCAGAGGTCATCGACGGGGTTAAAGTGTTTCTAAGAGAGCACATTGCTAAAGTGGGGACAGGCAGAACACCATTCAGGGCTCCTGTTCATTTTTTCATATTCTGCTTCACATATAAAGACACACAGAACTACATTTGGTCTGCACAAAAGAAACTGTTTGGAGGCATCAGCACAGTTCCAGCTGAAACACTAAAAGTAAGCCTGTGGGCTGAAGGTTTCCACAGAGAAGCCCAATAATCACTCTTACATAACTCTGCATGTTTATCATTCTTTCCTTTTGATAAATTCCACCATATCCCTCTACCAGCCTTATAAATACAGCCCTCTACACACCAGTCAAGGGATTTCAAAAAGTTTCTGATTAACATTAAAGTACTTTAACTTAAGTTTGAATCAAATCCAATCCTTTTTTTAAAAGAAAATATGACAAGACACTACTTCAAGACACAAGAAGAGTGGGTTTGTTTTCCAGCTGGTTAATCTTTGAGATCAGTGCAGGTCCCAAATAAGCTGCTGAACCTGGTGTTAAATCTTGCTTAATTATTTTCTTCTGCTTATATGCATGCTTACTTAGTTTGTGCATCATTAAGCAAGAGCAACACAAGAATATTTCTGCACTAAACAAAAATGTGGTAGTTGATGTAAAAACTACGAAAACTTCCATGCTACTCGTCTTCCAAAAGGTTTTGCCGTTTACAAAATATACTAACCAATATTTTTGAAGAACCCTGCAGAGATAATGAGCAAAAACCATCATGTATGTTTTTTTATCCTTTTAAACTCTGCTGCAGGAGTGCATGGTGTATTTTTATAACCACTTGGAAACTTCTTGAATCCAGAAAAATTTAAAACTTGTGATCATAAGTTTACAAGTTTAAAAACAACTTAACAGACTGTCAACACGGTCATACATCATCTGAAATAGTTTGTTTGCTCCATCTGATGTTAATGGACAAAGACAGATGGGAAAGAAGTGATCATTAACATAATAGTGAAAGATGTCTACAGAGATGACTGTTGACAAAATGAATGAATCACTGACCTTTTGGTCCAAAAGGAATTTATGAGGCATTGTAGACTAAGTAATTTAGCTGCCCATCATCCTCCCTAGGAAATTATTCATCACAGGCTTTGCTTTCTTTTAGATTTTAAGATGAATTTGTAACAATTGTAAAAGGAGAACTGTGCAGGCAGAGTACAGATCAGTGCAGACATCCTTAAATCATTTATCCTCATGAATCAGTGTCTAAAGAGCAACACATGGGAGTTTGACAATGCATGGATGCAAACTCTGAAACCGCAGCATTTGATATTAAATACTAGACAGCCCAGACAGTCTATAATTCTCAGTATGCACTTACTGCCCTTCACTTGTACTTGATCACTCCTCTGCATATTTCATGGCACAAACGACCATTACAACCACGACAGATGGGGATCACAACACTAACTGCATCAAATGCACCCAAAAACTGAAAGACTACTGCTGATTCTTATGCTCTTTCAGATTCTACATGGAGAAAGTGTAGAAGGGGACAGGATGATGCACCATGAGTAGATAACCTCAAAATATACTCAGCTCATAAGTCAAAAACAAAAGAATCATAATCACTGTCCACAGTTGTATGTTTAACGCCATTAACGCGCCTTGATAGTGCACAGAAACCATGTGTTTGACTTTTAGATATTGTACAGATGTTTTAACCGAACCAGAAAAAGAGGAATATCTTTGTTTGAACCAAAAATAAAAAAATGGGTCATAGTCTTGTTCTCTGCCTGTTGTTCAAGGGACACCAGGCGCCAAATGAACCAATTCCAGAAAATTCTCTTCACCTGGCATCTCTTCAGAGCCTGAAAATTTGTATCAAAGTTCATCAGCAGGACAGGCCTGCAGCAGCTTCTCTCCTCTGATCCAGCAGTCGGTGCTGAGCGCTTACTCTTCATACTTCCTGTGTCACACTTGGTAACGTATGTAAAACCAATGCGACGAAAGCTATTCAAAACAGTGCGTGTAGTGTCTGCCTTTCATCTAGTATCAAAAACAGTCTCTGTCACAGACGGCTTTCTCCAGGCAGGCAATCAGAGAACAATTAAGGCTGCTCCATAAAGAGTAACAAAAAGAATATAGAACACCCATTTTGTTATTTATTTAGAAAGCAAGAGAAAGAGACACACAGGGCAGAGCCCTGCAAGATGGGATTAAGTTCAGACAAGACAGAATTTTTGTAGATGTTCGGTTTGATAACAGGAAGAGAGAAGAATTAAGTGTCCAGTTTGCTCACTGAGCATTTACAGCCAACATGTCTGAACTGAAAGCACTGTACAGTAAGACCCCACGGTGCTTACGATTACTTGACAGAGGGTTTGTTTATGAACTGCTTGAGGATGTTTTGTGTGTCTGTGTTTGGTGTGCCTAACCACTGTCACTGGATCTATTTGTATACTAGACAGGGAGCTGCTTATGTCAGTGTGCCTGTCTATAACACAGAGCACGGTGAGTGTATCTGTACATTTGGGTTCTGTTGTTACGATCTAGAAGGTGCATCCTCAAAGCTGATTATGCTGGACTCTGGGTGCGGTGCTGCACCTGAAGAGGCTCCTCCGCCACTCTGTGACATTGAGGATGAAGACGTGGAGGAGAGGGAGAGCCCGGCAGGCCCTCCTGATGGTCTCGGCATGGAGCTGGAGGGGTCACGCCCACCTGGGAGGAGTGGCTGTGTGTCCGTTCGGACCTCGTCCTCATCATCGTCTTCTTCATCGTCCATACTGGGCCAGGCAGATTGGTCCTCTACTCGCTTCAGACGCTCGTTCAGAGCTTTGAGAGCCAGTTGTCTGCAGGAGAAAGGCAGAGAGAGGTGCTTATCAATGGGGAGAGTCAGTGGTATCAAATATTAACAGACTATGAAGATGTGGGAGACCACAATCACAAGGACTGTTTCAAATGATTTTTCATCTTATAATCCTCTGGAGGGGTTCACACAGTTTTGAAAATTAAGTTTAAAACCTTTTATGACCTTTATAAGACCAGAACTAGGAAAAAGTAATATCATTTTGCATGGCAAACGATCAAAAGTGAAATGCAGTTAAGATTTAACAGTGCCTGAAACCAGAGCAGGATTTTGATTTAACGTACCATTTATGCAATGTCCAGTGATTAAAAGTAGTGGTTCCTAAATGGCATGCCTTGACACAAGTGTAGGTATGCCCTATGATTTATTACAATTATACTCTATTATAACAGATAAACATCAACAAAAGATACTGTACAATGGGTTATAGAGGCTATTTGTATGTGTAATTGTGCCTCAGTGGCAAAAGTTTGAGAACCACTGATTGAGGGAAAATATTTTTTGGGAGCCAGAATCATCCAAATTTGATGATTTCTGGTACATTTTGTGCCTCTATTCAATCAGAATCACAATCAGAATATGCTTTATTGGCCAAGTGTACTGAAAATAGTATAAAAAAATAAGATTTAAATATGTACAAGCACTTGTTAGTTATCTTTTTCTAGTATATCAGGCTGCATCAACAGAATGGTTCAAAGATGTGCAAAGGATGCAAGAATGCTGACTAGACATGATCAGAAGAATGCAACATGCAAGAATGAGGGCAGATTTACATGATACAGATAAGATAATTCAAGACAGCTGATTAGTGCAAATGTGCATGTGAGGGGAGGCGTTTTACCACAGAGAGCCTTCTTACAGTATTGAGATACTGTAAATAGATTCGTTACTTGCAGCATTTGAGTATGGTTAACAGGTTAAAGAGTGCAAATGTTCATATGGGGTGAAGCCTTGACTACAGTGAGCTTTCTCACAATATTTGAGCTACAGTAAAGCCATAAGAGACAGTGCAGAATATTTTATATTAAGCAGGGCTAAGGTGCTTGTTAAATCACTTTCTGGCATTCTTTTACTCCTGAGTGGTCATCAGGGTGACTCTGTGACTGTTAAGTGGTCATCAGGGTAACTGTGACTGTTAAATGGTTTTCAGGTTGGCTCTGTGACTGTTCATCAGAGTAATTGATGACTCAGACAGACCAGGAGATTGAACACACACAAGATCTCGCAAACACTTGAAAGATTTGTGAGATGTAAAAGTATGTAACAATCAAGTTGCTCTCAGTCTGCTTGCTTTCACAGGTTTTTGTGAATATTCATTTAATTGGAGGAGGTACAACCTATAATTATATAATAAAATAAAAACTATAATTATAAATATCAAACATGTATCAAGCATTTTTTATGACTAAAATTTAAAAGGCATGATTACTGTGGGGAAATCCCAGATACCATGGCCATTACAAGCCATAGCTGTTTCATTTGTACATCAGCAGAAATTTTATTTGGATTTTAATATTCTACCTATGGATCTAAAATTCACCCTTTGTTACAATGTTCTGAATTCAGCTGTCTGTGACTTGACAAGCTGAATTGCAGGTAACTACAGCAAACAACTTGATCTGAGCTGCAACAGCTCGGTTCAGACTAATGCAACACTTGCCTGTGGTGATTGGCTGCAAACGTGGTGCACGTGTGCATCTTAAGAATGTGTCATTTTGCTGTCTACATGGAGACGGAGATGGGGTTGTATCGAAAAAGTTTTCACACTGGAGCTCGTTTCCAAATAGTTTCGTTTTCAGGCAGCCGAAATGTCGTTTTCATTTAGACAGACAGCTAAAGTGCTGCAAAATTTTTGCGTTTTCACCTGAAAACATTGTCATGTAAACAGCGCCTAAGTCAAGGGAGGCCTGCTGGTCTTCAGATGTTGTTCTGGGGTCTGCTGTGGCCTCCTGGATGAGCTATCGATGCACTATTGAAGTAATCCTAGTAGGCTGGAACTTCCTGGGAAGGTTCAATTCTGTTCCAAGTTTTCTCCATTTGTGGATAATGGCTCTGACTGTGATTCTCTGGAGTCCCAAAGCCTTAGAAATGACTTTGTAATCCTTTTCAAACTGGTGGATGTCAATGTTGTTTTCCCTTAATAAATGAAATCATCATTTAAAAACTGTATTTTGTTTTCACTCAGGTTGTCTTTGTCTAAATAAATTTAGAGAACAAAGAAGGGGGGTTGACTGGCTGCTCAGTATGACTGTGGTGCTTCAGCTTTTGAATCCTGTGAATCTGTTTCATCAGTGTATTACCTGGTATGGCCGGTATATTGATGACATTTTGTTGGTTTTTGATGGTAATGAGACGCAACTATTGCAGTTCCATGAATATTTTAATTCCATCAATAAAAACATTACATTTTCTATTGAATATTCACATCATAACATTAACTTTTTGGATGTAACTATCTTGAAAGACACTGACGGACAGTTACAGAGCACATTACGTAATACTATCCTCAGAGCTGATTCCTTTCATACTCATCACCTTAAAAATGACATTCCTTATGGTCAATTTCAGCGCCTACGCTGCATTTGTGACCAAGTAGCTGATTTTGATAATTAGACCGAATCTATGTCACAAAGATTTTTGGACAGAGGCGGCCAGCCCAGAACAATTCAACAAGCTGCTGACAGAGCACAGTGTTTGGAGCGCAACACCCTCCTCCAGAAAAACTCAAGATCAGTGTCTCAGTCTTATCCCTTTTTAGTTACTTCTTACAGCACATGCTAAACAGATCAAACATGTTGTCATTGAGTAACTGGGCCATCATTCACAGTGATCCCCCTTTGAGTAGGGCCCTATGAAATCCATTTAATTTTTTTTCCAAATTCTGTTTTTTCCGTTTTTATTTTTTAGAATTCCGTTTTTTAACCTTTCCACTAATTTTACCATAAAAAAGAGTATCCTGTTTCTGTAAAATGAATAAAATGTTCACTAAATAAATAGAAATAACCTTGAATTTATTGAAAAAGTGCCACAGTTGGCCCAGGATAACCCTGATATAAAATAATTATAAGCAGTGTAACAGTCAAATATTTCCAACATTTTAAGACACATCCACATGTACAGTCACATCCTAACTGATGTTTAAAATGTAAATGACGAAATCCTTCTGTTGTCTCTAACACAGAGTGATAGAATTAATAAGATGGTCACATTAAAGTTAAATGGTTAAAAGTAAGCCTGTAAATTTTCCTTTCTCTCTCAGTCTGTAATAGTCCTTGCAGTTTGATGCTGAACTGTGTTCTACTCCTGACTGTAACGGTTCTCTAATCATCTCTCTCCATCCTCGCTGTCTGTCCGTCTGCCTCATATCAGACCACTGCGTTAATGGAGACATGTAGAGGCTCATTAAGCAACCAAGGGGAACTACAGTATCTACGGTAGGGATGCACCGATCCACCTTTTCTGGTCCCGATACCTGGGCTTTGAGTATCGACCGGCTATACCAATACTGATCCGATACCAGTGTTAAAAGAAAACCTGCATGCCCTACTGTAAGACAAGACTGGTAATTGTTTTGGGTAAAAGGCCAAAAATTAGTACATATAGATTACTGAAGTTGATATTTATTTAAACTAAAAAGTGTTTAAATGTTTACCAGCAGTTTGGTATAAACAATGCTTCAGAACTTACAGAAATTACTATTCAATTGTAAACTTTTATACCCTGTAGACTGGTAATGCAAAAAAACAAAGACAGTGCATCACAGGTAACATTCCAGTACAAAACTGTATTACACAAGTGTTTTTAACCACATACTGTAAACAAAGTGACAATTTTGTGAGAAAAAAGTGCAAACAACCTTGTCAAAAAGGCTTAGAGCTGGTTGCCTGGATCAGCACCACGGACTGGCCCTTTCCCACCGATACCAGATCCAGCTTTGAGGGAATGGATCGGGCCGATACCCAATACCAGGATCAGCATCAGTTTATTCCTTATCTACAGAAGGAACTATTAAGCTAAAAGATGGATAATAGATAATAGATTTTATTGGCCAATTCTGCGATTCTGTCTGCGATTCCATTAATGCGGAACTTATAGGGCCCTATTTGAGAAACGTTCTCCCTGAACCTCCTGTTGTTTCTTTCATACATGCACCGATCCTTAGGGACAGGTTAATACATTCACATTTTCCAGTAGACAAGAAGAGGACTTGGTCAAATAAACCAGCTGGTACATTTAAATGCATGTATTGCCCTTACTGTGATAATGTTGCATAAACAAAAGGTTTTGTGGATGTTCATACTAAAAAAACCAAGAAACAAAGGGATTTCATTAATTGTTACACCACTTTCGTCATATGTCATTTGTTTTGTCAATGTAAGGAAGCCTTTTTCTACATAGGATGTACCAAAAGATGCATGAGCTCGCCTGGCTGAACACATATATGCCATTACAATCAGAAATCTGGATTACCCTATGGTAATGAATGAACTTTAATGAATTCCACACTGCCAAGGATTCTTTTCTGTGTAATGAGGGTACTGCATATGTAAAACCTTTGGTGAGAGGAGGAGACAGAATCCAGAAGCTCAATGGAAGGGAAGCTTTCTGGATCCATCGGCTGGATGCTTCAAGATATCCTGGTTTGAATGAGGATTTGGACCTATCACGTTTTTGTAATGTATTTCAGTGTATTTTTCCTGTTTCTCACAGACCTATACGTTGGATGTTTATGTGTATGGTTGTTGTAATTGGGTTATTGTTTGTTATTTGTATTTTCTTATTATTTAGGATCATTCTGTGTCTTCATTTGTTGCTGATTACTCTGTAACTGGTCTCCCCTGCATTTTCTTTCTCTGCGCTGTGTGGCTGCCTCTGATTGGTCATCACTGGTATTGGGACAGGCCACACCATAATGCCTGATTAGTGAGCCCTGTGTGAAGACTTTCCCCTGACTTCACTTCTCTTTGACTCATGTGACTGCCTGTCATTGGCTTCAGTGTTGTGACTACACCACAAATGTTTGTTAGCCCCGATGAAGACCGATCTGGTCGAAACATGTTGGCTTTTTAAAAATGATTTGGCCATAAAAAATTAAGGCTTTTTAGTATTTCCTTCCTCATTTTAAAAATGTTTGTGTTTGGAGTGCCTGGGTTTCTCCCCCTTTTAACATTAACATTTGTTTGATAATCTCAAACATTTAAGTGTGGCATATATGTAAAAAAAAAAGAAATCAGGCAGGGGCAAATACTTTTCACAGCACTGTAGAATATGTGTATGAGTGAATGTATAAATAAATCTAGAAAGGAAATAAAATAACCCTCTCTTTACTGTAACCAGATCACCATCTGTATATATTTGTATCTATGCATGTGCATATGTGTTGGCATGGCCTTCTTTGTGTAACTTTATCTGTATGACAGCTTGGAAGTGTGTCTTCCACACAATAGAGCAGTGCAAAATGTAACCTCTGACAGCTGGAGAAGTTTAAGTGTGTGTGTTGAAGAGCCTGTGTGTTGTTGAGCTTAAACATGAACGTGTTTGAACTGTTTGTCAAGTGGGACAGGAATAATGTCAGAGGCTTAACAAGCCTTCCCTGAGTAAATAAAACTACAAACTATACTAATTCAGCAGCTCTTCTCTATGGAAGCTATTTCTTTTACTGTTAGGGTGTGTTTATATTTTATTTCATGTATTTGTGATGGATAAATGTTCTTTGCTCTGACTCACCTCCTCCTCTCTGCATCTTGTGGGTCTGTCCCTGGCAGGCTGATAGTGATGGAAGAGGGCGCCCCCACATCGTACCTCTTCACCATCTTCCTGCAAATCTTGATTTTCACCAGAGCCGAGTGGACCAGTCCAGCCAGAAGTCCTACGGCCGGCTGCAGTGCCTCTGGGAAGAAACTAGCAAAGGCGAAGTGGTCTGACATGTCTCCACGACCTCGGCTGTGCCTTTGGTAGAATCGTAGATAGACCCAGCCAGACAGAGCGCCATAGCTGTATGAAGCCAGGGGGGCCGAGCTCTCGAGCAGCCCAGACAGACGTAGTAAGGCCAGGAGGAGAAGGACCAAAGCTGGTGCTGCTTTGAGTCTCACCTGGGATGGAAAGTGGAAATAGATTTAAGATCTTGTTACAATAATGAAACCATCAGGCAAAATGAGAGCTGCCTTTTTGTCTAAAGGCCATGTCTGCCAATTTCCACAATTATCTCAACCCAGCCAGATTCAGTAATTGAAACAACAAACAAAAGCTGTTAGCATGCCAGGGTGGCAGACAGAAGCCACTGTCATAATGTGCTAGTGTTTGAGGGAATTCATTTCCTAACCTGCTCAGCTGAGACTAGGGAGATTAGAATGAGGAAATGTTACTTTTTCAACTTTTAACCTGCACTAAAGATAAAAACAAGGCTGAGGAAGAATGGCCTGTCTTTACAAATGATACATTAGGAATGTTTGTTTCAGCAAAACTAAACTCCCATCTAGACACCCAGTGTAGACTTTTCTGTTATTTGTAAAGGAAAACAACCAGAACCATTTGCTGTCTAGATGTGGATGCAAATCACAAACCAGAGAACACAAGTCAAGTACAGAAACCACTTCACAGCCTACCCAGGCGTGCTGACCATAGATCTATGACTAACACAACATGAAGAGTTTGCATTTTAGTCTGATAAAGACTGGCATTCAATACCTCTCAATGTCCTTAGTATTGTTTCATTATTAAGAGAACAATGAAAACATAAAACAGCCAAAGGCTGAGGTGGTATTTGGTTGAGTGCAAACACATAGCAATGCTGATACATAACTGGCACATATGGAACAACGTTTGCATAAGACATCTAGCTTGTTTGCCATCTTCTATCTTTAATAACCCTTAATATAATAACTCTGTATTTCAATATCGATATGAAAAGCGAGTAAAGCTCTGAGTGAAATTTAACTGGATGGCTGCCAGACTACCTTATAAAGATGAAACATCACTGGCATGTGCTCCAATACAAAGTGGCAGAGTTTACATTTGGATGTTTTCTTCCCTTTAGTCTTACAAATGCCCTTTTTAAGAGCCACTCTTTCAATGTACCAGCTCCCTTAACAGCTGAAAGCACAGTATATATCACATCCCTTCAAGACTGGCACAGACAGAAAGTAGTATTAAGTGCATACCTCAAGCTTAAGTATCTGGTACATTGCTTTTACACTGAGAGCAGTTCTTGGCCCTACTGGCTGCTTATCCAATGTGAAATTGTCCGTTTCTGGCAGACGTAAATGTTCCCTAGCCAATATATGACATGGACTTGTTTAGGTAAACAAATTAAGGACAATTAGTTTGGCTACAATCACGACTCAACTATGCAGTTCAATTCTTCACTAATTTGGTACAGACTCGAGCATTAAAGCAGACCAGAAATAAATGCCATCATGTGTTATACTCACCTGTGGCACTCTGAGCACTGTGGTATCCCCCATAGTCTGCTTCAGCGCCACAAGGACACCTCCCAGGAACCCAGCTGCTCCATGTATTCGAACAGCAAACAAGAAGTCCAGGTCAAAGGTGGCAACATAGGTGAGGAGGTAGGAGAGACCTGCCAGGAGGCCTGCCGAGACATTGACCACTGCGAAAAAGATCAGGAGCTCCAGGGCGCCCCACAGAGGCTCCAGCAGACGTCCACATGCCATAACTGTCCCAACATTGGCAGCCACACCCCAGACATGCTGCTCAATCACCCCATGGGTCACCAGTGTCCACACCCAGAAGTTAGGAGGAAATAGGTATCCTGGGGTCACCCCCAATGCATATGGAGTGTCAACAGCCCATGACAACAGATAGAGAACGACCACAACAGCACTTATAGTTTTTACCACCACACTGGTGCTGGCAAGGGCAGCCAGGAAGTGCTGTCTGGCCACCGGCAGGTAACGATTCATTTTGGTCTGCTGTGAAGGGGGTCTTTCTTGAGCAAACCAGCCCAAGAGAGTAATAGAGTAGGTCTGTTACTTCTGCTGCAGCAGATGTTGGATATGGGAGTAAGATTAATAATACCAAGCAGCGCAGGTGACACCTGAGTGCCCCGACGGTGTCAAAATCCACTCATCTCTGTGGGCCTTCATCAAGATTACTGGCTTTCAATGGATGAAATATAACTTTGGTAATCAAGTCAGCAATGCCTTTTTTCTGCTCAACAAAGTAGCAACCTTATGATTGTCGTAGACAAACATAAGGATGTGATAACCTTAGCTAGGAAACCTTGTGTTCTTGCTGCCTAGCTAGCGACCTTCAGTCAACAGACACAAAAGGAACAAACTCACAATTTACTGCCAGGTAGCATGCAGATGATAGAAGCTAAACATGCATATCCTGACTGCCAATAATAAAACTTGGAGTCAACTTTTTTCAGATGATCTCGCCTAAGTTAGCTTGTAAACACAGGACAGCTAATGTTAGCTAGCTGTCAAAATGAAAACGTCTTGTGTTAAGTTGATTTATGTCCGCAACGGAGAAATACAAAAGGTTTCGCCTTCGCTTTGTTATAATATTGCACAGCCAGTAACCGTAAAAATTAATCTGTCAAAGCAGTCTACGTAGCTCCCGTCTTGGTTCTCTGTGCTCTCTCGGCCCGGTATCTACCGGGCTAACCAGTCCGAGGATTTCCCGTAGCTAGCAACAGGCCTCCAAAACAATGTTATTAATGCTCCTAAATGCCGCAAACTGGCGTAAAATTCACGGGTTTTTCATACTACCTTGGCTTCATTCGTTTATTTTAATATTCTTCAGTCTTTTCAGAGCAAGTCGCCGGGAGAAATTATGATATCTTGATAGGTACTCCTCCTCCCTATAACACCACTCAGCAACTGACCTGCGCTGTCTGCCACCGTCATCAACAATCGGTGAAAACACGTCAAGTCACGTAAGTTTTTAGCACAAAGCACGCTGGGAAACGGAGTTCTGTATGACTTTTTGCCATATGCTGTAACACTCTTGAGTTTGCACAAAGAAAACGCAATTTACATTTAATTTATTGGCTGCATGTTTAAATGAAGACCATTAAGTTGTACATTTTAGCTGTCCTTGCTTGAAAGGAGCTAAAATGTACAGCTACATCATTTATGCCAGAAGAATTAAGAGTTAAAGGTAACCTCGAAGATCACAACTTTGGTTGTTCACTGACTGTTTGATCGTCATATTTTATATGTTAGCAGGTCTGCCCACAGATATGGCTGGGCCCCTGAAAAACCCAGTGAACGGGCCTTCCCTGTAGCGATTTATTGATTATATCAGTACGTGTGTTGGAGCAGTAGCATTAGTGCTAGCATCCTGGCTAATGGTTACTCCATTTTGGAGCAGGAGAGTGTGTCCAGCGATTATTGGGTCTGTGGCTAAAATTATTTAATCATGCCACTTGATAACCCCTTTCCAGCACTTTTTCTATCCATTTTTTTCACCTGTAACCCACTTTCGACATGTTGGGGGTTTTTTTTGGCGACTTTTTACTCATTTTTGCCTCTCTAAATCCACTCCAAGCACTTTTTTAAAAACTTTTTTAAACCCATTTTAGAATTCTTTTGCCACTATTAACCCATTTTAGCCATTTTTTCCTGCTCTGTGGGGCCCTTTAGCTTTCAACACATTTTCACAACCTCTTGCCGCTTGTTGCTCCTTTTTGTATAAATTTTGCAATTGTTCAATTAATTTTCAACCACAGGGGCCAAAGTTACTTTTTTCTGGGAATCCTGATGTCTGATTACTTTCCACATGATATGTGTCCATCCACATTGTTATTATAACCTAAAAAAGGTAATTCTGTTCCCAAAAGGGGTTTACATCCTGAAAAATACTATACTGTACCATAGCATCAATACACAAAATTCACTTTTGTTTCTCTTATTAGAGTGTTTATTATTCAGGTTAAGAGATTAAGTTTAAAATTGATCACGATTTGATGAACAGGGCCCTAGAGAGCTCTCCCATTTAACCCCCTTATGGGCAGCCTTGTCTGTACTAGTGTACAAGGGGAGAATTGTTTATCTTTTTGACTTTATAAGGCTGTATGTATGAAATCTTTGAGGATACAATCAGTCTTTGACAGGTCAAGAAGGCCTACAATTTGTCTAAAACAAAGCACATCATAGCTCTAGTTGATTTGTCTGTGGTTGGATGTGAATGCTTCTGTTAAAAATATTTTGCTGATACTGCTATACTTCTATATTAAATAATATAAAACAGTTATAGCAGGGATATTTGCTGTATTCAAGGACACCCCTCTTACCACTGTTATCTAGCTACCTATAGTTGAATATAATGCCTGTTACATAGGTTTAGTGTCTTGTTAGTGATCTTGTTTTAACACTGTGAAAGTAGTATGTCTTTCAACCTATTTCCTGAAGTTTTGTATCATTACTTTAAGTGGGCCTATATGTTTAATTTCTATCACTTTAATAGCACATTCATGCAGTAAACAGAATATTTCTATGCTTTTCCACAAAATGTGTGTGTTAAAAAAGACACAGCAATAACACATATGCATTATTTTATTCAGAACAGCCACAACTTACATTACTTTTACAAAAAAGGACAAAACACATACAAATATGTTGTAACAAAAACAAGGACACACTGCAACAGCAACCTTCATTTAAAGTTTACAGAAACAGAAAGAGATCTCAGGCACCATTTAATATAAAAAATAAAAAGTGAGATGTCTGTTGTGCTTAACATGCTGTGTAGACTCACATAGGACACCTCTATACGTAACGTCTTTATTTTTAATTTTTAGACTCATGCACTCTAAAAAGGTATATCTCAGCATCATTATGTTCAGACTGAGACCTTCAGCCAGGCATAGATATTTTTTTCTGGCTGTGATGGATAACTTAAAGTACTTTGTTGTGTACAGTTGATTTAGAGGCACAATTTAAAACTGAAACACTAGTTCATTAATGATGGAAACTCTGCTAATCCAGTCATTGTGGCTGGTGCATCAGTGTAGAGTGTATAATGACAGAATACATACAAACTAAAACTGGTTGTCAGGTTTTGATATTTAATAACCATGCAAGTCAGCAAAAGTGATGTGATGTATTCCCAGTCCTGTTTAATTCCTGCAAAGCCATCAGAAGCTAGCAAGTCCTCTCTTTGGAGGACATAAACCAGATGGCATATTGTACTCTAAGATCATTACGACTTTTTACCCCCCTCATTGAAAATTGAGGTCCATGATCCTCTAAATATACATTATATTCCTCCTTTATGAGTGGAATATGCAATATGACACCACCAACCTAAATCTCAAGCCTATTTATAAGATAAAGGCTGGTGATTGTTGAATTTTCACAAGTTGACTTAAAGCACATCCTATTTTGGAGATATCAATACGATGAAAAAGTGGGGTAGTATGCAACAAACCATTCATGTTACATTTGACTAATCTGCAGCTGCACTACAAGAATATTTAATCAAATATTTTTTGTGGTGAAGTATTTGTGATGCAAATGGATTAACAAATAAGAACATCTTATATTTAGCTTGCACAAGTTTGAAGTAAATTAATCTGAAAAATAACATTCTTCCTACATTTTGATGACACTTCATGTTATTTCTCTCAGCCAAATGCTTTAGATCATGAGCTTGTCTTCATAAGGTGCCATTTATTTTTCGTTACTCTCCTTTAGAGTTTCAGAAACTAATCTGGTCTCTATCGCTTTGGTTCATCCAGTGTCCCAATTCAGCTCTTTCTCAGGGGAAAAATATAAAACATCCTAAAAGCCACACATGAACAGCTTTATTGTGTGGGGACTTTTTGAAGCTATTATTTATTTTGGCTTTATTGGGCATTCTTTTTATATAAAGGAAAGAAAAAAACAGGCCTTTTCATAAAAAATGGGCCTTTAACTTCACATCAGTCATTCAGCAGAGTGTCTTTTTGCTATTTTAGGGCCTCGTGAGACATTTTTTCTTCTAAACAAAGCCTAGAGGGATTCCATTGCAAGGCTAACTCCTATTTCTATATTTTACCCCTACCCTTTATTTCTGAGCCCCTTTTGTCCATTCGAACAGAATTACAAGGGGCAGCAGTGAAACCTTCCCCTCTAAAACTGGATGACCCTCCAAAGGTTTGGACCAAGTGGAGTTGACCCAGTTGGGGTTCAAAGGTAGCACGAGGGCCTAGTTGTAGTATCAGGTTGCACAACGATGGTGAAACAGAGTGGTAAGGGAAGCAGAACAGCTCCCATTTTAGGTTTTAACCCCTGCCCTTGTTTTCTATGACCCCCTTGCCCCCCAGAACAGAGTTAAAAGAGGTAGTGGTGAAATGTTTCCTTGACAAAATGGAACGACCCTCTGACCCTGACAAATAGTCGAGACGGTGCAATGGGATTTCCCACAACACTTGTTCTAAAGTGGGCCAGTGGAAAATCTGTTAAAAGGCCCACATACCCCTGCCTCTGCATGCTACCCCACCTCTCCAACTAGAACCGGGACACCCTAACCCTTGACATGCAAAGCACGGGATTGAGTTAAAAAGTCTGACTCCTCAGCCGTACTGCTGACAACATCAAACTAGATAACAGACATGCTAATTTTACTGCATCTACCTTAAGCCACAAAGACACCCGTATAATACAGAGTTAAAATTTCAGTAAAATGTGATGAATTTTGGAGTTAAACTGAAAAGACTTTTTGGAAGCAATGTAAAGTTGTTCTTAACTTTAAACATGCCCCTTTGTGTTCGTTGGTGTGTGTGTGAGGGGACAGACAGAGGGGTGTAGGCACTACATCTGCTACTGCTACTGTAAAATAAAGTAGGAAAAGTATTATTTAGAACATGTTTCTTTTTATTTACAAACTTCCAAAAAAAGAACAAAAAAGGATCTAAAAGTAATCCAAGGTCATACACAATATCCATCGATAAACTACACAAACAGGCTTTGAACAGAGCCGATCCTCAAAGACAGCAGCTTTAATCTTCTCCTCAGCTAAAATGGAACAGGAGACGGTCGGTCCATCTCACCCGACCCGATTGGTTTTCATAAATAAATATGTAAATTCAAGTAGAAAGCTGTGAAATAGAAATCAGTCGGCTCAACCAAACAATTTAACACTGAGGACACTCGCTGGCTTGCTGTCACAGGGAGGACACAGATGGACATTTCTGATGATATGGTAATAAAGAAATTTTAAAAAAGGAAAGAGAAGCACTTGATATTATTTTCTTTCTTTTCGACTGATGTATGGTTGGACCGCCTCAGTTTCTGACCCAATACTTGTGAATTAGCATTATTTACATGCAAAGAATGGCTCATCTCATTTAGAATAAAAATTAATAGGATATTTTGTGAACAGGCAGGACAACGGAGTCATCTGAGCTCATAAAGATCAGAGAAATGTTCATCACATCTCACTATCACAGTAAATGTCGTGTCCCTGATGCCCTTTTTCTGGATTTCTCATAAAGAGACGATCAGAGTTGTCATAAATGGGATACAGTATTTACTTTTAAACACCGTATTCTATTCAATTGCACAGTAATGCACTAACAAGTTGGTCCACATGCAAGTTCTGCACAAGTTCACATGCTCGGGTCAGACTGGCAGATCATCAGTTCTCTAAAAAAACAAAATGTTACGATCCAAAGTAACAACACTTGTAATATGACCATAAAAAAAAAAAAAACTTACAAACAAGATCAAGAAAAGCAACAAAAAGAAACAAAAAAGAACATTGTACAAAAATAAAAATACAAATGAATAAATATGCACCGTCATAAATAAATTAATTTGGTAAATTCAAACATTGTAAAAAGAGGAGAACAAAAAATGACTCATAAGTAAACTAACATTTTCTGTATGAAGAACAAATAAATGGAAGTGAAAGAGCAGGAAATGCTTCGTCTTTTTGTCAATGTTGTCTTATGAACAGAAGGTCTGGTGCTTCTGAGAGCTCTCTGATTTAGGAGAAGGTTTTTCTACTAAAGGACAGTGCTGACCAGAGTGAAAAGGGGGATTAATGGAACAGCAGAACTATCTACAAGGGAACTTGGTCACACGATGAAGCTTTTCCAGCTTCCCACCGGCCTACAGGCGTATACAGATTTGTGTCTCTTACAGTGCAGTGCAGTGTACAGTGTTACCTGCAAGGTCATACTGGGGGATGGATATGTACTTGTTGATTGTGAGGAGAGCGTGTGGTGGGTTTATATTCTTCTCTACATCACTGACATTATTTGGTCTCTTAAGACACAATCCTCTGCCATGGAGGTTCTGATGTGCTTCTGCATTGCTTGTTTTTGGCAAAGCTACACCGTCTCTCCGAAGTAAAAGTCAGTTTGGTTTCACAATGACCTTTGTTCACAAAAAGAGATGGGGAAAAGTAAAAATAAAACATGAGTAGATGTGGAATCTGTGCCATTTCCAAACTGGGTAACGCAACTTTTTCACTGATTCCTTTTGTAACCCTAAAGAACACGACACACAGATACAAACACAGTAACGACACGAGCAACACTCGGGGTTGCGAGCTTAATTCTTCTGGGGTTGTACAAACACGTATATAGGCTTGAGTGAGTGTTTTGCATCGTTTTTCTCTAGGCTACAGTAAGACTGTGGGTGAGATTCAGAGAGCCGCTGTGAGCGTCTGTCTCTCTTTACCTATCCTCTCTCACAGTTCACATTCAGAAAGATGGAGGCAAAAAGGCATTTTCTGTTGGTGTTTTTTTTTTTCTCCGCTACGAGGAGGAAACCTCACTTTAACACAGTTTTTTTCTCATTTTCACCTGGCTGTCTTTTAGGCAATGATTTTTTCTTTAAAAAGTAAAAGAGAATACATAAATATAAAATACACACACACACACAAGCAAAAATACAGATAAATCAGATCTTCCCACCTCTGATGCCTAAACAGAAGGAGTCTTTCCAAAAAGGCCTGGTTTAAAGGCATTTGATTAAGCATACATTCTGTCATTAGAGTTTTAAGGTTTCAGTATTTGTCTTTAACCTCAACAAGCCTCAACTGCTTCTTTAATAATTCAAGATAACATCGTGTTTTATTTGTTTTTACTTCAAGAACAAAGATGAACAGCATCCCTGTTCTGGCAGTGAGTTATCGAGCTCAACAGAAATGCTTTCTAGTCGTCCTCTGATCATTTTCTGTTTCCATTTTAAGAAGAATTCAGTAGCAATATTTGACAAGTGACAAACAAGACCATTTCAGTTACTGATATTTAACAAACGTTACTACCAGCTACCTTAACTATCAAACTTTTTTTTCCATTAGCAGTTCGCTCCTACGGTCATCTTTTAATAGCAGAAAAAAGCAAGAAAGTCTCAACATCTAGCAAAGCTGCAGAACTAGAATCTCTAAAGTCAACAGTACAACTAGTGGCCATCTGTGGTCACTGCAGGCCCACACTCAGCAGTACTAAGTCCAGTGATTTGTATTCAATGCTAGTATTGGACAAAAACTTGGAAGCCCAAAAGTCCTCAGATTCTCTTTGCCCTCCTCAGGTTTCATCCTCTGATATTCAGCGTAAAGATTTGTCGCTCTGTATTCAACGCCCATTCAGACTGGTTCTCATGGGCAGAAGGAAACACATTAGCGTGGGCTCATTTCAGTTCTTTTTCATGTTTTGTCCATTTCCCTCACATCCACAGCCACAGGCTCTCTGATGCCTGCATTACTGCAAATAGGACTTCATCCTATTTCGATGATTATTAAATCAAACCAATCTTGCTCAAACAACTGCATCATTCATCTGTCACTGTCCGCTGACTTCAATCACGTCATCATCATCATCCTCAGAACTGCTGGTGCTGCTCACATTCCTGCCATTCATCAGCACCGGGCCCCTTTGGCCTTCAGACCGTGCTGAAGGGGAGAAGGAGGAAGGAGAAGAGGAAGAGGAGCTGGGGGTGGTAGTGGGAGGGTACTGGGAGAGGAAGCTGGCTCCAGTTGGACCAGGGGTGGCAGCTGGACCCGGGAGTCCACCTGGAAGCATGGACCCTGTATAGAGACTCGCAAGAGACTGATTGTATGAGAGAGGGAATCCTGGCGGGAGCATCCCAGCCATGCCTGCCATGCTGGGGCTCAGCATAAATGGCGGCAGGCCTCCTGGGACTGAAGTGGCAGCTTTGATTGAAGCCGAGGATGACAATGATGAGGAAGAGGAGACGGCAGTAGCTGTGCTTGTTGTTGGGGAGGAGGAGGAAGTGGGGACTGCACCGGGCCCTCCAAAGCCAAACAGATCTGGGTACATACAGCTAGGGTCCCCCAACTGACTGTTGGGGGGCTGGAAGTAAGGCGAGCCAGCCCCCATGAAGAGTGGGTGCCCCAGTGAGCCACCCAACATAGCGGGGTTGAGCCCTAGAGGAGAGAGGCCGTACCCCCCGGTGAAAGGGAAGCCCTGTGAGGCCAGAGGGGCTGAGGAGTGTTTGCCTGTGGATGGCTGCTTACTGGGCCGCTCTTCCTGGGACGGGGTGGAGGCTTTACGCTTGGTGCCTGTTCTCAGGTCTTGGGCTGCAGTGGCGTCCATTTTGGGCTGGATCACATTATTCACAGAAGCATCATGGTGGCTCACATTTCCACCAGCAAAACTGCTCTGGCTGCAGTTTGTCTGTTTCTCTGCTACACCCTCTGCTTTAGCTCCAGCTGTTCCACCGGTGTAGCGCTGCAACTCGTTGATAATCTCAGGGCTGTCAGGTGATATAGGGCGGGGCAAAGAGGTGGAGCTGATCTGCTGCTTCCTGTCAGGTGACAGGGAACCATTGCTGCCATTGGTTGACATATCCTCTGGTTGGGCCCTTGAGTCTAAAAAAAGAAGAAACAAAAAGGCATAAAGCATTAGCTTAAAGAAAATAGCTCTTGCTCAAATATAGTTTTAATCTCAGTCATATTCTTCTCAACTCACAATGCTCTATATTCATACATTTCTGCTTGTCTAAACCAGTGGTTCTCAAGTGTTGGGTAGGGACCCAAAAGTGGGTCATAAATAAGTGCGTGGAAAAAACACATCCATACTTCTTATTTTCCTTCATTTTTCTGTGATAAGTACAATAAGGTACTTCCTTTTCTCAGGATAATGAAGCTGGTTTCCCCCTAATAATGAGTTAATTTCTCAAGTCATTACTGGAAATCTCTGTAAATCTCTGTGCTGGATATCTCTGTAAAAGGAAATAATAAAAAGTATGCATACATGCCCTTCTGTAACCATGTACTTTTTAAACATGTCTGTGTTCTTTCATGTCTTGTGGGTCCAAATTAGTTTGGGACAGAATTTCTTATGTGAAGGTTGTAGAAGACCAGTTGAGAACTACTGGTCTGAACAATACCTTTGTCTGCCTTAAAAAAACATCATGGCTATAAATCTTGTTGTTTTAAACAATTTACCTTTGGTTGCTGCAGAAGTTCCATCCTCTGCAGCCTTGGCCTTATTTGCAGCTCTGACAGCAAAGATTCGACCATCTGATGTCCTGATGTAAGTCCCTGAAACAGACAAAATAAGGATTGAAAACAGGCTCTATTGTAAGCACCTAGTATAAACTGATAACTTGCAATGACTGGCTCAGGTCTGCCCAAAGAATTGGCTTAGGCCCCTGAACAACCCAGTGAAGGGGCCCACCCTGAAAAGTGTGCCAAGCTATTCTTAGGTTCTTATGTTCAAAAGTCTTTATCGTGCCACTTTTGAACCCATTTTCACCACTGTTGTCACTCTACATTCTACCCATTTTTGCCTCTTTTAACATATTATTTTGCTATTATTAAGTCCTTTCCACCACTTTAGCCACTCATTTTTTCCACTTAAAAGCAAATTTTGCAATTTTTTTCACAATTCTTCACCCATTTTCAAACCCCTTTCTGCCTTTCTTAATCCATTTTTGCTACTATGAAATAATTTTTCACGATTTTTTTTTTTGCTGTTTTTTCCAATTTTTGCCTATTTTTTAAATTATTAAATCATTTTACCAGAAGTTATTTTAATACCTTCTATTTCATTCTCTAGCATCCTGATTTTTGTGCACATCACGGCTAAACTATGAAGTCTGACACTATTTTCAAAATGGCTTAGCCGATGTGCCCATCTACATTGTTAGTGGTACCACAAAAAGGCAAGTCTGTTTTAAGAAACAGGGTTTACGTTTGGAAAAGGTAATATTATACTACAGCATAAATTAGCTTTTGTTGCTTTATTAAGAGTGCTTATCAGGTTAAAAATAAAACCTAAGCAGGCTAAAAATTAACAATAAATTATGGTTATCAGAGAATAGCTTTTTTGCTGACCTCCACGGGCCCCTATTGGCTGAGCCCCAGAAAGCTCCCCTCTATATCCCCCCTTATGGGCAGGTACTCAAAGTATACAGTTTAGTGTTGTTAGAAAGGTAAGGAAAAGGCAGCAAAAACAGGGAATTATTTTTACAGGTTTGTTGTACCTTTTGTGCCTCTGATGACATGGATGCTCTCTCCAGCAGCGATCCTAGCCTGGACATCTGTTGAGCTGTTTGTGCCTGGAATCACTATGTCTACAAAGTGAAGACACATTTTGTATAAGTGTAAACATCACTTTATTGTAAGCATACATTGTTATGAATTTACAGAATGTCAAACTGAATGAAAGAGGGATAAAATCAGTGTGTAAAAGGGAGCTGCAGGTTAGAAATGGTAGAAAGAGTCTGGAAATGAACAGTTTACTTACCAGTAGTGGTAACAATCTTCTGTACAAACACTCCAGCCTTTTGCAGGCAGTTGACAGGGAACCCTCCCAGACTGGATCCTGATGAGTCATGACCTGGTGCAGAGCCTGCAGTTGCCTGTCGGGGCATCATGGGAACTGGAGTTGACTGGACTGGTCTCACACTGGCTACAGGCTTCTCCTCAGAGTGAGCAGGTGGGCGCCTGAATGAGAGAGTTTAATTAATTACAAGTTCAGGACACAGCCAAGTTTTAGTATTAAAGACTGTTTTAATCAGCTCTGTGTTGAATCTTAAAAAGCTGCTGACCAGTTTCTCTGACTGAAGGCAGGGATGTTGGTAAGGCTCTGGTCACTGGCAGGGTAGTAATGAGCGTAGGAAGGACGAGTGTATGGCACAGAAGCCCTCTTCTCCATTTCATACCCCTTCTTTGCTGCTTTCTTCTCAGCATTACTCAGCTTCAGCTCCCTGCGGTCCATCAGCAGGGACTCATGAGGGAATGGTTGCTGGAAGAGAGGAGGGGTTTATTAAAAAATACTGAAAAACACTGAAGTGCCAAATGAGATTATTTCCCCCTGAAGCAGCTTAAAATTGTGTAAGCTCAGGTTTTGGTATAGGAGTTTAGTTTGGATAACATCCAGTGAGAATCCTGCAGGTTTATTAATGAGGTGACTCACCAGCACTCAAAGTCACGAACTGCGTGAGCTCTCAGAGAGTAACTCCAACAGCTTGTCGTGTTTTCAACTCAAAATTTACAAGTAGATTCAGAGGGGTGATTAAGGCACTGTTTGACTGTTTTATTCAAACAGTGAGTTACTAATTAGTAGAGAGATGTCTATCACTTTGTAGAGCAGACTAAAAATGAGACAAGTCCTGAGCAAATTTTTAGACATCAAAATATCACAATGTGCAAAGCAAACATTTTGTGTTGGTGAATAGTAGCAATCAGATACATTTACATATGTTTTGTACTTTTAAAAACCTCTAGGGGGCACACAATGACAGCATCTTTCAGTCTTCTCTGTTCATCTACCTTAGTTATCAGGTGAGGATAGTTGTGCAGTGCCTTCATCAAGACGCTCTCAATGCTGTCATGGGGCTTCAGCTGGACCTGGGAGGGGTCGGGTTCCTCCTCCACAAAGTGAAGAAGAGACTCCACTTCCCTCCTGGTGAAGGTCAGCACAGGATTCAGGTCGTCCACCACCCGGTCTGAAATGTGGGACAGAAAAAAAGTTATACAGAGTCCCTGAGTCCCTAAAGCTCATCAAAGCATAAGTGGCCCTAATGTGTCTGCCTCAACAGTCAAAGATTACAAAAATACTTGAGACAGTTCAGTCTGTCAGACAAGAGCCTCTTAGCAGAAGAACTCTGGCTCAAACACCTTGCTGTTAAATTAGTTTTTAGTGAGAATGCCAGCTGAGCGTTCACACAGAGAAGCCTGGACGATCACATTTAAATGAACCAGGTCCTTCTTTCTTTTTTGAAGTTCCTGTTTCACTTGATTTCTATTTTAAATTATGAGAATAAACTTTAAAAGTTCTTTGAATGCAGAAATGCATGGATGTGCTGGGATGATACTTTCATTCGTCAGTAATATTCATACAACATTGTAAAAAAACTTAAGAAACCCCTGTTACAAACTGTAAATAATACTGTTTCCAAAGTATTCTCTCCTAAAGGAACATTTAAGCTCATTGATTCATTTTCTGACTCACCAGACATGCCCTGCTTGGAGATCTGGCGGTCATAGATCTTCTTCTCCAGTGTGAAGTCACAAACCAGTCGGTAGATATGACACGGCTTCCTCTGACCATAGCGGTAAACTCGGCACACAGCCTGTGCATCGTGGCAAGGGTTCCAGGAGGCATCAAATACCACCACACGGTTTGCCCCGATCAGGTTTACACCCAGACAGCCAGCCCTAAAACCCAAAGAAAGCAGCAACAAGGTTAGTTTTCTTTAACTGTCAGTCATGAATTAAAACATATAAAGCCAAGCATTTGTTCATGCCAAGGCTATTATAGCTCACTAAAACTAACTAAATAACCACAACTACAATATAAAAATCATTTTAGTTAACTGAAACTAAATAAAAACTAGATTTTACAAATAAAACGAAAACAAACTAAAACTGTACCGTGTGCCTACAAAACAAACTAAAATGAAATAGAATTAGAGACAAAGTCTCCTTAGTTTTAGTCTTTGACATTAGCATACTAACAACCAAGCCTGGAGAGAGTAAAATCACCTGATTTGATTGAAGACAACTTCACACAAGGTTATTTTAGGTCTTAATTTGTATACAAACATTAAAATTGAATAGTTACAGTGAAAAGTGAAGAGCCCTTTTAGGTCTCACCCCTGACAGGAATCCCACATTACCAAAAAAACTAAAACTAACACTACAACTAATAAAAACTAAACTAAAACAAAGAATTTTTTGCAAAATTAAAGCTAAACTAAACTGACAAACAAGCAGTAAAAACAAATTAAAACTAAATAAAAATTACGACTAATGAAAAATCTAAAACTATTATAACATTGGTTCATCCAGGACACTAGTCATACGCCCAGCCGTGATGAGCTGATCCCAATTATCGCCCCCCAGCTCCCACAGCCAATCATAGCTCTTTCTCTCAATACAGCGATGTATTTAAATATGACGTACTTCTCACTAATCCCTGCTTGAATTAATGCACCACACTGCTGCTGATTGCAAAGCTTAACCTCATCCACCCCAGCCTCCTTCTTTGTAATGCAAACCTTGTTGCACACTCATATTCAGATTTATGCTACTATGGATCAATTGCTTTTAACTAATTTTATTGTATTCAATACACTTTGTCATAAATGCATCTAACCATATGGGGGTTTTTAACCATGCACCCCCTGGAAAGTCAAAGCATGCTGTTTGACTAACCAATGGAGCATCTTTTACCCAGAGCCTTCTCTGCCAATTAAAACTGCGTATCCGTTTTGCAGTGAAATGGTTAAATGTATGATGAGAGTATTTCTGACTGAATTTAAAGTTATGTTGTCTCCTACCTTGTTGACAGTAAGAACACCCATGCTGAGGTGTTTGATGGATCGTTGAACTGGTTTATCAGTCTCTCTCTCTCTGAAGCGGTTGTACTTCCATCCAGTCCTTGAAGAAATCAAAACATATATAGGGTTCAAAACCAAGAATTGGTTATAATAGTGGTTCAACTAACATCCATTTATTTTGGTTCAATGTTTAATTTTCATGAACTTATTTACACTGTCCTTTAGTAATTAGGAAGCAGTCCACAAGGAGTATGTTGTTCCTATTGTGTTCTTTTTATCTGCTCCTATTAGTGGTTAAATTAAAACAACCAAATATTTACAAAGGACACACGTTACACAATATTACATTATCTCACCATAAAAAATAAAATAACCATGGACACAGCTAACATTAATTTCCTTTATTAAGATAGACAAAGTAGGTGATCTTTACACAGAGATAATTATAAAAGTCACTGAAAGGCATATATAACATTACAAAATCTTCAATAACTCTCAAACACACAAACATAGACTCTGCACAAGCTGTGAATTCCTTCTATCCCTGTGGAAAGTGATACGGATGTTTTCAAGATCTACCAGCAGGTGGCAGCACTCATTGTAGGTCAATGAGAGACTTACTGCACAACTAGAACACTGCAGTTATGAACACTGACACATTTACCAGTGTGTCCCATTATTTCACAACAGGGACGGTCAAAAAATGTTTTTCTCTAAACTGAGTAGAGACCCTCTTTCTTTGTCGTTAAACGAAAAAATGTGGTCATATAACCCCAACTTTACCTTCTCTCCACTGGCTGCTGATTTGATTTATAATTCTTTGAATAACTTTTAAGTCACAAAATGAGTTGGTGCCTCCCTATATTTATGATCTTTTATTCCTTATGAACCAGGTCACAGTCTGAGATGATCTGGTAGAGCTCTGCTGGCTTTTCCAAGGTCAAAGCTGAAAACCAGGGGCGATAGAGTTTTTGCTGTCAGACCCCCAGACTCTAGAACAGCCTACCAGAGGAGATCAGACTTCTAGAATCAGTCCTGCATTTTATGCATTCTTTTACTAAAAAGCTTTTACTCTCTGATTTTAATCTGTTACTATAAACTTTTTTTTATCTCCTATTCTACCATTTTTAATATTTCTTTGATTCTGTCCATTATCTATGTGCTCTGTTTAAATATATGTTGTGTGGAGCACTTTGTTACTTGTATTTAAAAGTGATATAGATACATTTTATTATTATTTTTGTGTCTAAAACACCTCTTCAACACCTATTTTCCTCCTTAAACAGTGTGTTTGTCATGCACTCTGTGTTCTTTGTAGCAGGTTTGTAGATGTTTAAAATATTTAACATTTCTACTGAAGCAAAGCATAACCATGAAAGGCACCTTTAAATCACTCTTAATGATCACTCACTGTAGTAGTTGAGGTTGCGGACCCAGTTCTGGTTGGGTCTGTCCCTGCTGCTTGTGTTGGGTGATGGAGGCACTGGTCTCTTGGCCAGAAACTCTTCAATCACAGTCAGTGTAGACAAACTCTGACTGCAGAAGACAAACAAAGGGAAATTTAGAGTTTGGAAATGCTTGGTTGAAGGCTTCAGAGACATTAACTTAAAACAAAGTTGACTGAGTTTCCAATACCTGAAGACAAGGAGTTTGTCTCCCTTCCTGACACTTTCCTCTATCAGGTGGAACAGAAGCACCATTTTTGCAGAGTTTTCTAGGAGGCCGGGCTTGTAGTCACACATGATGTCTTTTGCCTGGACATGAGCAGAGAGAAGGAGACTGTTAAAATCCCCACAACTAATAATCCCCTTTACTTTAATGAACTTTATATCAATGTCTAAGATGAGCAGATGTTTGCCTTCTACAAACAAGAATTAATGACCAAAGCTGCCAACTGTTCTTTAAAATATTAATTTTTGAGCTCCAGTCTTCACTCAGATAGGAAAGTGGACAAAGAAGGAGGCTGGGAAGAGATAAAATAGCAAGTGACATGATGGAAAACAGCCACAGGTTGGATTTGAAACTGGGATAGCCCGCTTAGAGGACTACAGCCTGCTCATATTGGGTGTGACCAAACTGCTTGCTCATCAGTGACTCTTTATCTACATGCTGAATTTCAGACTACTTCATACAAACACATTCTTGGAGTTATTTATAAAGTTCTAAAAAATATTCTAAAAGTATGAGCTAATTATCTTGTGATGTCCTAGAGAGAACATGTTGTAAACTGAGCATGCACACAAAAATGTGACTTATGTGACTGCTACACTTAAGTCAAATAGTTTCTAGATGCTTCAATGTGAAAATGTCTGATCACACACTGCTGCCAAATGAAATAAAACTACAGCCAGCGAGTGTAACAAGGTTTGAGAACAGAACGTTGGCTCCTTGCAGCACTAAATGTCAGGGAGGAATGTTTTTACAAAGTTTAAAGGCCAGAAATGATGTACTACTAAGTCAAGCTGTGAGTATAAGCTGGTATATCAAGCTTTCTTTGAATAGGATCATTGTGGCTTCACTGTTAGTTACTACGTTATTCTTTTGTCTTCTTGCTAAAGTGTGTGGGGATGCTGACATAAGAACTCAATACAAGGTTAACTGTAGCATCGTCATTTTCTGTTTATATGATTTTGACGTAAAAAAACTGGATGTTAAAAGAAAAATTAAAGTAGCATGACTTACCCATTCATATGTGATGACCTGATTGGCTTTCTCCTGCAGCTGGTTAAGACTCAGTCCACCAATAGGGTTTGGATTCTCTATGGGCTTGGACTTCTGATTGGGTGCTGGTGGGCATCGTGTGGATGTGATGTCATCAAGGTCTAAGTCCTGGTCACTGGCCAGGTTTTCCTTTTGCAAGGCCTCATAAAGCACGTCTGGATGGTTCCAAATCTAAAGAACAACAGGAGATTGGCAGTGTGAAAACACATAGTCGAGGTTAACAGTCACTTGATATGCCAATAATAATAATTATCTAGGAGCTTATCTTGTTGCATAAGCAAAGAGAAGGACAGCTGGATTCATACTGAGCAAGATTAGATTTACAGAGGGTTTATTGATGTCTGCCCCATAAGGGCACAAACAAAAATAGCTCTGCTTTTTGCAGCTCTTGCACTGATTCTTAAAAATACTTTGGATCTATTTATCTCAGAGAGAGAGAGTATAACAGGTATTTTTTCCCTTCTCACCTTGCAGCAGACACAGAAAGCCTTCAGTGGGTTGAGGCTGAGCCAGCCTGTGTTTCCAGCCTCTCTGAAGCGGTTCATAAACTCTGTGTAGAGCGCCCTCTGCAGGGGAGACAGACGCACCAGAATGACATGTTCTTCTTTTGAGGGCAACTGGTCCTTCAGGACGTCATGACCCCGTCTGGAAGAAAGATGTTCACAGTCAATATTTCAAAGTGTTATTAAAACTAGAAGAAAAGATGGGAAATATTTGGTCTCTCTGTGTACAAGGTCAGTTCAAAAGTTTAATTGAGGTCAGGTTTTGTTTGGTTGAGCTTTAAAAGGCTGCTGTCTCACCTCTGTACGAAGCCCTCCAGCAGACTGTGAAGGACGTGGCTCCTGTACCTCATCAGCTGGACGTCCTGAGGTGTGCTGTCCACACACTGACCATTCAGAATAGGACGCTCAAACATGTTACTGAACTCCTGGCGTGTACCTGGAACACGTAAAATATAAGAATAATCAAGCTAGGCCACTTACATAAGGTTTTTAGAGCTGAAATTAGACAGGTCAGCAACCCTCCTGCTACAGCATTGCGGTCTCATACCTAGAAAGTCGGGTCGGACAAAGTCAACCATGCACCAGTACTCAATTAAGTTGTTCTGGAGAGGGTAGCCAGTCAGGACAACACGCCGTCTAGTTCGTATGTTCTTCAGGGCCTGTGACGTGCTGGCATGGCAGTTCTTGATGCGATGGCCTTCGTCACAGATCACAACATCCGGGCCGGGCCGGGCCAAGGCTCTTTCAACACCTGAAACAGAGGGAGGCACAAAAATTTACTGACATTCACAATCAAAAATCATTTATTTCTTTCCTCTTTTTTCCATCTTTCCCTTTTAAACTCCCTTTAATTGTCCCACCTTTGAGTAATTCCTGCTGCCGATCCTCTTCGTCCAGGTCAATCACAGCTGGTCCTGTTGCTTTCTTGCTCTTCCTCTTCCTTCCAGCCACAAAGCTCTTCTTCATGGATAGGAGGCGGTACATCTCGTAGCCCATCAGCAGCACCCCTCCATCCCGTGCCCAGTCCTCCACCACCTTGGCTCTGGTCGTTGTGTTCCTGGAAAATGCAGTGAGTCAGAGAACAATTTTTCCTCAGTTGACTTGTTGCTTTCCTTTTTGAAACCACTCTCTTTTGTGAAAGAACGCAACACTCTCGCACTCTATGTGCTGTGTAACAACTCCACTTAGTGCCCCAGAGCTATGCAGAAAGTAGTACAAAAGGCAATGCAAGTGAGAGTAGTAACACATTTACACTCCCCTTCTCTAATTTTAAAGTTGCACACAGTGTACGAGGCTTTGTTAGAGCTATTTGCTCTCTCAGTGATGGGATAAAATGTGATTTGTAGCACTTTCATTTTTAGCTTAAAAGGGAAAATATGGAACAAGTTCTGATGATTTTCTAGCATTACTGAAGGAAAATTACATTTAATGGCATTTAAATCCATCCATGTAATTCTAGTAATTTACTAATTAATTAATACATTACACACAGTTATCTGAGAGTATTGCCTTAAAAGAATGTACGTCTGCTGTTTATGATTTACATTTCTTAAGATGTCTTTAAACCGAAGTAAAGATGGAAATGAGGTCAGTGTGTCACTTTCAGACACGGCAGAAAGTGCATGCTCATCACGCAGCATTCCTTCCTTTCTCCCTAATCCTGAACACACGCACAAGCTTCTACATGCAGAAATTCTTTCCAGCAGAAGCAGCTGTTGAGGAAAAGGATGATGGAGAGATGGAAGGGGAGGATGAGCCAGATGAGGATCAAACGGAGAGGCGCACCAGAAGGTCAGCTCCATTGTTTTTAGATAACAGAGGGAGGGAAAGCTTCCTCAGTACTCAGAGCTGAGGGAGCTGAACCAAGACTTCAGAGGTGGATTTCAAAGAGACCTCTGGTGCATAAATGTTTGTGTATGTTTTAATTAGAAGTTTATATATAGGAGTGGTCATGTGCTGTATATTTTTCATTTTAAATTTGCATGTTTCTCTTCTGATAGTCATGGTTCAATCTGCTAATACAAATTAGGGGTTTGAGTGAATGCAAAGATAATGAAAGCTCCAGCTCCTTCATTGGTACTCACTTGTGTTCATCATTCAGGATGTGAACCTTGAAGCTCCGAGGCTTCACCAGTTTAGGGTCGGCATCTGGAGGGATCGCCTCTGGGGGTGGGACCCATGTGTTGAACTCTGACAGCCAGTTCTGCAACGTGTTCACCTATGAGAAGATGTAAACAGTGAATTTTCAGTCTGTATTAGTTGTGTTCGCACTTAAATATACAGAAAATGAGCTGGTTTAGCGAATACACACAGCTTCAACTTTTATAGTATATATATTGTCCATTCATATGACTACATAAATTCTGCAGATGAAATATTTTTCTGGGTTCTAAATTGATGCTTTGTGAATGGTTTGTCTATAGTATTATAAATAAGCATTTTAATATTTGAATTCAACAGTTGATGTTTTTTTTTAAGCTGAATCAGTGGTTGCTTACAGGTACGATGGCGAGCACAGTGTGAGCCGTGGTGTGTCTGAACAGGACATCGATGAAGGAGATGACCTGCAGGGTTTTCCCAAGGCCCATGCTGTGAGCGAGGATGCAGCCGAACCCACTGCTGCTACTGAATCGCTCCACCGACTCCACCAGGTTGTCGTACAGGAAGCGGATTCCACCGATCTAAGAAGACACGGGAGGAACAGATTGATAGTAAGGTGAGAAAAAAGTAAAAGGGGGGGATTTCAGTGACTGTGAAGGAAAAGGTCAAACAAATACCTGGTGAGGTTTGACTGCTCGTGCCAGCTGAGGCGACAGAAAAATGTCCTCCTCTGAAGTCGGATGGTTCAGGTTAACCAGCACCCTGCCCTCCGCGTCTGGCCGGTTGAGGGTGTCGTTGGCATGTGCGCCGCTTGGCTCACTGTCTTCTTCCTCAATGTTGGACTCCCCGCTGATGTGGACAACTGCATCATCTTCACCTGAGCTCAGATCAATTACATCTGCACGGACAGAGAAGTGTAAAGACAAGGGTTAAGAGGAGAAATGATTAACGGTTTCTTAAAACTATTAACTGTTTTATGTCTTGTCTATTTAAATGTAATTTTGGAAATTTGATGTGGGACTGATTTCTGTATTAATCAGGGTTTTGAACCTACAGAGGGTGAAACTAGGGATGCACAATGTTGGATTCTTGCCAATATCAGATATGCAGATATTTATAAAATCAAGCATACAGCATTAGTTCAGGTAGGCCACGGAGTCAAGCGCTGCCATATAACTAAGATCAGCTGATCTCACGCAAGCCCTCATCAACTGACGGCCAGCCAATTCGCTCTAAGCACGCTAATGGCTAGTTGCATTAATGCTGCCATATTTCAACTGCTCTAACCTGGCTATGCTTTGCTGCTCCCTCTGCAAGCTGCTTTTGCAACTGTCCTCCACCCCAGCTCCTCCTCTGTGCTTTATCTGACTTAATCAATGTCATTCTGTTGTCATTGACGTCTGCTCTGGATTTACTGTTGCTTCTCTCCCTGCCTCAGGCTTTTCTTTTAGGCACAGGAAGAGCAGGAATGTGTGCTGTTCCTGCTTGATGCTTCAGCATAGGCTTTTGAAAGGGCAGGGGGGATCTGCCGATACTGCGGTCACACTGATAATATTATGCATCACTAGGAGACACCTAATGCTGTCTTATGCATACCTACTCTCCTATTACAGTTTTTAAAAGTAGACAGTATTTTTCTCCTCCATATAATGTCCTCAGTAACAACAAGACACTATTTACAAGTGCCATCATTTATCATCGCAAAACACTGGTTACAAGGTTCTTTCTAGAAGGACTGCAGATGATGCAACTGTGATTAAGCAGTAGGAGGTTTTTCAGACTATTGAGGAGGATTTTTTTTCTTTGAATGATCAGCCTTTCAGACTTCTTTTCTCTGGCTGATGAATGTCATTAAGCACCTCCTAAAAAGGACTTTCTTAAAAACTTTTCAAAAAAGTGAAGCGTTGCACAACACTAGAACAAGAAACCTGGAGAAGAAACAACTTGGACTCCAGCTTCTCCCATGATAACAATTACCGCTAGACTTTATTGGCCTTGATACATTTGTCTCAAGTGAAGCGACAAAGAATGACTCCAGTATTTGTACAAGTTGTGTTGTTACATCAAACATGCGCGTCATTCTCCGTGTTGTGTTTGCGTGGAGTGGAAAGACTGAAATCCATATCTGATAAAAAGGACTTCAACGTCAACGATATCAAGTGGTGAAAGTTACACAAGCTGGCAGTCTGCGAGGGCACGACGGGAGGAGGAGAGGTGTGTGTCAGTATGTTAGTGTGTGTGTGGAGAGAGAGAGCGAGAGAGCTTATATAACTGCAGTGAATTGCTGGTTATACAAGTAGGATTAGAGTGGAGGGGGAGACTGGTTATGCAACCCCAACTAGAAATGTCACTGTGCCACTGTGAGTGTGTGTGTTGGTTATAAGTGTGTGTATATATGTGTGTGTTCTGGCTCATAACCAGGATTAGCCAGCTTTATTGCTCCACAGACCCGCTCTGATCTGCCCCACACACACTCTGCCTCTTTCATCTCTCTTCCTCTCTCCACCCTTCAGCCTATTTTTTTCCTCTCCCTCACTTTGGTCTACCGCAGCTCCCAAATCTACATATCATCTATGCAAGCTCTCATTGGTCACCCTATCTCTCTAATTGGTGCGTGTGTTTGTGTTGCAGGTGTGTTTATCCTGTTTGAGTGTCAAAGTGTGACTGTGCGCTTGGGCAACAAGGGAACAGTACATGATGTACCCTGAGGAGGTTTAAATATTCTGATGCACGTAGTGGCTAATCTATGAACACTCCCTACAGTTTCTAAGCCGTCACACAAAAAACTCGTACAAACAATCTTAATAGGAGCTGAGGAGTTCTAATTTGGAATATATTTTTGACAACTTGGTTTTAAAAATCAGGGGTGCAAAGTAACTGATTACATTTACTTGCCTTACTGTAATTGAGTATCATTTTTGTGTACTTGACCTCATTTGAGTTGTTTTTAACAAGGGTATATACAAAAAATTTTCAAAGACCCTTTCAAGACCCTTTCGATTTATTTTAAGAATAAGTTGGTGACACAGTTGTATGCATGTTTTTTGTGCAGATTCTTAGGTAAAAATGTGACAGCACAGCCAATAAAATGCAGCTAATACTTGTTATTATAACATGTTAATAAAACTTTCTTTTAAATACCACAGTGCTTACACTATCTGACTCTACGCTAGTACTACACTAAGCTAAAGCTTCACTGCAAAGCTGTTATTTTATTTGCAAAAATCCTGTGAAATGTTGGTGAACCTGCATTTACCTCTCATTTACATGCACACATCACTCGATCACACAGTTAACATGCTAGCTAGGGACAAAGCAGATGCACTGATAGTTCAGAGCACAAACAAGTGTGCAGGCTGATGTCAGACTTGTGATTAAATCTAAATGTAAAATCAAAAGCAGAACAACATCTTTTGAGGAATATAAAAAATGAAAACAGCTACAAAATTTAAGATCTTATGGTCTTGCATTCAAGACTTTTTAAAAGCCTTAATTTTTGCTTCATTGATTCATCAACTCTTCATAATGTCCAAGACCCTGCACATACTCTGTTAAAACCAGTATACCTAAGTATGCTTTTGGGAGAATACTTCACTACATTTTAAAAAGCATCAGTCACTGAGTAAAAATATAAAAGCTAAATGGCAAACAGAGGAGGGCCAAGCTGATGACATATCAGTAATTTAAAGAGGGGGGAAGATTTCACCTCTTCCTCTTGTAACTCTGTTTCAAGGGATAAAGGGGAACTGGAAATCAAAGGGTAAAGGTAATAATCAGAAATGTGTTTAAAATTTGGGCTGCTTTCCGATTAGTTAAAAATGTGCCTTTTTCCATGATACATTTTTGGGCTTGTTATGCCTTTATTTATAGAGGAGGACAGTGGATAGTCAGAAACAGGGATAAGTGAGCGGGAAAGAGACACGCGGGAAAGTAGTCATAGGTCAGTCTCAAACCCAGGTCGCCCACAAACATGGGGCATGCTTTAAACCACTAGGCCATCAGCACCCTCAAAAATGTCCCTTTAACCAAACAATATGGCAGGATATCCTTTTTTCTTTCACATGAAGGAAAAATCATATTTTTCTTTTAAACCTCCTCTGGTATTAAAAATAGCTAAACAGTTCTTTGAGTAAACTGTGAATGAAGGACTTTTTTCTTAGTTTGGGAGGCTTATAGATCAGTAATTTTATTTCTACTCAGGATTTGGTACTGTTAGGGTTTTTCTCGATACAAATCAATGCCTTTAATCAATAATGCCTATACTGTGCCCGAATCAATGCTTTTAAAAGTAAAAGTCTGTCAAAAGTAAGTGGATGAATAAAAGCTGTCTTGGATTGGTCAGTGACTTAGAAAAATACCTTTTTATTATACACTGTATATTTGGGCTTTTTATGCCTTTATTTGCCAGAAAAGCACAGTGAATTAAGTCAGAAACAGGGATGAGAGATTGGTTAAGAGACATGCAGGAAAGGAGCCACAGGCTGGAATTGCACCTTGGTAGCCAGCGCACGTGAGGCATGACCTTACTGCTAGGTCACATGTGCCCCGAGAAAAACCTTTAAACATGACCATAGAACATGTAAGTGAAGGAAACGGGTGTGACTTCTTTATATAAGAGGCTTAAACAACATTTATTTACTGGCATTCATCAAAGATGAACATAAACTAAATGTGTCTGTCAGGGTATTGGATGCATTGGTACCAGTACCATGTTGGTACCAGATTCCCATACTCATCCCTGCTTCTATTTATGTACATTTTAATCAAAGTAACTGCACTTTTATTTGGGTTTAGTATTCCTGTACTCTTTTCACCCTGGTCTGTTTTCCCTTGAAAGATTTTAAAGTTACATGAGTGATCACATCTCACATCTAAAGGCCAAACACACTTCTGTTGCGAGGCATGATATTTATTCTCTGTAAAATTTTGCCTTCACCATAAATGTCCTGGAGGTGAAATGGAGTGACAAAACCATGTTTGGACAATATATCAAAACATTTATATCCATTTTGGCCATTGAAATATCAAGTGGTAACCCTTGGTGCTTTGTGTGGACTAAAGCTGAACAATTAATTTAAATTTTATTGGAATCACAATATGATCTTCTGCAATTTTCATGTGTCAGGCCATGCAGTGTCATTTTTTTTTTTTTTTTTGCCAAAGATCCATTTCAAGTGCCATTTTCATGTAAACATTTTGTAGCAGAGATGTCCTGGCGCACACTTCACGCAAATGTAAGAATGTAATGTTGTTTGTACAGAAAATGCCCCCCCCCCAAAAAATATTCTAATCGATCATGCTTCTACTCTGTTGTAAAAGTTGTCATTCATAAAATCAAATTGAAATCGCAGTACAAGTCAAAATAGTCCCCATTCAATATTTTTTTTCAAAATCGTTCAGCCCTAGTGTGGACGCATCTGAATTTGTTTACAATATAGTTTGATATTTGATAGCTCAGACTGTTTATGGAGGTGGTCTGGCCTGAGATACCTTCATTCGGACTGGACTGGTAGTAGAAAACACATACTGGCATGCATTTAAGACCACTCCATCAACTGACATGATTTGAGTAAACAAAAGCATGACTTTAATTATGCCCGTCCCTCCTCACTAGAGGAGCAGCAGAGATCCAAATTATTCTGCTCAGCTCAATAATAACAGCCAGTCCTTCAGCTCTTAGATGGTAGCTAGAAGCTAGAACGCTAGAAAAGTGCAAAAATGGGAGCAGTTTCCTGATGTTTACAAAAGTAGTCAGCTCTAAGAGCTTGCTTGTGAGCAAAGGACACATCATGACTCCCTCGCAACTCATAGTCTTGAACTGAGATGTTGCTTCAATTTAACCAGTAGCCCTTATGGTTAATCTACTAAACAGTAAATCACTGTGTCTTTTAATAGCATGATAACATGAGGGAGAAAAGCTGTTAAAAAGACAACTGTGGCTAACTTGTCCCCATCTATTCTTCTTGCTAGCTTGGCTTCTTTGCTTACTGTAAGCCTTGGTGAAAGGAAAATGGAAATGATGAATGGGCTGTTGTTTGCATAGGAGGGGGGCAAGTGAGGTCTAATTTCAGGTCATCACTGACTTTGTTAGTATGGATGCCCATACTAAAGTGCAGTCACTTTGTATCCAAATGCCCAAAACAGGTCACTAATCTGTGTTAATAGACAGTCTAAGCCACCCCAAAGTGGTCACACCTCTGTGTTGGCTTCAAAGGTGGTAACAGAGGCCCACAGAGGAAAGATGGGTGAGCAGAGTCAGGGAAACACAGTACTGTCTGTGCTTGCATGCCTAACTGTGTATGTATACGCTCCCACAACACTTTCACGCAACCTGAATTAACAGACTGAATCACTATGAATTTCTTAAGGCGTAATGACAGCTGAGCTTTGTTACAGCTCTGTGCAGAAATGAACTGTGAAAACACCTTTAGATTTGGAGAGCATTTCAGGTAAATAGCAGCCAGAATATCTGCAGTGCCCTAGCTGGATCAGTGAGAACCTAAATCAAGTTTGGCCGTTACTCAATCCTCTACTTTTTCCTGGAGATTCAAACTGATCTGGCCATCTCATGAGCCAAATTTCCAGACCCCTGGGGTCAGAAAGCAATTTGAAACAGAGTGTGTAATTTAATGAACTCATGGCTGTCATGAGGCTTTTAAGGCTGCCTTGCTAAATCCCTGGAGACTGATGCTTTATGGGACACCGGCCAGCTAACGCAACTTAGTATCTTGACTTAGCACGCATAAGCTAGCATTGTGCCTTGTGGCTGAAGTGATCATTGCGGATGTAAGAATTAAGATATATATATATTCTTTAAAAATAAAGGTAAGTGGGAGGAAGAACGTCGCCTAGAATCATCTTAGTCAATTTAATGGTTGTTTCTGAAGATTTTTTGTATTTATATTACAGGGATTTAAATTCAATTCATAAATGTGCTGCCATCTTAACATGATAGTGTAATTTTTATAAAAAGCCTAAGAATACAAAAGAAGTCATGCCAGGAGCACTGGTTTAATGACCTATAAATATTGTTTTAAGTAATTAAAATGTTATAAGATCACAAAAATTATTTTGTTCCCCTTCATGGTGAGTAGCAGGCAAGGAAACAAACAAATGCAGCTATAATTTGACCTAGTCTGTTTTTAATTCATGTATTATTATTACAGTTCAGAATTTCATCCAAAATCCTCATTGTAGCATCTGGTAGGCTGTCTTTTAAGTGCAAAACAATAAAGCATCAATCCCCAGGGCTTTTATCATTACTGAGGCTGTATTCTGATGATTAAAAAGCCATTTCATAAACTTAACAACTCAATCCACATGTTGTGAATCCATGTGTGAGTTTACTGCTTAAAAAAAAATTAAAACAGATTTATTTAAATCCTGTGTAGAACAGGGCTGATTTCTCTCATTCAATTTCAAAGACTAGAAGTTCAAAGTTGGTGTTTCTTTTTCCAAATGTGAGCGCGATCTTTTCACATGTTGTTTCTCAGCTCACACTGTCCTGTTTTGGCATTTTAAGAATGAGTTCCTTGCTTATTTAAGGCTTACCTAGCTATGCAGACAGCTCAGAATATACAGATGGATGATGAGTCACAAATAAACTTCACAGATCAGTGTCGCTCTCTGCTTTCATGACCTCCCCAGCCCTCTGCCCCACTACCCCACTTACACAATCAAAGGTCATCCGGAGCAGGAGATATCCAACTTGTGGGCTACATTTAAGGCAAGCTAAGATCCATGCCATTATGCACTTCACTCATATAAATACAGTTAATAATGGAAAGGCCATATTTTTGTCCGATTGCTCTTTTCACCTTATTCTAAAATCTTAAATCTGGCCCTTGTTCTCAGATAATCAGAAATAAGTAGAAGGTTTTGGGTAACAGGTTATAGACTCTCCTCTTACCTGTTTTGTGTGTGCTTGCAGATGTGGGAACGTTAGACTTGCTGTCGTCCTCGATGCTGACTGTGCTGCTGGAGTCAAGGTTGATAACTTCCTGTCGGACAGACTTCACTTCTTGCTGCGATGCTGTTGATGCCGACTGCACGTGCTTTGTCACATCATCTAAGCAGGAGAAGGGAGACGAGAAGACAGGGGAGCATGAAGGACATGAGCGGACATGATATTTATTGGTAGATTTATAGTTTCGGTATTTTGTTTAACAGTTTTTTTTTTTATTAGTTCAGAATGACAGAGGTTAACAGTTATGTGGCAAAAATGCTGTAACAGGACGATAATGCGGGGTGCATGTTCTCACCAGTTGTGTATTCAGGCAGCAATGGTACGGGGAAATCCTGTTTTCTCTGCTGCTCCAGACGCCGTCTCCTCTCAAGCTCTTCCTGCTGAGCGGCTTTGGTCACTGCCTCCAGCTGATGCTCCCTCAGTAACTTCCTATATAGAGAAAAAAGAAAAGCTGAAAACCTAGTCGTCTTGTTTTACAAGATAAAAATAGTAAAAATGTTATTCACAGTCTACTGAATCAGGTGAAACTGTGTTATGAAGGAGTAGTAAGGCACTCACTACTCATTTAATTGACACTGAATGAAATGACTCGTACTGAAAAGTGTGACTCAGTTAGCTAGGAAAAGAGCTATCAGTTCTCCTTTAAATATCTGCTTTGTTAGGACTGTGTATTTATTCTTTGTTTGATTTATATTGGATTAATCAGTTTTGCTTCCAAATGTTTTACTTTAAAAGCTGTGATGAGATGGTTCAGGATAAGTCCTGTCCAGCTAAAGACAGAAGTACAAAGTTAGCAGTTAACTTGTGAATGCAGCATAACATTCAGCTGCCTTAAAAAGATCATAGATTTCTCTGAAGTTCAGACAGGAACACTCTCATCAACCAGAAGGCTCTGTTTAAAAGATGCTCCCTGGGTTAGTCAAGCTTTGACTTTCCAGGCAGCCTATAGCATGAAACACCCTTATATGCATGACATGACATGACCCATTACAATGTGCACTGAATACAATGAAATTAGTTCAAAAGCAATTAATCCATCGTAACAAATCTGAATATGAGGGTGCAACAAGTTTATGCTATAAAGGAGGAGGCTGGGGTGGAGGAGGTTAAGCTTTACCAGCAGCATCATGGTGCATCAATATGAAAGCAAGCAGGGATTAGTGAGAAGTACCCCATATTTATGTACACCACTGTGTTGAGAGAAAGAGCTGTGATTGGCTGTGGGAGCCGGGAGGCGATAATTAGGATCAGCTGGCCGTCAGCTCATCACGATTGGGCATGTGACTAATGTCCTGGATGAACAAACACTAGGCTTCATTTGGTGAAAACAAACCCAAAGCTAGAAAAAGGATTTAATAATGGACTTCAGTTTTCTCATGGACAGAAACCCCACTCCAAATGAATGCTAATGTTGCCAAGTGCTAACACATTAACTGGCAGGACAATCTAGGTTATGGTTTAGTGTTGTTAGCCTAACTGGTTTTATTGATGATGAGTTCTTCTACCCCTAAATTTTCTAAATAATGCAGTACAATTTTAAAAGACACCCATTAAATTATCTGTAATTAAGGAATTGGCAAAACAATCAACAAATTTTGGTTTTCAGAAGCTTTTCTCCTTAAAGTCAAAATGAATCTTAGCTTTGATGCATACAATAGACTTATACATAGAAATGAGTTGTATTGTTTATCAGTATTCTTATTATATAATCATTACTATATCTTTTGTCATACATGAGATTAAATGCTGTTATGTAAAAATGACAGCATTTCTGAGGTTTCACTCGATCGTGGTTACAGCAGCCAGAGGAATGCAGCTGCACACTTCAGCATGCTAACTCATAATTGTTGACAGATTGCATCATTAACTGGCCTGCGCTTTAGTTCCTCAAAATGAGAGTGAAATCAAAGAGGCAGAAGGCCAAAAGAGACACAGCGGGAAGGTGATGAATCCAAATATCCAGCCAACAATGACCATTATTAGGAATAGTGTTGAGTAAGAGTGAATGTAGGTTTACTGAGAAACATAATCAGGGGATTGTGTGCTAATCCCTCTCATGTCATGGCTGACTAGTAACTGTTTGCCAAGCATTTAATCATTTCCTTGAATCCCGCTTGAATGATTTATTAATGAAAGAAACTCTGTGCCTGATTTCATTTTGTTTGTCAGAATATTTCAGCATGTGGAATGTTTAGTAGAATGAATACAGTGTTACTTTAACTAACTGCAACTGTGTTAAGCCAGCACAAATACTTGGCGTTATGATGAATTACCTGATGTTGCGCCTCATGTGTGCAGGTTTGGAGCTCCTCTTCTTGGTTCCTGTCAGGGCGGAGGGAGGAGAGGGGCTTTGGCTGGCCGGCCTGGACCGAGGTCTGGAAGCGGGCTGGGAGGGTGGAGGGTGGGCCGGCATCTCCCCCGAAGGTGAGGTAGATGGGGGAGGGGTGCACTGCCAGGCAGCGGAGTCGCCACCCTGAGCCTCATTCTCTGAGCTGAAGGGGGCGCTGTGGGACTGGTCTGTGGGAGAAGAGAAAAAAGACAGAGCTATTTAAAATAAACTAAAAGAACACTGTCAATATGTTCAGAGGAAAATACTAAATTTGTCACATTTTGAAATACATACAATTAAGAAACAACCAAAAAACCCCAAAAGTTTAAGAAATATCGAATCCTTCTGACTACAGTACTTTTCTGTAAAAAAAAACGAAAAGTCTTTGCACATGTTGGGATTAAGTCCACAATCATCTGATTAACTTTCCCCTGAAAAAATAAACCGCAACTTTCTTGCTATCTCAACATGAGCTTCTCTAATAAACACATAAGAAAAGTCTGTATTTATGGCAACACAGAGATACTTTTTTCCTCTGCACACGTTCAATACTTGAACCATTTGCAGCCAGAAAAGGTGAAATTAATCATGAGCTACCCTCAGACTATTAAATTTAATAGAATCAAGGCTGTGGCCACAGCTAATACAGATACTTTAATTTTGCTAGATTTATTTTACTTTACATTGTTATTCCAACATTTAACAAATTACAATTCATTAAGTTTTTCTTTTAATTTTTGGTTGAACAAAACAGAATAAAAATCCAAAATAATCAAGTAACAACTTTAAGAGTCAAGTGCAAACTGCTGATATTTAAGCCTATAAAACTCACAGCATGTATTTGGCTGACCTCCAAAAGGCTTGATAAAAAGTAGAAATTTAGCAAAGCAGCTGTGATAAGTACAGAGTCTACTCCCAGTATTGTTTCATAAATGTGAAGCGATCAAACTTATCATTTTCCCAGCTGACACATTTAGGACAAGTTATGCCATTCAAATGAAATAATGTGCCACCTCACACCTATAACTGCTCTGAGCACTGATTGCTTGCCAAGTCTCGAACCTATTCATTTTCATTGTCTGTAAACAGGAAGACATAAATCAAATAAATGAATCATTACTTGATGTGAACGATCCCATGCCAAATATGCAGATCCTCCCAAAGCTAGTTATCATTACTGTGTTACTTTTCCATTATGTCATGTTCTCTGCTCCGTTCTGTGCTGGGAAACAGTAGAAGCCATGTCCTGATGGGTTTGCCAGAGGTGTGGAGGAGACACTCCCCTCCCATGAAGACAGCACAGGACAGACAATGAGCAGAGCACATTCATTTTAACAGACGGCACAACAAGTCCAATACACTAACAACACTTTTGGACAAAAACCACAACATCACTGATGCAACCTCTGGCCACCATTATGATAAAAAAGTCGATATTTGGACAAACATTTTGGCACAAATATGACCAAGTTTTAAAGGAAAGTTATTTGTTTAGGAGAAAACTTGAAAAAAAATTAGAGAAATATTTTTTAATTTGATTTAACATGTTTTTCCACTGATGTTTGAAAGATATCTTGTGCATCTTAGAAGTGTCCATCTTCTCCTGCCATCATTTAAACCTGCCTTGTTTACAGGCTGAGTGAAAAAGGATTTATTTCTGCTGCTGTCAGATTATGATGATGCAGGTTTGGCACTCAGTGTTCACATGCATGGTTTGGTCAAGTTATAGCGTGATTTGGCGTTTAACCTGTAATTGTCTTTGAGAGAAGCGATACATAGACAGAAGCATGTGCGACTCCACTACATTAGGTGGCGATATGATCCCTTTTAGCTAGGTACTCCTTAATCTTTTATTGGTTGACCTCACTTTACAGCATTGTACATTTAATCCATACTCTACGCTTAAAATCTGGTTAGTGTTAATTAACCAATTTCAATTTAAACTCCAAGTTTGGTGCTCACGATCATGAAAACAGAAAGTCAACATCAAACAGTGACTGTGCCATATATCGTGTTGTGCTCCCTTTGCCGTAGTATTTTGATATTTGTGGTAAAATCTGTTTTTGTTATATTTTGGCCACAAGAGAAACATCTTTACAATTACTTTAAAGGCAATTTATTTAACTATCATTATCATATATAGTTATTTTCATTTATATATATTTATACATTCATAAATGTTTTGTGTTTATTGCTTGATTGAAGTGTTCTGGGTTGACTGTGGTTCAGTAGGTATAACCAATATATCGGCTGCATGTATAAATAGTTTTGGGAAGTTTAAGGCATGATAAACATTTGTATATCTGCTGAAGTCTTTTTTTGTTCATCCTTCAACTTTAAAATGTGTCCTGAGGACTGAAGTTTTAAGTCTTAACAACATTAATATCTTGGTACCGATATCGGCTAAAACGCATAATGTAATTATCTGCCTATCTGATATTAGCAAATATCCACTATCAGTCAGTCCTTAACATCACTGCAATTAATATCAAGTGGCTGATTTCTGGAGCTTCTATCATGCAGGCTATCCCGTGACCTAACAGTGATACCTACAGGCAGATGACCAGCTCTACTACACTTAGCATTTATGCTCTTTGACTTCTAGAGCAGAGTCAAACACTACAAATGAGGAACATGCACAGAACGTCTGGTCCAGTATGGGTTTGATTGTGGTGCATACATGCAAGAGTAAATCTGTCTCCAATCGTGTTATCTTGGTGTGGTTATCCAACTTCAACGTACAACTTTTTCTAACTGCAAAACACCAGGATGAAGATTCATGATATTCTTTGCATAGCAACACTTGAAAACAAAATCATGAAATCAGAGCCATATGGAACCTCTGACTCCATCTGTAGACTTTTCTATTCTTCAATCTTTTCCAAACATCTTTATTTCTAGAGCACACTCTGATTCATCCACTCTCAATCTGCTTGTATTTCACTTTCACCTTTCTTCTCCTCCTCTCCTCCTCCTCCTCCTCTCTCAGTTGTTCTGGCAGAGACACACTGAACCAGATCTGAGGCTTATGTAAGAGCTGGATCATAAATATGGACGGCTTATGAAACACAAGACAGGACACAAACACTGACACACAGAAACTCGCACATCAACGCCCCATGCACACACATTTTCCAGAGGACAAGTGTTCAATAAGAATATAAATCAACACACACACACACAGACACCCACAAATGTGGCGTTTAGTCCGGCCAAGAATCTGCCGGAGATGTGAGGACAAACAACACAACGCTGCCAACACACACATGAAGTTCAATTTCATAACACACAAGAAGTGCATATGAGACATGTTCACGGCATGACACCTGGCAAACCCCAGCTTTAGTTTCCCACATAATGAGAAAACACTCACTCACAGACTCACATCCTAGCATAATGGAGCATGGAGGCTGGTGATGAGCTCACTGCCAGTTGAAAAACAACTTACATAAAACGCCCCTTCAGTCCATCTACGCGATAACAAACTTCTTGATGTGGCTGCTAATGACGCCAACCTGCCTCGGCCGTTTCTGTGTTCTCAGCATGTTAGGCTTATATATTAAATAACACATTAGGAGCACAGTAAAGTAGTGTCTCCAAGCAAATCATTTTCATTTTGTTGATATCACGTTAGAATGGAAGAGGAAGAAATCAAATCGCTGCAAATCATAACATATCTATTCATACATGCTGCGCTATCCCTATCATAAAACTACACTACACTAGTCCTACTGACGTCCTCTCTTAAGCCTAATTTATGAAAGTTTGGTTCAGACTTGTTCTAAAAGATATGCTCAGCCTGGGTCCAGAAAAATACAACCAAAGAGGACCATCATCCTGGTGTCCGCTGAAGTTTCAACAGCAACAGGATGTATTTACAGATTTTTAAGACATTCAATGTGCTAATTTAGGTACTCATCCAAATTTTCTTCCACAAACAATTATTATTTGAGCATGTACATGTAGAGTCGCAAAAGCTATGATAGCTAGATATGAATTGTAAAAGGAATGAATTGTGGGGATGTTAACTTGTGATCCCTTCACTTTCAACTTAAACCACTGACATAGTCTTAGTGGGCCAACTGGTCATTACTTAAGGGAATAAATATCTGAAAACCAAAAAAAGGGGCCACCTTCAAAAATATGATGTGAATATGATATGAAAAAAGTATTTCTTTGCGAGGATGAAGGAGCTACATATCCACCAATCTATCACAATCCATTTACTTGTTAATGACAATTTTTTTTTGTTTTACAAACCATGTATGTACCCTTTTTCTACATTTATCTGTATTGTGTTTACATTTTAAATGATGATGTTGTAATATCAATCATTCAGTCTTTATTTGTAAAGCACCAATTCATAACTTAAGTTATCTCTTTACAAAGAAGGCAGGTCTACCATCACCTATTATAATAGAGCAGTGTTAATCATTGATGTTATAATAAAGACTATACCCTATCACAATGAAGAGCAGTGTTAACCACCATGAGCATAGCACTAGCAGTATTTAGCCCTGTTACAGTGGCGACATAAACCTCCCCTAAAATAATATAGTTTGTGTATATGCTTCATACTATGGTGGCATTTATTGTCGTCATCAACAGTCATCTTTCACGAGCACAGTAGACATTTCAAGACACCTTTTATTTCCAGAGGTTACCAGAGACCCCACCGAGCAGTGGCATCACAGTGACACTGTAGGATTGTAGGTACTGTAGGATTTTTGGTTGAGACGTTAAATTAAACGGTTTTTGTCCCCAAAAGAGGTTAAAAAATGACAAACTTTTGTATTCTAGAGTTGTATAATAAACAATCATTTCACACTCAGGTAGCTTGTGGTAAATCTAACTTGTATATTTCTGACAATATGGCTAACAATCAGATCAGCTGTAGAAAAAAAGAACAGGGATTTCACTTCCAGAAACCATACTGTTGAGCTCTTATCATTTTTGAAAATGGGCATGTCAGGCTATGTGCAATGGCCTCTGTGTAGATTCAGGGCTATGCAAACCTTCTGCATATGCTACTGCAGAGATTCAACACAGAAGTATGCATTAGCCAGGCTTCATATCCTGATGAAGTATTAAAAAACACCACACAGCATGACCAAAATACTTTTTTGTACCAGGCTTTAAACAAAAATTCTTCTGTAAATGTATTCATTATGACAAAGCTAAGCACATTAGCATCCTTATTCTGCACATTTCAGCATAATGACAACATTAGCATTTAGCTCCATTGCTAAATCTCTGCGCCTGCTGCTGGCATGACAAGTTGTCATTCAACACTTCAGAGTAAAATTTGCTTTTTGACATGGAAGTAAAACCCGCTGACATCTGTCACTGTAAAGTCTCAGGGAGTTGAAAGCTCCTTTGTGTAGAGATTTTAGAGTATAAATAGGAAATTCTGTCAACTCTATTTGTTACTTTTGGCCCAGTTATTTGAGTGTTTTAAAGCTGGACTCAAGCCTGAAACTAAAATGAACTCGACTGTTTCTTCAGGCTACAGCTGACGGGACAATATTTCTCTATAAGCTTTGTGCTGAAATCAGTTCCAAATGATAAGCAGTCAAAATCTGAAGCAGACTGTAAGCTCATGTTGGTTTTTAAATGTGTGCAGAACTTTGACTTCTTCCCTCTGTGTGGAGGTAATTGCACAAACTAGCGACTCATTTCTTCTTTATAGGTATCTGTCAAAGAAAAAAAAAACACAGGAGACATAAAACCTGTAACTTCCTGTACACTGTGTGATTTCCTTTCCAGGAATGTGCTACCAGACTGGTTATCTGGAACAGACTATGAAAATTGCTTTCATGAGAGCGGACACAGGTTTAATGATTACTCCATCAGCAGAGATAAGAGCAGCGAGACAAGGAGTTCTTTAAACATAAAGACGTCCTAAAATAAGTTCACTCAATAACCCCATCTTCCCTGCTTTTAGCCCCGCTTCTCCCCAGCTCTATACAGAACAGTTATGTAACCATTCCTGAAATGCACGCAGCCTAAACATCAGCACACACACGTAGAGAGAGCACTTAAAGCAGACACAGAGAGGGCAGACAGGAAGGGAGAGAGGGGAGGGGAGATGAAAGAGAGGTCATCATTCAAACAGACTGAGAGAGATGCTCGTGTGAGTCAGAGGGACTGCAAACACATGAAAAAAAAAACATGGAGCGGACGCAAACAAGCACAAAGACTCATGGATTCTGGGAAGAAGGACTTTTACTTTTTTGCTTGGGTCAACAAGACAAGGAATTATTCACCGCAGTGAGAGAGAGAGAGGATTGAGAGAGAGCGACTTGTCGGGCCTTATGAAATATGTTACCAAATATGATTTTATAACCAGTTTATCTCACTTTGTGCCAACATCCAGTGTCCTAACACCCCCTGAGTTTAAATTTGTTTTAAGTATCTGAGATGTTTATATCCAAACATTTCAAAATAAAAGTTTGTTTTTACCAGAACAAAGTAGAAAATTAAGAGTTAGCTCATTTCATTCATTTAGTTATTCATAGGCTGGTAAAATCTCCTGAATAAAATTCTGATATGTTTCTATTGTAAGATAGAAGTTTGAAAAAGTTGGGTTTTCTTTTTCAAGGACTTGTTATGAAATGAAGGAGAGAAAAGAAAGAAAAGAGGCTGGATCATTGTGTGCAGGATTTCTATCTTTAGTAAGGATTAATGGGACAGAGAGAGTGGGACGCTGTGGAAAAGGCTTTTAGTGGAGCGCACATGGAAATCTGAAGAGCCCAAAGATTTAATGGGAGGAGAAGGACCGACGTTATTTTGTTTAGTTTGTTTTTAAGTTAAATTTCTACTGGCATAAAAATCAGAGCTGGGTCCACATCTGTTAATCTGTTTATTATCAAGGTTATTTTTTTTAATGATTTTTTAACATGAATGTCCAATCCAAAATTTGGGATAGCTCATTAGAGTCCGCCATCAATCCCCTGCTCCTACACTCATCTTTCAATGCCCTTGGCCAAAACCCCAATGTACTTCAACTGTTCTATCAGTGATTTGTGACTATGAAGGGATGCATGTGAATGTGATTATTTAATAAAACTGATGGCCACTCTGAATAGCAGCCTCTGCTTTGAATATGGAGTGAACGGGTAAGTGTGACCTGAGGTGTAAAAAAGTGCTTTGAGTAGCCAGGGAGCTAGAAAAGATCTATAAAAGCTCAAGTCCTCTTATTATCTAGAGAGCTTAAAAATGCCTCCGGTGCTTTTATTGTGAAATGCTGCTTCACCTACACTAAGTTATGTACATAAGGAGCTCTACTAGGCTAGAAGGAAAACTTTTGAAAAAGTTTCTATATCCATCTGTGGATTCTTATGGGTATCATTTGTTTAGATACATTTTTTTCAGTGGGTTAAGATCATGGGGACACTTTCCAAAGCAGCAAGACCATTTATATTAGAATAATATGAACACAAGTGAAATTTGAGTGACCTTATTGATGATAAGTAAAATGGTCTGGATCACATGAACCATAACTTTCTAGCCATGTACATCATACAAAGCAGTTGTGTAAATACAAGTGATGATGATGAGAGAAAACAGTGATTTCCCAGGGACAGACTGTTGGACTTTCACTAAGTTTTTATGTTAAAGTTTGTTCATGTTGAACAATAAAAGAAATGGCTGTCATTAATTATTCAAAATAAAAAGAATGGCAATTTTAAGGCTCAAGGCAAGGATGCAAAATATTTTAGTTTTGCTGAAATCTGATATGCCAATACTTACAAATCAATCTTTGCTGATACCTTAAATGTTGTTCAGACCTTATGATGATGAATAAAAATTAAGACTTCAGCTTACGTAGGTCTGTTGGTCCAGCCTTAAACTCCACTGACATATTTGTTTCTATGACCAATATTTACAGCTGATATTGGCAGATTTTTATAGCCTAATATCTGTTGTAAATATTAGCAGAAGTGTTCATATTTGCAATACAATAATTAACTTTATAAGGTAATATCTGCCACCCATATCATGCTGATAATATTCAAGTTTCACATTAGTCTTTATTATCCCTGTAAAGGGATATATGACATTTCTCCATCATTAGTAGCACAACAACAAAACTAAAGTCCTACACATTTAATGTTCTGTACTTTCTTGATGATAATCACTAAGAATGGCAGACAAACTCCTGCACAGGTTTTTCTCAGCATCATGGTCTTTGCCTGCAAATTTAGATGGATTCCTTTTCCCTTATGCACCTTATGAAATAAATGTAGTTCTGGTAAATCTCTATACTACTGATCATTAACATAACAGACTGTTGTTTTTTAAAGCATGTGGTCACCAAAAGCATTGAACATTTTGACACCCTTTTTGGGTTTGGGGTTGATGGCAGAGTACTGCAGACCACTATTATAGAAAAATGCTTAGACAAAGTAGACCTGCCCTCCAGTAGCACTGACACAATTTCAAAGGCATGGGAAAAGGAAAAAAATTTCTCAAATTAGAAGAACTGCCACAAGCTGGGAAACTTACTGTGGTCTTTTTCAGTGTTTTCTGACATAACTGCAACAGCTAATTCACTCAAGAATAACAAACAGATTAACTGATAAAGAAATAACTACTATAAGTACAAAAACAACAGACTCTTAAACTGATTATGCTGGAACTAAACTTGAGGTCAGATTTTTACATCACATTGAGGAGACTTTGGCGTCACTCTCACTCATTTATGTAACATGTGTCAGTCTGAATACAAGATGGCATTCAGCCAATCGCTTGTTTCTGTTCCATTTCCTTACAAAGAACTACACTTAAAGAGAAATCAGGCAAAAGCTGCTACGCTGCAAAACAAGTTTCATAACCTCCAGGATACAGATGTTTGCCTCTCTTTTTCCAGTCCATTTTCTTATCTTTTCACACACCACTATCCCATTAACGCATCTTCTTAGGTGTGCTTAGATTTAGTGACATTTCTAAAAACTTAAACAGATGTCAACATGAAGACACGTGGGATTTAAGTATGAAATGAAAGTGGTGAGCAGCTGTGAGTTTTGAGTTTTGGTGCTGCCAAAGTAAGGTGCCTCACAAACAGAGGCAGACTTGGTTTAACAGATTCATTCATACAGACACAAACACACACACCTCAGGGAGAACCTCACCGCTTCATGACCAGACAGTAGGGACAGGTTACACAACACATGCATACACATAAATGCACAAAATACATTATATAACTAATGAATCACTGCGTATTCCCAACTGAGGATCTGTGAAACTAAAAACCTGTCTGTGATGGAGATAAACAAAAACACACACAAGCTTTGGGTGCTGGGGAATTTAAAATCCAGCACAAAAGTGGCAGAGCTCCAATAAAAATGCTGCCCAGGTAAAAGGTGAATCACTGGCTCCATGATGACAGACGCTCAAACATTAGAGGGCATTTTGTCATCACAGCCACTAACAAGGCTGGAGTCAGGCCAGTGATATTTATATACCATTTCACTAACAGGCAAATAAACTTTGAACGATGCTCTGAAAGCCCAGTCTCAAAGTCCCGCAACACCTTGTTCTACCAAGCGCCAAGTTTATCAGGATGAAAAAAATCCGATTTTATCCCAATTTTAAAAAATGTACTGGTATAAAACTCAAACATGCAGAGTATAAATTAGTTAATGAAAGGCAAATCTGAATGATACAAAATGAAGGGGTACACGGACAAGATAAAGGATAATATAAAATATTTTTAGGTGATACAAACTTTCATTTAAACTGCAGGTTTTTTTTTTGGCAATAACAGTTTTATATTGTGGTATTACAGGACTTAAATTCCTGATATGGCAATTTACAATAAAAGCATTCAAACAACATAACAAGTGGGGACTTTTATTGTTTATCAGCGGATCAGCTAAGCTCATATAGCGGCAAATGTAAGGAGTTAGTTTTTTCAGAGCTACAGTGGACCATCAGTTAAAAAAACATTTAGGCAGTTGTTCAAGCCAAGGACAATTCAAACTGTTGCCGTGCTGCGCTCTAGTTGAACCAAGTCAGTCTATTCCAGGTCATAGCCTGCGTTAAAGCCAGAGACGGACCAACTAAAGATGCCCTGCAAAGTCAGCACACTTACTTAATGTCACTACTTCCTGCAGACATCAAACTTGGATTCTGATGCTCGCTCCAACACAAGGAAGTGATGCGACCTGCTTTTTTGGTGTCAGAGGAAAACAAAAGGAAGACTTGGACTCAATCAAATGTCAAAATCTGTAACAAATTATTTTTATTAGCTGTCTCCTTGGCTGGTAGGTCAGGCCATTGGTTCTCAACTGGTGTGTCGGGACCCAAAAGTGGGTCGCTGGGCTGTTTTCAGTGGGTTGCAAACTGGTTTCAGGAAAAATAAGTACATAAAATGAGAAATAAAAAGGGCAAAATATCTCTGATATTAAAGCCCTCAGCAGACATCTCTCTACACACTTTATTTTACAGGAAAACAAGTTAATTCTGATTTTCTTGGATGGAAATATTATCAAGAAAGTTTTCATATGATAATTTGAAGATATCTTGTCACCTTTTGAAACAAACAATCAAAATGTGTTATAATGGTAAAACATAGTGAAATGTTTGCATACATGTCCTCACAAAGTGTTAGCCAGTATCTTTGTTGTTTTCCTTCCAAGGTCCAAATTTCCTCATTTTTTGCTGAATTAATTTCAGAAGAATCAGAAGTTTGTGTCCCTACTTCACATAGATGGTGATGGGCCCTATGGCTGGATCAATTGAGAAGCCCTGGGTTAGGCTATCAGTGCTGGCGGCATGGCTTTTATCTTAAGGGCGCCCTACAACCAACCAAACAGTCACAACGGTATTGCAAAATATTTTGTGGACAAAGAAACATCAGTTAAAGTATTTAAAAAAAAGTTTTCCACCTCTTTCTTCTGCTCATGTAATAATTATAAGCACTATTTGCACAAAATCTTAGAAAAGCATCCAAATGCAAACCTAATCTGCCAGCATTAATACAGTTTTTAACAGGAATTCAGAGATATTTTTTTGGACATTTTTGCAGTCTTTGCAGTCAAAAATGTCTTTCTCTAACAAACATTTCCATTTTAGATGAAGTTCAAGATAAGATCAGATCAGATCCTGTTTTCTTCAAATAAACCATGACTTGTGGCCTATCTTAGTATAAATGTCAGTTTGTTAACACTTGGAATGCACTTCTGAAAATCATTTTTTATCAGTCATGTACTTAGATGGACTATATTTTGCAGAGCCACAGGAGCATTGGCATCGCAGCTGTCCTTGAAGTGTATTTAGCATTCCAGTAGTTCTCAGTGCTAGAAGAAAAGCTTCTCTAACAAACATTTCCATTTTAGATGAAGTTCAAGATAAGATCAGACGTAACTCAAATGCACTTGTGATGATGGAATGATTTTTAGCTCATTACATTCTTAATTTATGTTAAACAAGCTAGTTGGGAACGAGCTCTCTAATTCAGTTTTAGCTTTCCTGACTCATCTAGAAATCATTTATTCAGCTGTGGAATGGTAGAGGTGTTATCTTAAAGTTGAATTAAGAGTTGGGGAGCATATTGTTAGGAGCCGGACTCAAATAGTGCAAGTTCTGAGGAGAACAAGTGCACATGAAGAGAGATAAACAACTGTGATGATGCATAAAACGAGATGACACGAGGTAGGAGTACAGTTAAACCCTTTGCTCTCTAGCACCACTGATTCTCAGAGCAGAGAGGGTGAGAATGTGTCCAAATGTCTTGATGAAGAGCTGAATCATCAGTCAGCTTTAAGTGTCACAAAGTAAACAGCATTCACAGCAAATTTTTTAACTCATGAATTTGTTCTTCTAGACACGCCCTGCGGTTTGAAGACCGGCTGCTCAGCATTAAAACAGCACAACATGTACCCGAGATAAACACAACTCCAAAGAATGTGAGGCCATCGGCAACTAAATCATGGTTAGTGTATTTGTGTGTGTGCGTGTGAAAGAGTCTCAGAGGGGGGTTGAAGCAGGGAAATGTCTTCTGAAACCACAAGGTTACATAACCACATCTACGTAAATGTAAAGAGTTTATATAACGACTCGCTCTGCACTAAAAACACAACCATGCAAAACAGCCCTGAGTGTGTGTGTGTCTAATCAGAGCGATAAGTGTGTCAGTGTTATAAGAGGGGAAAGAGAAGAAAAGAGAGGCAGAGAAAGATTAAGAACACAATGCTGCACAAGGAAGAGAACAAAAAAGAAACACTTTAACCCTCTAGAATGAACACAGAAAGAAAATAGAACAGTTAAAACCATAAAACACCGTAACGTTCTCCCTCACTCAACAGATTTTGTTTTACTCTTTTTGACGTGAAAACCTACAAACAATCACTGGATAAATTCTAGAGTGCAGCGACTCTTATTTCTTTTTTTTTTTTTTTTTATTTGTTCAGATATAAATTTACAAGTTAGTCATAGTTTTGGATATAAAAAGCACTAGACTGTAGTTAAAAAGGTTCCCTTCTGAGTTATCAGTGGCTGCCCTTCAGGGAAAAAAGACTCGTCTGGAACAGATGGGTGAACGTCTGCCCTTGGGATCTAAATACAAATCAAGATTATAATCTGTACAGTCAGCCACAAGCATTTTTTTCCTGGACGTCTCCATTGGTTATTAGAGCAGACTGCAGCAGAGCTGAATGTGACTTTCCCTCTACAGTTTGTCAACTTTTAATAGCGAGTCACAGCCCTGTTTACAGATATTTAAAGTGACAACCAAAGTTATTTCATTATTTAAAGCTCCTGTGAGAAGCTCTTTGGTTGTAATGAAACAAACTTAAATACATACTGATGACTCTATTTTACCTATGAAAGCAATAGCAACCATCAGCAAAAGCTTGATTCTTTCTATCTATTCCAAATTTGCCTCTAACACCTGCCACCAGGTAGGTGTGAGTCATGTTGATTAACAGCAAACTGACATTTGAAATTCTTCCATGTTTAAGATCAGGGATGACCCTGAAGACTTAAACATCACGTTTTTGCTCGACAGCTAATTTCAAGCATTACAATCTTACTGTGTATGTGTTCACAAAGATGACCATGGTAAATTTGTGGACAGGAGTTCATTTAGTGCTGGTATCCACTAAGTTACATTGTCTTTCTGCTCTCCAGGCTGGAACAGATTGTGATGCCATGTGCAAAAGGTCTTTGTATGGGTCTAAATTTACATTGATTTTCCTGTTTTCTTCAAATAAACCATGACTTGTGGCCTATCTTAGTATAAATGTCAGTTTGTTAACACTTGGAATGCACTTCTGAAAATCATTTTTTATCAGTCATGTACTTAGATGGACTATATTTTGCAGAGCCACAGGAGCATTGGCATCGCAGCTGTCCTTGAAGTGTATTTAGCATTCCAGTAGTTCTCAGTGCTAGAAGAAAAGCTTCAAAAGTGTGGGAGGATTCAGAGCATATTAAAGATGAGCTCAAAAAGTAAAATACAAGCTGTGTCAAAAGCTAAACAATGAGCAACCTGGCCTTGCATTTAAAATAGGAGAGTGCCAAAAGCTTTGGTAGCTCATAGAGCTGTGAGACTGCTGTACTGTAAAAGGGCGAGTGTCATATCCAGAGGTGGAAAAGTACAGGACTATCATTCTCAAGTACAGTTACTTTGGTTAAAATTTACTGAAGCAGTCTATAAGTTTACCTGGATAAAAGTAAAAAGTATTTAATCTAAAGGTTACTGTAGCTCCTGAGGAGTTGTACTGTAAAATATGATTGTTTCTTACTGGCATGAGAATATGCATCTCCACCTTTATAATAAAGTAAAATCATGGTATATCCTTATGTATAAGGCTTTACTTAATCTGCTTCCCTCATACTTGTGTGATTTTATTCACATGAAAAGTGCTGGCAGCTAAAGTCTGTACCAGTCACAAAATGTACTTTTGCTACCTGTGCCTAAAGTTTGTCTTGAAATGGTCAAGACAAGTTTCAGGTACGCTGCTCCTGCAGCCTGGAGTATCTGGCCCGGCTAGTGTCTTTAAATCTTTTTAAAATAAATGAATGGTGTTGAAGGAACATACATCAGGTTGCAGATGTTTTGACAGATGACTTACTGCTCTGTGGCCTGGATATGACTCATTTGTGTTTGTAGTAGTTTTTATGTTCTATGTGTGTAACTGTGATCGGGAATAAATTCAAATAAATAATGAATGCTATTCTGGGATACAACGTGGAGTCATTTTGCATGCACTATTGTGGAGTCAAAGTCAAACAACTGTCTGGTTTCATTTTGAGCTAGAACCTCCCTTAGATGTTAGTTCTTTACTCAGTATTTTGTGTTTTCTATTTTAATGAAGTACAAAACTTCATCCTAAAAAAACAAAAAAATATATATATTTTTTTATCAGAGGACAAATATAATCAAATTACATTTTTTATCTTTTATAAGACTACAGAAAGAAAACATTCAACTATCTGTCAACAATCCTGATCAATTAGATTCAATATGCAAATTTGTTTAACAAGAAGCTTTCAAACTTAACTTTTCTGATAACAAAAACTGCATTAGTTTTTAAAACCCTTTAAAAGTGGAGAAAGTCTTGAATTTATTTACCATCAGAAGACAAAAACATAGCTGACCAGAACCCTTTTATATGAGTCTCAACCTGTCAAACCAACTTAAACAAAATTTGAAGAACATTTTGGAGCTCTCACTGATCAAAGGTCCTAATCACCAGCGTCCGTTTTTTTACACCCAAATTTATGACCTCAGACACTGAGGGCCACCTGGGAGACGAACACACATGCCTACATTTACAGCCACAGAGAATATTAGTTCCTGAGCTCTTGACCTACATACCAGCTCCATTTTGTCACTCAATGCAAACACACAGCAGAGTTCACACATACTGAACTAGTGAACCAAGGATCCACTGTTTTCAGGTGTGTGTGTGTGTGTGGGGGGGGGGGGTGTGTGTGTGGGTGTGTGTGTGTATGTGTGTTTTCCAGTGGTTTTCCTTCAAAAACAAACCCCATCTTTAATCTCAAACTTTCCTGCCTCCGCTCTCTGCCTCTCCTCCCTGTGACTCACCCGCCAGAGCGCTGAAAATAAGTCACAGAAAATAAATAAATAAAAAGGACAGGAGTGGACAAATCTGTCTGTCTGGGTCTCGCCCTCCCGTCCTTCGCTTGCCATCTACGTAAGGAGATTACCGATGACAGCGGATATTTACTACGACACAGCAGAGAATCCTTCACGTCACACACTCGCAAACAGAGGACACACAGGTCATTCAGCACGACAGGGTACTCCAGCAAGTAGACAGGAAATGGAGGGATACAGAATTAAGCATACCTGAGTCATCGAATCATTTGTACAACAGACGAAGCAGGACACTGAGAAAAATGTTCAGTTTGGAGCCATAAAGGTTTCTGTTCTTTGCTTTTTATCCAACGTGTTCTGGAAACTTTAGAGGAATTTCATAACTTCTGTCTTCTGAATGGGCAGTGATAGGGCAGCTTTTGTTGCAAACAGTCTGAGGATAAAAATGGCAAGTTTGAAATAAGGGTTCATGATTGGGTAATCCTTAAAAATGGTCTTACTGACTGCTGACATTTCATAAGCATGTATATACTTATTCAATCTTAAAAGCATAGTAAAAATATGCTGAAAAAGGTTCAAAATTAAGAACTTTTAACTCTACTAAGTCATGGGATTCAAGATCAAACCTGTGATGATCTGTTTGCGCACTTGCACAACATCGGTGAAAATTTAGACAAACATTTGCATGTTTGAACTCAAATGGCTGATTTTTTTTTCAAATCGTCACACAATATTTTTCAGTTAGTTCCATCCTAAAATTTGTGAATTCAAGGTCAGTGGACATGTGAACAGAACAGGTACAGGCTTTAAGTGGCAGCTAAAAATGGTCTTATTAATAGCTGGCTACCTTCTTCCTATTATTGACTTCATAAATTAGTTTGACTTACAAACTGTTACTTGCTTTTACTGTGCATTTAACATTAATTTCAGTGGTGTATCAACTCAAAATTAAGTAATTTAACATTCAAAATGTTTTTGCAACAAAAAGGCGTAATCTCCTTATAGCAGGTTGTCTTTGATGACTCTATATTTAGCTGTTGGTGAAGGTTTGTGACCTACAGTTGAAACTCTGAAGGTTCACATTCAATCTAAGTTATGAATGAAATTGCAGTAAATATATAAAACAACCCATTTTTACATTTTGTGGCTGAACCAACAACTCTGTGTTTTGCTCAATAAGTTTCCATCAAATTGCAGGGAATTAAGAGTTATATGCACAAAATTTTTGAAGGACCCTCAGGCGTCCTCTTATCACTTGTATCTCACTTTGTTTCACCAACTAGGTGGACAAGCTTTCTGGCGCCACTAGCTGGCAACTTTTTTCCAAAGGGTGACTCCTCCATGTCAGCAGAAAATCCTCACAAGTCTGGAAAACTCACCACAATTGAGCGGATGGAGATGAAGTTTATCCAGTGTGACCTAATGGGCAGTGGTGAAAGTAATAATGCTCCTTTTTACTCTTGTTTTCATATGCAAGAAATCCAACAGTTATTATGGCAGACTGAGACAGTGGTTTCTGTTGCCACTTCCATTAGCTTTAGGGCAATGCTTAAGAAGAGAGTCCCAATAAAGATAACTTCATCATCCTGAAGCAAAGAAATGCTTGGATAAACATTAATCTAAAAGTTAAATAGAAAACAAACAAACTTTAGTTTTACTCCACTCCCTTTTCCATCTAATCCTACGAATTCATATTTCCTTCTTCCTCCTCCACTTCCTTTCTCTCCTAATCTTTGATTCTTCCCACTGAGACTTTCTCCCCCCTCGCCTCTTCATCCTCCTCCTCCTACCTGGAAGTACTTTTCTGAATTTCCTTCCCACCTCCTTGTTTCATCTGAAATTTAAACATCTTCCGGTCATCTCAGTCTTCTTGCCTTTTAATGCATTTTCTCTCTTTTTTCTCCTTGCCTCCGCTCCTACTCTACCTGTCTCCCCACTCCTATTCCAGGTGCGTGTTTGAGCACGCTCATTGGCCGTCTTGTCCCATTTCTTACATAATCTTCTTCTTTCAATGTTGAGTTATAAAACAGAATAACGTCTCATAGGGCAGGATGACCTTGAGACACTGGGTATACGGCTGTCATTACAGGGTGTAATTTCATCTGTCTGACCAGAACAGTGTTCACTGGAACCTTGTTGTCATCAGTTCTCAATACAAGGAGGGGTGCTCATCAAGTCTGGCTTTTTTACTAACACACAATCCAGGCTGTGTTCATCTTAATTGGAAATTTGAAGCCTGCACTGAATATACTGGATTTTTCTCTTTATACTTTTCATCCAGCAACCTTTTAAAAACAAAGAGACACGCTGGAAAGTAGCCACAGGCTGGACCTGAACCCAGGCTGTCACAGTACACGGGGCGCAACCCAACCACCAACACCCCAAGGTGTTTTTTAAATGTGTGACATTATCGGTTCAAAACTCAGAAAACATGTTGCAGTCCAAGGCCATGGTTCTCAGCTGGGGATGGTGGATTGCTAGTCGGGGAGTGAGTCTTTGGCCAAAGTGAGGGAGTTCAAGTATCTCAGGGTCTTGTTCATGAGTAAGGGGAGAATGGACGGTGGGAGGACTGGCGCAGATGTTGTACCGTACCGTCCAGGTGAAGAGGGAGCTGAGTCAGAAGGCAAAGCTCTCAATTTACCAGTCGATCTTTATTCCAACCCTCACCTATGGCCATGAACTTTGGGAAATGACCAAAGGATTAAGACTGTGGCTTCAAGCGGCCGGAATGAGATTGTTCAGGAGTGCGTCTGGGCTCAGTCTCACAGAGGAGCTCAGATCTCAAAATAGAGCTGCTCCTTCCACTCAAAAGGAGCCAGTTGAGGTGGTTTGGGCATCTGATCGGGATGTCTCCTGGTCACCTCCCACTGGAGGTCTGGGTGAGTCCAACTGGAAAGAGACCCCAGGGCACAGGACTTAATGGAGGGGTTTTATATCTCATGTGGCCTGGGAATGCCTCAGAATCCATGAGGAAGAGCTGAATAATGTTGATAGGGAGAGGGATGTCTGGGGGGACTTGCTTAGCCTGCTGCCACCACAACACAGCCCTAGATAAGTGGAAGAAAAAGGATGGCTGGATGGAAAGCATGTTGCATGAAATGGATAAAAAGGATAAAAATTATTTAAAAAATAGCTATTGTTTCTATTGATTATCATAAAAGACTGTTGATGTAAAAAGACTTTAAATAAAGTGAGCAAATAGTAAGATTATTAACTGTTCACAAAAATAAAGAAACAACAGGAAAAAGTATGTTTACTGTTTGAATTTGCCACTGAAATATACAAGAAATTCAAGAAACTGACGTAAAAGACCAGATCAGGAAACAGAAGCCTGATGTTATCCGACAGTAAGTAACCAGCCTGGTCTAATTCACTGGAGTGTTTGTGTTAAAATGTCAGTGGAGGGTCAGAAAGTCAATGAACAAAAATGGAGTACGGTCACGGCTGAAAGTAAAGGTGTTAATGAGGTCAGTAGGTTGTGTGAAGAGTCTAGGTCAGCCTGCAGCTCACAAAAACCTCTCATTATTTCCTTCTTAATACATCGCACTGTGCCTGAAGAGGCTGCTGCACACAATAAGATGATGTGCTTTAAGCACAGACACACCAGTCTCAGTCACACTCAGACAGAAAGTTGCTCTCGAACAGACAGACAGGCCACCGACGCCGAGGCTGGTCGGACGAGGGGGGACGCTTATGTAACGGCTGCCTCTGGCTGTTACACAACCAGCATGTTCACAAGAACCTCATGTCCTGTACGCACACACACAAAGATGCACGGCGTCACACTCACAGGGGCCGGCAGAGACAGACGAACACAGTGACATTTACAGAACATGGAGACTTCTAGACATAGATAGTAATAAACGCACACGGAGGCACATATGCTGGGATGACTGTCTGTCTGTGAGTGTAAAAGCATGTGTACGCATGAGTGTGTCAAAATTTTCCACCTCGCTCCTGCTGTTTAGCTGAGTTCATAGTGTTCTCTCACTTTATGACTGTTTTTTTATTGACGCTATGAGGAAACTATCCCAGTGATTTGAGGTGAACATAAAGGACGGAGATTTCTCCACACTGCTTGCTTTCTCTGAAAGCAGCTTCAGAAAACAAGAAGAGGCAGTAGAAGTTACATAAAAGTGAGAAAAGAAACCAGTTCTCACTCTTTTTAGAATCAATTTCCGGACATCTAAACCACTTGTTGAGTAATCATTTCTCTGTAACTTTGAATAATTAGAATAAGCAGCAAAAAGTTCATGTTCAAATAAAGATATTTAGATGCTCAGTAAAAAGAAGCAGCTCTGTCCAGAAAAAAGGATCACAGATAATAGGGACATTTCTCAAATCGAAAAACTGAACTGAGCAGAGGAGCTGGGGACTAATCTGAGGCTGTGGATGTTCTGTAACACAAAAAGCGTAACAACACCTAACAGGGGAAGGAGAGTAATTCTGTATGTTGCTGTGCGTGTCTGTACTTGAGAAACAGAATTAGAATGACTGAATATCTCAAGAGGGAAATGTGGTGGTTACATTGCACTAAAACATGATAAAGCATAGCATTCATGTCTAGGATTCATAGGTCTCCTGGTCCAGCCTAAAACTCCATTGACTTATTATCTAAGGCCAAATTTCACAGTCGATATATGCTGATATTCACAGCCAAAATATCGGATTTTAATACCGGTAGAAATTTTGATATCTGCTGATATAGATATTTGCCTCTTTTAGCTAATATCTTCCAATACCTATATCAGGCCAATAATAGCTCTTCTCTATAGCTCTTTCTTCTTTGCAGAAATTGCAGTTTTATCAACTGGTGTCAAAAATTATGAACTTCAACTCTAACAATGTAAGCTCCATCTCATTTGCCATGGTGTCCTGTGCACAAACAAGCATGAAATGGGGTAGCAGGACCAGGAACTGGCAGAAAAACTGTGCTGCTGGATTGCATTAGGATGGAATATTTCAGGGTCAACTGGCACCAGTGCAGGCATGAAGTGCTCACAGCGGTGTAGATTTGACAGAAAGATAAACCCATCTAAAAAGTAGGGACGGGGTTTGTCAATTTTTATTTATATTGATAAACCTGTTGATACTCTGCATGGATTTTTATGTCTGTGTTCATAAGAAAATATCCATACAAATAATACTAATCAAATACAAATAACTAAATCAGAGACTGTTTTACTCAGCTAGAACTAGAAATCTTTAACCTGACTGCCTCTTTCTTTTCTCTGCTTTATTAAGTGGGGGCAAAGAGTTTTAGCATGTTTTAAATCAGCTGTAAAAACTCTTATTATTCCCTGTAATGTGACATGTCTGACTGAAGCTCAGTCTTCTCAATCACACGCTGGCACGCTGAGGTTTTGTTACTTCAGTCGAGAATATTACCACGATATCTATTACGTTAGAATTTAAGATAGTGCACTACCCAGCCTGAAACTTTATTTCTGCTGATCCCACCACAGATTTTCACACTGGATAAATATTTTTCAAACCAGGACTTGCTTCAAAGTTTGGGAGCACTTTTCAGCTCTGATGTGAGCAGATGAAGAGGAAAACTTTCTTGTAGCAGCTGAAGCCTGAGTTATGATTGCATGCTACTCCCAGTGCACCAATGCATCGCTCAGTCCAAAGTAATACTGTGCTGTCATACTGTCTGACGGTAATGGATGCTAAACTGAGTACTTCCTTTCCACCAGTATCAACCTCCTGCACAGCAAACTTTAAAATGTCATCAAGCCCTGATTAAACGAGAAAAGATACCAAACCTGATGGGAACCTGATGTATTTGTGCAATTCAAACAGGGTACATGAGTTTGCCTGCATATTTGGTTATTAAACATTATAAATAACTAAACATTAAGGGGCTCTGACTTTTATTTTCAGTTGCCGTTGTATCAAAACATCTATCCATACTGTGTGTTCCATTAAGCATGCTGGTATTAAGACAAACTCTCTCTTTGTACAACATAAACCTGTCATTTCCAAAGCTTTAGTTCTGATAAAAACCAGATTAAACCAGTTCTTCTTAATTAAACCTGCCTAAGAAAACAAAGCCTTGGCAGAGGTGGGAAAAAAAGACAAACTGGTGGATTATCACACTCATAAATAACATTTAAATTGATGATAATAAATCACTCATCCACGTGTTTTGTTTGAACTGAATGCAGCGTCTTCTGGGGTGAAATGAGGAGAAAAATCACACGCATCAGACGTAGAAACTCAAACCACAGAGCTAAAAAAGAACAGAAAGCCAAAACCAAAGACCAAATACTTGTGGAAAAACAGTTGTTTCTTCTCCAAGACAAACCAAGTTTTAACTGGGTTACATAACCCGCCTCAGGAAAGACAAAATCAAAAAGATTCATGCGGCACACACATATAAACTGACATGAGCACACACACCTCTCTTATGTAACAGACTGGCCTGAATGAGTTATTAAGGCGGCTTTATTAGAGCGAGGCAGGTGAGTTATGAAACCCTCCTGCAGAGCCATGATGACGGAGGGAAAGGAGAACACGGAGAAGGGAAAAGAGAACAGAGAGACAGTAACGGTCAGAGGGAGAGAGAGGGAGCAGAGGGGGGTGAGGCGAGGTGGAACACTCTGTTTGTAGGCCAGTGTGTCACTGCTGCTGTGGAGGGAGGAGGAGGAAGAGGAGGAGGAGGAGGAGGAGGAGGAGGAGGAGTGAGAGGCGGACATGCACACACGTCTGAATGCTAAAACTCACCTACACACCACCTAATCAGAGAGGCGATTTGATCAGAGCATTTTGTTCGCCTTAGCTGCAGCGACGGATTCAGCTCAGTGTTGCACAAGCTGTCATGTGAATTTGTTGAATCATTTCAGTGAATCAATGATGTTTTAAGACTGGTCATTACTCTGGGGTTACACTTGGTGTTCATATACTGCAGGGCCAGTTTATCAATGAATGAACTACACTGTTTTACTACTGAAAAAAAACATGAGAGCTCCAAACCACAGCATTATCAACGCTGGTGGGCTAGCATAAGGAGGGAAAGGCAATGACATAAGTGGGGTTTACTACTACTACTTTTATGCACATTGTAAATAAAAATAACGACTGGAAACTCTGCAAATTAAAAAAAAAAACAAAACAAAACAAAAAAAAATGTAACAAAGTTTATAAGCTTGAAGGAGGTGGAAAAATTGCCGTATTCACAAAAGCAAGCTGCGACTTTTTACAGTGGAAACACATTTAGTGAATGACGTTTTTGGATTAACACGCTTAAGTCAGCACCTAAGGCTGTTGTGAAAACCCTTTCAAGAGCTGGTTTGTTTCATCAAAAAGTTTGAAAAACTCTTCATTCATGCTGATAAAATCAGCTAGGGTTTCGTTAACTAGATTTCAAGACAGTATTTAGACCATAAAGCAACACACAGCTGATCCTTCTTCTGCTGGTTTTATTTCATGAGTAGAGACACTTCTCCACCTGTTGACTCCTAATACTTGTATAACAGTCGAGGATGAAAACACGAATAAAATTGGATTATCTTTTGCCAAATTTCTAGAAATGCATTGAAATTTTGTGATGTATCTGGATGGAAGTCCCACTGTCAACTGATGTTGAATAAAATGGTTTCTTAGTTTTAAAGCTTAAAGAATATTTTAGTGCTTCTTCCCAACAATGAATGCTGCTACTGAAATTTGAACAGTATATTCAAGTAAATAATGTGTTTGAATTGAGCTTTATTGATCACAGCCACTAAGGCTTCTGGCTTTGAGTCATGGGCACAGTAGGAGAAAAACAGGACTGACATCCCAAGGCCTTCATAGAGGATCAGACTGTTCTTGGGCCTTAAATGAATCTTAGGTTTGTTTTGGATTTATCATTTCTTTTGTAAAAAAAAAAAAAAAAAAAAAAAAAAGACAGCTAGTTTTAGTTTATTCTTTATATTTGAATGCACTTTAAGTTTGGCCACGTTTTAGTTATTTCTACAGTGTTAGTCTTAAAACAGTTTTAGTCCATAATAAGTCCTAACATTGTAGTCAAAACTTTAAGTCAAAATGATTCTTCTCTTTTCCTGACCCTGGTTCTTATCTCACTCCTGTGTTCTATGCAACCTGGTATCCTTCTTTCTACAGCTTAAAGGCAGAACAGATGCAGACTGACCCTACCAAACAGCTTGTGCTCTCTCATGTCATAGATTTTCACTGCCCAACAAAAACTCAACTTACTCTTTATCAGAGTTTAAGTCATCAAAAATCTGTTTTTAGCTAGTCTTCGTGTAGTCTTCATTAAAAAGTGAGCCTACAAACATTTTAAGTCATAGTTTAGGTCGAGGAGATTATGTGGAGAATTTCTTAATATTCTCTGTACATAAAATGACATATTCAAGCTTTGATTTTAAATCATAAACCAGTCATGTGAATGAATTTCTAATCTGGTTTAACACAAACAAAGGCTCCACAGACTCGTAACAAAGATGCTGGTTGTGATCAGGTTTGGTGGTGATGTGAAATAACAAGAATGGATCCGGCTTTACTCGACTGCCCTCATGATGTTTTGATCACATGACTGATATGTAACTCTGTGTAGGAGCACGGCTGGGCCACATAAATGTATAATGTCTCAGGGACTTTCTTAATGGAATCTTGGAAAGCTATTAAAAATCATATGATAAAAAGGCACTTTTTCAACCTGTATCCAAAACTTTGTCTCTGATTTTACACAGTGTAAACTGTTTTGTCCTATTTATTGTGGTAAGGATAGAGAATATGCATCATTCAGGAGTCCCACAGTGCAACTATCTATAAATAAACACAAAAGGTCAAGTGTAGGGAAAAGGATGTAACAATACCTCACAAGAAAATTTATAGGGATGCACCAGTGCATTAGTTTAACATCGGTAAAAGCTGTTACCTGCCTTGTTGCCATTTGCAAATAATATTGCATGATCAGATATCAGTAGCAGATGTTTATCTGCTGATATTTAGCACAACTGACACTTGATTCAAAAAAGTTTTTTATAATCAGGCAGTGGTGTTTTGTCATTTGATGGACAAACTCTGATCTCGTTCCATGGTCAAACATGAGAGAAAATAATGGCATAGTAGACTTTCACCAAAAGAACAACCACGCTGGGCTGATACTGATGGTTAGAATAACATATGCCAATGGTGAAACCAAACTGTCACAACTAATGCATCTTTAAAGACACATAATTAATAAAAATAATAACAAATCTTAATCTATTCAATGTAGATATGTATTGGACTATTCTTTCATTAAACCGGTGCCTTGAACTTCTACAACCTAAAAATTAAAAAGTGTGAGTTGGTGATACTTAAAGTAACAATGAAGGTACATAATGTATTTTCAGTGTCAGAGAATTACGATAAGAGGATCTACCAAAAGCTTTAAAAAATGTGAACAAAGCACTGTGGAACATGTTGAATTGTGTATTACGAGTATTGATGCGTCCCAATAGAGAAATTTCAAAAAAGTTGCAATATTTAGACTGTTGGGGGTAAACTATCTGAAATAAATTGGGCTGAAAAGTCTGAAAACAAACAAACAAGAAGAATGATACAAGGAAAGGGAGGAACAAAGTGAATGGCATTGTGCAGCAGCATGATAAGGAAAAAAATGACAGAGAACTTGAAAGATGGCAATTTACATTAAAGGAGAACAAAGAAAGCGGCGGCAGATCTCACAGGACGGGGATTTACAAAGACCACATTAGGGAAGTGGGAATATGAGCCATGTGGTCGACCCGGCGAAGCCTACATCCTCCATCCTTTTCTCTGTGCTGTTATGAAAGCAGCCAGACAACACAAGCTCCTGGCTCTGAACACTGTGACTCTGATTCTGGTCTGAGCTGGACAGGTTGTTCCTGACCTGCAGATTATGACCCAACAGCTTCAAAAAACCGACATGAAATCAGTAAAACAAACTCCTTCCTGTTTCATTGTACCACAAAAGAGTTACTGCTGTAACACTGACTCACTTTTTTTGTTCTTACAATAAGGGCTTCGTCACTGATGGACAGATTGTGCTCACAGGAGGCTGAGTGGAATAAAAAAACCCGCACACATACACTCACACACATATAATCGGTACAATGGATGGGAGGGAGAACAGTGTGTTCTTTTAACTCTTTAACTATCTACATGCCATGATTGCAGCAATGACAAGGCGTCTAGTGTCTCTTTTCACAGCCAGCCAAACACTGAAAGCAATCCCAAGAATCACAAACATGTAGACACATTAGTTTCGTCACTATGCCGGATCCCTGAGAGTTTTTTCATATAAAAGCACACACAGTGAGAGGCTGAGGCAGCGGAACATTGTGCACCCTGAGAGGAACCAGAGCAAATGAGGACACGATTCACAGTGAAAAAAACAGAAACTCTAAACCTTCAACTGATCAGTTCAGAGCTGCTAAATAAGGAAATCTACCAAATGAATGCACATCAGTCCTGAAGTCTATGCTCATTCATATACATTTGGTTTCATGCCGCTTTTTTAGCAGTCCTTTTATTTTAACTGCTTTTCTAACAGTATTAACACTTCCAGAATTTAAAAACTCACACTTTTTCTACTACCAGACACAAAAACATGTACGATACAGTCAGGACACCAAACAGCTTCAACTACAGCTTAAAAGTTAAGATAAACTGAAGCTGAAATGTTGACTTATGGCTTCAATAAGGGAGTGTTCACTGCTATAGCTGCCGGGTGCAAAACATGGGTCATGTAAGGCAATGAAACAGGGTAAGGCTGTCCTTAACACGAAACAGTAAGTAAGGAGTTTTTTGGTGCAAACTTGACCTAAATTTATCATTTAATGATACCTTCCAGCTTTTTACAGCCTGCATATTAAGATGTTTGATGAAGTTAGGACAAAAAGTGCCTTTACTTGCTTTTTTGTATTTACTGACTTACATTTTGTGAGAGATAGGTTCACAGTAGCGGATCGAATGGGGAGGTAAAATCACGAAACTCAAAGGTAAAAGTGGCTTTTTAAAGTGCTTTGACATAAGCAGGGTGACGTTTAATACGCACAACAAAGAAACATCAAATATAACAATGCGTAGACAGCCCTTCAAAATAAGACAAGGTAAACCTTGCAAAGTCAAGATTGATAGAATAGTTAATATACTTTGGTGTCTTTGTCAAAGTCTTTGTCTGAATTTACAAAATACCGCTCGTTGGCTCTAAAAGGCTGCTGCTACTTTTCTTACGGTAGGAAATTTGCTCTGTGTCTGTTTTGTGGCTTAACTGAAGAAATGGTATTAAAAAGGGTCCTCACAGGTTTTTCCGTCGCTCATCCAGACAAAGTGCAGACTGCGGCGGCGCCCTGTCCCCGCCTGCCTCCTCTCCTCACGCGCTTACCCCCCTAACCCACTGGTCTGATGAACCATATGTTTTCCTGCCTCCACATGCTCACATATCCAGCATGGCCAGAGCCTGCCCGCACTCACCAATCAAGCTCCGGCATTGGTTAAGGTAACCCTAGAAACAGCCAATGGGAGCGCGGCTCGTGAGACAACAACACGAGAGAGAAGCAGCCGGGCACGCGCGAAGGGAGACACCGGCAAAAAAAGATGAAGGAAGAAACGAGGAAAAATGTAGAAAAATGAGTCGAATTGGACAGGGAAATAACTTAAATGTGAAAAACTCGTATATTTAATTTAAAAGGGAGGGAAATTATGTGAAAGAGAGTTGAAAAGCGAAGGCTTGACCGTGCAGGCTTCGGTAGTTATGAGCCCTGTGTTACACAACCACGTTAAGTAACTTAATATGCATTAATCAACACCTGTAGCACGTTTTATCGACTTTTAAAACTAGTTTTCACAATTATGCCCCCAAGAACCCCCTTTTACTTTGGTATATCTCCTTATCTTTCGTTTTTACCACTTTTTCCTACCAAAGATGCTGCAGACAAGCAGCTTCTCTGCAGTAGCCTATATCTACCTCTTTCAACACCTCTCAACCTCCAAACTTTCAACATTTTTTTGTATTTTCTTAAATTGCAACATTTAAAATCAACACTGCTTTTCGTTTTCTTGCACACTTTCTACTCTTTCCCCAAAGATCAGGGGTTCATCCCTTAGCCCACATTGCTATTAAAGGCTCCATTGATGATGCCACCTACCTGCAAATGACTCTGTTTCGTCCAGGAGAAGCATGGTTATCAAAGAAAAGAGAAGAGCTGCTCCTCTCTGCTTTCCTCTGTCCTCCTCTGCTCTCAAACTCTCACAACCGCCTCCTCTTGCAGGGTAAAAACTATATAAAGAAGTAAAGAGGAGGTGTAATTCTCCTTCTCGCAGCCTTGTTTTACACTCAGCTGCTCTTTAGTCTACTGCCTCAGTGACTGACTGACTCAGTGACTACTGGCTGACTGCTCTCTGTGCTCCGCTCTAGTCAAAAGCAATGTGAATGTGAGGCAGAGGCAGAGCAGCAGAGCTGGCAGCTGAAAAACTTACATAACGTTTCATGCTGGTGCTGGGGCCCCACTGAGGGGGGACTGCTACTGCCGATTATCTCTCACTCCTCCCTCTCTTTGAAAAAATAAAAACCCTCCTCCATCACACAGTTAGGACTACATGTACAGAGCATGTACGGAAGCAGACGCCCACACAGTCATGCTGCCGGTTGGTGTGTCAGTTAAGAAAAAGGGGGGTTCTGATAAAACTTTGAGCTACAAACACGGACATGATGTCTGCACCCATGCTGTAAAACAACCAACATTGTGATTGGATTATTAATTACTTTTCTAAGTATCACTATTTGATTATAAAAAATGTAGGTCAGATAACAGATATATTCGTTGTTATTACAACTGTTCTTTAAACTGTTTCACCAATACACACCCTGAAATATCAGCGGTCGGGGTGAAAAACCTGTTGTCTGTGCTTACACATGCAGCTCACCCTAGCCTTTTCATTCTATCTTTATTTATTATTTTCTTGCATTTATCAACAAGAAGAAAAAGAAAAGCAGAAGGAATGCAAGATATACTGCATGCACTGCATGATGTTAAAGTAAATAGCAATAAAGAAATATGCAGGAGAAGCCAAAGTCATAGAGGAGCCAAGTGGCCCTCCTCATATAAAAAAATGAATACTGGGACAAACAGCTGAAATGGTACAAAAGTATGAAAATTGAAATGGATGAGTCAAGCTAAGCATTAGTTCATGCAGGACACGGTAGTCATAAACCCAGTGATGATCAGCTGACAGCCTGTGGATCCCAATTATCGCCTCCTGGCTCCTACAGCCAATCATAGCTCTTTCTCTCAACACAGTGCTGAATTTACATATGGCGTACTTCTCACTAATCCCTGCTTGCATTAATGCTGATGAACTACACTGCTGCTGCTGGCAAAGAGTATCCTCCTCCACCCCAGCCTCCTCCTTTATAGCATAAAGAATCATCATATTCCAACAGATACCTTTATGAAAATATTTGCCTTGAAATCAATGCTACATGTAGCAGTGGTATAGCCAGACATCTTTGGCTTCATTTTTAATGACTTTAAATGTTAAATTAAGTTTCAAGAACTAAAAAAGGCAAGTATCTCATGCAAAGAGAGCTACAGGAAGCCAACGATATACAGTCAGAGAACCGGATTAAAGTAAAAGTCATGCCTCTGAAATAGTACATAGCCAATCATAGTTTGGAATTTTGGGATAGCCAATCAGACTTCAATGACCACCTCCCTGGATAAGCTCTGTAGCTATACGTCCCTCCATCTATCCATCCATTTTCTATTCCGCTTATCCCGTTAGGGGTCGCGGGGGGCTGGAGCCTGTCCCAGCTTTCATTGCCATGTGCCATGTGTTGTTTCACATATTCACCGTATCAACTAGAAAACAGAGAATATCGTACTGGCAAATGAAGCGGTTTCATTACAATGTGCGTTTCACTATGCTGCCTTAATTGCACATCAGTTGCAGGATATCAACACCATCCTGCTCGTTCGTAGGGAATTTTCTTGAATATTAATTTCTGTGTCTCGTATCAGCTCATCCCAAGTTCTTGCAACTGGTGGGTCAGGACCCAAAAGTGAGCAAAGCTCTTTCCAGTGGGTCACAGAAGTGTGGCCAGAAAAAAAAATGCAGCTAAAATTGGGAAAATGGAGTTAAATATGATGTACTGTATGCATGCATGTCCTCCTGTAATGATTTGCTTTTTTATAAAGTTTGTCTCATTTTGTTCTTTTTGGGTTTAGGGTCCAAACTGACAATTTATAAAAAATTTGGGCCACGACTTCTCTTAAAGAGGTGATGGGTCCTTGACTGGCAGGAAAACCCTCAGGTAAAGTGTAGGTGACAAATTTATCTGTTTGCATTCATGTATACAGCACATCCTGCAAGGTTCAGGACATTTACTGGAGTTTTGTGCATTTATTTAATAGGGCAACTAAAAAAGTTGAGGAAATTGAGGACTTGTACATGTGTGAAAGCAGCTCATTGAGCATTTAGAGGTGCTTTGTATTAAGATAGCTGTACCTACTTCATACATGCCTCCCTTTGCACTGATCTTGAATTCTCTTGACTTCTCTTTCAGAGATTAGTAGTCCTTGGTGATAAAATCCATGAAAACTTCAACTAAGGTGACACTGGAGGAAGAACAATGTTCTCTCCAGCAGAAATGCAACTTTTCAAATCTTGTTCTTCATGCAAGTCTTCTAAATGAAGAGTCATGGGAAAAAAAATTGACCTCTCACACATGTACCCTTGTGTATGACAGAGACGTGGCCCTACTGGCCCAGACACTTAGTGTATGTGTGCTTTTGTGTGGGTCAGAATGAAGGACACAGAGAAGGAATTTATGTCAGTGTCAAGGTCCCTGAAATACCCACACACTACGCAAAGTAACTCCACGATCCATGCACACATGCCTGCTTTGTATAACAGAGTGCAGGATAATCCTAAAACATCGGAACACAAGTATGTGACATTACTGAGCAAACATTACACTTGAAAGGTCATACAGGCTGCACTATACTTAACGTTAGCTCCAGTTTGTCAGACTGTTTCAAATATGCAAATGACTCAACTCTTTTCACCACCTGTCCTTAAACAAGACTGACACTAAAACAAAGGCTAGAACAGCCTGACTACACAGTAATATAAAAACTTTTATTATTGTGGTATACACACAATCACACACCCAACCCATACGGGCTTACATGACACTAGAATTTAAGCTGTCTGGGATCAGAGTACACAGTAGCTCTGTCTTGGCATTGAACTGAAAAGAAGAATGGAGATAAAGTCAAAAATTAATAAACAGTCTATCTTGTCTTTAAGGCTTTGAGACAAAACTAGCAAGTTTAAACTAAGGCTTGGTATTTACTTCAAAAATGAAGATTAAATCAAAGTATTACCTTCTTCAATTTTCAAACTGCAGAAGGTGCAACACTTCCTTAACAAGAAATCTGTTTCAGAATTAATTTAATACTTTTGTTGAAGCAGAGGTGTTGTGTTCTGCACATTACGCAAACATTAAAGAGTCATTTTTTTGAGAGGGGTCTGCCCCCAGACCGTACATTTCTGATGTCCACTCTCACAGACCGTTCATCCGAGACATTGTACGTCTCAAAAAGGAAGTGCCGTAATTAGCAAGTACAACATATTTCCAGTTTAAAATCTCTTTTTTAAAATTCAACTTTATTATAGACTACAAAATATTCAATAAATAACAAAAAAAAAAGGTTGGGGTCTAATCCGGGATTAAATTATGCATGGATCAGTTTTCGAATTGTCACAAAAACTGTGGCAAGCTTTAGCTAAAGCTAGCATAGCTACACATAATTAACTTCACTACATAAGCCAATGTGGCTAAGTTAGCTTTTACAATGTGAGCTTTAGAAAACGTAGCTAAAGCTATCTTAAAATACCTATGTAGTTTACATAGCTGCTTTGTGATCTTAGCTTGAGCTATATCAACTATGTAGCTATGTTAGTTATGTAGCTCTGTGATCTTTAGTTTATTTAGCTTGAGCAACATAAGCTTCAGCAAATGTAGCTAAAGCTAACGTATCTAAGTAGATAATATAGTTACACAGGTAATTTTGATATGTGGCTTACATAACTGCTTTGCGAGTTTAGTTTCTGCTCCATCAACCACGTAGCTACGTTATCAATGTAGCTTACACAGATAACGGAGCTACGTAAGCTACGATAACATTTCCATGGAGGACGAGCTTTCTTCCTGTTAGCAGACTGTTTACTCAGCTTTATCAAACAGTTTGTAATCAGGTTTTACAGGTCAGGTTTTTAACTTTTAACTTTTGATGTCCTAGCCCTAAACAGAAGTTTGATTTTATTAAGAAATTTTCTGCATGTATTTCTGTTTTGAGATTTACGGTGTCTCGGATGAACAGTTGTTAGACTTGGTGTCAGACTGCCTTGTTTTTTTTCTGGAATAGTTTGTAACAAAATCCTATTTTTCTAACTTTTCTACGTACTTTTTAAATGAAAATGAGAGACATAAAATGATTGTCCCCTTCAAAACAAAAATTCATATCACAATTGCAATATATGAATCAAAATAATCCCAATTTGAGTTTACCAGGCCACTGCAGTACTGCTGGATAATTTATAAAAAAAATGAATGTGACTGTATGAAAGTATACCACATAGTAACTATTGTAAGTGTAAAACTGTAAGTATTTACATGTGTAGGAACTTTTTCCACAATCCTCTTTTAAGTCAGATACAAAATACACATATGTACATTTTTCTGTGTGGTATAACATTAATCCTGTCTTACTATGCAGCCCTGTGTCTTTAAGCGAAATCATCTGACCCCTACAGACTATTAAAATAATTAGTTAAGAGTTTTTTTTTCCATAGACCTGGAGAGTAATTATGGAAATCAACAGGATACACCTCTTTAAAAACGATCCCAATAAATTTTGCTCCTAGTTCTGCTCCATAGGAAAGGCATTAAATGTGTTGGAAAGTCATCTTCTTTTCAAGCAGATATTTACACAAACTCTTGTGTTTTATCTAAGTGGGTTCAAACTGAAGTGAACCCAGACAAGGACATATATTTTTTGGCACAAGGACAACTCATGCATCTATTTCATAACATGCCTTATGAAACCTCTGAGCTCTACTCTGCCTGAATGGCCCGGCCACAGACTTGGCACTGCAACACATCTAGGTCAGTGTTATAGAAACCCCCCATTCCTGTCTGCATTTTTAAACAGTTGTGTAGAGAAACAGCGATGAAAAAATATGAACTAACACTTAGAGGAGAAAAAACACGAGCAGATTAGAAAAAACTAAACAAGTCAGAAAAGCTGTTAGAAACTGAAGCAATGAGTGAAACCGTTTTGAGCTACTCACCCATGTCATGTGGTTCAAAGTTTTTGTGAGTGTCCTACTCTGGTGAAGGGTCCATGCTGCCTTCACACTTTCACTCTTAGAAACTCAGTCCAGCTGTTTGTGCTCCTCCCTGACACTGCTAACACACTTCCTCTGTGCTCTGTCTGAACCGAGTTGTGTGTGAGGCTCTCTACATCACACTGGAGTCTCGTCTCTCAGCTTTACCGGCACTCCAGTGAGGATAGAAGGCCATTGGGACAATTACAAAACAATGGGTCACTTAAAGCTGCCCCAGCCTGCCGCGTGTAGGAAACCCCCCCGCTCTGGCTTCTCTTCCTGTCTCCCTCCTTTCTCTCTTTCTTCCCTCCCCCAGCCAACTGACATAGGAGAGCGTGATGTCAGCAGACCACACCCACTTTGGAGAGGCTGCCTTAGGTAACAGGGGTAATGAGGTCCAAACAGGAAAATATGGAGTGACAGGAGGGATGCAGGGATGAAAAGAGAATGGAATAATGGGGAGGACATAGAGGACATATATGGGGATGCAAATGATAACTCTGTCACTCTGTCAATTTCTTGTCACCTCTATGGGATCTAGCAAAAACTTTCACTTCTTTGGGAAAAAAGTGTGTAATACTCCTTTAGAAAATTGCACTATAACCTATTCATCAATACACCTGCACATCTATAAATGTTCCCTTTTTTTGCACAGTTGTACACTTCTGTGATGTTCATATTGTATTTCTAATTCTAATTTTGCTACAATATTATTCTTTAATAATCTGTTTAGTTTCTACCCTCTTAATATCTGTTATCAGCCTCTTGATATTTTTCTTCTTCTTCTATGTTAGCTGTTTTTTACCAAGTTTAATTCTTTGCATGTGAATTGAACTTAATTTTGATTCTGTAAATAGCTTCCAAATACAAATGGCATCTGTACTTTGAGAGTTTTCAGAAAAAAAGACCACAATCAAAGGAAAAATGACATGCTTGAAAAGCAACTTTAACTTGCTTTGAAAACATGAAAACTAATCCTAATCACTTTGAACTAACTAAGGTTTAAGTTTGAAGCTCATGTGAGGAGATTTTGACTGCAAATAAAACAGAAAAAAATTAAACTGAAGCATCATATGCACTACAAACACAAACCAGAGCATCAGGAAGAAGATGGATTATTTCTATATAGTCATTCCATTGGCTGAAATAGTGCTGAGCAAAGCACTCCCACATTTCCACGTCAGAGAAATCTTACACTTTAGTGCTGCACAATTTGGTAAAAATGTAAAGTTGTGATTATAAAACATGGTACCATGCTTGCTCTGTTATCAAGGAGATGTATTAAGATGTATTTCTCAACTCAGAACATACGAATATTTAGTAACGTAAACAAGTTTTTACTGTACTGATTTTAAATAACTTTTTTTTTACAAAAACTAAAAATACTTCTACAAAGTGCAACAGTGGCACTATCTTAAACCTAAAGGCCTTTCAGTAGGCATTTCTGAAGCTTTTATGTGATTATATAACTGCATGGCCTGACATTGCAATAAGATTAATTTTGAAGCACTTTTTCGACACTTAAACTGGCATGTAAATTCTGCCACCAGCAGGCTCTCAATCAAAACAACAACAAAAGATGACAAGGAGAGACACACCGCTCAGCCTGGCCCAGCTCTGTTACTTATACAATACAATACAATACAATACAATAACTTTATAAATTCATTTGCCTGGAGTCTCATCTGTTTATGTCTTGTTTTAAACTGAGGACTCTGTTCAATTAAAATTGCACAACATAAGATTTACTTACTACAGATGGGGTAGGAATTTTGAAGACCCTTATAGTCAGTAACTTACAAAACACATAGAAATCAAAGGTTTCATACCACTTTAATCAGTCTTAAAACTAGGACTCAACAATTTGGGAAGGTAATCAACAATGTGTTTGCAATTTAATATTCAAAGTTCCTCATAAAACCAATTAAATATAAGACAAAAATATGGCTTACATTTTTTGAAAACAAACAAAAATCTAGTTGGGATAATTTTAACTGGTTATTACAATTTTGAAATGAACTGATGTATTGAAAGGAGTAACTATTTTCATGTCATCCTTATCTGGATTAAGAAAAACATGCTAAAATGACAAAAGTTTGTTTTTATTATTCTAGAAAAAAAATAGCATTTAAATGATTGCATGATTAACATTTCTGCTGCAAAAAAGTTTTAAACTGCTATTTTGAAACATTGCGGGTGTTTCTCACTCTACAGTTTAAAAATTTCAACTGGCGGTATTGCATCAGTGTTTCTATAGGCTATTTGCTAGTTTCCACTAAATAACAAAAGCAGAAGAAAGCGGCACAGCCAGAGTGGAAAGAAACAAACTTTGTTGTTTAGACCGTTTTATTCATTCTGTAAATATCAGTACATTTCTCCTTCACTATGTATACATCACACTCTCTTATCATCATTTTGTGTTTTTAATTTAGGGGAATCATGTTAACTGACTTGAAAACAACTTTCAATTAATAATCTTACTTGAAATTGCCATTCTGAATATTTACCAGCAATTTCACAACACTTTAAGAGTAACTATCAGGGTTGAAGCCACTTTTAACAGCTTTTCTCCCTCATTTTGTGACTTCATCCATGATAAAAATGGTGAGTTACTGTGTAGTAGATACACTTTCTAGAGTGCAGTTTTACTTAGACCTGACCTGACCTGGATCCTTCTTTCTAAATACAAAGTAAGCCACGTAGATAGCAGAAGCTGATCTGATGTCTAGTGCTGCCACAACATTAAGTGGGCTGGGCAGAGTGGAGTCAGGCTGACCAAACACTGGACCATTTTCAAATCTTAAACCATTTCCAAAATGTTGGAGACCACAGACTTAAATTTTATATCTTTTAATCCTCTGAATGCTAAATGGCTCAGCCAGACCACCAGATCACTGAAGACCACACACCTGCCAACCTGCCCACAATCTGAGTGAAGATTCCCCACATAAGGGATTTAGCAGAATCTCGTGTGATCAAACGGGACTACAGTTGCAGCAAATTGTTGATCGTTTGCAGTGAGACTACACTTACGATATACCCCTTTAATCCTGAGGGAAGAAAATATAGCCTCAAACTGGACTTAAAACCGTGTAGTGTGTGGCTAGCCTTACGTGTTACAAGGGAGTCTTGGGCAGCAGAACTTGCAGTCGATGACAGAAAATAATGATGGTCCATCTCAAGAAACCAGCACAGAACATGAGAGATACAGCAGCATCCTTAAGAAGCAATCTATGATGTAACATCCAGCGTTTCTACAACATTGATAAACATTTAGTGTCTGTAACAGAGGCTTTCATGGCTGGTGCTGGAGTAAGAAATGGGCCATTACAACTATTATATTAAGATGTTTTCTGGCTTGAAACTGTCAGAATATTAAGTAATACAATTTAGGGTTAGGGTTATAAAATTTGACGAAATTCATACAACATAACAGAAGTCCTTGTTTAAATCAATTTAGAAATTTCACTAAAAAAAAAACCTGACATTTTATACCTTTAATGTAAGTATCCAAACCTCATAAATAATTTTTTGATTTGGTTGCCTAAGTGGCACATTCTAAAATTACATTAAAATAAATAAAGGCCATTTTTCTGTAGCAGGACTGGCATGTTGTTCTGTGGCTTTGCCAATAGAGAAATATGCTAAGAGAGCACTGGCAAACATGGAGAAAGCTGCAGTTTCAAACAATATTGGCAAGAAATTGAGAAAATTCATCGAAAAGGCAGAAGAGGGTAAAAAAAAAGAGAAAAAAAGAAGCAGGGATAAAAAAAAAAGTCATGTGTTACTACTTTCTGGTCAGTGCACGCGTCGGAAACTTCTCGTTTGGCTTCATGGGACGATATCGCACATCGTAAAGGCCGTAAACACGCCATAAACACCACAAATGACACAGACGGTAAATTTCAGTTACACGTTAATGTGAAACCATCAAAGCTGAGGACAGAATGAGGAATTTTGGAGCATGTTTTAAAGAAAAATTAAATTTTTTTTGTGTCAGAGACAGAGCCTAACATAAAAGACAGGAAGGCAGCGTAGGGAGGAGGAGGGACAAGCTTTGAATGTGAGAAAGGAAGGAAAAAAAAGGTGAGAAATTCTGCTAAAAGGGAAAAAAGCATAATATAATGATAAGAACAGTCCAGACACATGAAAGAGTGACGATAACTTCAGTAAAACAAGAATGAAAATGAGACATAACAGCAGGGAGAAAGGGTGGGGGCTGTTTCAAAACAACCCATGAACCTGAAGACCCTTTTAAACCCATGTGGCTGATGAAGGATTATCCTACATACATACAAGAAGGGCGGAAGGTACAATTCCAGCCTCACATGGCTACACACACTAACCCACATTACTACAGAGGCTGGGGGAGGGGCAGCAGAGAGAGGCGGGGGAGGAGACAGGAGGCGGTGACAGCAGCAAAGTGAAGGGAGGACTGGCTGACACCACATGAACAAACTGACACTCACATTCACCTTTGCCACACTACCACAGATCTGGTGTGGAGCCACGCCTCCTCCTGTGAGGAAAGGAAGCTCGCATTTCACTGTTTACATAACCTAGATTGACCAATAAGAGAGAGGGAGAGAGAGAGAATGGCAGACACTAAAAAAGTGCAGTTTTTGCTCACTGTTGTGTCAGGAATGGGAAGAAAAATTCACATGGGCCTTTACTTGAATTTGAGTAAAATACACAGAGGGTGAAAAGGGTTTATAAATCTACTCAAGTTTAAAAAAAATCATGTAAAGTTTACTTATTGTACTGAGTAGCTACAGAGGGGTTGTAAAGTTTAATGGCATTTCCTTATTCCTTATGTGGACTCCTTCTCTCATCTGTGCTACTACCAATAATGTGTGGTAAAAGTCAAGTTTCATGCTGAATCTTCTTGTTCTACTTTAAGCTGAATTTTTCTGTATCCGTAAGGAATGCTTTTTAAAATGCAACGAAGTAAAATACTTCCCCTTAAATTAACAGGTGCACTTAAAAAAACTGAAATCCCTGAGAAAAGCTCCTTTTCCCCATGATTTCCTTCATAAAGTTTAATTTCCATATATTCTTCACCGCATTCCAAATTATTTGCGAATTGGATTTTAGTGTCATAAACATTCAAAAAAAATTTTTCTATTAAACTCATGGATGGTGTTGTGACTCAGGGCTCTTTGGATCACTGAAATCAATCTCAGAAACCTGTGATAGTTAGTTTGCCAGGTGAGCTCAATTAAAGGAAAACTACTTAAGAAGGACGTTCCACATTATTAAGCAGGTCACAGGTTTCAGCAATATGGGAAAGAAAAAGGAGCTCTGCTGTGGAAAAGTGTCAAATAGACACTTAAGCGTGATCATCGTACTGTGAAGAAAAGTGTGGCTGATTCAGAGCACAGATGGGTTCATGCAGTTAAAGGCATAATAAGGAAGGTTTCTGCCTGACAAGTTCATCAGTTAAGAGAGCAGATGCTAAAATACCATTACAAAGCAGCAAACAGGTATTTGAAGCTGCTGGTGCCTCTGGAGTCCCACAAACCTCAAGGTGTAGGATCCTCCAGAGGCTTGCAGTCGTGTATAAACCTACTATTCAGCCACCCCTAACCGATGCTCACAAGCAGAAACGGTTGCAGTGGGCCCAGAAATACATGAAGACTCATTTTCAAACACTCTTGTTTACTGATGAGTGCTGTGCAACCCTGGATGGTCCAGATGGAGGAGTAGTGGATGGTTGGTGGATGGCCACCACGTCCAAACAAGGCTCAGACATCAGCAAAGAGGTGGTGGAGTCATGTTTTGGATCGGAATCATGGGGAGAGAGCTGGTGGGCCCATTCAGGGTCCCTGAAGGTGTGAAAATGACCTCGTCAAAGTATATAGAGTTTCCGACAGACCATTTTCTTCCATGGTACAAAAGAAGAACTGTGCTTTCTGTAACAAAATGATCTTCATGCATGACAATGTACCATCTCATGCTGCAAAGAATAGCTCTGTGTCATTGGCTGCTATGGGCATAAAAGGAGAGAAACTCATGGTGTGGCCCCCACCCTTCCCTGATCTATGAGGGTGGGAGGCAGTTCACATCAAAACAGCAGCTCTGGGAGGCTATTCTGACATCTTGCAGAGATATTCAAGCAGAAATTCTCCAAAAACTCACAAGTTCAATGGATGCATGAATTATAAGGTGATATCAAAGAAGGGGTCCTATGTTAACAGGAAACTTGGCCTGTTAAGATGTTTTTGATTAAAATAGCTTTTGATCTCAGTAAATATGACCTCCTAATGCTGCAAATTCAACAAATGACTGTTTTCAGTTCTTTACATCCTATAAAATGTTTTGAAACTCTGTTGTACATAATAATGTGGAACAGTGCATTTTGAGTTTTTACATTTTTTAAATAAAAAAAGTTATCAATGGGAGTTTTGTTCAATAACAGTTAATGACTTTTTTGAAAATCATACTGTCATCTGCATTGACTTTTTAGGAAAATCAGAGAAAAATATCATTTGCATAATAATTTGGAACGCGGTGTAGATTCATCTCACACAAACTGAAATATTTTAATACTATTTTTGTTTTAATCCTGATGATCACGGCTTTCCGCTCAGAAAATCAAAAATCCACTATCTCAGCATAGTAGAAAATTGTGTAAAAGTCCAATTTGCAAATGTTTCCTGAGCCCTTATTTTCTCGCTCTGTTTCCAGAAGATAATCATTAAGACCCTTCACAAGGAAGGTAAGCCGCAGAAGGTCTCTGCTGAAAGAGCAGGCTGCTCTCAAGAGAGGGGTCTGGTTGCACACTGTACATTTCTGACAGCCTTCTTTCACAGGCTGTTCATCTAAGCGCTGTGTATCTCAGAAAGAAAGGGTGACAATTTGAAAGTTAAACATATTTCTAGTTTTAGATTATTTTTAAATTCAACTTTACTCATGAAAAAAGTCTGGCAGTTACATTCATGAAATAACTACATTGCAGACATTAAAGACTAAGCAGCATTTCATACATTTGAAAAGAAAAGGTCAGAGGTCTAACCTGGATTAAATTATGTAAAGACCTTATTTAGAAGTAGTTACATGAACGGTGGCTCCCTTCAGCTTCGATAGCTTTAGCTAAAGCTAACGTTGCTACACTAGCTACATAAATAATGTTACTTCATGAGCCAATGTAGTTAAGTTAGATTTAGCACACAGCTAAAGCTAACTTGCTAAACAGGTAACGTATGTCTTGAAGGCCCAATTTGGGATGGACATTGCAAATTCACACTGACTATCAATGCTGTAGTGTGTGGCAACGATTTACTTGCTTCATACTTGTCTCTATACAGATAAATGAAAAAGTAAATAGATATGTAGCTTATGTGGCTGCTTTTTGAACTTAGCTTGAGCTATGTCAGCTACGTAGCTCCATTAGCTACTTAGCCCTGTTACACAGCCAATGGAGGTAAGCTACATTTGTTGTTTGAATGTTTTCATGAGCTTTTTCCTGTAAGATGACTGTTTACTCAGCTTTATTAAATGTTTTGTAATCAGGTTCTCTAGGTCAGGTTTCAACTTTTGGTATCCTGACCTTAACCTTAACCCTGACCCTTAATGGAAGTTTAATCTGATTTTATTTAGTAAGTTTAAGTGTGTGTTTCTGTTCTGAGGTTTATGGCAGCTCAGATGAACGGTCTGTGGGAGTGGCTGTCAGAAATGTACAGTCCACATCTTTTCCATCATGAAAAGCTTTCAGTGCTGCATTTGCTCTTCATTTATTTTGGTAATAGTGTTGGGGAATAATGTGGTAGACCTTCTGTATCTAGAGGAAAAAGGAGACATCATATTCCACCAGTTGTAAGGGGTTAGACTGAGCCAAGGGATGCCATGGCTAAATGTCCTCTCAGCTCAGGGCTGCCTGTGATCCTAAATTTAACTCTGCACAGAAGAACGATTTAACGCTCTTCATATTGCCATCAGTGACTCAAGGATATGACCAGAATGCCTCTTCTGTGAAGGACATGACGTTGTACTTTCATGCCCTCACATCTCAGAGAGTTTCCTCTCAAAATGTCTGGTAGTTTGGCCAGGGCTGCAGAAATGACAGCATGAGCAGAAATGTCTCATCAGTGCAGAACAGAGATCTGCCCTTCTAGAGTTGGCCTTTTCTGAATTTTCAACGTGATATTTTCATTTTTCCATAAGTATCATTTTAAATAAAATGAAATGTGTTATGTTCTTGTTTTTAAGTTTTGAATGATGTTTTGGATATAAAGTTAGTTTCCTAATGTAATGTTTTTTAACCACAGATCCTGACAGCCATTTATGTAATGTGGTCTACGAAAAGCCACAAGAGAGTTAGGATACGGGTCAGGCATTTGTTTAACCTCTGACTTTTGCAAAAAAAAAAAAAAAAAAAGAAGCTGAATACCACCTGATCATTAATTGTGCAGAAGGAATGGGCCTGCTCAACGCCAAACTGCTATAAGGACCATTTTACTCATATTTAACCCTGACCATGTCCCTCTAAGGAGTAGGACTGAGTAAACAGTCTGACTAATGTTCATAGGGTGACTTCAGATGATGCAGGCACAAAGATAAAACATATTTTCGGGAGAAGATGGAGGCAGATTTTGTTGATGAGTGATTCTAACTCATAATCAGGTTGAGACTGAGCCAAAGTGATAGAAAGACTGCACACAAACACATACACGAGTGCGCACTGACAGTCTGGTGTGTCAGTATGTAGACCAGCTGGTATTACTGTATCACCTCCTACACTTCACTCTGTGCAGACCTTAATCAGGTCATTACACACAAAAGCAAGAGCATACCCACTAGCACACACGCAGAAAAACACATACATGCCTTAAGATTTCTAGAATGTGTTCCAATGAGTTAAACTATGTGTAATGCTCTTATTTGTGGAAAAAGTCACAAAGAAGTCTGATTTATTTATTAACTGTGATGAACCACATTTCTTGGAAAGCTGAGTTCAATATCACTGGCCACACCCAGGGCTGATTACTACAAGACCTGTTGAATCAAGAAATCACTCAAATAGAATGTGTCCAACAAAGAGAAGTAGGCACAAAGTCATTTCTAAGGTTTTGGAAATCTGGTCAACCATGGTGAGAGCCATTATCTACAAATGGAGAAAACTTGGAACAGTGGTGAACCGTCTGCCTACCAAAATTACTCCATGAACACCTCAAAGACTCACCCGGGAGGCCACAGAAGAACCCAGAACAACATCTAAAGACCTGCAGCCCTCACTTGACTCTGTTACGGTCAGTGTTTATCAACAATAAGAAAGAGACTGGACAAAATGCATTCATGGGAGAGTTCCAAGGCCAAAACCACTTGTGACTAAAAAAACAAAGGATTTTTTTTAGGTAAGTTACTGATAACAGGTGTTTCAACCAAACCCATTGCCACAGGTGTATAAAATCAAGCACCTAGCCATGCAATCTCAATTTGTAAACATTTTTGATACAATATGGGTCGTGCTGAAGAGGTCAGTGACTTCAAGCATAGCACTGTAATGGACAATAAGATGGTTTGTGAAATTTCATTCCTTTGAGTTATATTATCAGAACGTGGAAGAGCAGATCAATGACTGCCAAAGCTGTCAACGCTCCGCTGATTCCACCACTGAAAAGTTGCAAACTTCCACTGCCGTGTATGCAAGCACAAAAACCTTGCGGCGGGGGGTTCATTTAATGGGTTCCCATGGCTGGGCAGCTGCATGCATACGTCACCAAGTCTAATGCCAAGCAACAGATGGAGTGGTGTAAAGCACACAGACACTGGATTGTGGAGTGACAAATCACGATTCTCTGTTTGGCATTCAGATGGGTGAGTCTGGGTTTGGTGGGTGCCAGGAGAATATTACCTGCCTGACTGCATTGTGCCAGCTGTGAAGTCTGATGGAGAAGGGATAATGATATAGGGCTGTTTTCAGGGTTTGGGCAAGACCCCTTATCTCCAGTGAAGGCCAATCTTATTGCTTCAGCATACCAAGACATTTTGGATGATGCTATGCTTCCAACTTCGTAGAAACACTTTGGGAAAGACCTTTATCTATTCCAACATGACTTTGCCCCAGTGCAAAAAGCAAGGACTAAAAAGACATGGTTTGATGAGTTTGGTGTGGAAGAACTTGTCTGCTCCACACAGAGTCCTGACCTCAACCCTTAACCCACCAGTTGATCCAAAGCACCTTTAGGATAAACTGGAACAGAGACCAGGCCTTCTCATCCAACATCAATGCCTGAACTCAACAATGTTCTAGATGGCTCTTCATCATATTATCTATCATAAAGGTTTCAAAAACACTTTTCCAAAATGTCCTCTTACAGGTTACTACAGAGGACACGGCGGAGCAAACTGCCCACCTAGAGATAGACAAAAAGTGTTCGACAGGGCATCAAAGAGGGCACTTGTGTTTATTCCCAAAAATTGGGGTTCTAATTTTGTTACTCACCCAAAGCCTGCACACAACTTTACATCTCCTGCATGGCTTCATTCATAAAATTTTTGTTTTAGATTTTTTATTTTCATGTTTCAATAAAATTGTTTTTAAAGCCCTTTACATATTTTTTCTTCATCCTGTTCAAAGTCAAGAGGGCTGGAGACAGAACAGCTGAAACTGGCTAAGAGGCAGCATACCGGTCATCAGTCCATCACAGGGTGACTCTTTTTCTGTTTCATTTCTTTTTTAAAATTCTTTTTCTGTTTCATTTCTTTGCTTTATTCTTTATCTTTTATTTTTCTCGTCTGATTTCTTCTCTCTTCTCTTTTTCTCTTTTCTTTTAATAGCTTTTTTTCTTTTCTATAGAAAATGATAGCCCATAACTGATCCTCTACCTATGAGAAGTTTATTGCAGAAAGGGTGAAGAATTGAAAAATAATTATTTGTTGACCACAACAAGAGAAAACTGCCATCCAGTTTGGCATATGTTTGTATTTCCCAGAGCTTTATTGCAATGAAAAAGTGTTGCATTGTCAGTGTAGTTATATCATCTTTTAAGATGTTTTCAAATCTTAAAGAGATTTTGCTGACGACATGGTCCCCCATTTGACTGGGCCCAGGAAAGCTCTCCCCTCCATCCCCCTTATGGTGGCCTTGCTCCTCAGGTAGAAGTGTACATGTCAGTCAGCATGCGGCTATCAGAGACTAACACTATTTTGATTTATCTTTGTTTATTTTTAGTTTCAGTAAACTCAAATGACTTCAACTGTTTGGTTTTAGTTATTTTGTTAGTTTTACTTCACTACTGTAACACCTGTTGATTGCCTTTTCTTAAACATACCTCTTATTTAAAAAAGGAAGATTTGATGTCACTATAGAAAAAGTTAGTAAACCTGCTGTCTGTTATTGAATCTCAGATATTACTGAGGCTGTAGCGTCTCCTAAAAGCTCACATTCTCTGTTGATTAGTTCAAGATTGATTCTTTCTCTTTAAAATTGCAACAGCTTATAAAGAAGTTAAAACTTCTGCTGAGTTTTTGCCTTTATTTGAACATGATGATGCTTTTAATACTGATGTATCCTCTCATTGCTTGAATGTACACTGTACACCATTGCAGTTTATAAAGTTTGAAGCCACATCTCATCCTGTATGCTCAGATTTTCTGACCTGTTTAATTAATTGCGATCTCAACACACAGCATGTCCTCAATTATAAGATTAATCCTTATCTGCTTCCCTAATAGCTGAGTAGTTTCATTCATTGAAAAGTGCTGGAGGGAGAGTCTTCACTCTATGGATCAGTCTTCAGACCAACCTCTGTTGTCCATCCTGGTATGTGGATCTTTAAATGGAAAAATAAGTCTCAGGTACTCTGCTCCTGCAGCAGGAGTGAGATCTGGAGCAGCTGGTATCTTCAGATCATTTTAAAAGTGGATACAAATGATTAGAAGGAGGTTGTAGATGCTTCGACTGATGGTTTTCTGCTCTCTGACTCAGGATTGGTTGATCTGGGTTTGTAGCTGTTTTGTGTTGTCTTTAACTTACTGCTCTTTACTATACAGCTTTAGAAAACAAGACCCTAAACTCAATGAGACTTTACTGATTAAATAAAATAAAAGTAAATTTAAGATGACAGGGACTTGTTGTTGACCTGTTTCCTACAAGTTCTTTCCTTTAGAAACCATTGTCATGTTGTTGATTTTTAGGAAGTATTTCACTTTTCAGACTTACAAGACAGAGATACCTTTTAAGAGCTTTGATGCTTTGTCTGATGCATAAAAGACATATTCATGGTCTGAATGAAATGGAAACTCTTTCAAATGAATTCCCTTTTATTGTCTTTATTTGTATATCAACACTTTCAGTAATGATCAAATCATATTCAAATATCAGATTAAAATCCAAACTGGCTGATGAAAATAAACAGCAACAGAAACAGTAATATCAATTTGACTTGAATTTTTATTTACAATAAATTGAAATCATTTAACAGAAAAAATCTCAGTCCTTTGTCTCGGACCAGCAGCAGCAGAGGAAAAAGTTTACAAACCACTTGAACAGGCATTGGAAAACAGAGTCTGAGACCTTCCCCTGCACTGAAGCAGGGGGAGGTCTGCAGATCTGAACCTCTGCTGGCTTGGTTGATCTATCACCTTCACTGAATCACGGGAGATCTGCATTGGATGACTCCTCTTTGGCTGCTGATCTACCACCACACCGGATTGGGATTGAACCATGAGTGGTGAGGTGGAAGGCAGTGGTGAGGTTTGTGCCTCTACAAAGACACATAAAGGCTGTTTTTCTTGAGCTTTCCGGCTGCATCGCATCAGTTGAGTCTAGATCTTGGCCTTCCAGACCAACATCAAAGGGTTCTTCCTTGTGATTCAACAAAAGAGATGAATTACCCATTTCCAGGTCTGGGTCTTGGATGTGCCACTTAAACACAGCCTCACCCCCCAGGACTAAATCCATGTCTGGAAGTTCAGCTGGGTGGCCACAGTGAGGCTGTGATGACAGCGTCACAGCAGCAGGGTCAGTTGAAGGCTCGTCTGGGACATCCTGGCTGGTGCCAGGACGGTCGTCAGGAACGGCTGATAGAGGCCGTGGAGAGGGAACCATGTTCACCTCTGGTTCTTGGTTGTGCTGCTCCTCCACAACCCCACCCCCCAGGACTGAACCAGTGAGTACAGGTTCAGCTGGGTGGCTATCAGGTTGCGGTGACGGCGTCAGAGCAATAGAGTTGGCTGATTTGCCTGTTGAAGGCTCTACTTGATGTTTCTGACAGAAGCCAGGATGTTCGTCAGGAATGGCTGATTGAGGCCGTGGAGAGGGAACCTCTGGTTCTCGGATGTGCTGCTCCTCCACAACCCCGCCCCCCAGGACTGAACCAGTGGGGAGAAGCTCAGCTGGGAGGGTATTGGCAGGTTGTGGTGACGGCGTCTCTGAGCAGTGGAGTTCAGTTGGGTTGCCTGCTGTGCCACAACCTCGCCCCCAGGACTGAATCCATGTTATGAAATTCAGCTGGTGGGGCGTTTTGAGGTTGTGGGGACTGCGTCCAAGCAGCAGGTTGGTCGGTTAGTTGACCTGATAAATCCTCTTCTTCCACATCCTTATCGGAGCAAGGATGTCCTGGGAAGGGAACCAGGTCTGGATCTGGGGTTTTGATGTGTTGCTCATCCACAACCCCAACCCCCAAGATTGAACCAGTGGGTGGAAGTTCATTACGGTGTAGTCCGGTTCCTCCAGTTCTTGGGTTACCTGCTCTGCCACAACCTCGCCCCCCAGGACTGAATCTATGTTATGAGTTTCAGCTGGTGGGGCGTTTTGAGGTTGTGGGGACTGCGGCCAAGCAGCAGGTTGGTCAGTTGGTTCACCTGATGACGGCTTTTTTTCCACATCCTTATTGGAGCCAGGATGTGCTGATGAGGGAACCACGTTCAGATCTGGGGTTTTGATGTGTTGCTCATCCACAACCACATCCCCCAGGACTGAACCAGTGGGCAGAGGTTCAGCTGGGAGGGTATCAGCAGGTTGTGGTGACAGCGTCAGAGCGGTGGAGTTTTGTTCTTCAGGTCTGGACTTGGTTTCCAGACCTGTCTGCTCGTCCACAACCTCGCCCCACAGGACTGAAAACATGTCATGACTTTCAGCTGGCGAGGCATTCTGAGGTTGTGGGGACGGCGTCCGTGCAGCAGGATCTGGTTGCTGGGCTGGAGGTTGTACAGTGGGCATGTGTGACTTAAACAGACCACACACGTGATCAACTGTAACATAAAAGATGATTTGAAGCACCTCAGCATCGAAGGTATCAAGTTTCTTCCTGAGAGTGTCAGCTGGGTAGTGCTGGCGGACCTTCTTCTCAATAGAGCGGGCCATGGCATCTCTGTCAGGCCGGGAGAAGGTGGCCCGATAGAGCGTGGTGGATAGTGTTGACGAGACTTCATCCAGTATGGCCTTGGTGACACTAACAGCCATCACAGAAAGCTTCTGGGAGGGCATGTCATTGAAGTTGGTGGTTTCAGGCACCCAAAGTGCCTGTAGGACTTTGGGTGCCACTTCCAGGACTACCTCCCATGGGCTTAGCTGTTTGGTGACTGTGGCCTCCTGCTGCTCCACCAGGACTTTGGCAAGCTTGTGAGCCTGGGTGAGGATCTTCTTGCGTGTGTAGGAGGCAGGGATGTTTTGTGGAGAGTCCAGGAGTTTTCTGGCTTGGAACTCCACATCCCTGCTCTGCATGCTGTTATTCACCTGGCAGACCACTTTGAGAAGAGGTTTTACGCCCTCGTCAAAGTCCTCCATCTCAGACTCCCACAGCTGGACTCTCAGGGACTTCTTGCTCTCCTCCAAAAGCAGATCGGTCATTGACTCCACACCGAGTTCAGGAGGAAGCTGGCCCTTCTGCTGCAGTCTTAAAAACTCGGCCACCACAGTGACCTTCGTTTTAAAGGATTGCTGGTGCCAGCAGATCTGCATGGCACGCTCGTAGGTTGTTGTGTTGAACAGCGCCCTGATGGGTCTGTAGAGTCCTTGACTCCCCTTGACGAACTTCATGTTGAATCAGTTTCTGGCTCTCAAGATGCAGAAAAAGATCACACACAAGTACAAAAACAACGCAATCCAACAATTCGCAAAAACAACGCAATCCAACAATTCGCAAAAACAACGCAATTTAAAAATTCGCAAAACCAACGCGAACAATTTGCAAAACTGAACTCGACAGACTGGAAAGTAGACTGATGGGTCTGAAGCTCCTAAACCAGGGACTTTCCAAACCAGAACCATGGCCTTGTGATGTCACTGTTCTAAACCTCAAAGTTTAGAACTCATGGTTTACAACTTTTGTCACCATGGCAACATGACATGAAAGATCAACAGTAGTTACACCTGGCTTTAAACCCTCACTTTTTGGCCCTTATAATGATAATATCTGCCAGTGCAGAGCCACACTCAATATTAGAGCATTTTTGTGAAGCAGTTCTCCAGATAAAGTGGTGAAACAGGGTTAAAGAGTAGCACAAATGGGCGATGAGTGGCAAAATAGGTTGTGGAGTGGCACAAAGGGACAAAAAATGGCAGAAAAAAGTTGTGAAAAGAGGTCAAAATGTGACAAAAAATTGTAAAGGAGGAAAAAAAGGGGCAAAAGGTATCAAAAATTGGTTACAAATGACAAAAAAGTGATGAATAGGGATTAGAAAGTGGCAAAAATTGATTTTTAAAAAATGTGGCAAAAAAAGTGGCACAAAGGGGATAAAACTTGCAGGAAAAGTGGTTTAAAAGGGGTTATGATCCTGCAAAAATTGGTTTAAAGAGGCAAAAAGCATCAAAAAGGGGTTAAAAGTGTCAAAAATGGGTTAATACTGGTGCTAAATCACAATGGGGGGGCGGGGGTGGGGGGCATTCTCTGGGATTGTCAGGGTCACAGCCAACTCTGTTGTCAGGCCTGTCTCCTTGTGGCCTGCTGCATTATAGATAATAGGGATAGAGCTCACTGGTAATGCCTAAAAATGTCCTGCAATTTGAAAGAAAATACAAATACTACCACAATAATATTTCAATCAGACAAAATAAATAAATAAATAAATAAATAATTTTATTGAGTTTTTGTCAAGACTAAATCTGGCCCTTGTGCAAATGTACTTGATGACCCCTGCTCTACAGAATGAATGGTCACACATTCCCACAGAGACACTCCAATATCATCCGGAAAGCCTACCAAGAAGAGAGGAGGCAGTTACAGCTGCAAAGGCGGGACAACAGTACATGTATTTGAACACAACGCCATTACAGTTCCTGCTAGTTTAATGGTTAGACGGCCAAATACTTTAGTCCATATAGTGTATTTTGATTTAAGGTGTTATGCCACTTAAATGAAACTTAACTGTGTCAAAGGTGTCTGATTCTCCCTTTTATTTCTAAGATGATTTATAGTAGGATGTAAGAAGTTGGATACTAACAATCAACCCTTCAAAAGGAACTTTGTCATTTTCCACCAGTCGACTTCTGATGTAAGCTGGCAGGGTGATGCATCTTGACGCTTATTAAACCACCAGGTGTCTGTAACATTCGTGGGAGGAAACATGTTTACTTGTTTTTCTTGGGTTTGAACTCCAGAGAGCGAGCATGTATTCTGCTTACCAACGCCTCCACACAGGCAGGGGAGCAACAGGCTAATTAACAGACTATTACTCTGCTGCTCTCTGGAGTCACTGTGTGTGCGTGTGAGGGTGTGTGTGTGTTATGAAAGATGTGACTAAACGTCACGACAGCCTCATATGAGCTGCAGAGAGCTAATATCATACAGCACACACTCCTCAATCTGTTCACACACATGCACACACCTGACCCAGAACAGACATCCCAGCAGCACCGAGCTGCTGAGGAGGTTGGTTTTATTTTAGGAGACGGGTCCCACCTCCCCGAGTCCATTTCTCAGTGTCACATTTTGATGAATGGCCTCGCTTCTTCTCCAACATATTTCCTAGTTTTACACAAGAGACGTATGTGTGTGTGCATTTTTTATAAGGGGGAACTCACCTATTTAAAAATCTGTACCTTGTTGTCAGTCTCAGTAACCTTGCAAAGCAGATGGATACGCCCGTTTCCGTGCTTCTCACTGGCGAATCCATCTTGCAAAGCTCCCATCTGAACCGTTTGGGCCCGGTTAGAAAGTGACAGGACCAATCAGCGACGAGGGGCAGTACTTTCATGTGCAGCAGAGTCGTGACGCAAACAAGCAGCAGCAAGAGCTGGTGCAGTTATGGAGGAAGACATTATCGTGGATGCTGCTAAAGCGCCAGTTTTATCAGAACTTGACAACATTTCTTTGTTAAAAGAAGAACAAGGAACAGCAGTGAGTTATTTTCTTTCCAAAACTGACAAAAGTCAAGGAATTACATGACTTGAATGTAGCTGCGCAGCCTGATAGCAGCTACATTATGTGTTCTGTTGCTCTTATTGGCCCGTAGAGATGTGACAGACAGAACGTTCATCCAATCACACTCTGAGTTTTTTTCAAATCCTCTTCCTTTTCTCAAACGTTTCCTATTGAAACTTTCCCAGATGGATGTGTGAAACAAATCCATCTGGCGTGTCAGGTTACAATCTCAGACTTACCTACACATACTGTCAGCTATTGCACCAGCAGGTTTATTTCTCTAAAATAGTTGAGTCTTTTAACAGTTAGGAAGGGGCAGGACCAGATAAGCTTTCTGCTTCATTCTGGCCTTTATGGACAAGTTTCAACATCAGTTCCCTCTAACTGAACTACTGACATGATGTTCAAACGGGTGTGAAAAGCACTGATCATACTCATCTAGTACAAAAATGACAACTAAAGGGAAGGAGAATATTTTTCTTTTGACATTACTAAACAGATTTTTTGTGTGTAATTTTTAGTCTCTTTGATGTTTATATCCTCCATTTATCATCTCTGTATCATAGAAATAAAATACAAACTAGAATGGCCGTCTGAGGCGGCAGACCCACGCCTAAGCAGTGATCATTGATTACTATGGTGTTCAAAATTTTGAAGTCCGAGAAAAACCGAATGGGTGCGCAGATCATCATCAAAAGTCAGTGTTCAATTTATCCTACCAGCATTTAACGCAACTAACTTGGTAAAAAATTAAACACAGAATTTATAAGTAGGCCTATCTAAATGAGTCTTTCATCATCTATACATATATAAAATTGTTGTCTTTTTCTTGACTTAGATAAACCTTTCATGAGTACATAAATAGGGTCACTTGTGCTCTGCCACCCTGGATTTTTGCATTTTGCATGTTTCTACGGTACCTCAGAGGGGGCCAAATAACAGCTACACATTTTTAACCACCATAGAAGCATTGAAATTAGGAAAATGACTGTTAGGCCTATTCAATTAGCGGACCAAAGGCCACATGTGGCCCACAACACACCCCCAAGTGGACCAGCTTGTGGTCATGCCAGAGATGCAGGGGGCTACCTGTTTAGCAAGTTTTCATAAATTCCCCCAGTGTTTCAGACCGTAAGTGCAACACTCCATGTAGCCCACCTACAGTATACCTACAATGCACTTTGTTGTTTTGAAGCGTTGCTAGTGATGCTGACAGAAGTAGCCCAAAGGTAAGATGCGACCAAAATATTCTTTACAGAATTTCATTTTATTTTTTCATTTTATTTATTTTATTTTTATTCAAATCAAAAAACATTTATGCTACCCCAGGTTATGTTCAAATACAGCTCTGTTGTTGTGTTTTTATGCACTTTTTGATGTGCTTTTTTATGTTGCCAAATTTAAAAGGGAGACTATGAAATAAAAGGGTATATTTTTTATCACATTGATCTGTATTGGTTTGAATTTGACATTACCAGCTGTTTACTGGGTGCCAAACATGTCTGGCCTGGCTACATTTCTTGATTTTAAAATTTGGCCCAGTTGAATTTGTAATTGAATAGCCCTGGATTATGGAGTTATTTGTGCCTCGTTTTAAGTGAGCAATGGGAAACTTTGCGATACGATGCAACAAGATATACATTAATACAAAGTGATAGGATACAACGGACTACGAAACGATCTGACGCAATACAATGGGATAAGATGTGACACGATGAGACATGACGTGCTACAATGCAATACAATAAGACACAGTATGACACATGCATATCCCACTTATGAAGCAATGATAATCCACAAATAACAGATATATTTTACCAAGGTTGCACCACATGTATAATCAAAGGCATAAGGATGTAATAAATTGCACAATTCATGCAGCCTCAAGAAACACTGTTCGCCATGTTGGTTGGTGTTATCAAACAAGTATTCACACTATTTCAATCTACATTTAGGGATCCAGCATCATCTGCCAAGTGGCTAAAGTTTATATATCACATGGTTTAACAATATTTGCTGAGAACAGACTTTTTCAAATGAACAGAAAGATTATTGTCCCACACTGACGTCTTATGCCTAACAATGCTCCCCAAAACAGCTTGATAAAATAATGTCATGATCTCCTGATCAATGCCAAATACTCTAAGTTGGCGTAAAAAATAGTCTACTAATAATTCACTGTGAGCACTTCTGTACTGTTATCCTTTGTTAGAAGCGTTATTTCTTCTAAGCAATGTGAATTAAACACTGCATACCAATATTCTCAATCAATACTAAGTAAATTCTTTTTATGATCTAATAAATAAAAAAAATATATATATAAAAACATGAATGTACTTCAACTAAACATCACTCATTTCTAATTGCTGGAATTTTTCTGCAACTTAATATCACTAAATATGTAAGATTTCTGAAATATAACTGAGAACACTCAACATGATAAGCAGATATACAGTATATATCTCCATACTACATTACCTCTCTGTTTGATTCTGCCTTTCTCTTCTGTTTTATTATAGAAATGTTTCATCTCAAAGTAACCCTCCATCTCTGTAAAGTGGTACATTTCCATTGCATTACACTTGGGCTATTTTTCTCCTCTAAATGAGGGAAATAATGAGAACAGGGGAAACATTATTAGTACAAACATTACATGATTCCCAGCCTATGCATCCCTCTTGTATATTTTTCATAACTCCATTTACTGAGCGGACATCATGCTGTGATGCAAGATTTCTAAAAATACCAGCACACAGAGACATAATGTATAATTTCATACATGTACACACGTCTCATGTACAGTGCAGCAGAAAAAGTATTTGTCCCCTTCCTGATTTCTTATTTTTTGCATATTTTCCTCACTCAGATGTTTCAGATCATCAAAATGGTCACTGAAATAACTTAGTAGAAAAAAGTATTGATAAATAAAAAATTACTGGAAAATTAAATAATGATAAACCAGTCATTGCTTTCAAATTGTGATTCAACAGAATCCTTTAAAAAAAAAAATAATGAAACTGACCTGGAAAAAATTGATTGTAGCCCTAAAAACGATGTAAAATAATTTGACTATAGGAACATGTTAAAGTAAAGTGTGTCCTGTAATCAGCATCACAGGTGTCTCCAGGTATCATGGTGTATACCAAACTGAACATGGACCACAGAAAGCCAAGGAGAGAGTTGTCCAAGGAGATTGGAAAGAAAATAGTTGAGAAGTACGTTAAAGGTAAAGGTTATAAGACCATCTCCAAGCAGCTTGATGGTCCTGTGACTACAGTTGCACATGTAATCACAAGTTTAAGGTCCATTGGACTGCAGCAAACCTCCTTGGACATGGCCACAAGTGGAAATTGATGACAAATTGAAGAGACGGATAACACGAATGGTAACCAAAGTGCCCAGAACAACTTCCAGAGAGATTAGAGGTGAACTCCAAGGTCAAGGTACATCAGTGTCAGAATGCACCATCTGCTGTTTGAGCCAAAGTGGATTTAAAGGAAGATGGCCGAGGAAGACTCCACTGTTGGAATAAAAAAAGTGCAACAGGAATTTGCCAAAATGTACATTGACAAGCCACAAAGCTTCTGGGAGAATGTCCTTCATACAGATGAGACAGAACTGGAGCTTTTTGGCAAGTCATATCAGCTGTAGGTTCACAGACACAAAAATGATGCATCCAAAGAATAGAACACTACTGTGAACCATCGCGGATGCTTTGTTATGTTCTGGGGCTGCTTTGCTGCATCTGGCACAGGGTATCTCGAATATGTGCAAGGTACAATGAAACCTAAAGACTTTCAAGGCATTGTGGAGCGAAATGTGCTGCCCAGTGTCAAAAAGCTTGGACTCAGTCGCAGGTTATGGGTCATGAGAGTTACAGAAATCACTTAATTGCAGTGATCGCCTCAAAAGGTTGTTGAACAAAATATTAAGTTAAGGGTACCATCAATTTTGCCCAGGCCAGTTTTATTAGTTTGTTTTATATAATGATTCTGATGAACCAAAATTCAAAAGCAATGTCTGATTTGTATTAGTTAGGCTAGGTTTCAAGTAAATTTTTAAGTATTATTACTTTTGTCAGGTTCAAGTTTTTTTAAGTGAAGTGGCCATTGTGGTTTTTTTTTTTTTCTTTAACCAAAGGGTACTAAATATTTTGTCCATGTGTGTAACCCCAGCAAATAGAAAATGCAGTAAAAACCAAAATTCTAAGTGTGACTAAGAGGTTAAAAAAAGGAGGAAAATGTGGATGCACTTTGTTAGACAAACCAAGAGAGCAGCGAGGCAAGAATCAAAAGTAAAAAAAACTCAGTCAATTGCCACTTAATCACCTTAAAGAACAGAAAAAATAATCAAAATGAAGGGACAGAAATAACACAACCAATGTAGATTAATCACAATGGCACAGAGAAAAAGGATTAAGAAGAAAAACATGTTTAAAGAAAATGGTTGATAAAAAATAGAAGATGGGAGGATAAAGTTGAAGGTGTAAACTGTCACAACTCTCAGGGGGGCAGAATCCTGGTGACGGTTGTTATAGCAACCATGGTACAGACGGTGGAGACGATGGGGGGTGATGATGACACTGGAGCAAAATAGACATGCTAAGTGAGAAAGATAACATACAAATGGATGCTTTTTCTCCATCAGACCTTTCAGTTCTTTCACCACCTGTGAAGATGAAGAACTCCATTTGTGATCTAAATATACAGCACTGAGCGCCATAATGTGATGTGTGTTATACAAGTCCACTGACAAGTTTACAACTCATGGCAATGTACACATGACCAACTCGGGCTTTTGTAATGTCAATATCTGATTAAGACTGCAACTAGGAGTAAGATCTAGGCAGTCACGTAAATAAAATCAGGTGAAGAAAAGGAAATTATAAAGACTAATGGTGACATCCTAAGCACTGTTTCACAAAACAAATATCAAAAAAAGAAAACATAAGATGAAGATGGATCAAAGAAGATAAATCCTTCTCTCTCCAAATCTGCTCGTATGAATGGTTGGTAATGTGATAATACCACATTCAGGTAACCTGACACACCACTGATAAGTCTTCATACCAAAAGAATAATAGACTGCTTTAAGATTTAGCAGTTTGTGATTGCAATTAGGATATAGCCTAATAAATAAATAGCATCACGAGTCTACTTGCTTGGTTATCAAAAGAAAAATGATGGTTTTGAAGTTGTATGAAAAATACAAAACCTTACATTTTTACAGTACTGATTTCAAATAACATTTCCCAGAAACCAATGTTTTTCTACAGCACCATTGTAAACTTAAAGGAATTTCTGCAGGCATTTTTGTAAAACTTTTAGGTGTTATCTAATTCAAAAATAACTGCAGTCTTTTATGTGATTATGTAATTGCATGGCCTCACATCACGACTGTGATTGGATTAATTGTGCAGCACTAGAATCATTGATTTCACTATCAGTATTTTTATTAAAAAGCAGCTGTGTTCAAAGGACTTCAAGGACCAGCATAGTGGTCTCCTGAGACCCCATTAATTCTTTAGAGATAAATCATCTAACTTTCATAACTATGACAAAATTTTGGCAGAATCCACCCATATTTGTGCTTCTTTGACACAAAAACCTGCCTTTCTCTGGTACTGATTCATTATCATCTGCTACAAATCAAGCAGCTCCATAATTTGTTTTCACTGCACACTTTTCCCCCTCAAGGGAATCACACTGGCAACCTTACAGCCTCAAACCCACTTCTGTGGCCTTTAGGCTCCTGCCAGTTTGCTCTCTATGCTGGGTCAGTTATACAAAGTGTTGCACAACTGTTGTGGTAAAAATGTTTCATAAGCCTGAGCAGTAAGCAGGAAGGTACAAAGACCTGAACCTCTTTATTTTTTGATGATTAATGGTTGGAAATTATCTCTCCCTCTTTTCTCCTCCATCCCAAACTCTTTGAAAGCCTTACACCTATAGCTGGCATCAAAGCCATATAAAAATCTACTACAGAGTACTGCAGCAATTAGGACAGCATGTACAGTCTGTGTGCATGAGAGGGAGGGGGAAGGGTTGGGGGGTGGGGGGTGGGGGGTGGGGGTGGGGGGGGGGGTGGTGGTGGTTAGGAGTGTGTCAGAAGAGAGCAAGAAGAAGGAGGTGTGTTTGCTTAACAGAGAAAACAAGTGTGTGTATGTACAGTATGTGTTAAAGAGTTCTTCACAGGTTCACAGGTTCGTGCTGCCTAGGACCAAACATAACATGCAATCTGCCTCTGAAGGGTTATCCAAGTCTGACTCAGTGATGAGGAGAACACAGCTCTCTATAGGCTCTACAGGCGCTCTAGCATGTAGCGCTTCAGGCCAACATTCCTCCGTGATGTATCAGTTAACACAAAGATTTACTTTAAGGGTGATTTCACACCTAAACTGTTTGGTTCAATTGAAACAAACAAACAAAATGAACCAAACTCAAGTTTGGTTTGGTTCATATGCCCTGGTGTGAAAGCTGTTATTCATTATTTCTTCTGTCAGTTCAAAGTTATTTCAGAGACCGTTTAGTTTTTCTTTAACGGAAGGGTACCAATAATTTTGTCCATGTGTACATCAATCGTTCCTAACATAAACGTGACTTGGATTTACATTTATTGGTTTTGTATTGGGGAAATTATGTGACATGAGATCAATTAATGAACACACACTCTCTGCTCTCCACACACACATAGGCAAGCTCTTTCACTCAGAGAAATAAACATTATTTCTGCTGTGTTTGTTCATTTCTGACTCTATGTGTATCCTGAGCTCTTTCTATGTGTTTACACGTCAAATACTATGATGCATCCATGATGCCTTATGCACTTTTGTGGAATCAGTATGAGTGTACAAAGGTGTAATGATGGTGGAGCTTCGTTACAGCACTGTTGTGATACTGCACTATGAAAAGGGTGAGTAATGCAAACTAGAAAAGTTCTGTGTATGCGTGTGCATGTCTGACTGTGAGCGAATGAAGCTCCTGCTGTGTGCTTACACCCTTACCTCCAGGGCTTCCACAGTAATGTTAATGCAATGTGAAGTGAAGACCCAACAGAACGCAACACAAAGTAATTGCTAGAAAAATCCTAAATATACAGAGGTTCAAAAAACACCCAAAAGATAGGAGGGTGGAGTTACAACTAAAAATTAGAGGAAAGGGAAGGAGGCAGATATAAATTCAAAGAAAATGTATCACTATGTCTCTCTTATTTAGTTGGAAGTGACCACTACACGAGCTCAAATATTACCATTAGTCAAATGGATAAGAATTTAACTTGTGAACAGTTTTGATAAGAAAAGTTTGTGAAATATAAGTCAGAAAGTTTACAAGGGCTTTTGTGATTGTATAAAGTGTAAAATCCTCAGGCTGTTCTCTCTGAAATGCGGTCAAAGTCATCCAAAGACTGACGCCATCTCAGTTATCCAACCAAAGTTTAAATCTTCCCTCCTACACACAAAAAGACAGTGCTGGAGACAAGTCTCCCCCTACACACCGACAACTCAGCATCTAATAGAACTAATAGATGATTCACTGGGTTATATAACACTCACTGGCGAGAGAAGAAATAAGCGGAGAGGAGGAGACCAGAGAGTTCAGAGGAGTTAGATTCCTTTGGGAGGACAAAAGGCCCAAGTTGGATGAGGAGAGCTTGTCTGGGCACACATGTGGACATAAAACTGCTTCAGTTTGTTGTAAAAGCTACCAATTAAGAAAGTGTAAAAACAATGTTTTCCAAATATCAGGTAATACAAGGTATAGAGATGTTAGAAGAATATATAAAAGGTCAGATATGGTTTGTCCACAACCCCCCCAAGAATCAGATCCCCCCCCCTTTACCTGTCAGAAAATGTGTGCTAAACAATCTTTTCTCAGATTTCCCCCTCATGATGTCATGTGGGGAGTTAGCACCACCCCCAGATTTGGTTGGCCCTCCCCACTTGGAAGAAAGCTCCACCCTCCTCTACTGATCCTCCTCTCAGCTGCCAGCTGAGTCAGGGGCGGCGTCAGACAGCTCAGTAACATTTAAAGTCACAGAAATGGCTCGTTCTGAGCAGGGCTGAAATAGAGGGGTTTTAAGACATACAAAAATCCAATACTGGAGTGTTTTTCTGCAACAAACTTCACTGACCTATGAGACGAATATAAATGTGTCTTTGAGGGGTAAAATATGTGACCTTTAACAATAAATTGATAATCCATTTAAAACTCAAAGCTATTAGGCCTCAACGTCATCAGTATTTGTTTGCTTTAGTAATAGGGACATGAGTAAGACGCCACTTTGGAAGTATTCTTAACAAATGGACTTAGGACTAAAAAATCCAACACGAGTAGACACAGGAACAGCTTCCTCCCCAAAGCTGTGCCTTATGTCTGCCCCTCCCCCAGAAACAACAATGTTATGTACAAGTAGATGGGCAACTTAAACATAACGCTGCATCTCAAACAATCTCATGAAAAAGTTTATTTTTTCCCTGTGATTTTACTCAAGTATTGAAACTTCCATTTATTCTAGATTCATCTTATGCAAAGTGAAATATTTCAAGACTTTTTTTGTTTAAGTGTTGACGATTACGGCTTACAGCTCACAAAACCCCAAATATCGTTTTCTCAAAGTATTATATTTTAAAACAGAAATGTTGACCTTCTGGAAAATTATGCACATTTATGCACTCAGCAATTGGTTGGAACTCCTTTTGCACAAGATTTTGCATCTACAAGACATGGCATGGAGACAATCAGTCTGTGGCACTGCTGGGTTCTTGCTCTGAGAGCAGCCCTCAGCTCATCTGTATTGTTGAGTCTCATCTTCCTCTTGACATTTCCTCAAATATTCTCTGTGGGGTTCTGGTCAAACCAGTTAGCTGGCCAATCAAGCACAGTAATACCATGGTCAAACAACCAGTTTCTAGTTTTGGCTTCACTGTGGGCATCTGCCAAGTCCTGCTGGAAAAGGAAATCAGTATTTCAAAAAGATTCCCAGCAGATGGAACCTTCAAGTGTTTTAAAATGTCCTGGTGGACAGCTGACAGTGTTGACTCAGGATTAATAAAGCCCAGTGGGCCAACAGCCGCAGATAACATGGCACCCTAAACCATCACTGACTAGGGAATTTCACACTGGATTCCAAGCAACTTGGATTCTCTGCCTCTCCAATCTTCCTCCAGATTCTGGGACCTTGATTTCACAATGAAATATTGACTTTACTTTCATCTGAAAACAGGGCTTTGGACCACTCAGAAATGCTCCAGTTGTTTTTCTCCTTAGTACAGGTGAGACACTGATAACATCTGTAGTTCAAGAGTGGCTCAACACTAGGAACACGACACTTGAAGTCCATTTCCTGTACACATCTGTGTGGTGGATCTTGATCCACTGACTTCAGCTTCAGTCCACTCCTTGTGAAGCCCCCTTTAAATTCTTAAATCTGCTTTGTTTGACGACCCTCTGAAGGCTGAGCTCATCCCTGTTGCTTGTCCACCTTTTCTTACAACACTTTTCTCTTTTCCAGTCAACTTTCCAGAAACATGAGGCTTTGATCCAGCCTCTGAGAACAGCCTGCCATTTCAGTAGTGATGTTCTGTGGCTTAATCTCATTGTGAAGGGTGTCGGTGATTGTCTTCTATATAAGAGTCAAGTCAGAAGTCTTCCCAATGATTGCAGTTTCGTGTACTGAACCAGAATGTACGCTTCACATTCATGAAGCATGTTTTGTGTTTCTTATGCTTGTGTATGTGTCTATTCTGCAGAATTATTGGCCTGGCTGCAGGAAGACTCTTCATTAGACATTTTAAAATTAAATTAAATTTTTTGGTAAATGACAATTAACTAATAGATGCAGGATTTATTCAAATGTTCCTAACTAAGCCAGCATCATTCCAGCTCATTGGAAACTTCCTGCATGGAAACAAAGCCAGGCTCTTTTTGTATTAGTGAATAATTTATATCATGGGAACAACGTAGGGGTGGGAATAAAGATTTGTGTGATCATTGTCCCCCATCTTGACTTACCAGCTATCCCCTCATCTTCATCACCTCCATAGTAGTCGTCCTCATCATCAGAGATGAAGTAAATCTCGCTCTCCTCTCTCCTGGTGGGATGAACCTCCTCTACATCAGACATCCTGACCTGCAGGCTGCTGCTACCTCCGCATGGCCAAATTACACACCTGAAACAAAGAGAACAGGCAGATATGAAAGGATGACACAAACAAAAACACAGTCTGTTTAAAGTTTGGATACACAGTAAATGTTCTGTTTCGCCTCTGCCATCTGTTTCTCAACAGAGACTGTTTGAAGCTTTTCTCATGAGAAGAAAGAGAACTAGGAGGGGAAACTCCACAGGAATTGTTTGCTAATTTTGCTTAATCCTGACACAGACGCCCTACACATACTTTTGTGTAAATACATCACAAATCCTGTGGTGTGTGGGCATGTTCCAGTGCAGAGGAAGTTATGTATACTGATGTGAAAATGGCTCTAACAGATCCGTCTACAGCAGAACACAGTGTTCCCCCTCAAACCTGGGAAAATGAGTTTGCACTAAGAGGTTCAGACAAGAAATCTTATGTCACATAGTCCTTCATATTGTTTTCTAGCAGGCTGTGAAAGCTTGCAGCGGATCAACCATAGTTAGCTACTTTTATCAACAAGCATTACGACAAAGGAAAATTACTTTTCTATTAATTTATTTTGCATGTCAGCATTGCAAGTCACCATGCCTGGAATAGCCAGGAGGAATTATGTTTTCAGGTTGTCTTTTGTTCATCTGTTAAATGCAATTTCTCAAGCTCACCTGAGAAGTTTGAAGGTTTTCTTCAAACTTTGCACAAATGTCCACTCTGGTCATATGGTCATATTGGTTTTGGGTGGTCATAGGTCAAAGGTCAATGCCTCTGGGCCTCATGTTCTTCCCTTACTTGTGAATATGAAGACGCTAAGTGATTTTCTTCAAACTTTGCACAAATATCTACTTAGACTTAAGGGCAGAGGTACAGGGTCAGAGGTCACTGTATATGAGTAATACCCTTACCAAATATTTCAAGAATTCAGTAAGTGTGTTTTTATACTGATTTGAGCCTTTGATTGACATGAACCCCCGATTAGACTTGAGGTTAAATTGAGTTGATTTTGGAGGTCAAAGGTCACTGCCACCCTACCTGTTGGGAGGTTGCAGTGACCTTGTGCCATCACATAGCTTCTTCACATCAATTTAGACCCTTACACTTTCTCTGTAATCCAAAGTTTATCACAAAACATGCATCTTCACCAAGAAAGGCACAAGATCACACTATGCAAAGGTCACGCCACCCTTCTTCTTAACCAATCACTGTACTTTCACTGTACGTCTACTGCAAAGGCAAATAACTACTGTGCGATAGTTCTAGTGTTTAGTTATAAGTTAAGCAGAACTAGTCCACTTTATCTATGGCTATTTTATTCACAGTGCATTGCACTTTATCAGGTTTTTGTGTAAAAAAATATAGTGCTCAATCATATGTAAGTATATATTATACATAACAGATAACAGTTTATACGCAGCATATGTGCTGAAATGCATCATACACAAGAGTTCATAATTGAATTCAGGATTTTCAGTCAGACCCATTGCCTCAGGTTTATAAACTCAAGCACCTAGCGATGCGTTCTCAATCTGCAAAAATTTGTGATACAAAATGGGTCGTTTTAAAGAGCTCAGTGACTTCAAATGTGGATGGATGCCACCTTTGCAATGAGATGGTTCATAAAATTTCATCCCTGCTGGATATTCCACAGTCAACTGTAAGAGATATTATTTCAAATGGAAGCATTTAGGAACACCAGCAACTCAACCACGAAGCAAAGGACAACAAACAAATCACAGAGCAGTGTCAAGGACTGCTAAAGATCATCGTGCTTTACAGTTGCCAGTGTTTTGTTGATTTGAAGTTCTGCACTTCCACTGGCATTAATGCAAGCAAAAAAAAAACTGTATGGCTGGAGCTTCACTGAATGGGTTTTCATGGCTGAACATCTGCATGCAAGCCTCACATCACCAACTCTAATGTCAACCATTGCATGAAGCTGTGTAGGCACTGATGACATGCAGGCACTAATGTTGTCCAACATCAGTGCCTGCATGTCCTCATAAATGCTCTACAAAATAAATGGGTACAAATTCCCACAAAAACACTTCAAAATCTTGTGTAAAGCCTTCCAAGAAGAGTGGAAGCTAGGAGCTGCAAAAGGTGGACAAACTTGATATTGCAGTACATGTATTTGAATACAATGTCATTACAGTCCCTGGTGGTGTCATGGTCAGGTGGTAGTTGGCAGTTTTGAGCAAATTTTTAAATATATGTTTGTTCAAGGTCATAATAACATTCAGAACCAAAATATGTAATAATTTTCCCACTTTAGATGTGTAGAACTGCTGCCACAACTCACAGAAGTTAGCTGCATTCATTAATCAGTGCCATGAGGACAAAGCACAATAAAACAGAATAATAATATGAATGAATTTCAACAAGAACATTCGTATTCTAAATTCAATTTCTTAGTTTTTTTTCTCCATTATTCCAGGGTATGGTAAAGCACAAAATTATTTTATCATATCTACACCACGGGCTAAGTTTGCCTCTGGGATTTTTGAACACTACAGGACATGACTGCAGCATTTCAGGCCTTCTGTGAGAAAGAGGAAGACAAAACAGAGATCATGACCTGAAGATGAAAGTCAGAGCTGCAGAGCAGATGGGCAAAAAGGAAATGTACAACAGAGAGGGAAAGATGAAGAGCTCTCTGGAGTTTCTGTGATGCTTTTAAAGCTTCATTTCTCAGCAGCATGAAAATTATCCTCTTATTATTCACAGGCCTTTCTCAGAGTAAAACAATCATACACTGAAACCACAGAGTCTGCTGTGCCCTTTATTATCAGCTGTGGTTTGGTAGAAGCAGTGTTTGTTCCTGGCATGCATTATACTACAGTAATACTGTTATGGATAATAGAATTATATAAATTGCACAGTTCAAAGAAATACAAAGAAGCACAAGATATCATTACTTAAGTAAAAAGAAAAAAAAAAAACAGCTGCATCAAAGAAGCCATGACACCACAGGAAATCAAACAAAGAGTTTCTCTATGACTATATCAGACTCATTTTATCGACAGGAGCTTCTGCATGTATTAGAGCATTTGATTGACCTACATCTAACATATAAAGCATGGATATCTTTGGTTAAAACAAAAGCTTTTCATGGGCACTCCCTCTGGGATGAGCCCAGACACACAACAGCATCATAGCAAGGTTTACTATTGATCACCTGCCAGCTCACCTTGCATAACATTACGCAGCACATTACACAACAGGGAGCTCCAGCCAGCTTGACTTATTGGTCGACAGGACAGTTTAATATACCTCATAAATCCAACTGAGATAGACTTGGTGGATTTGTTGCTGGGCTGAAAAACCAGTAACCAAGCACCTGGTAAACTCGCCTCTTCATTCAATGCTCTTGTTTCCTGGAAACTTTATGTAATCAAAAGATCTATTTAAGTAGATTTCAGATTCATCTCCATTGTTTAAGTTTCATCAGAGATGGCGGAGTTGTGAAACTAAAATTTGCAATGCAAAGTGTTAACAGCTGCAAGTTGAAGATCAAAATAATCACCATGCTCTTATTTTACTCCATTGATTTTCAAGAGGGTGAAATACAACCGCTGCTCGTTTCCTGTGAAACCTCCTCAAATCAACTCAAGGACTGAGTGGAGAGCTCCCTCAACAAACGGAGCTGCACTGATTCTCAGGAGGTCAAATGTTTCCTTCTGCTGGTTAGACTTTGTGGTCATTTAAGCATTAATATAACCAGCACCACAGTGAAACACTGGATACAAGTTTTTTCTCAAGGGAGTGATTGTTATGAGATTACAAGATATGACCAATAATAGTCTTCCCAACAAAGGTGGGCAAATCAGCCAATAATTATATGCCAAATAAGCACTTAAGTATATTCTTCATGTTTTATAAAAACATTTATTTACTGCTGCCTCTTTAGATGCTCAACATAGGGTACTCGCACTTCTGAAAAAATGTACATTTTGAAAGGAAGTAATGCCTGATTTATGCTTCACCATTGAATCCACACCATAGCTTATGCCATAGATCTGGGTAGCTCTGAACCGAACCAAACACAGAAGCCTACGCATGTAGCCACTGTGCACCTCCTTAAAAACATAACTACACATCTATAGGCATCCAGTCCTGTGATTGGTCCACTGTGTATTACTGTGTCACAGCCAGTCTCAGAGAACAGACACAGGCATACTGTGTACTTCAGAGTGAGATAAATGGCTGCCAGCAGCAACATAACAAGTCTGATCTATTAGCTGGTGACCAAAAATATCAGACGTCCATGCCTCTATGCCTCCCTCAGTGGGAAAATGAGTACAAAAAAATTCCCATCATCTGCTACAGCTGATTCAGCAGGTGTACTTTTCATCTCCTCTGAGATCTCATTTTTCTGCCATAACTGCAGAATAATCAACTGGTGCTCATTATCTATCAGCTCCAGCTCCTACACTACATGCTTGGTTTCAGTCGCCATGGTTTCATGTGCACAAACAAGCATGAAATGTGGCCATAGGACAGGGAACTGGCATAAGAACTACACCGCAATACACTCTTTAGTACCTGTATGGATTAGATAAAGGGGTGGGTAACAGGGGCAGCACTGATCTGGACTTTGCTGAAGATGCTGTGATCCCTGCAGAGACTGAAGGTGTCCTTGTGGGGACTCTTCACTTGCTGAAGGAGGGGGCTGAAGTGTTGGGAAGTGTTGCGCATCTCAAAGATCCAGGCGTTCAGAGATGCCTTGGATGCTGCCATCAAATCTGTGTCTGTGAATGGTAAGAGGGTGGAAGTTGTAGAGCAGTTCACCTACATTGGCACCTTAATCCATCAATCTGCTGACTGCGAGGCTGAGATCAACCGCAGACTTGGACTTGCACATGGGTTCGCTGAGCAAGACAGTGTCGTGGTCCCGGTATCTGAGCATGTGGACAAAAGTCAAAGTCTTTTAGTCCTTTTGTCCTCCCAGTCTTACTATACTCTTGTGAGGCCTGGATGGCCAGAAGCACCGACTGGACTCCTTTATGACAATTTCTCTTCTAGGCTTCTTCAGGTATCATTGCCGGGACCATGTGTCCAAGCGTGTCAGCCACAGAGGGCTTTAGCTGCCGTTGTGGTGCAGCAGATCAGCATGCTGCAAACTTTGCAGCAAGCACGTTGCACACACTGTAGACTTGATCTCAAAGAAATAGCTTGTTTTTTTACACACATTTTCAAATTGTCAGAGAAATCGACAGATTATACAGAATTTAAGATCTACTTTAACTCTGATCACCCCAACACAACCCTCCAGCTGCTGTAAAAAGATTTCTGCTTGCTGCTCAAGGACACTTCAGGAGGGCGGGTGCTTAATCCCTTTCTCAGATTAAAAAAGAATGAACAAGCCTGGTTTGGTTGGGTCCTATAAAAGCCATCGGCAACTAAAAGTGCTGCTCTTAATAACCACAGACTTTACACAGCTGGGAAAGCACACTGCAGAACATTGGGAACTAGCACATACAGTTGGATCAGTGACATTCTTATGCAACATAACATGCCAGAAGAGAGTTGGCTGCAAATTTTGGCTGAGAGGTCTTTCTGTATGTGTGCTCATTACTCAAGTGTGTGAACATACTGTTGGTGCGTCTGCATCTACGGCTGCAAATCCAAGGGTACCTATCCTGAAATGGCATGAAAAAGCTGTCATCAAGAGGTCACACAAGCAAAAATATTACTGGTACCAAAACAGATTGTACTTCAGCACTTAAATCAGTTAGTGATAAATTGTAAACTGTGCTGACATTTACCAGAGACTGGCTGTTAGAGAAAGCATTCTCATTTTACTTACACAAAGTCTAACATAGCCATATGACGCTCCTGCAGACACTCTATAGCTTGTTATTAGCCTACATAACTGGGAAGTCACATCCAGCCAGAAACCACTTGATTCATTGCCATGGTGCTTTATGTAACTTTATATAGCGGAGGAAAGCAGGCCAAACTCTTCTGCTCATGTTGTTCCTTCAGGCTGTAAAATAACAGTTACATAACATACAGTATATGTTGGCTACTCAGAGCTGTTCCCTGTCGGTCCGGCATGTAGGTCAGCCTTCTTACCTTACTCGACCTTTATAACTACATGTAGATTTATGTATAATAGAAAGCACTCCAATGCAGCACGCCTACATTCTCTTTGTGAACATTTTACACAGTGTTTCCAGGGTGTCTGCAGATTTTCTCAAGTACAAAATGAAGAAAAGCTTAAAGTTATTACATTAGAGCACATGTGGCATTACATTCTATATAAGTCAACCTTGATTTATTGTATATAATACGTCTATTACTTGGCCTTATCAAGAAGAAAAAACTCCCTGAATTCAGACTCATATAAGGCCTGGGAGAGTGGTGTATTTCTTATGAAAAGGACAGCAGGGCTGATGCAAGAGATGAGATTTCAATCAGACTTTTCTTAGGGAGATTTTACTGTACCCAAACTTTGTAAAAGTTCAATGAAGCCTCATTTTCATCACGGCCATGAGTCTAAAACTCATTTGATGAAGTATTAAAGTTGCCTCTAATCTCTACAGATTCTAGAAATGTAGAATCTGTACACAGGGCTCTGGTTTTTCAGCATGGGAAGTGCTCTAGTTTCTGTTTGTTGTACACCGGCCAATCATGCCTCAGTGGGCTTCAGTGTATGCAGGGAAGTTGGTCCATGAGGACAGCAAAAAACAAGATGAAATGTTACCTTTTCTACTGATCAATCAGCTCCTATCAGCGGTAAATTACCAATTATTTATTTAACTCTATAAAAGATAAGTGCAGTGGACAATCCATTTTAGACTAAACATTTAACCTGAGCCACAAATCTGTGTGACCCTGTGATGTTAAAGCCAATAACCATATCAATTTTCCAAGCCACCTACAGCGCATCAGAAGTCATCTATCTGACCTATGTTACAAAAATAACATTAAAAAAAAGTTTTAAAAAAAAGTTAAGTTTATTAGTTCTTCTATTGAGGAAAGACCTGACAAATCTTACATGATAACACTTCCCAGGTCTGTATCATCTTGTTGTTAAATTTGGGGTTGACTGATATTGTTTTTTTTCGACTGATACCAATTATTAGTTGCTCATGAAACCAATATTTATTTACAGCCAAAATGAAAATCTCATAGCAAAAATTCTGAATTTCAATTGGTATAAATAGCCTAATTAAAATAAAGGTGAGGTTCTATCCTTTTACAGTTCATGTATGTACACCGCTTTCCACATTATTAAGCAAATTACATTTTTCTCTTATTTTCCTAAATATTAATGCAAATGACAGAGTATTATTCAAGTCATCAGCCATCAGAGCATGATTCAAATGTTTTTGAACAAACTTCATAATAATAACCATTATTTAAAAAAAAATAAAAAACCTCAAAATGCACTTTTCCACATATTCCACATTACTAAGCAGGTCACAGGTTTCAGCAATATAGGAGAGAAAAAGGATCTCTGCTGCCGATAAGTGTCAAATAGTGTAATGCCTTGGACAAGGAATGAAAACATTAGATATTTCATGAAAATTAATCGTGATCATTGTACTGTGAAGAAATTTCAGGCTGATTCAGAGCACAGACGGGTCGTGCAGATGAAGGCATAAAGAGGAAGGTTTCTGCCAGACAAATTCATCAGATTAAAAGAGCAGATACTAAAATACCATTACAAAGCAGCAAACAGGTATTTGAAGCTGCTGGTGCCTCTGGAGGCCCACCAACTTCAAGGTGTAGGATCCTCCAGAAGCTTGCAGTCATGCATAAACCTACTATTCGGCCACCCTATCCAGTGCTCACAAGCAGAAACGGTTGCAGTGGACCCAGAAATACATGAAGACTCATTTTAAAACAGTCTTGTTGACTGATGAGTGCTGTGCAACCCTGGATGGTCCAGATGGAGGAGTAGTGGATGGTTGGTGGATGGCCACCATGTCCCAACAAGGCTGTGATGTCAGCAAGGAGGGGGTGGAGTCCTGCTTTGGGCTGGATTCATGAGGAGAGAGCTGGTAGGCCCCTTTAGGGTCCCTGAAGGTGTGAAAATGACCTCAGCAAAGTATATAGAGTTTCTGACTGACCACTTTCTTCCATAGTAAAAAAAGAAGAGCAGTTCCTTCTGTAGCAAAATGATCTTCATGCATGACAATGCACCATCTCATACTGCAAAGAATAGCTCTGTGTCATTGGCTGCTATGGGCATAAAAGGAGAGAAACTCATGGTGTGGCCCTCATCCTCCCCTGACCTCAACCCTGCTGAGAACCTTTGGAGCATCCTCAAGCTAAAGATCTATGAGGGTGGGAGGCAGTTCACATCAAAACAGCAGCTCTGGGAGGATATTCTGACATCCTGCAAAGAAATTAAAGCAGAAACTCTCCAAAAACTCACAAGTTCAATGAATGCAAGAATTGTGATTAGCCCTATCTCCCAATAGTGAAGGATCCTTTAAAAACATTCCTGGATCCAGACGGTGATCCAGATCACTCCCAAAATCGAATTTGCTGATTACTCACTCCCCGGTGAGGTGGAGACACAGGGAGGCAAAGCACTGGTTTCGCTACGTGTGGACTGTCATGGTGGAAGCACCCATGGTCTCACTGGACGACTGAAAGTCATGGCAGAGGGTGAATATTCCTCTATTCCTCCCAGCATTGTGAGTATTCTCGCTACAGTTTACTGTCTTTCTCTCTGTTACGCTCCGACTCATCACCTTGACCAGGCGTGCGTCTTTCAAACTCTATAAACCCCAAAACTTTGAATAGAAAGACACCAAAAACATGCTGCTGGGATTGAAGTTACTCATGTCCGCCATCTCCTGATGTTAAGTGGTAACAATGCAGACCTCCAGCATTAGCCCTATCTCCCAATAGTACAGAATCCTTTAAAAAAATTCCTGGATCCAGATGATGATCCGGATCAGTCCCAAAATCTAATCAGTTCTTCCTTGTGCCTGAAAGTTTCATGAAAATCCGTCCTTGACTTTTGGAGTTATGTTGCTAACAAACTAACAAACAAGCAAACAAACAGACCCAGGTAATAAAGCTTTTAAAAGAAAAAGTGCCCACGACACAGTAAGAAGAGTGATAAAAAGAAACAATCAAATGGCAGAGTGTACATCACTGCAGATATGGGTCATAGCAGACTGTGACGTAACATCAGACTGTACTGTCATTGGTGCCATTTGACTCTTGCTTAGTAGCTTTACCAGGTGCAGAAAGTCAGCAAATGTCTCAGGTTTAAAATGTTTCCTTTTTTGTTGATCTTTATAGTTTTAGAGGTTCGGGACTTTTCAACTTTATTAGCATGTAATAAATTATCCTCTCCAACTTAGTCAATTATTTAACCTTTATTCAACCAGATAAAACCCATTGAGATCGAGATCTCTTTCACAAGGGTGACCTGACCAAGAGGTCAGCAACACACATCATAATAAATAATACATTTCAGTGCCAGAGTACAACAGTAAGTTAAAACAAACAGTACTTTTGAAAGCGCATAGGTATTTGCAGATAAAGTGCTGGAAAATGACTCACAGAAACTAATTTATAAACACAGGCACTGCTCTGTGGTCTCACGATGTCTGTCATTTAAGACCGAACGAAATGCTCCAAGTGAAATGAGTTCAGACAATTTCAAGTCAGTCTGGAGAGTATTCCATGCAGAAGTGGAAGCAAAACTGAATGCCTTTTTTCCCCCAATTCAGTCCTGACACGAGGAACTTTCAGTTCTTTGAAGAAGAGTACATAAATAAGAAAGAGCTAAGCCAAGAAGAGCCTTATAAATTAGAGTCATCCAATGAGTCTACCTGCGAGCACTCAGAGAAGGCCAGCCAGATTTGGCATAGAGTTCACAGTGATGAATGAGGCGACTACAACCAGTGACAAACCTCAGTGCACAGTGATAGACAGTATTCAAAGACCGTAGACATTTGGCTGAAGCAGTCATTTATAGAACATCACCATAATCAAGCAATGGTAGGAAGGTTGCAGATACAAGGCATTTTCGAGCACTGAGAGAAGCAGGACTTGTTTCTGTAATAGAAATCTATTTTACCCCTGAGTTTGGCAACCAAACTGGCATTATGTGCTTTGAAAGAAAGCTCATGATTAAAAAGAAAACCCAGATATTCATAGATAGACACTAGCTGTATGTCACAAACCATTGTGACAACAACTAAATACACATGCACATTCTTCACATGCAAACGTAAACAAATGAGTTGTAGACACTAGCAGAGTCATATTCATGCAAAATCCAGTAATCGTGTCTGTTGACATGTTTTTTTGCTCCTCAAAATGTTTTTACCAATTTTGCACCTTCTGTTTTTTTGACAAATCCACGTGTTTTAAAAGAGTGCAGTTGGACTCAGAGATCCAGAAGGTACCAAAATGCACTGGACCAAATTCCTTCATATTGTTGCTCTGGGAGCAATAGCATCCTTCCAGCCTTTGAGATATCTCACTGCATTTTCTTCTTCGGTTGCATCTCAAGAATAATAGCTGCAGTATGTAGACAGAGCTTCATCTGGCCCACTAAACAACTTTAAACTTAAAAAAACATACCAGCTGCTCCTGCAGACGGTTGAATAATCTTCAAACAAGAAACCACTGATGTTTTTATTTCCCTATTATCTAACATTACCCCACACAAGGACATAATCAAAACATCTAATACAGCCAGCACGGCATTTTGAGTTTAGCAGTACTGAATATGAAAACAGAACACTGATGATGGCAGAGAAATAAAAAACCAACAGAGGGCAGATGAAAGGGGGATGAAGGATAAAAGGGGCAAGGCCAGGGGGATTGTAGGAGAAGGGGATGGATGTAAAGGGAAAAGGGGGAGGGGGGCAGTGTGGTCTGTCTGGTGTCCTGTTGTCCTAAAAAACACCCCAGTGGCCAAAAAAGGGGGGAGGGGGGTGAGATAACCTAAATTTCTCTTAATACTAAATAGGACACAGAGGCCTAAACTGCTCCTCTAATGACCATTCTGAATGAGGCAAAAGCACATGAACACTAGGAGAGAATATTTTCTTCATCAAAATAAAAATGCAGCTGCTTTTACGATCTACAGGCAATGTTTTTTTTATGCCTAAATGGTGCCTGAACAATAAAAGCCATCTGAGTATCATAAATGAATATCTTCATAAGATGACAGTTGATCATTTCCTTAAAATTTCATGAAAATCCATCCATGACTTTTTGAGTAATGTTGCTAACAAACTAACAAACAAACTAACTAACAAACTAACAAACCCACCTGATCACATAACCTCCTTGGCAGAGGTAATTAGACTATGAGGTAGAATGGAGGAATATATTAATTTATAAATTATATAAATATCACTGTTTTCAATTGAGATATAAAATGATAAATGGGACTGTTTATAAAAATATAGTTTATGCTGAGGTTGCCTTGAAAATATAAGATATATATAAATCAGTGAGGTCTTTAACCTGAACATATTGAAACTTGGATTTTTTTTTGTTTGTTTTTTAGACAATAACATTGTGAGCATGGTGTTATGTAATGTACTTGGTTGCTATGCTTGAGGAAGACTTATGCATATCGACTGATACCTTGAGTTTGCACCTTAAAGAAGACAGGCTTTAAAGAGATAAGCACTCACTCTACATATAGGTCAGGTTCCATTAAATCCTGAGCTTTGTATTCTAACCTACAAGTCTTAGCCAGATACCAGAATCTGCAGGGATGTAGGAGAGAATGCCCAGAAAAAAAAAGGTAACTTTTATTTTCCAGAGGGTGGGACTGATATATCATACATGCCTTTAATATTAATGTGGACTGCAGGCCAAAACAAATCATTCCATAATCCTTATTTTGTTTATCCAGACTTTTTTCCAGCCAGCCCCCTCATAAAACATCTGCAAGTTGTGGTGAGCCAATGTGTGAAGGCAGTAGGAAATATTCAGAAACATTCAGTGGGAGTGAGTGGGCCGTGAATTAAAATCATTTACCATAAAATGTGGTCTGTAAGACACCCCTTTGATTCCTTATTTTCCTCAACAACAAAAAAAAGTGGGCCGTGTCCTAAATACCAGTGCAACCAAGATACCAGTATAAGATGCTGAGTGATGTCATGAATATAAGCAGTCACCATCATCACCTCATGCATGCAACCTAATATGATGAGCATCACCCTAAGTGGCTGCATACAGGAATAAATGGTGATGGGGATTATGCTGGTGCCACTTTTTAGCAGCTTTTCTCCCTAACAAGGTCATGACCTTGCATTTTAAAAAAACTGTTGTATACTGTTAAGGAACTTAAGCCTGTGGACTGCTGGTTTGATTGAAAAGATTCCTTGGTTTAAAACAAGTGACCACTGGAGATGGGCAAATTTTACTATTTTAAAATGTTAGAATATTGTGAAAAAAATTCCAATTTGCAAAGGTTTCCTCAGCCTTCATTCTCTCACTCTGGTTCAGTACACACAACTGCAATGATGGGGAAGACAATCACCGACACCCTCCACACAGAGGTTAAGCCAAAGAGGGTGAGAAGGTCACTGCTGACAGGGCAGGCTGTTCTCAGGGGCTGAATCAAAGCCTATTCATGGAAAGTTAATTGGAAGAGAAAGTGAGAAACTTGGGGGAGCATCACAAGCACTGAGGCTGGAGTCAGCCATCTACCAGAAGATAACTGAGCAGTTCACACTTCCATCTGCTGATAAGCTTGATGTAGATACTGATTTCCTTTTCCAGCAGGACTTGGCACCTGCATACAGTGAAGCCAAAACTACTAAAGACTGGTTTTCTGACTGTGATATCACTGTGCTCGATTGGCCAACCAACTGTCCAGACCTGAACCCCATAGCAGTGCCACAGACTGACTGGCTCAATGCCACGTCACAAAGATGCAGTAATTTGTGCAAAATAGCACCTAACAATTACTGAGTGTATAAAAGGGCATAATATTCCAGAAGGTAAACATTTCTGTATTATAAATCCTTTAATTAGACTGATGTGTTGAGATATTCTGATATATTAAGAGTAGATTTTTCATTAGATTTCAAGCTGTAAGCCGTAAGAATGATCACTCAAACAAAAGTCTACATTAGCTTTGTATGAGATGTATCAAGAATATGGAAGTTTCACTTATGTAATTGAACCACAGAAAAAATGAATTTTTTGGTGTTATTCAGATTTTTGAGATGTAGTTGTATGTAAGAGAAAGTCAGGATGATTTCAGGGGCAGAGGTTTTCCAGAATTTCTCAAGAAAGAGTATCTGACTGCAAAATAATGTTGAATATGCAGTCTAGCCACAATAATGCTGACTGTCAAACTGTATGATACCACAGCAACTTCTATGACAAGTCATCCCAAAGCTCCAACCAATCAAACATCAGCAAAGAAATGATTCTACTGTGGGAAACTTTGGCATTAATATATCTGTCAGTCATGTGCTAGTTTGATAGTGCCTCAGAAATAGCTGATTATTCTGTCAACTGAGAAGACCTTCAATGTCAGTTCTCTTTTGCCTGTTAAGCTGTTTCTCTGTTTTCAATGTACTACACTAAATAAAGGCTGTTTTTAAACCCCATCTCAAGGTTTTAACATGCATGTTGGACCCTTTATTCCTTTAAAAATTAGATTTAATGGTAAGGGCATGCAGGCTCTACACCTGCATTACATACAACACTCATTTTCCATTTAGGAGATACACATTCAAATGCCTCTAAGGTGAGGTTAATAGAGCAAATCCACTTCACATGTGCATTCATAGATGCTGCTTATGAAAATCCCAGGAGATACGGAGAGAGGGAAGGAGAAAAGGAGAGGGGCAAAAAGAAATAAAAAAGGAGTGATAAAGGAGGAGGGCAGTGAGAAGACAGCTGCTTGCATAAGCAGCCTTACATAAGATCTGGCTAATAATGCCACTGTTCAGCTTACCAGAAAAAAAAAAAGTTATACAAGATGTATGCCAAGATGCACAAACACTGTGCAAGAAAAACACATAAAACACAATCTTATTTCAACACTTCTCTCTCCCCAACAGAGGGCTTGAACTTTCTTATTCTTTTTCACCAAAAATTTATCTGCACACTTCTAATGATGCTCTGTAGAAACGTGCTTATTACCATGAAGTAAATAAGTAGAAATTCTACTTTAAAAAGTATTCTTTTAGATGTGTGGACAGTACTGTCCATTAATACAAAGCCAAATCTAACCCAAATCTTGAAGAAACTGCATATTCACAATTAAAGACTAAAATGTCAACCAATAAGTTCCAAAATGTCCTACATTTTACAGTTTTGAGAAAATTAAAAATAGTTTTAACCATCACAGATAAAGAAGTACTTATTTACTGTGGCGCTAGAGTGTGCACTCATGCAAGCACACACACCCTCTCAGGGTTAAAATGGTGTAAAACAAATCAGCGTCAGAGTAGCCACTCTGTTATAAGCCCAGATCAGTAAAGGGCCACTGTGATGGTTGCCCTTCTGGAACTCGGTCCCATCTCTATACATGATCTCTGGAGCTCAGCCAGAGTGTCCATCTTACTCTCTTACAAAAATCCTTCTCCAACAATCACTCAGTTTGGCCAAACAACCAGCTCTTGGAAGAGTCCTGGTTGTGTCAAACTTCTTCCATTTAAGATTTATGGAGGCCTCTGTGATACTGGGAATCTTCAGTGCAGCAGATTTTTTTGTAGCCTTGTCCAGATCTGTCCCTTGCAACAATCCTATCTCTGAGTTCTGCCAGCACTTTCTTTGACCTCATGGCTTGGGTTTTGCTCTGATATATTTTCAGCTGTTGTATCCCCGGTATCTGGACCAGTCCACTGGGTCTTTGGCACCCAGTATCTGGTGAGCTTGATCAGACCCAGGAAAGTACACCATGTGCCTGTTAAAGCACAGCTGCTGTTCCTGTATAAGGCAGCTGACTCTTCCAAATCACTGCCCTCCTGAGCAGGGCAGCTTTTGACACACAGCCTTGCCAACAACATCCAAATACTGTATATGCCAGAGAGAAGCTGTTGCAAAGGAGCCCAGATGGCGCCTCTGGCCATCAGTCGACATCCAGGCCTCACAACAGTATAGTAAGACCAGAAGTACCAAGGACAGAAAGACTCTGACTTTCATCTGCATGCTCAGATACCAGGAACACCACACTGTCTTGCACAGCAAACCCATCGCCCCATACACAAGTCCAAGTCTGTGGTTGATCTCAGCTTCGCAGACGGCAGATCGATGGATTATGCTGCCAAGGTAGGTGAACTGCTCGACAACTTCCACACTCACCATTTACAGACACGGATTCAATGGCAGCATCCAAGGCGTCCCCAAATGCCTGGATCTTTGTTTTGGCCCAGGAGATGTGCATTCCTAATGTTTCAACCGCCTCACTGAGCAAACCAAGAGCCTTCACAAGGACATCTTACAGTCTCAGCAAGGCTCACAGCATCATCAGCTTAGTCCAGATATGGACATCGCCAAATGACACTCCGCAGTTTACTGCCCAATTATCCAAGAGCATGGGGGCTAAGACTCCTCACATTACCGCTTGGTCTGCAAATGCCCAAAACAGATAAAAAGTCTTGTTTATGCATGATCTTTATTTCTGAAAAAGAGAGTTAGTCATAGATAGACAAAAAATTAAATAACTGAGGTTAGAAAAAGATTAAAGGAGACATATTATACTAAGTCATATTTTAACACTTGCACACAATGCTACAATGTTGAGGATCCTTTCTAAACCATAACGATTTCATTTTATCAAGAGACACGTGTCTTTCCATAAACCCTGCAAACGAGATTACCAGCCTCTCTGAACAGCTCGTTGCGAGACTTGATACGAGCTGACGTCAGCTCGTTTTCCGGCTTCCCCATTGGACGGCTCTGAGCATAGATGACTCCCCTCTCCTCCTCCCACAGGAGGCTCTCAGACCTGCCCTCCCGGCAGCTCGTTCTCAGCCACGCCCCCTCCCCAGCGCTGTATACACCGCTGCTGTTGTTTGGATTCTTGCTCTCGTGTGGATTTATTCCGGTCAGCATGTCTACTAAACTTATTCGTGTTTTTTCGTTGTGACGATAAATCTACTCAGTATGCGCTCCCAAAGGACGAAAGCAGCAGAAAGCAGTGGGAACTGTCTGTCTCATCGAGACCGCCTGCAAACTTTTTTCTCTGCACTCGTCACTTCACCGATGATTGTTTCGTCAATAAAGGACAATAAGATTTGCTTCTAATCTGCTGCTAAAACATGGAGCTGCTCCCTCTGTAAAGATCGCCCAGGGAGGCTTAGAACCACAAGCTGTAAGTCACTTGAGAACATTACTTTAAAACGAGCCATCAGTCAGTGGGAAGCTAATGTGTGCTAAACTTTGTCATCAGTTGTTTTCATAACTATCTGCCCTTTTACCCAAAACTATGCCGTGAAACGTTGTGTACCTTTACTTTACTCAGTCTTGACTTGTGCTGATTAAAAGCCCAATGAATACACTAAGCAAAACTCGGTGATCAGCGGGCCTAGAAAACAGTTCGGCCCATTGTTCAGCTCCCAGGAAGCTTTGACCAAGCTGGCCAATCAGAGAACGGCAAAGTCACGGACATCTCTGAGTCTTAAAGGGACAGGACTGAAACGGAGCGTTTTCAGCAGTAGGCGAGATCTGCTGAAAATAGGGCTTTTCCTATCGCCAGTATAAGATAAGTGAGGAGTTTTTTGAGCTGCACATCATAAATAACTATTCTCAAGGTGTCCCTAAATGACATACTTAAAAGGAAAAAGGGGTAAAATATGTCTCCTTTAAAAGCCACACACAGCGTCAGAAATTTATGAATAAGAAACACTTCTACAGTTTTAGTTTTCTTTAAAAGAGATTTTTTTTCTTTTGATTTATAAGAAAAACAGAAGAGTCCTTCAGATCCTTTAACAAAGTCGCTTTGAACCAGCAGACTGATGATGTACAGCGCTGATGTCAACTGAGCTCACCGCCCATTCCCAGAATGCAGGTCACTTGCAAGATTATTGAAACCACCAACGCTTTGATTTATGTCTGAAAATGGATATTGTGTAACAGCATCCTTTTATATTGGACTTGCTTACCGACTCAGAAGATTTGCATTACAACCCCTCACTTGTGTAACAGAATTACACAATACTAAAGCCTGGCGATGGGGGTGGGGAGGGAGGGAGAGAGGGGGTTCACCCATCAAGTCAGCAGGCTTTCAATCAAAGTAAACATAACACACAAACTGTTAAAAGCACTATGTGTACAGTCAGCTTGAAGTCTCTGTGGTCTTCATTATCTCATGGAAATGCTGAAAAGAATCCTGAGGGGCAGTTTGAGTTTGGAGAGTGAAAAGTTTTACTGGTCTGATTCTGATGCTGTTCAAGCTCAAAGCTCAAATCATATTAGACTACTGACTTTTCATCTCAAATCTTTGGACAGATCTGATGCTATTACCATTTTTACCATCAACAAATCTTAACTGCCTAAAAGACCTCTGCAGACACAGAGCATTTAAAACTAATGTGTTGGTTTATGGTGATTTTGGCAGTACCTCAAAGCAGAAAGCTCTTATCTCCTCCCTGATTTGCTCTTTATGGAAGAGTCTTTGCCTGGAAAAAAAAACAAAAAAAAACTTCTGCTCAAGTTTTTTAACTCCATGGAAAATTTGATTACTATCATGAATTTGGCCTTTAAAGAAATGCCATTTAGGGTGATTATTTTAACCAAAGCTCCACAGTTCCCAGAGTTGTCATGGAATAACACCTGTAAACAAACACCAATGATGTGCTGACTCTAGCTGTCCATCAGTTTACACTGTGTTTCAAATCATTATGCAAATATGACTCCAATTAAAAAAACATTTGATTTTTAGTTTTTCATTTTAAGTTGTCAATTGTGCTGCTCCTCCTGTCAGTTTCCATCACTGGCATCAATCTCAGACAGGTTTGGTCATTAGTTTGCCAGCTGAGCCTGATTAAAGACAAACTAGTTAAGGAGGTTGTTCCACGTTGCGAAAGGTATGAAAACACAGATATTTAATGAAAAATGAAGAGAGATCATCGTACTGTGAAAAGATTTGCGTGTGATTCCGAGCGCAGACGCATTCGTTCAGATGAAGGCGTATTAAGGAAAGTTTCTGTATGGCAAATTCATCGTATCAAGAGAGTAGCTTTAAAAATCCGCTGATGAGAAGCAAACAGGTATGATGCTGCTGGTGCCTCTGGAGTCAGAACCTCTGGATGCCGGATCCTCCAGAAGCTTGCTGATGTGCAAGAGCTGTATTTGAGTCGAGAAAACAACTGCAGTGGGCTAAGGAATATATGAAGACTAATTTTCAGACAGTTTTATTCACTGGTGAATGCCCTGCTACACTGGATGGTCCAGACAGATGGCGTTCTATATGGTCGGCGGAAGGTAACCATGTCCCAGCAAGGCTGACACATCAGCAAGGAGGTGGTGGAGTGATGTTTTGGGCTCAGACCATAGGAAGTGAGTTGGTAGGCCAATTTCCTTCCATGGTATAAAAAGAAGAACCATGCCTTCTGGAGTAAAATCATTTTCATGCAAAACGACATACCATACTATGCTGCAAAAAATCCCACTGAAGCCTCGGCTGCTACGGGCATAAAGGGAGAAAAAATCATGGTGTGGTGTAGGTCAACTTAAGTGGCTACAAGTGACAATAACTGAAAGGTGCCCCCTGAACCAGAAAGTCGACTTCTATCATGTTCAGTATACGGTCCCTTCTGTATTGCAATCATTCCCCACAGGCAGGACTTCTCTAACTGAGTCAGAAACTTCACTCATTGTGCAAAGGTGTTCTGAATTATTGAGTACTGCTGACTTTATACTAAATATGTGTTTGATCAACTCAGATCTGTGAGGCTGATAAATGGCACCACGTTCCCAGCTCGCTAATAAACGGACTGTTCATGGCACACATACCAGTTGTTTTTTTACAACTTTAATGTTCAGCTGCAGTGAGACAGTCACAGCAGCTAGACCCTATAAGCCCTTGTTAAACCATTGGTACACTCATGGGCCTTTTCATGATATCTAAACTTAACTTTGAATGTCATTTGAAATGGTTGATGACATTGAAGGAATACATTTGGTGAGTTTATTTTTAAATTGGTAAAGAAAAGAGTCACTTTGTCTACCTGCTCAGTCCCTTCTTATCCTCATCCTCCGTCTGTGAGGCTGCACAATGTGATATTCCAAATCTGAAAATGACAAAAAGACCCCATAAGATAAGAATATGTAATTATTTATATACAATTTTCATTAAAATCTGATAACTATACATAAAAGGAACTTCATTTATCTAGTTATATTCTATTTTTTTTATTTAAAAAATCACTATGTTTATTGAAGAGGGAAAAATGATCACAATGTCTGTTTTTCCAATGTCATTCAGCCCTATGCTGCCTTATGATATTTTTTAAAGAATCATTATCACGTAATTGTAGGTTCAAAAAAAGGCACGTGATCTGTGAGATGTTTGATACATATCTGTCTTTCGGTTGACCAAAAAATTACTAGAAATACAAATATAAATTCACAAGCATTAAAAAAGCTGCACTATATTTCTCTAATATCAAAATTATTCAGTTCAGAGCCATAAACATAATTATCATTGTCGTATTTTTTTAAGTGCAGCTTTTGCTTTGTTTCCACCGTGTTAAACAACCCACATTTAAATAAAAATCTTTAATCTATTTTTGTCCAGAGCTGAGCTAAATGTGTCTGACCTGTAACACATTCCTCCAACCAGCAGCCTGCTCATTCTAATTTAGACACTAACAGTTGCTCTAATTCTGTATTTGAACCTGTAAATACCTCCCACACCTCCCACAAGTGTATACAGGATTAGCCTGCATTTAATACTTTGGCCTCGAGGTTACACACACACACACACACACAAGATGAGCACACACACACATCCATCCATACACATGTGAGTTGACCTGGATCAGTAAACAAAGATGACCTGCATGAACTGCCTTCAGAGATATTTTTAAATAGGTAAACCCTTGTGTCAATCCCACCTGGGTGTCATACCTAATCCCCACCCACATGCACTTCTTTTGGCCTACAACATAAGAGTACACTCTTACAAAGGCATAAAAACAATTCCATCCTTTATAAAATATATAATATCTATGGTTATGAAGGTTCTTCAAGTCAAAAAGCAGCTGGAGTATAAAGCTTCACACAAACATGTACACAGCATCAAATAAGAAGCATTCGCCTGCCAGGAATGCAGAAGCTAACACGCTAATCAATACCTAGTGAGTCCATATGTTTGAACATGGGGAGGGGTTGAGACGTATAGAGGGAGGGATCAGAAGTCATTGTACCAGCATGATCTCCCATTGGCCGATCTCCAAAGCCAATCAGTGAAGGTCTAGGGAGTTCACTGGGTTCTTGAGGGTTCACATGAGGACATTAGTGGGGAAGGGTCTCCTCTGCTATGTAACTAAACTCAGCCACCACTGGAGTGCAGCTAATTCTGCCTGCATAAAACTGCTGAGTGAATATGACTGCTTGACAGCCTCAGATTGAGAAAGAAGAGTACTTGAATTCCACTGAAGGGTCAAGTTAAATGTGCAGCGAGTCCTTATTCAGACTGTTCTGTTATTCATTCTGTCAGGCACTTTGTGGCTGTGAATATTTCAATGCAAATTGGCAAGTCAGATATTTTTATTGAAGAAATCCAATATTCTGTTTTATTTTCACCCATATGGAAAACAACTGCAGCAACTCGTAAAAAGTATGCTCTGGAATATACGAGTCATCATTTTGAGTTATGAACCAAATGTATGAAATTTGATCAAACATTTGATGTAAAATGGGCCTGCAGCTGAGTCAGTGTTTTTATTTTTCAAACTTTCCATCAAAAGGAAAATGTGTTATCTTATGTCTCAGTGTACCTTCAAATTCTTTCTTAAATAATCAATAATTGGTTTTAAGTTTATTTAATTTACATTAGAATTTCTGTGAGAATTTTTTATTTGAAGATCTATTTTTTTACACTTCCTGTTTTCAGCTTGTATCTAATTACGTATTTTTTCATTTTGAGATAAACACAAGACACATGTAACCTAATGAAAGGATAATCGCTCAGCAAGAAGACCCCTAATCCCAATTATACCCCTAGGAGCTACTGATAAGTTACATAACATACCACGTGGGAATTAGTTCCCACTGCAACCCAAACAGCATTTCCCCCTTCAGCAGACCAAGCTGCACACATGCAAACTCGAAGTAGTGACAACAGGGGTACCTACTCTCCCACATGGCCCTTCTTAGACCCCACAACCCAACTAAACTTAGCTCAATAAAGTTATGAAATTTGTGTTAGGTAGGTTATTTCTTTGTTGTAACAATGCTTCTTGGCAATGAATCTTATACCACTGGAAAGCCTGTTTATTCCTCTTTTAAATGGTGCCACATTTGTAAAGAACATGCATTTGTAGGATGAGCAGCAGAACTGACTATGTGGGTTATGCCGATGAAAAATCGGCGAAAATCTCCTCTGCCAATGCCAAACAGCTTACTTTGCCACTGCTATCGACTCTTGTTTTGAGCTCCTGGTACCCAAGGTGCTGACAATCAGGTGCCTGATTCGCACCTAATTGTCAGCACCTGTGAGCATGGGTTCTACTTCAGTAGGTGGTCAGTAGGTGTCTGCTCCAAAAATACCATGTTTGACTGATCTGGATAGGGTCCATGTGATAGGGCAACTTTTAGCTGGTGTTCTGCAAAACCAAGCTGTGGCATCATTTGGAGTTGGCCCAAGTACCATCTCCAAATTCCATATAACAGGGGATGTCTGGGACAGGCCATGAAGTGGGTGTTCCAAGAATATGACATCCTAAGAAGGCAGTTTCCTCACACTGTCAGCATTTAGTAAACTGTTGGGTGTCTTCTACAAGTTTGTAGTCAAGGTTTGCAGGATGATATGGCCAACAGCCTTCTACGCAGACAATCCAAAATAGACTATACGCAGGCAATCTCCAATCCCATAGGGCTGCCAGGAGGCCTGCCATAACTGTCCTCCACCTGCAGGCCCGTTTGTGCTGTAGTGGCAACCCGTGCACTGGAGACTTAACATACAGTGGAATGTTATGTTCAGCAATGAGTCCAGGTCTGCCTAGAGCAGTATCATTGTGTGGTCAAAGTGTGGTAAAGACGCGGAGAATGCTTTACTGATTGCTGCACTGAGACACTAACATCTTTTGGTGAAGGCAGTGTGAAGGTGTGGGCAGCGTCCCCATTACTGAAAAAAAAACAAAAACAAAAAACAAATCTTGGCATCATTGGAGGCAGAGAAATCAAAATGAGATTCTACAACTAGTAGCAACCTCGTATCTGCACAGTCTGGGACTGAACTCTATCCTCCAAGATAACAATGCTCGCCCCCACAGAGCAGGGTTTAATCAGAGACTACCTCCAGAATCTGGGAGTGGAGAGGGTGGAAAGGCCTGCCAGCAGTTCTGATCTCAACCCCACTGAACACCTATGGGATCAGCTTGGGCATGCCGTATGTGCCAGAGTGACCAACACAACCACGTTGGCTGACTTGGGACAAATGCTGGTTGAAGAATGGGATGCCATCCCACAGCAGTGTGTGACCAGGCTGGTGACCAGCATGAGGAGGAGGAGCCAGACTGTTGTGGCTGTGAATGGTTCTTTCACATGCTACTGAGGCTCCTGTTTGTTAAATGAATAAATTGTTTCATTGCCAATATGTCTTGTTTCTTCAAACTTCAATCATCCAATTTACCAAACACCAAACAAGAGTCAACAGCAGAATAAGCTGTTTGGCATTGGCAGATGTCCAACACCTAAGGGAAGCTGGAGCATCAGCCCCTGTGTCCCAGAGCTGACACCCTCCATGCTGGCTCTCACCACCCACCGTCCCAATGCAGATCTTCTTTATCCTACCTTCCCCATCACATGACCACCACAGTCTAAACACTACTGCCACCTTCAACAGACCACGCTCTGTCCATGTTTCAAATCTTATAAAATGATAAAATTCCAATTTCAGGTAGTGATAAAGCAGTTTTCCAAGTGGCCCCTAAAGGCCCCCCAGAAACAAAATACAACTGCTCTTGGTGCCAACATTAAACATGGAAAAAACAGCAAGAGAACACAAGTGAAGGTAGAAAGACACCGAGAAATAGTCTAAAGAAAGAGCTCAGAAAGAGGTCAGGAGGCAGAGGCAGGGTGAGATGTCTTCAGAGGTGTAGACAACCAAGGCAAATTCAAAGTCAACTAGATATTTTTTCTATACCATTGTAATGCTCAGTTTGAATTTTTGCACATTGTTTTGACATGTCATGCCAAATTTCATTGCTTGCTGCTATTTGATTGTCTTTATAGATTTTGCAGTAATGTGCAGGTGTACCTAATAAAGTAGTTGATGAGAATGTATACTGAATGTTGTTTTTAATTTGTGCTTTTTAGTCAAGTTATCTCTGAATTGTATTTCATCTTGTAGAACTATTATTGCCTCATTACTTAAATTGTGTTTTGCTGATCCACACTGACCCTCCATGACCCTGGAGCTTAATCATTAATGAGACCTGACCAAAGAGTTACATAACAAGCAAAGCAAAAAACTTCTGGGTCATCAACTTGTTTACATCAATCTGTAAAGAAGAAAACAGCCTATTTTAGTGGGGTTTTAAAAGAAAACTCCACTAGACTCAGTGCACAGGTGCACACTGGGACTTTGAAGTTTTACACTTATTACTCAGTGGGTTAATCTATACTGAGTCTTCCTTAAAAACAGAGATTATTTAATGGACATGGTAGTCACTCTGAGCAGACGTGACTGACCAGTGAATTGGTTCAAACAGGAAAAACAACAGTGAGTGGTTTTAATACACACAAACACACACACAGAGCAAACAGAGCGCTGTAATTACAACACACAGATAAAGATAAACAAGAGGACCGATGAACACGAGGTGCAGCCGTGGATACTGGTCAACAAATGACTAATGTCAACAAGAAGAGGTGCATCTGCTTAGGCTATAATACACACGCAGTAAATTCATGACAGGTCAATGAAGGATCAAAGTAAGTCGTCTTTGACTAAATAAAATGAATGTGAATTAAGAAACTTGTCAGACTATTAAATTACGTGGTTAATTTGCGATCAATTTGGTTTAAAAACCTGTAGTAATTTGATGAAAATAGAGTCATATTTGATCATTTCAATTGTCTCTTACTTGTCATTTGTCATTCATAACATTTTGATTTGTCATTTTAAGACAGGAGCCTAAAGGTTGGAAGTAACAAAAAGTCAATGTAAAGTCAGGGATATGAAAATACATGTGAACGTAGAAAAGAGTGCATGTGCTTTTGATTTGCGGCTTTCATGAATACGCTTCACATTTGTTCACATGAATGTCATTCAGGCACTGCCAATCATTTGCCATTGTTGGTCACTGGAGTATTGAAGTACTAAATGCCATACAAGCTAACTACAAAAACGCATTAAAAAACAGGGCTTTCAGCATTAGTGCATTAATCATGGTGAACTACCGTCCTTCATTACTGTTAACTTGACACACCAGATAGCCATTTTCATATCTCCATTGCACAGAATAGGTTTCACATTCATCTGGGAAACCTCCATACAAAGCGTATGGGAAGGGCAACAAAAGAAAAAAGGAAAGGTGGTTAGACAGATGTTCTGACACATTCACATTCATTACAGGCAAATCAGAGAAACAAGACAATATTAAGTAGTAGGCAGTAGAGGTGGGAACTTCAGGCACCTCATGATTCAATTTGGTTACCATTCATAGGGCTACGATTTGATTCTTAATCAACTTTGATACATTTGATGCATTTGATTTTTTTCTTACATTTCTGTTGTTCTCACTGTGTCAAACATAATAAAAACACTACACTTGTGCTTAGAAAAAATGAAATTAAATTTCCACTATCAATGCACATTGGAGTTTACTGATGGATAAAACCCATTCAGAAGCAGATTCGAAGAGTGCAAACAATCCTTTCCACCATGAAAAACCTTCAGTGTTGTTTTTTGGTCCTTATTCTAAAAGAGAAATATTGTCCTGTTCTGATAAAACTGCTGCTATACTATAGCAACAACAGAGCTAAAAAGCAACCATTGCTATTAACTTCTAGTATAACTAAACCCCGCCCATAGCTACAGCCTTGTTCTCTTCAATGGATGCCGATCGGTAAGGTCCGCTTTCTGACCTGGCACAGTCTTTTCAGACTAGAGTTTTAACAGATGGCTTTTATGATAACAGACATGGATCTTGGCCTATTCATCTGCTTTACAGGGTTATATGAGGGCATTTTTTCATTGCATTAATTGCATTCTCTATTGTTCCTTTTGGCACACTTCAGTGAAGCACTACCACTGTGTCTTAAGGCCTCATTTCTCTTAAAAAAACTCACAGACATCTCAGAGGACAAACCAAACGTCATTTGCTAATGATGATATCAAACATTCACCTTTTTACTGTTCCTTTATTTACTTTTTAATCCATAACAAGTTCCTTTTTCTGTGGTTAAGTTACTGTCGTCATGGATGTACCTTAAGTTCCTTATTATCTTCAAAATAAAAGCAGGTTTGTATCCAAATAGGAACTCAATTACCCTTGGTTTAAAACAGAACTAAAAACTCAAAATGAAAAAAGAAAACAAGAACCGCTGTAATGGCAAAACTGGAATTTCAAATTGCGAAAAAAGGGAGATTAATTGCAATTAACAACAGGAATTTTGAGATACATAACAATCAATTCATTTGACAGTCATATTAATGGGTGAAAATATACTGCCTATTTTAAGGTATGTTAAATTAAATTTTAAAAATTGGGCCTCCATGTCATCATCCTTCTCACCCTTTGAAAGATGGATGTTATGGAGAAGAATCAACAGGCTCAAGTAGATTCAGAGAAAGAGATTCAGTCCACCCTTCTCAGAGTTAACTTGTGCCTAAAATCTAACAAATCCCACCAGGCTGGTGTTCTTCAATAAAAGCCTCTCTGCAGAAAAACTTCTGAGGGAGAATGTATTGAGAAAGACGACGTTAAATCATTAAAAGTTTAGACAACCCCCGCAGGATAGGGCCTTGAAGGGAGCTTCTTTCCACAACAGCAGCTTGTTAGGAGTTTTTCTATTAAAGGAAAAAAGTCCTGAGGAAAAAAGACAACAACACACTCCGTCATTACCTTAGCTGACGGCCCACACACAGCCTTAAGGTGTAACACTCATCTGTGTCTTTGTATCCTCGAAACTTACAAATGCCTTTATTTATTTCACTATTACTGACTGAATAGCACACCATAAAAGAAATGACAGCTCTTGTAAAGCAAACTACTTCTGCTCCTTTCTAAGACAGGATAGCACAACTTTACTATGACTTGACTGAATCATTCAATCCTAACCTGGAGCTTCTTTAGCTTGTAAATCCAGTTGTGTGACCAGTATAACTAGTATGAACTCAACTACAGGCTCCCTCCTGTGAAAGTACGAAACATCCAGCTGGTGATGCAGCCTGGCCTGCTCACTTTCATTGGTTGTTGTTGCTATTTCATTGGAGGCTTTTCATCCTAGAATCATAAATATCAAACATGTTTGATATTTACAGTTCAAGGTCTGGGAGGCTACCACCCAAATTAGGGCAGTAAAATAATTGTGTTGACACCACACACACTTGAGAATTATTCAGACACTTAGTCCTGACAGGCCTCCACTCCGGATACGTCCCCACACATGTTGGGGAGGAAAATCTTGCCTCAAATCAGGCATGAATCATGTACTGTGTGGCCAGCCAATATTTTGATTCATAATGCCCTAATGAATAAGACAAAAGATTACAGCAGCAACTAGCAGTGTGAGTGCTGCTCATTTGCTCCTATCTGCACCAACACTAAGGAAGTTCATCTGATTTGTGCAGTTTGCTCTTGTTTTATGTCTCAATGTCAAAATGAACCATCAGAAACTCCACTCTCTGCCGCAGCATCGCTCTCATCCCGACCAGGGATGGAGTCGGGCCCAAGCAGGGCCCCCCTGGAATCATATCAGCCACTCCAAAATCCTTAAAAATGATTGGATTTTATTTGTCTTGTAAGCCATTAACAAGCTATTTAGGCTTTTTTTTCAATTATAATATGATTAAGCATTTCTTAACCTACTTTGAAGTAGTTTTACTACACTCTATGGCACATTCTTCCTCGTTGTTTTCTGGCCCTTAGGGAAAGAAGTTTGGGCGCCCTTGTTAGTATTTATTGAGAGGATGATCATGTTTAAAATCTCTAAACTGTCTTTATGTCCGTGGTCGTCAACACTATAAAAAATGAAGATTTGAAAAACATCTAATGTTTTGACATCTTAACGGAAACAAGTTGACAAAGTTAAGCCTTACAAGAAAGAAAATCTATGGATGGGGATATAAAGTTGAAACCAAAAAAAAAACATAGTTGAAGATGTTTCCCACTTATTCAAATGGCATTGGGCAGTCGTTTTTAGACAGAGGACAAATGTACCAAAGAACTTCAGCCAAGTCCAGTCTCCTTGTGGATTATAGTTTGAATTACCCTGACCTGGATGACTCAGAACCTTCTCAGTGCCTCTCAATGACAACCTATTTGTACTTCTGTGTGTAACTTGTTCCTATTTGGGAGAGATATTTATACCCCAACAGAGGAAGTGAAAGCAACTGAAAGGTGTCACAGAGGTAATATTCTCTATCATGGGCTGTTATGTTTTGATTTGCAGGTCACTCTCTGTCTGTGACACCAAATTTGGAGTCAAGAAGTATTTGTGGAGAATATAAGCCTGTGTGCATTAACATGTTTTTTGAGCTTACAGTGCCCACAACCTCAGCTTCAGAGCACTTTTCACCAGCGTTTACTGTTGAGTCGCCACGAAGCTGACTTTTCTGCTTTCCTCATTGGCCTCTAGGTGTGTTTTAAATCATCTTAGTTGCTTTATGTTTTCCTTTAATCCAGGAAATATCCCCAAGAAAACATGAAAACAATGCAAGGAAATCATGTCCTGGAATAAGCTCTAGATCTGAAGATTCTTCTTTCCCACTATCATAAGTCTTCCTTCTTTCTTTTTTTCATGAGTCAAAGTGACACAGGTGAGCATGGTAGTGTTACAAAAGTTGAACTATTTTCAACTGAGAGTGTGTGCAGTGACCAAAAACAGCAGATGCTGTTGCGTTTGTTGCGCTTAGGTGATTGGGTGCTGAACTGCTGAGTGGCAGGCTACACCCTGGACTGGTAGCCAGTCACAGGGCTGACATACCTGCCACGCTTACTCTCACATCTACGGGCAATTGAGTGTCACCAATTAACCTGACAAGCATGTTTGGGATCTTTTGGAGTGAGAGCCCATGCAGTGCATGAAGAGAAGTTACAAACTCCACAGAGAAAGGCCCCATCTGAGTTGTACAAGGAACCTTCTTGATGTGAGCTAACAGCGCTAACCCCTGTGCAACCTCCTCATTAGGTAAATGATTGCATAGAATCCCCTTTAATCCCCTTTTTACTGAAAATGTTGCCCTGTAAGTTCAGCTTGGCCTTATTCACAAATATATAAGTTTAAATGCCTGTTTTGTAAAATATTAAGCCATGAATACATCATGTAATGTGAATTTGCACACATTCTGCTGGATGCCTTTATTCCTGATATGGGGACACTCTGTCTGAATTATAAATTGAATGTGTGACCTTTCAGTTGTGAGACCATTCCTCTAACAACTGAGCGCCCTGCTGCAGTTACACTTTCATCCCTTCATCACAGCTCTAGTTTCAAACAGTTACATGCCCATCATGTTATATATTGCAATTCACAGGAATTCCATCTTATCTTTAATTTCTTGCCTCTTGTAACAGAGGAGAAACAGCTCACATGCCAAAAAAATTCAGCTCTCATTAAAGATTTAGAATAAACTAAAAAGTACAGTGAGTGAGCTCTATCTGCCGTCTTCATGTTGTTTTAAAGAATGACTAAAACATGAGAAGCAGTGGAGGTCAGCGTCTCGGTCGCCCTACATTCCAGCACACTTCCTCTCTCCCTCTCTGCTCTGGTGGTTTAAACTCTCCAGCCATAAGGAGGGAGAGAAGAACTGAAACTGAATCTGTACTTCCATCCTCACACCCTACTGTGAGGCTTCAGTCATCTCTGGATACAAGCGGAGGAGGTCAGTCAGACTGCACCGCCCTACATCTATCACCATCCCCCCTTCACTGTTTTACAAGGACTGTAGGTCAGAGAGACACTGGTGTTCTCATATGTTCCCGCTGGTTTGAAATACTAGATCAGTGAGACTGACATCGACCTAACTCCCTTTATAATCTTATCCATGAGACAGCCATCCTCTAAATTTATTATGTAACATTAGGTATTGTTGGTCACTTATCACTCATGATATTGTAATTCCCAGAATAATCAATAAAATAAAATATTGTTCTTAATTTAAGGTGTGGCTACACAAATTAGTTCATTATTTGGTTAAAATCAGATTATTCCTAAAAGAAACTTTCTGATTTAAAGAAAAAACAATTATGAAATTTGTAAATGGTGTTTAGCTTAATAAAATGTTGAAAAAAACAAATCCGACTGACAGAGTCAGAGTGATGTAACAGCTGAAGTCATTGCCACTTAAGTGAATTTAACTGTTACAAACATGCACAAAACTCCTGAAATTTGCTGCAAATTTCAGGCTGAGCTGCATGTGTGACCGCAAAATGACAATTTCTCGTCCTGCTTTAATCTGGACTTTTTCCTGCCAGCAAACTGGTGAGCAATCTGTGAACAGAGCAGAAAACATGCAGGAAAATTCACAGCATGAAAATGTGTGGCAGTAATCAGGCAGTTGGTGAAAAACTAATGTGAATACCATGAATGTTATGGTCTCTAATCTTGGGTTTCCACAGGCTCTGACTGACAACATGTTTGACAATGATGGCTTCATGCAGTGAGGATTATGAGAGAACAATGTATTGAGGAAGATTTCAGGTCTAGAAGCATATTTGTAAAACTGTTTCCCATTATTATCTTTTTAGCCGCTTTTCCTCCAGGACTACACTGGACTAAAATAATAATACAACACATCAGTTATTTCAGAATAAAAGATTAAATGGTTTACTTTTATGTCAAACTATTACATTTTTAATTGCAATTCATCTTAAGATATCTGTAGTTGATCACAACTAATGTCCTGTCTCGTCAATTTTTCACTGTATTCTCAAAGCATTAACCTAGATTAATTTAACATACTTTCATGCGGGCAGTCTTTGTTTTAACACCTTTTTTATATGGGTGTGAGATGACTAGATATAAATCTAAAAATTCCTGTAGTTTAATGCAATTAATCTCCCTTTTTTTATCATTTGAAATTCCACTATTTTGCCATTAAAACTGTTTTTGTATCACACTGATTTTTTTGTATTGTCTAAAAATAAGGGCAATTGAGTTCCTGCTTCAGTCTAGACCTGCTTTTATTTTGAAAGAAACTTAAGGTAAATGGAAGATGATGAACTGAACCATAGAAAAATGAACTTGTTATGGATTGAAAACAAAACAAAGGAACAGTATATTAATTTTTATATCATAGGTGCAAATGACTAGTAGGAATTTAATGCATTAATATAACCTGTAAAGCAGATGGATTGGCTGCCATGTCTGTCATCAGGAAAATCCACCTTGCAAAGGTGCATGTCTGAGAACAGACCTGACCAATCAGCATCAATTGAAGCGAACAAGGCAGTAGCTAGCGGGGTTAAGTTGTACAGGAAGTTAACAGCAATGGCTGCTGCTGGTGTAGCATTTAGCTCTGTTGTAGCTATAGTTTGGCAGCAGTTTAATCAGAACTGGAGTGGACCATATTTCTTTTTAAAATAAAGACCAAAAACAGCACTGAAGGCTTTTCATGATGGAAAAGATGTTTTTGAACTCTCCTGACCTGCTTTGGGATGGGTTTTATCCATCAGCAAGCTTCACTGTTTATAAAACACTGCAGTGCCTCTGTTGAGCTCAGTTCACTAACGGAGCTGAGCATACCTAATATTGTTTTTTTGCTCTTTTTGGTCTGTAATGAATGTGACAGTGAATGTTGTCCAATCACCTCAGTTCTGCCCTTCCTAAACCAATGTAGGGAGGTGTACCAGATAAATGTAAACTGGAATAAGGAACCAGTAAAAAGTGAACGGTGCAGATGACTATTGACTTGTCCGCTGAGCTGTCTGAGTTTTTAGGATGAAATGAGACGGGGCTCAGATGGCCTGGTTGTTAGGTTGCACCCCATGTACATGGTTGGCCCGCGGGTTCAAGTCCTGCCTGAGGATCGTTTCCTGAATGTCTCTGCCCCACTCTCTCATCTCTGTTTCCGATTCTATCCACTGTACTGCTCCTGCATCAATAAAGGCACACAAATCCCTAAATTATATCTTTAAGAAAAATAAAATTAGAAATGAAGGCACAGTGTTAATTTACACCACTGTGGCTGCAGCGACGTGTTGCAAAGTGTTGCTGAAAGGGACAATAAAGCACACAATTAAAGCCGCTTTTAAAAATGCATCAACTATAGACTTTTATCACATCATGATTAATGCATTAATGCTGATAGTCCTATTTACTATGCATGCAAAGGCCTCTTCAAAATTAACACTTGAAATCAGTTGAAACCTTGTCATCCTTCTCTTCTTTCTCACTGTTATGATAAAACTCTGAAAGATGTGACTTCTGGTGCTTTTACATGCACAAAACTCCTGAGAGCTTCCTGACATTTTCAGGATGAGCTGCCTGTTTGACTGCAAAGAGCTCATTTTTAGCTCTAACTTCACAGATTAATTTTTTCCTGCCAACTCCCTGGTAAATTTCATGGATGACATTAAGGTACAGTGAGAAAACAGCAGGAGGTATCCAGAAAAATTCATCACAAGTGGATGGGAGAGGATAATACACTGTGACTGACACACCGTACTCCAGATTTGTCTTGGCTACAGCGTTCTTGTTAATATTATCTTTATGTCCAACTATGAAGAACTGAAATTCAGCTGAAAATATATAGAAATCCCAGCATCATATGTAATCTATGGCCTCATTCACCATGTCATGTAGTTTCTATGTTGTGTTTTTTCTCCTGAGCTGCGCCGTCTAACAGGGTCTCCTACTGTGAGGAGGACATATGTCATGAACCAAATCAGGGAGGTTTCTGGGGCAGCCTGTCTGTCATTATTTTAATATGAAAACGGCTAAATGAAGATTAAACAGCATGCTTTAAAATGAGTCTCAACAAAAGAAACTGCCACAAATCATAGAGGTTTTTGTTCCACACAACACAATGCCACTAATGACGCAAACTTTAAAGGATTGTGTGATCGGAAAGCTGAATGTAGGAATGTCAACCAAGGGGTTGTTCACGATTTAAATGTTCATTTCACTTTCATAAGCCATCTCCACTGTCATTTTGGCAGAACATCCAACCGGCCCACTACCGCAGACGTGTCAAAGACGTCAAAATAAACAGGATCTGGGTCTCAGCTAGACCAAAATCAAACACAGTGCTTGAGCAACCAGCTGCAGTCTGCCAAAGTTAGAATTTCCTTCAACATCCGTAACTGAATACACATTTTAGTCAATAAGAATATTGGATAGGGCATGGATGACCAAATGTGGGATTGTTTATGCATACACAAACAGACACATACATGCACACACAAAGCATAGCATGAAAACAATCAGAAATGACAGGCTAGTCTGGGATTCGGGAAATTGCACAAAGACAACATTATTAAATATGGCAGCCTAACGTAAATCTTAAAACTAGAGACATATGTTTTATGAGCACTTCAAACATATCACAAGTTCAAAGCTTGCTGTCCAGACAGTCTGCTGTAAGAAAAAAGTCCCACCAAAACCAGCAGCCAAGGGCAACAGAAAACTTTGACTTCTAGTAACAACAGGATTCGGATTTTTAAGGACACACTTTCATCTCCACATAGAAACCTTTCACAATGACATGAGCAAACATGTCCTACTCTTCAAGTACTTTTTCCTTCTGTTTCACTGTAGCTGCTGGAAAGATTACACAAAAGTTGAAAGAAAAAAGAGAAGAGAGGGGTTTCATCAGCTGGCTGAAATGGTTGGCCTGATACCTGATCCAAGGTCAGATTAAAAGAACAAAGTCTCTGAATCAACAGTGACAGCCGAGGCAGACAGACACGCCTCAAATCAGACTGTTAGAACATAATCTTCCTGCCAGGGGCCGTTCTACATGGTACAGTATGTGACTTGGAAACAAAACTCTACTGAAGCTGCAGAACTGCTCTCAGTAAGTCTCAATGAAATCACAGTGATTCATATGAAGGAAACAGCCAGTTCATTTAGTTAATTTGAAGCATATTGTCCCTTTTAAAGAGCTAAACAATAGATGATGGACTGTGCAGCAGAGACAAGAAGTCAAAGACTTCAGCTCTAGATGTTGTTGCAGATCAAACAGGGGCTTATGTCTAAAGCTGCCTTTTTAAACTCATATTCAACAGTCACAGACAGAAATCCATAGCAGAGGCAACACCCACAGTAACCTCAATTGACCAGAATGAACTCCAACAAGAAGACATGTTAGGTATTGATTTATAGGCTTGTCTCTCCCTTTTCCACTTTTCTCTTCAGCACTCCGTATCTCTCTCCGCCTACGTCTATACAAGCTCACAACCTTCTTCAAAGATTGTATAAATACAGTCTGGGAATATGAGGAAATCACTGATGGACATAGAGAGAAAGAGAAAGCAGAGAGGGTTTTTAAGTGTTTGATCAAACTAGGGAGTTCTTTTTGAAATTTCCAAGTTGCATTTACCTAATCAGCTTTATTTAAAAAAAAAAAAAACATTTGTGGCTTTGAGGATATTGTTAAGTTTGCTAAAAGTTCTGAAGGGATGTTGGGGTTAGGGTTCAATAACTAGGAGCTAAAGAAATGAAAGTAGTTTTGTGTGTTCTTGTCAAAATTTTCAGGAATTAGAATTAGGATTGTTTTGATACCACGTGTTGTTATACAATATTTCTGTTATTCTAATCAACATTAGAAGGCCAAAGCCCTAAAAATAGCTTAGGCTGTTACACAGACAGGTGCCTAAGAGAGGACTATCTAGGGGTGCATGATATTATTGGTATTATAGGCTATTGGTATCGGCTGATGGCTTAAAACATGAATTATCACTATTAGCAGATATTAACATTTCTGCTGATATTTAAAACTTATATTTTGGCTATTAAAATCTGTCTTTAATTGTACATACAAACAAATAAGTTAGTGGAGTTTTAGGCTGGACCAACAGACCTATGTCAGCTAAAGTCTTTTTCTTTGTTCATCATCATTCCTTACACTTTAAAGTGTGTTTTAAGGACTTAAATGTGTGTTGTGAGGACTGAAGTTTAGGGTCTAAACCACAGGTAAATATCAGTATTATTTTTGGCTAAAATTATTTTGTAAATTATCAGCATTTTAGATATCAGCAAAAGTCCAATATCAAGCATCCCTTACTAAATTCATCCAATATTGCAGTGAAACTGCTGCATAATGTCTAAAGTGCCAAAATCAGACTTGTATTTTGTAACTTGGTGCATTTATTTGGGTGTTTATTGGCATTTCTTTGAGCTAGAAACCAGGAAGTTTGCAACACTGGGTGCCAAGTGCATTTCTTTCATTCCAGAGGTATTTTTAACAGACGCTGGTTTTCTGCAAATATAATCATCAAAACTCTCCTGGGGTGTGAAAACATGAGCTTACCAAACCTGTCAGGGGAGAAAAGTAACTAAGATAAGAAAAAAGAGGTCAGAGCTGCTGCAAAGGGATGCCAATTCTTTCAGCATCCGGAAATACACGAGAACTAATTATACTGAAATTACTGTAATCAAGTAGCTTTTGTGTACCTTAACTTAAGTATATTTCAGGGGAAGTACTGATTCTCTCATCCCTAAACAGCTGTTGGATTCAACTTTATCATAAACATGACTTTACCTGAACAGCCTAGTTGGAGAAGATTCATTACACCATGAGATTACCAAGGAATTATCATGTTTTACTTTACAACTCCTCAGCAGCTACTTGGCACATTAAGTACACTTTAAATTAAGTACTTTTTCTTAAAAAAAATATTGGCCTGTAATTATACTTAAGTATATTTGAGCAAACTGTCTCCTGCATGTGTCCACCCCAGAAATGTCCCAGATTTTAAATTTTAAAAAGAGCTTCTTCTTGTTACACTACAGACTGAATGAAGCTTCTCTCTGACGTATTAAAAACTGTCAAAAAACCCTAAATGTTTAACGTTTTGTCTGTTGCCCTGGCACTTGTGATGAGCAGTTAACCACTGATGCTGAGCTCAGGCATTTCCTGTAATTAGTTCAATGTTCCTTAAAAAAAGTCAACTTGAGTTTTGCCAGTTTAATGTTTTTACTGGGAAGCTGCAACAGCAGGAAATGTTTGGTTTTTAGTAGCAATAACTTGATGCATAGGGATGGGAATCAATAAACGGATCCAGTTGTGAACCTGACCCAATTGGTTAAATCCATCTATGTTATTTACATTTAATCTTAACGATTCCTTTATCACACCTTACTTCCATGTGCCTTTAAAAACACGGTCACAAGAACAGAGAGGATGAGGAAGTAAACATGGCAGACTGTCACAAAAACAGGCTAATGTGGTCAAAATGGCTTCATTTCTCAAAAAATGATGCTAACAGCATGATGTGTAATGTCTGTTGAGTGATTTCATGCAGCATGCATTTCATGCAGGATCCAGAGACTAGTTTTAAATTTATCTAAATGTTTTATCTTCTAAAGAAAATAAGCAATAGTATTGCATTCCAATTCAAGTTCAGAGATTGAAGACCCAGAGAGCAGTTTGATTTAACTGAGACATTTCCAACAAAAAAGAAAAATGTGTGTATATCTTAGCATCTTAGCATTCTCCCCCAAACACTTGATGTTTAACAGTTTTAGTTATCAAACCTTTTTATTATAGCCAGTAATTAAAGTGTGCTTGTTACTGACTCTTACTTAAGGTGGCATACGTTTTGTTCAGTGTTCAGAGAGAAAGAGACTTAAGAAAATTTTAGCTGTTAACAGCAAAAATCTATAAAGTCAACTTTTTTCATAAAGTAAATTCACAGGAAGGAATCAATAAGGGAATCAATAAAGAACTGAATCGATAAGAAGAATCAATAATGCTACTGATATCAAAAAAATCTTGAAAATAAAGCAGAATAAAAAAAGATTTTTGGGGGAAAAAATACATAAGTTTAGTGAACTGACACAAGTAGAAGACTTACTGATGAACAGTTATGCAGCAGTTATGTTAATAAGCTATTTTATTTGATTATTGGCTCTTTAGTTTCAGTATTTTGTTACTGATGAATTGTTAACACAATACAGTCAAGCCTCATGGCTGTGCTTGATGCCTCCTGCCAAGCTTTTGTCAAAATATGTGAAACTTTAGGTGTCCCCATATTGGCATATCATCATAACAATATTGAGTGGTTTTCATCCACCAGATTGGACAAGTCCCCAGTTTTCACTTCATATTTAACCTTTATTTAACGAGGAAGTCCCACTGAGATTAGAAATCTCTTTTACAAGAGAGTCCTGGCCAAGGTAGCAGCCATACAAAGTCAAAAGTGATATTAATCAGGTACAGATAAATGATACATAAATGATCAATAAAACAGTAAAATCATTAAACAATAAAAACAGAGTAACAGCTATTCAGAGAAAGTGGCCTCTCAAGAGAAACAGTGACATCCCTCCTTCACTGCATTCTTTATGATACTCTTAAAATCATTAAAGGATATGAGCGTTTTCAATTTGAGAGATTTTTGAAGGATATTCCACAGCCATGGTGCATGATAGCAGAATGCCGTTATGCCCAGATCTGTCAAAAAACCGGGGAACATTCAGAAGCAATCACTTAGAGGCCCGCAGATAGTAACTACTAGAGCTGACAGACAGAAGGTTACTGAGGTATTCTGGGAGTTTACCTAGCAGAGCTTTATAGATGAACATATACCAGTGTTGTTGTCTATGTATACTTTGCATTTGAAATGAAACGTAGAGAAGCATGATACACTTAATTGAGTCTCTTTAAGGAGGAGGAGGCTGCATGCATAGACAGTATATCACCATAATCAATCACAGATAGAAAAGTGGCTTCCACAAGTTTTTTCTTTGCAGAGAATGTGAAGCATGATTTATTCCTAAAGTAAAAGCCAATCTTCAATTTGAGTTTCTTAATTAGATTAGAAATATGCACATTAAATGAAAGCTTTGCATCAATCCATATTCCCAAATATTTGTAGGACACCCTTTCAATCAATGTGCCATCAGACCTAAAAATTTTTAAACTGTCAAAACTTTGCAAGCGAGCCTTTGATAAAATCATAAACTTTGTTTTATGGGCATTTAAAGCCGATTTGAGACCCTCCAAAGTGCTTTGTAATAGCTGAAATGCAGTCTGAAGTATAGACAGTTGTATCATTTGCATATAAATGCAATTTAGCTTCAATGTCTTTACCTACATCATTCATAAGAATAGAGAAAAGGATAGGAGCAAAAATGGTACCTTGGGGGCACACCTTTAGTTATCTCCAGAAAGTCCAAATTGGGGCCCTCTGCTTGGACAGACTGAGTCCTACCTGCTAAGTAGTTTTTGAACCATTTAAAAGGCATGGAACCAAAGCCAGCATACCTGAGTTAGTCTAGAAGAAGTTCATGATCGACTGAATCAAACGCTTTAGAAAGATCTCCAAATAAGGCGGCACAATGCTGTTCTCTAAGGCACCAATGAGATCATCTGTGACAGCCATGGCAGCAGTGATAGTACTATGACCACTTCTAAAGCCAGGTTGATACTCACATAAAATGTTATTATCTGCCAAAAAATGTTTCAACTGTGAATTAACCTCAGATCTAAGGATTTTCGTAGTCTGGTACTCTTCCCACCGCTGACTTTAGCATAGACTTTAGCTGCTACTAGCATAACAAACGTGACCCATCAGGGTTTGAGTTGCATTCTGTGTAATTTATGAGCCATTTTTGCCATCTGTGGTTTTGAGCTCAATAAAAACATTGGAAAGCAACTTTTACACATTTTCTAAAAATTAATTTTAAGTCTGAGACACACTGGTGCTCTTTAGAAATGTATTAACTGAGTTTTAAGCTAGCTTTAATGAAATAATTTACTGGGCTAAAGTTTTTTTTACCAACACCTACTCCGTCCACTTAATTATAGCGAACCAAAACCTCCTTTAACTGTTTACTTATGATGAACTCTATTTAAAGGAGCAACACTGATCATTTTTGCCTGAAGGTGAACCGACTGAAGCTAAACCAGTGAAGTTAAAGGCTAGCAAAGAGTAGCCTGTAGGTTACTAGCACTTAAAGTTAGAGATCATGTTAGTTCAAGCAAAATCTCGCCTTAACTCATTGAGATTACAGTTGATCTCAGTTATAAAAGTCAATGTGGGAAAGTGATGAGTCAGCTGGATTCACTCTTGAGGACTATATTGGTCTAAAGGATCACTGTTATTTAACTGACCCACTGAACTTTAAACAACTTTGAGGATTTTATGCACTCTACACCAGATTATCATAACTGATTTATGCAGTTATGGAAATATAAAGCAACTGACTTGACATTTATCCATTAATTTACATAACTCTTTACATAAGCCACTTGCATTCTGGTTTGCCCTCATAGCCTAACAGGGTGTTAGGTAACAGAGACACATATTAGGTGGTCGTTCATATCAGAGAGGCTGTTTAACCCCACAGATGTGTCAACTGGGTGTGCTGTTCGGGGTGTCCCACTGCTTTCATCGGAGCCGCGGTCACGGCTTGTTCCGAGAGCTTGTTTTGAAAAAAAAAAAAAAAAAGAAAACCGCGTGCTCGTTTCATAACACGGAAGGAGGCTGCAACAGCACTGCAGACAGGAGGAAGCGGAGGTGCACAAGTGCAGCATGGTCCTCTATTGTCTGGAGCCTAATTGACGCTCTGCATTTCGGACTTTCAACAAGAGCAAACAGAAAGAAAACAAATTAAAGCGGAAATGAAAGCCGGTGTGTTACTCTCACCTGCCGTCCCCGTATCTGCGGTGAGTCTCTCCACGTTTAAAAAAAAAAAAGCTCTTATTTCTGAAGTGGTAATGAGATGCTGGGAAGGCTTGGCCGCTTTGACTCATTCATCAGTTTTCTTGCTAAAAGAGGAGGGCCGGTGCTGTGAGTCCCTGCACGCGCTCCGCACAAAAAAAGGCATTACGAAAGTTCCGGAAGTGCACGAGCATCCTAACTGTTGGGGGTTACCGAGGGTGCACAGCTTCATACATAACACAAACGAAACACCATAAGTAGGGCTGGGCGTTATGGACCGAAATCAAATTACGGTATTATTGGCTAAACACGTAAAATTTCGACATTTTCTGTAATAGTACCAAAATTATAAACTTTGATCTGTAAAAATAAGATGCCAAAAAAATAAAATTAAAAACAAAGTAAGTAAGTAAGTAAAAACATAACAAAACTTGTTTAATGCCTCAATAAAATAAAAGCCTTCCATCACATTACTATTAATAACTCAAATTTAAATGTAAAAATAAAATATCACCTGAAATTAAAATTAAAAATGAGGCTTTGCAAAAAAAAAAAAAAAAAAAAAGAGACCTGTATGCCTAGGAAAAAAGGAATGAAATAAAATGTGAAAAAGGACAAAATCTCCATAGTTTTAGTCTTTTGCAGTAGTACACTGACTGACATGTCCAACCCAGCCATGCTTGGTTTGATTGTATTGTAGAAGACTTAACACAATGGTAATTTTATGTCTTAAGACATATTCATACAATAATTTCAAGTAAAGAGAAAGCAAAAGTGAAGAGTAGCTTATGTAAATGTATTTGTTTAATTGTGATTGTGATGATATTTACTTGTTATGGTCCTTTGGGTTCTTGCCCATTTACAAGGATCCCATATTACTTGGAAAAAAGAAAAACTAAATAAACTAAGGATTTTGGAAAATAAAACTAAACTAACGAAACAGCATGACAAACTAATAGATGCCATGTTAAACCAGCAGGAAAACTAATAAAAACTAAACTGAAATTGAAAAAAATAAGAAAAGAAAACTAATTGAAAAGGAATATATGATAACCTTGGCCCTGGAAACCAGTTTGTTGTTGTTGTTGTTGTTCTGAGTTATTAAAAATTACAGACAAACTGCACTCCATCTAATTCGTCCAAAAACACTGACAACATTTTTATGTAATGAAATTGTCAAAACCTTCTATGCTCTGAAAAACCACTCATTTCAAAATTATAAAATCTCCATTATTTTAATGATTAGTGGAATAAAAAACAGACTGATCAATGATTTTTGTTCATATTTGTAACCTAAAGAAAGATTTCTATTCAAATTGCATAAACACATTAGCAATACTTAGAAGAGTGCATGGAACTGGTGAGGGGCAAACATGATCCTTTCTCCGGGCCATTTACAAATGTTGCCAACATATTTGCACAACTTAAAGTGAGGACTGGGGTATATCCAGTTTTAAGATATACTGATGATAGTTCAATGAACATTGCATACACTACTGGCCACATGAAGTCAGAAAAAAATAATTTAAAGAAAATCATAAACTTTATTGATATAAACAACATTGTCTTTCCCTATATTTCTAAAACCTGATTTACCCCAGTCCTAAGTAGTGATGAAATGTGTAAGTTCTAGCATTTTCTAATTATATATATACTTTTTATTGCTTAATGCAGTAAAATAAACATTAATATCTTTCAATAGAGTATGTAATTGCACATATTATATTCTATTTTAACCACACACAAATATGATGCCCTTAAATAAACTCCCACCACACCTACCCACGCATACCAACACACACCTGTGGAGGGATAAGTAACTGTGACAAGTTCATCTTAGGCCCACTCAGGTTACCTGAGGTAAAGTAAGTACATTGTGTACCCAAACAGTGTGAGCTCTCATTATTCCATCCCATGGAAATTCAGTAATAAACAGAAGTGTGAAGCGTACCTATCAAGCCAAATTTATACTCACCCTCAATCCTGAGAAAAGTAGTTGAAAATAAGAGAGATGAGTGAAATATCCAAGCAGTCAGCAGTTCTGGCAGTCAGCAGACATGTGAGCTTCTGTTAAGAGTGCTGCTTATGAGACTTCGGGTCTTGCACTGTCTGGGCGTGTGAAGAGTGTCCTGTTTTGACACTTCCATGCCTCTCCCATCTCCCACATAGCTTAGTTTTGAGACACCTGGCAGGACAGTACAGCATTCAGCTATAATGTTCTACACTAAATGTATAGCTTCCTCTTAAAGCTGCAGTCACACCAGTTTGAACCTCTGTCATCATGTTTAATTTGACTCTTTAATCGCAGATATGACTATTAGTAACAGTGGCTGTATTCCATTCAGCGGTGCCAGTTCAAGCACTATAACTCTATCAAGGTTCCCGTACGTACTGGAAAACCTGGAAAACAGTTGATCAAATTTCCAGGTTTGGAAAGCACATGGAAACTGAGAAAAAAGCTAAAATACACTGGAAAATCGTGAGCTATGTTGGAATTTTGTCATGTGAAAGAGCTAGATAATATTAAGGGTCATAGTTATGGCTGTTTATGGGCTGTTGTATTAAAAACAGGCTGCATGCAAACAGAAATTTGACCTGAAGCACCTTGGAAAAACCAGGTCTGTTCTATGATTTAAGTTGTCAGACAACATTTGTTATTGGCATCATTACAGTGATTATGAAGAGTAAGGCTGGTGAAATATACTTTTGCGCTATTTTTTCCAACAAAGCCTAGTCTTTATTTTTAAATAAAATGAGAAAATTGGTTTATAAATGCCCATAGCATTATTGTTACAATACAATACAAACCAATACAATGTGCTACAGCACGATACTATACTACACTATACAATATGATATGGTATAATACTATACAAAACAATACATTACAATATGATACACTTTATTGTCCATGAGAGAATTTTTTTTTCTGATATTATAACTATTAAGTACTATCTGCAAGTGTAATTGTATTATTAAATGATCAAAAAGTCATCATGAAAAACACAAATTTATGGGGTTTAGCCGTAGACTTCACATGTTCTGGATCAGACTTCCATCATAAGGGATATACTCTTATTGTATGGACTCAGTGCATTCCTGTTATACCAGCTATTTTCAAGGCCACCCATAGGGGGGATAAAGAGAACAGATTTCTGGGGCCCAGTCAAATGGGGGGGCCCATGGAGGTCAGAGAAAGCATGGTCCATTGTACAGTTAATCTGTGATAACCATATTTTATATGTAACCACTTTTACAAAAGACACACAAAAAATAATATTATTATTATTTGCTGTAATACAATGTTGACTTTTCAAAATGTAAACCCATTTCTTAAAACAGAATTCGTTTTAAGGTAATGTTAACAATGTAAATGAGCACACCGACTGAACCATTTCAAAAGCCAGTCTTCATAGTGCCATCATGTGCACAAATGTCAGGATGTCAGAAAATAGAGTAGAAGAAACTGAAATAAGTTTAAGGGGGAAATAATTAACTAACTGAAAAAAGAAAAATGCCAAAAATTATTAGGGGGGCAAAAAGTGCTTACAGAGTGGCTAAAATGACTCAAAAGTGGCAAAAATGTGTTAAAAGAGGCAAAAATGGGTCAAAAGTAAGGGTTGACTGATTCTCAGCCTCGATGAATATTGATGCCAATATTTGGCATTTAGTCAATTATCAGTATCAGCATTTTATGCTAATCGACCAAAATCAGTTAATTCAAAGTTGTGCTACTTAGGCATCGCTGCAAGGTGTGTCTTCATCTCTGTTTGTTTTCACTCTGTACAGTCTCACTTGTCCTGCCCACAACACCTTCTGTCTGGCTTGATGCCACACAACTACCAGCCAATCAACACTGAGGCCTGGGTGGCACTGGCACATGGAGTGTTTGACATCACTTCCTGTTTCCTGCTGCTACTCTTTTGCTCTGTGCTGTTTCTCATGTTGGCAGAGTTAGTGCTAAGTCATTAATTTTACTCAACTTCTGATTTTCCTTCATTTATGAACATGCAGTTTTACTTTCGAAGCATTAAGAACGTTTTGTTTCATATATACATATGCATATCAGTTCCAAATATTGGTTATCGGTGACATGCAATACAAATAATCTGTATCTGAAAAATCAATATTTGTTGACTCTCAGTTAAAAGTGGAAAAAAATGGTTAGAAACAGAGATGAATAGGGATTAACAGTAATTTGAAGCCAATAATAGCTTGGCACACTTTTCAGGTCCAAAAATAAGTAACTTTAGCCAGAACGCGGCAGTAATGCTACTGATCCAACACACATGCACTGATATAATTAAAAAAGCACAACAAGGGAGCAGTGTTATTTTTGCCGTCTAAAACTATGACTAAATCTATTCATCGACAGCCTTTTTTCCATGACAAAAACTAGACTAAAACTAACAAAAATAGATCTGTGATGACTAAAACTGACAAAAACTAAGTTTAGTTTTAGTCATTTTGACAAAAACTAAGTTTAGTTTTTGTCAAAATGACTAAAACTAGACTAAGATTTAATTTAGTTTTCATCTGATATTCAAAATCTGTGATGTTTCTCCACTGTGGGTAAATCTATCAAAATTTAATGCATCTGTATCTGTTCTGCCTCTCAGCTGTAGAAAGCAGGGACCCCAGGTTTGGCAGAGTGCAGACAACACACTACCAATGATTTGGTACCAAATGTAGGCAAGAAAATAAATGCTTGGAGTAAAAGTAAAGACTAAAATGTGAAGACTTTTTATGGACTGAAACTAGACTAAAATGTTTTGGGTCTTCGTCGACTAAAACTAGACTAAAACTGAAAAGGATAGAAATGACTAAAACTAAGACATTTCATTTAAAGACTAAAACTAAAACTGAAATTTAAAATAGCTGCCAAAATTAACACTGCTAGGGAGGGCCCATTCACTGGGTTTCTCAGGGGCTATTGGTACTGAAAATGTCCTGATTTCTTGAAAAGACTGAGAACCCTGACTAATTTTACTCACTTACCGGTACAACTACCTTGACTTTACTGACAAGCTGATTAGTTTAATGATGTTATTTTTCACTGGAACATTTTTCTAGTTGAACAGAGGAGGACGAATTCAGTATTAAAAGTGAGCTTACATAAATGAGAGAAATTAGGTTTGGTAACAGCCTAATGAGGCAAAACTCACTTGTGAACAAATTGAAAGACACTCCTTAAATCCTTTATCTGTGACCAAACTGTTATTTGGCCTCTAAAATCTTCACTCCACTTTGAGATGAGTATCTTTATTTTCCGTTGATAAAACACATTAAAAGATCACAAAACACACTGAAGGATGTGCTCAAATTTTAGGAGTTTGGAATCAGAGTATCCAGTTATAATTAAGGGCAGTATATTCAATGGTATTATTGTCAAACTCACATTGAATTTCTCATACCTGCTTCGATCAGCCAAAGTTCTGTGAAAAGAGAAAGGCGCTGACTAATAAGGGGTGAGACACATCAGGGTTTCGTTACTTAATAAATGATGCAATACGCGTCCACTAAATCCTCACATAAAGCCTTAGAGGCAGATTTAGTTTGAATGATTTCTGTTGTGATGTATTTTAAGATCGGCTGGTTATTTGGCTTGATCTAACTTTAGATCAAATGTTCTCCCGGAAGCCTTTAATACAACTTTTAAGTCTTGTTTCCATTCACTTCTAGATGCCAGCTTAGCAGTATTTCAAAATCCATGCTTTTTTAAAGGTACATACCACTCATTTGTTTCATAACTGTCTTTCACTGGATCATTGGGAACTGATGGACTGCAATGTTTACTCCAGTTACAGTGAAAGTGTAGCGCCGTCTTTTGTATGCAAAATATGTTTTTTATATTTTCTTACTGTAGACGGACCTTACATTGTGTTATGAAAGCAATCAGCAGGTGGCTGCAGCACACCTTTTCACTGATGACTAAACATGCAGCATCCTGTTTACCTAACATCCTTGTGCTGCACTGTGCCTGCTCTTTAACTCACTCCTATGGCTCCCCCTATTGACCAACACTACACAGTGCATTGCATAACACCAGGTTATGAAACTTCGATAGTGGGGTGAGACCAAGGAGGGTGAGATAAATGTATCACAAGTTCGATTAAGGGGGAGAAAAGGAGATAAATAACTAATAGGAGCAGAAAATGAACACCTGTTAATCACACTTGCTAAACTCAAACTATTAATGATTTTCTGAATGGGATGCAACAATCTGGCTACATATTCTTAAAATCTGTCCCATGAAAGTTACAGTGTGTTCCCTGAATGACAGGCTCCAGCTAAAGACTGTGTCACTCTGTCTGTCAAACATGCAGCTCAAAGTGCTTCTCATGGCAAAACAAAGAATAAAGAACAGAAATGAACAACATCAATTCGATAAGACTAAGAAATGGCAGCGTTAGCCTAAAAAGTAATTACTTGAAATCATTACAGCGTCATCAGAGATAGGATAAAGACCTGAGGTAAAATCGCATGTGGTTCAGCCAAATATTGAAGGGGAGACGTATTGATTATTGTTATTTTAGAGAGAGAGGAATGTCTCAGGGATATTGGCGGCTCTCCTTACAGACACATTGATCAGCAGCACTCTCACTGAAAGGCCAAGCAGTCTAACACTCCGCAACAAGAGAGTGGAAATTTCCGTAAACACCCGCAGCAGTGAGGGCTCTACTTTCTTCTTTTTTTGCTCTCTTTCTTCTCTGCTTTTTGTCTTCTGATTTATTCATGTCTATCTCCATTTTCTCCACTCTACTCTTCCCCTTTATCACCACTGATGCATTTCCCCTCCGTGTGGTATCTTTTCTCCATGACTATGCATGTTGCTCCTTCCTCTGCTATATTTACACAGTTTCTCTCCTCTCTTCTGTTCTTGATCAACTCCTTCCTTTTCAGATTTGCAGATTTTCTCTGAATATAAAAATCTGAGATGGCGTGCAGATGTACAGTCATGGAATGAGGGTGAAGAAAAAAGATTCAACATCTGTCGATGTAGTCGATGTAGAGGTGTCAGTCAGATAGTATCTTACTACTAGAATTGGAGACATGTCTGTCTGTCTGTCTGCCTGCATCGATTTACACGCCACACCATTGCTCCAATGTCCTTGATACCCCTCAGAAGACTTCTGGGGTGTACTGGTTCATTCAAAACTGGTGCCATAAAAAATCATAAGTGTGCATATATTTTCATTAAAGAGGGGGCATTATGCCTTTTTCAAGGCTTTACACCATCTCTCTGATACCCACGTAGTAGCTTCACATGGTTTACAGCTCAAAAAACTCCTCATGTTTCTCACACTGCAGCCTGAAAAATCCTTATTTTAACCTCCGTCTAAAATGCTTCTTTTTTGCTGCTGTCTCTTTAACACCCCCCTCTACAGACCTGCTTTCCTCCGACTGGCCGATTTTCCGGAGGCTGGCCGGCGGCAGGACTCAATGTTTTGTGCCCCCTCCAATGTGGCTATGTTGCTATGCTAGTACTTGTAAACATTGAATGAACCGGTCCGACTGAGTAAAATATGTCGAATTTTGATGTACGTCCATACATGTTAGACCCAGGGTCTGACCCTGATAGTTTGGAGAGAGAGGGGGAAGAAAACCAGCAGCAGCGAAGGATAGAGCAGGACGTATCTGTTTGGTAAGTATTACTGTGTTGCTAAATGGCTAAAAGGCCTTGTGGGGCGGTCTGTTCCTGCAGAGGTGTATTTAAATATGATATACACTATATTACCAAAAGTATTTGCTCACATGCTTGACTCGCATATGAACTTAAGTGACATCCCATTCTTAATCCATAGGGGTTAATATGATGTCGGTCCACCCTTTGCAGCTATAACAGCTTCAACTCCCACTCCATAATCCCCCCTCCACCAAACTTTACACTTGGCACAATGCAGTCAGACATGTACCATTCTCCTGGCAACTGCCATACCCAGACTCATCCATCAGATTGCCAGATGGAGAAGCACGATTCGTCACTCCAGAGAGCGCGTCTCCACTACCCTAGAATCCTGTGGCGGCGTGCTTTACACCACTGCATCCGACGCTTTGCATTGCACTTGGTGATGCATGGCTTGGATGCAGCTGCTCGGCCATCGAAACCCATTCCATGAAGCTCTCTATGCACTGTTCTTGAGCTTATCTTAAGGCCACGTGAAGTTTGGAGGTCTGTAGGGATTGACTGCAGAAAGTTGGCGACCTCTGCACACTATGTGCCTAAGCATCCGCTGACCCCGCTCTGTCATTTTACCACTTCGTGGCTGAGTTGCTGTTGTTCCCACTTGCTTCCACTTTGTTCTAGTACCACTGACAGTTGACTGTGGAATATTTAGGAGCGAGGAAATTTCATGACTGGACTTGTTGCACAGGTGGCATCCTATCACAGTACCACGCTAGAATTCACTGAGCTCCTGAGAGCGACCCATTCTTTCACAAATGTTTGTAGAAACAGTCTACATGCCTAGATGCTTGATTTTATACACCTGTGGCCATGGAAGTGATTGGAACACCTGATTTCAATTATTTGGATGGGTGAGTGAATACTTTTGGCAATATAGTGTCCTTCTCATTAATCCCTGTTTGCATGAATCCTGATGAACCATGCTGCTGCTTCTGGCAAAGCTTAACCTCCTCCACCCCAGCCTCATCCTGTATAGCATAAAGCTTTTTACACCCTCCTTCATTTACTAATTTTATTGTATTTAATACACATTATCATACACTCTATTGGAGTTTCTAGCCATGGAAAGTCAAAGCATGCTGCTTGACCAGCACAGGGAGCATCTTTTAAGCACAGCCTTCTCTTCCAGGTAAAACTGTATATCCATTTTGCAATAAAATAGTCAGATGTATGACAATAGTGATCCTGCATGAACTATGGTTCTGTACAATCATGCAGCCACTATGTTTGAATCTTGAACAATCATTTTATCAGTTCCTATCTTAGTTCGGCTTCTACAAATGATGTATGTGTGACAGCCCATAACAACCATGAGGATCTGCTGTTGTAATGAGCGAAAGGTTCACTGTGTAATTTTCTTAACTACAGTCTTCACAAAAACATAAACACATAGCTCATGTACACGCATTCAAAAATCCCTTTTGTCTCAATGTCCTCCCACAAAGGTTTCTGTTCATCCAAGGCACATTTTGCATCATCGTTTGTCTCAAACCTGGTATTGTATGCAACATCCACATATTCTAATTATTTCTGATTACTATTTATTCCCCACATTCTTAGAGCTTATGTTCTGCATAGGAGAAATTTGGACATCTGTGTTTTCCCTCAGGAATTAATGGCGTATTGTCTACTCTCATACATTTTGGATCATTAGCATTGGTGCTAACCTCCAGCACAACGTTTGGACCCTTTTGGAGCTGAAAACTGTGTCATCAAGTTACTGGGTTCACTGTTTCTCAGACAGTTGGTTCAGCTTCCTGTCCTTTAGTTTATGGCATCCTGACTTTCGTGCAGACCATGGCATGGTGATGAAGTCTGTCATTACCAGCCAGATGAAAGACAGAAAAAGGGCTTGTTCCATTTTGAAACAGGCTGCATTTTACTGATGCAACAAAATATGTAATTAGCATTTGTGTTGCTTTGATTAGAATGCTGAGTATTTACAGTGCTGTGAAAAAGCATTTGCCCCTTTACTGATTTCATTTTTATATCAGACAAAGATAACCCGAGTAAATACAAAATTCAGTTTTTAAATGATGATTTCATTTATTAAGAAAGAAGACATCCAAATCTACCTGGTCCAATGAGAAGAAGTAATTTCCCCTTTATCCTAATAACTGGGTGTGCCACCCTTGGTGGCATCATCTACAAGCAAGTGTTTGCAATAACTGGCAATTATTTTTTCACATCACTGTAGAGGAATTTTTTTGCCCACTGCAGAACAGTTTTAGTTCGGCCACACCGGAGAGTCTGCCAGCATGAACAGCCTATTTAAGGTCATGACACAGCATCTCAATTGTGTTTAAGTCTGGACTTTGACTAGACTTCAAAACCTTCATTTTGTTTTTTGATTTTTTAAGCCATTCAGAGGTGGACTTGCTGGTATGTTTTGGATCATAGTCCTGCTACATAACACAAGTGTGCTTTAGCCTGAGGCCGTGCAATGATGGCCTGACATTTTCTTTTAGGATTTCCTGGTAGAGAGCAGAATCTTCCATTAATGATGGTGATTGGTCCAGGTAGGTTTGGATGGCATTTTTCTCTTAATAAATGAAATCTCAACATAAAACTGCATTTTTGTATTTATTATGGTTGTCTTTGGCTAATATGTTTGATAATCTAAAACATTTATGTGTGACAAATGTGCAGATTAACAAATCAAGATGGAGGCAAACACGTCTTCACTGCAATGTGGTATAAAATGAAATATGGTTATCACATCTTAACTTTAACAAAGAAATTCTCTCCTTTGTCTACCCTTATGTGCAACCGTAGATACAGTCAATATAACATAGTGATGGGAATTACAACTCTTTTAAGTGATCTGGATCATTGGGCTCAGCTCAGCAAAATGAATCGGTTCTTTCAGCTCCCAAATTGGCCTCATTCAGGTACCAGTTTGGCTTCATTTGACCTGCCAATTTTAGCAATGTTATAACATTTGATCAATATTTACTCCAACTCTGCTGTATTTCTAAAATTGATGAAAATATCATGTCATGATTTTTCAAAAACCTGGTGAATCAGATGAAATCTGCTCATTGGCCGGGCTGTATTACACACCTGAAATAAACATAAATGTTACACCAGGTAGGTGTCGTTAATGCATGGTGTAGCTGCGTAGAGAATAAAAGATCATCCCTACTAATCAATTAAATATCACACAGACACAATCTATATGAAAATATTAATATTACTAGTAATAATGATATAAAACGGCTCTCAAACAGGATCCGACTCTTATTGTTCATGTAAAAGAGCCGGCTCTTTGAACTGGCTTGTTCACCAAAGACCCATAACCCTATGAAACTTTCTATTTTTTAACTTCTTTTTCTGTCCTATGTTTTTATTTTTTGTGTCTTCTTTGTGTAAAAGGCCAACACTTTTAACAACATTTGTCTAACACAAGAAAAAAAACTAATCCACAGCCTGTGTACATGTTTGATTTTGTGATTCATGTTGGATATCTGAACTGTGACAGAGGAGGATGGACGCTCCTGGATGGTAAGAAAATTAGATCGGCTCTGACACTTGGCCATCGTCCTCTATCTTGAATTCCTTCTCTCTCTCTCCGTCACTCTGTCACACACCTTCTTCACGTCTCAAATCAAACCCAAGCACACATCTCTCTTAAGAGAGCAGACAGGTATCCCAGCCTTTACACCAGCTGCAGCATAGACAAGCAATGCTTTAATTTTCATCACGCTGGGTGGAAATCAATCTACCAAAATAAATTACACACAGTTAAATTCATTTTTACTGGTTTTGATACATTTATTACAGACCACATTTGAAATTCTAAAGCATTTATCTGCCTTTATTGTCTTTGTTGTATATTTATGCATTTTCATTTCTTTGGCTGCTTGAAATTATTTACTGAATAACTAATATTTATACCGTGTAATTTAATTCAACACTACATTTGAGTAGGATTTGCTTAATTTATTATTATACTGGAGGTTGCGCTTCATCTGCAAACACTGAAAAGACACATTTATTGCACTGAATTTAAAAGTACAGCTCAGACATTTGAATAAACACTCAACAAAAAATGCTTCAGCATGGGAAAATAAGAAAAATAAGGCCTGCAAATGAGGGCTTATACTTACATCATTGTGTTAATGGCTGCTTGATATTATAAACTGAAAAGTGTTATGCATCTCAGTCCTGTGCATCTAGGGGAAAGAGTTCCAACAGTGGACACACTGATGTGTGTTTTTGTTGGAAAGACACACTAACTGTTGAACAGTTAAAGCCAAGAACAGTGGAAGCTGTCTTAGTGCTAATAAATTGCTCTTGTAATGAATCTGTCTTCCTTCTGATAATCTAGTTTGCTTTTGTAGGTTATATAAAGGCATCTGTATTAATTTCAGACACTTTCACATTCAGCTAAAAACTCCTCACAGGAGCTTTGAAGTTCACAGAAACAAGAATTTAAGACATCGACTGCCTCCAGGGCCTTGTTAGACCCAGAGCCATCAAAACATTTATATGCACAGTGTTATAGCTGCCATGCTGCTCTCTCATCATGTGAAAACACAGGACTGACAGAACAGATTTTCATGGCTACGACTCTGCCATCAGACAACTCGATATGGAGACAGCAATTAAACGCAATCAAAGAGACAGAGAGGCAATCAAACAGATATAGTATGAATCTTCACCTGTGCTGACCCCATATGTACACTAGATGGAGCCACGCACCATATGTTTTACACTGCTCTGATCTTAATCATGTCTGCAGTGGTTTTTCACTATGTTCAAACATCAGAGTCTAGACAGAACATCTTCAAAGAGTTTAGTATTCATAAGACCTCCTCTTGATTCTTCAGAGTTCTGTAAATCAACAAAACTGTCCCAGAATGCAATTCATCCCAAGCTAGAGGCTCATGGCTCTGTGCTTGACTTTCCGAACTCTCGTTCCTGCACACGTTCCTTAAATTTGCTGAATTAGTTCAGGGGATTTACCCACAATGCTCAGCTTTTTGATGTGAAAATAGAGATCAAACTGGAGTTATGAGCCATAAACAAAATTGGTTGAGTTGGGAATTAGAATATTTATAGTCAGTTTTCATCAGTGGCACTGCCAGCTGTAACCCTGCACTCACTGTGCATACATTTTATCACTGTATATTTATTTATTACTTTATCTTTTTTAAATGAAAACTAAACAGTGACAACAGCAGATCACATGTTTAATTTCTGTACTCTTTTCTGTCCTTGAGCTGCAGATTTTGGCGGTGTTCACTCACCAATGACATGACCATGCAGGTTTAACAGACAAAGGTAGCCTGAGCCTGGGGCCTAGGAGCCTCAAAGCAAAGGCAAAGATGAACATTAAATATGAGGTCTACATCAGAAATTACTTCAATAAATAAGGTCATATTTTGAATGTATATAAGTAGCCAGAGTGCATCAGCCTCAAAACAGTTTGAAATATAGAAGGAGTGTTGGATACTTCTTTGGATTAAAGCCACACAAAAAGCCTCACATATGGATTCATATCAAGCTACTTATAGCAGTGCATAGCTACAAAGAAATGTCATATAATATGTTAAAATGGCATAAAATTAATTTTAAAAAACCATGACTAGTGGCAGATATGAAAGACTGTTCAATCGAAAGGGCTACCAAAATCTCCCGCTGGACTACCTTGCTCTGATTTATATCAGGTATGAAACCAGAACCATTTCAGTTTGGAGATTTTTTTTTTTTTTTGGTATTAAGCATCATGACAACATTTAAAAGTCAAAATGTTGGTATTGTGATGACACCAGTGAGGATTCATCTAATGTGTAACTCCACTTCCACCTGTCAACTTTCTTCATTAAAAAACAATCAACTTAAAGAAAAGAATCTTTTGCTGTCAAAGATTATTTTAGGCTCAGTTGTGCTGCATGCAGTTGTGCAAACATTCACAAATTAATTTTTTTTGATAATTTTACAGAAAAAAAAATTAAAAGCATTTTATGTAAAAACAAATTCACATTTTTGCAAAGCAAACTTACTAAAAGTTTGATACTAAATTATGAAGTCAGAAAATCTTTTACAAAACTTGAAACAATTTACGAAGTCCAACACAAAATAACAATGTACAACTTTTAAAAAAAAAAAAAACAGAAACAAATTTACAAATGCTGATACGAACTTACAAGCACTGAAGCACTTCTACAAACCTGAAATTAGGATCATTTCTGGTATTTGGTTTATTCCATTTCATACAACAAATACTCAAAATTTGTGTCACAAGTTTTTAAAGGGTTTTGTGTTCTGTAAAATTTAGATTTGTTTTGGCCTTTATAAAATTGTTTTTTAGAATTTGAATTTGTTTCTTGAAATATAGAAATGTTTTTGTTAAAAGTGTTTCAGACTTTGTAATATTTTATCAGACGTTGTAAATTTGTTTCAAGTCTTTCTGAAAGTCTGTCACATTTGTTAGGGTTTTATTGACCGTTTGAATTAGTTTCAAGCTTTGTAAAAGCGTTTCAGCCTTTTAATTTCATATTGCACTTTGAGGCCACCGTAGTGTTGGAGCACCACTAAATTTCATCTCAGCACTCCTGAAGGAACAACAGTGGTCAGTGAATGCCAATATTTTTTACCAATATTTTTTAAACTCATTTTTACAGAACATTTTATATTTTTATATTCTCATACTCATCCCCTTACGTCAAATATCATACATCAAAATAGTAATTCCTCCTATTTCTACTGCTGTTTTAAAACAAACTTCATGATCAGCAGGTTTGCAGTGCACAGTCACAAACATAAAGCTCACAGCAAGCAGTGAGTTCAACAAAGTTCCTACAGAGCATCCATGGATAAAAATGTGCAATCATGAAATACTATTTGTATTTCATGATTGCACATAAACTTTAAAAAGTTTAGAAATGTTTGAAATTGGGAAATATCTTTGGCGTATAGACTCCATCGTGATGTCTTTATGAACTTGAAGGGGTAGTGAGGCGGACAGCAGGATAGGATACCTCCCTATGGAGTCTAGACACTGGTGGTGGTGATGGAAGAAGTAAGATAAGATGAGTGAGAGACTTCTGAGGAGCAGATTTCAGAAGAGCTTGACCCAGACACTAATGAGATATAATGGAGGTGGCTGGGGAGGAGGAGGGTTGCAGCGATCGCACTGAAACGACAGGCTGACTGTGAAGGAAAGAGAACAGATTTTTAAAATATGACAGCTGCAGGATGATTGGATTGAGAAAAGTCGTCGCTACAAGGGATTGGCTCAAAGCTTGAGTGAGTGGACGCCCATTGATAGAGCAGGGACAGGTGAGGGAGAAGAGGGGACAGGTGAGTGAGTGGTAACTGATGAATGAAAGGATGAATGGAAATGAAACAGTCTTCCTGCTTGAACTTACACTAAGCTTCATAAATACGATCCACTTAAAGATAATGTTTTAACCTTGCAATTTTCAGGTGTTTTAGTGTGATGACAAGTCAGGGTCACTCTAAAAATAAAAGATTAGAAAGGATCTATTCATTTCTAGCAAAGAAACTGAAATTTGAAGTTCATTAAGTACTAGATTTACAAGAAAGAGAACTCTGATTGATTGGTTTATTGCATAGTCTCAATAAAAAGTATCATGAAATCAGCTCTCAATTGCAGGACTTTTGCAGGGCAGACGGCTTTATTGGTATGAGTTTCTTCCATGCAAAAGGCTATTTTTGACTTTGAAATCTCAAGAATCACAAGTTTGAGTTCTTATGCATTTAATACTTTTAAAACTCAAATTTGAGTTTTTTTCCTTCAAATTTTACAGATGATCTACTTTTTTTTCTGCTTTTTAGAAAGGCCGTAACTTGCTGTCACTTTTAGCTCTCTGGTTTCCTAGAGAAAATGATGATGTGTTATAACATAGCATTGCTTCAGAGATTAAAAGAACAGCTCAGATTTTCAACTACAATATCACAAATTTGAGGGAGCAAAGTATTTAATTTAATTGATATAACAGTGAAGTGGTTTTGGCATTTAGATATAGCTCAAAAATTAGAAAAGTTTCTTATTACTCTGAAATAAAATAAAAGCATTTTCCATATGATGTCCTCTTACAAAATATTGTGTTGTAAAAGGTATGTTTCACTGCAATAAGCTCAAGGACAAAGGAAGGATTGAGCACATGTAAGGAACTCTACATGTCACAGTTTCTGCAGGAGCTGAACACCTCTAAAGGACTGATCCTAAAATTGCCACTGGTTGCAGTAAAGCGTTTTGTCCTAATATTTGTGCAGCAAGATATCAGGGGAGGAGAAAACATTTTTCTGCTGGACTCTATGACTCATCAAAGTGACACCTCATGGCATGTTTTGAGATTGCATTTCACTCAGGCGTTCACTTTCAGGGTCACGGTGCTGAGCACGCTTGCTGAGTGTTGATTAGACTCCAGGACCTCCTCCTAACCTAACCTCCACAGCTAATCATTTTACAATCTTCATGGGCCCTCCTCAAATGACCCCCCACACACACCACCACAACCATCAAACACAAACCCATGCCAAAGACAGCTGAGAAAGTCTGCAGATTGAAGGGTTTATTAACTCTGCCCAGAAGTATTGTGTGATGATTATCTTACAATCTGCATCATCCATTGTTTTGAGCTCCATGCTCACTCCTCTTGTTCTCCTCCTGTGCCTGTGTGTTTGTGTGAGAGTGTGTGCATGCCTATGTGTGTGTTAGGTGAGTGCAGCAGAGAGGAAATCACATGTCGGCCTGGTTGTTCACTTATCAGCTCTGCCATATGCTGCTTTATGTAAAAAACAGAGTCTTGTTGAGAGGCCTTATGTTGAATCAGATACAAGCAATAAACTGATCTCAACACCAGTGAGTCAGTCTGAACAGAAATGACCTCCATTTTTATTTTTTCCTTTTTTTCCTTGCTTCAGTGCATTATGCATGTGTAAATTGTGGATTAATTGGCACTCCTATTGCAGGACATCAGCTGTTCATTATGTTCACTGTCTGCTCTGTATCCTGTCCTCATGTACCCTGACCACTGAGTGTTAACACAGCAGAGAGCCTGCAGAGAGCAACAGCGGTGATCCACACATGGACGATCCCTTCAGCATCTGTGATGGTGATGGGATGTACAAGTGCCCATGGCCTGGGTAACTTGCACATCTGTGAAGGCACTATCAATACAGAGAGGTGCATTCAGGTTTCATTGTGGTGACATCCCTATTTGTTTCAGCAAGACAATGCCAGACCACACTGTGATCTAGTTAAAACACCAATGAAAAGAGAACAGGTAATAGACTGGCCTAAATCGTGTCCAGACCTGTCTCCTGTAGAAGATGTATGGCGCTTTATTCAACGCAGCATATATGACAATGGAAACCCCACAGTGTTATTTATCACACTTAAATGTTTTGGATCATCAAACCAATTTTAATATCACACAAAGACAACCAAAGTAAATACAAAATACAGTTTTGTAAAATCATGAATAAATTAAAATTAACCACATTTTTCACTTGCCACACCCAGACCTAACTGCTGCCAAAACTGCTGAATCAAGAAATCACTTAAATAGAACCTGTCTGACAAAGTGAAGTAGTCACCATCTAAAGGAACTCAAGAAGAGATGAGGAATAAATTCATTGATATCTATTAGTCCGGAAAAGGTTAAAAGGCTGTTCCTAAGGCATTGTTACTCCAGTGAACCAGAGTGAGAGCCATTATCCACAAATGAAGAAAACTTGGTGAAAGAGATGAACTTGTCTCCTATTTGGCAGATAAACATATTGATGATCCCCAAGACCTTTGGTGATATATCCTGTGGACTTACTAGACAAAAGTTGAATTTTATGGATGGTTTATTTTTTTGCATTGCATTATATCTGGTGTCAAACTAGCACAGCGTTTTATAAAAAGGACATCTTACCAATGGTCAAACATGGTGGTTGTATATATGTGCATATAGAGATATCTATATCTGTTTGATTGGCCAGCCAACTGGCCTGAACCCTGTGCAGAATCCCTGAGGTACTGTCAAGAGGAAGATGAGACACTAGACTCAGCCAACACAGATGAGCTGAAGCTGCTATCACAGCAACCTGGACTTCATGATACCGCGGACTGATTGGCTCCATGCCACATTACATGTGGTGATTTGTGTAAAAGAAGCTTTAAACTAATTACTGAGCACATAAATACATATATTAGTAGGGCTGACGTAAAGAAACAGACAACCAGGTGTGCTCACACCTACAAGCAATTTAGAGTCACCAATTGGCCTTCCAAGCATGTCGTGACCAGGAAGTGAACCAGGAACCGTCTTGCGAGTCAACAGAAACATACAGCCCCTGTTCTAACATCATTGGGGATAATTTTCTAACTTTCCTCTGAGTTGATTATGAGGAGGGGGTGGGGGTTTAGGGGTCCTCCTTGAAGGTGCAGAGCTAAGCAACATCTCCTGTGACTAATACACTTACTTTCAACAAGTCCCTCATTAAACCTCACTTATAAACAAATTAAGTTTCACGTTAGTTCATGCAGCACAAGGTAGTCATGTACTAACGCTGCAATCAGCCAGCCTGCTGATTGAATCATTGTTTCTAATCATGCACAAACCAATAACAGTCCAATCCGTTCAAATACACCTCCACACTTTTTTACTGACCCCTACAACACTGTAGCTGCATCGTGATGCCTGGGGAGCCAAAGAATGCTGCCCTGCTAAACCAAGGGAGCATCCATATTACAGAGCCATCAGTACCAAGCTTAACTGTATTTCCATTACACAATAAAGGGTTTAATCTAGGACCAAAGTTTTCCATTAAAAATGGGACAGGTCTGACCTGGCATAAGGTAAAATTTCAATATTCAGTGTAAAGATCTGATATGGATCCAGACATGCTGCACTGAACACAAATAATAATAATAATAATAATATGTCAGGGCTGAGTCAGAAACTAAATTTGAAATGCAGTAGCAATAGTGACCCAAATTGAAATGGGTTTTATCTCACACTGGGGGGAGACGTGTGCCTGCCAGCACTACTTTATAGCTGCCCTTAGGAGGCTGTGGGAATTGTTAGTGTTTTCTGGGTAGCATAAATCTTGTGATAATAATCAGTGATTATTGCATAGGCACAGTTACAATGTTTGTGTTAGACTTCTGAAATTCTTAGAGCCAATACAGGATAAAAACCTTTTCTTATAGAGTCAGCTACATAAATGCAACACCATAGTACATGGACCTGTTACCATGCAGTCATCAGGAGTAGAGTTCCTGTCCTTTTCCAATCCTTTTCTTTCCCGTTGTGCCAAAATGTCCCACCCTGACATCCATTTGTCATCATGCAAGTTTGCCCTGAAAGTGTGGGCTCAGTCCTTAATGTGTATCTGCTTTAAACTCAAAACTAGTAAAGGCACGCGTCATTCAGATAGAATATTTCCAACATTTTCTTCATTGTCAAGATTGGATATTTTGCTCAGTCTGCTCTGCTGCAGGATACACTGGGACGCTGCCCAAACAAAATGCTGACAAAGACCAAATCTTTCCCGTCACACACATTACAGTAATTAACTCTGCAGAGGATGGAAAGGTGGTGCAACTCTTTCTTATGGCACGGATAACTTTAAAAATTAAAAGAGATACTTGAATGAATGGTTTCTTTTTGCTTCCAACCACCAGGTTATAAGACTACACTCTGCATGGGAATAAGACACATAAACTCAGATAAGATAAATTATTGACTTCATATTTGAGTTAACACTCAGTTGTGTTGAAGTGGCTGTTTGAGTTTCTCTCTCATTATTTCCACAGGGAAAATAAGCAGCAAACAAAAAGAGAATTAGTAAGAGGAAAATAAAGCAAGGTCTTCTTATGCTTCTTGTTGAGTATAGTGTTTTTATTATGGCAGCAAATAATTGCATTGTGCCCTCTTTATTTCTGAAGCACTAACATAGAAGAAAAATAAAATGAGAGCTTTGATCCCTTTTGCTGTGGATGGAAAAGAAGAAAAAGAACTAGCGGGCTTCTCTATTATTCCCTTTAACTCACAGAGACCTTCACTGTGCTCACACATGCATTTAAACAAATAAACCTCAGGCTTTCTCTCTTATGGCTTCATTTAAAAACACAGCAGGTGCAGTATGAAAGACAATCAACCACTGAATATACCTCTCCTGATGATAACAATCTCAGTTTATGCATCCTGCCAACATCACAAGGAATTAAATGGGTTTGTGTGTTCTTTAAAAGGATTGTGAAGTGGTTCTGTAAATGTTATGGCTTAAATACCTCCAATGTTTATAAGGCATATTTATGAAATAGTACAACAGGAATTTTTCATGGCCATTTCAAATAATAAAAAACACCTTCCACTTGTAAACGTCTTATTTACAGAGCTAAGTCTGGCACACACTAAAATATCCTCACAATCTTGAGTGATTTTGATAATGTGAGAAACCCTAAAAATGAAGGACAAATTTAACAGTTTTGTTCTTGTAGAGCAGCCAATAAGAGAAACTTAAAGTGACTAGCTTTTACCTCTAGCTACATTTACTGCAGTAGCAGCTTCAGTTTCATAAGACACGCGTGAACACTCGTGGTTGCCACACATCAAAAGTTAGTCCCCCATTTATGACATCCATCTTAGACTGGCCCCACCCTGGATGATTTTAAACCTGATTTGAGGCCAGAATTGTTTCAACCCTTTTCAGTCAATAAATTTGGTCACCTGACACGCCAGATGGATGGGAAACCTTCAATACCAAGCGTTTGGGAAAGGGCAGAGGCTTTGAAAAAACTCGGAGTGTGATTGGATAAACGTTCTGTCTGTCACATCTTTATGAGCCAATCAGAGCAACAAAACACATGACTGAGTCGCGACCGAGGAGCGTGTGCGCAGCTACTGAGAAATAATATGAACCATGGCGACTATAGACATGTCAGTACACGACTTTTGTCATTGTTGAAAAGAAAACAACTCACCGCAGTTCTTTGTTCTTCTTTCAACGAAGAGATGTCGTCAAGTTCTGATAAAACTGGCGCTTTAGCAGCATCCACGCTAATGTCTTCCACCATAATTGCAACGGTCTCTTGTTGCTGCCTGCTTACGTCACAAAAATTAAACTAAATAACAAAAGCTTTAATGTCAAATTGAATAAAGATTTCTACAAAGTAATATCAATTATTGAAAACCATGTTAGGTAAAATAAGTGATTACATACAAATTCAAGCTTTAAAGTGACAGACCTAATTCAGCAGAGGTCCAGAGGTGCTAGTATTCTCACAGTTAGTGAAATGGGGATCACAAGAGTGCAGTGAATGTGTCTCAAGTGATTGAAGTATGAAAACACCTGTGTCTGGAAGGTCCAGTCACTGGTTAAGCAGTATTCCTGGCTACCTTTACACCATGAAGACAAAAGAACACTTTGAGCAACTCAGACAAAAGGTTAAGGTGTAAGTCAGAGGATGGATAAAAAATCCAAGACACTGAACATCCTCCAATGTTCAGTTATATCCATTATCAAGGAATGGAAGGAATATGGCACATGTGTAAATCTGCCTAGATCTGGCCATCCTCACAAACTGAGTAACTTTGCAAGAAGTAGACTAGTGAGAGAGAACACCGAGACACCAGTGACTACTCTGAAGGAGTCACAAGCTTCAGCAGCTGAGATGAGATGAGAGAGACTCTGCATACAACAGCTGTTGCTGGGTTCTTCACCAATCAAAGCTTCATGAGAGAGTGGCAAACAGAAAGCCAGTGTTGAAGAATGCTCTTTCAATCTAAACTACAGTTTGCCAAAAGGCATGTGGGAGACTCTATGGTCAAGTGGAGGAAAGTTCTTTGGTCTAAAGAGACCAAAATGGTGCACTCTGACATTGAAGAGTTTTTTAAGGCCCTGTGCAGAGATGAGTTTTAAACAGGATTACAGTGGGTGTTGGGTGAATACAGAAGACTTCACTGAAGCTTTGTTTATTTATTTATTTATATATTAATTGGAACAATTTCATCTTAATACTGCAACTAAAACTCATGTCAGTTTTTTAGTAACCTTAGATGTTTTGTTTTTACCATCAATAAAAGAATCAGAGATAGTTAAACCAACAGAGTAACCACACTGTAAAAGTGTAGCTCTGTCAGAGAATATCTGCATTTAGGCAGTAAGATTTGTTAGAAAAATCTGTTTGCAATTTTGCCTAATTTGTTGATATTATTTTTAATTTTAGAAATGTGTTATTTTGATTGCAGGAACTTCTTAATGTTGGAAAAATTCAATGGAGAAAAAAAATTGGAGAACAAATAAGAAAGCAGTTAAGATAAAGAAGTTTTTCTGTCCTTTTTTCTGTCTCCAAACTTACCATGAAGCAGCAAGAAAAAACCCTCACCAATAGCTTATCTCACTTGCAGCTTCATTTTAATTAATTTCACAGTCAGAAGACTATTTCTGTCACATTGCTGTATTCATTTCCTATATGGGGAAGGAGAAATGACTTCCTTATTTGGCCCCTTTGTGAGGGAGAAAGAGAAATCGATTAAAGGTGGAGTAAGACTGAGTAATTGGGACAGGAAAGTAAGAACAAAGAACAATGTTGTTTCTATCCTGATGTCTTCTGTGATAAAAACAGATGTTACAATGTCATTTAGCAGACAATGTTACAATGTCATTTAGCAGACGCTTTTCTCCAAAGCGACGTACATTTGAGAGCAAGAACAACACAAGCAATGATCTAGACAAGAAGAAACAACATCAGTAAGTGCCATCAAGTGCTTCAGGTACAATTGGACGCAAGTGCTGCCATGTAGAGTTTAAGGCAGAGTACCTAAAATATACGTTGTTTGTGGAGGTTTTTTTTTTGTTTTTTTGTTTTTTTGTTTTTTTTTGTTATTAGACAGCAACAATGAATCAAGGAAAATGTGGGATCACTAATCGCCATTCATTAGACTTCACAACAACTATTTACCAAGTACCAAGTGCTGGATCATTCCCAAAGAGCTGGGCAAAGAAATCCCAGAAGTACAGCAGGACAGTGCGAGCTAACTATAGTTGGGAAACTCATTCAACCACTGGGGCAGCAGTGGGGAATAGTCTGGCTGAGACTCAATCTACTACTGGGAACAACAGTAGAGAATTGCCTAGCTAAGTGCAAAGTGTTCTCTGAAGAGCTGGGTCTTTAGCCTTCTCTGTAGATCGAATGGAGCTGGGTAATTCATTCCACCATTTAGGGACAACAGAGGAGAAGAGTCGAGCTAGTGACTTAGGAGCATGATGTGCTGGAAGTACCAGGCGCCTTTCGCTGGCTGAGCGTAGTGGGCGAGAAGGGGTGTAGACCTGGATGAGGGACTCCAGGTAAACAGGAGCAGTTTAGTTACTGCTTTGTAAGCAATGATTAGAGTTTTGAATTTAAAAGCTGCAACTGGGCGCCAGTGTAGAGAGATTAAAAGAGGCGTGACATGAGCTCTCTTGGGTTGGTTGAAGACCAGACGTGCTGCTGCGTTCTGGATCAACTGCAGAGGTATAACTGTGCATGCAGGTAGGCCTGCCAGTAATGAGTTACAGTAGTCAATACGTGATATTATAAGAGCCTGTACCAGGAGTTGTGTAGTATGCTCTGTCAAGTAGGGTCTGATCCTCTTGATGTTGTAGAGGGCTGACCTTTTGATATGTAAAATACACATCATAAAAACATCTCATTTGTAAGTATTAGTGCTAGAATGATAGTCTAAAAATGGTGGCTTGTCAAAAATCTGTGGATGTCTGTTGAGATTATGAATCAGATGAAACTGTTCATTTAATAATGAGGATCAATGAAAATGGAATGTTTTATCAGAACTTGAAGAAAATATTCTCTGTAACTGCAGGCTTCAGCTTCATATTCAACTAACTAGCAGGGGTGGTGCCAGACAGGTTTATAAATCTGGGATTAAGCCCAAACAAAAGATTACTAAGGGGTGGGCACTTCCCTAGAATTTTCTTTGTGTATCAGACAGTTTAATGCACTATTTTTGTGCACTTTTAAATAAAAATGTAAATTCAAAATGCCAACAAATCTAAGCAACATTTAGGCAAAAATAATATTGGTCAACCTAAAAAAAAATACTGAGTTGATAACATCATTTTTCATTCCATTACCTAACTGAGCTAAAAGTGCCATTATCATTCTAAAATAATGATACACCATCCTGGAGTCCAATCATTTTTACTTCTGCCTCCTAATAATGTTCTTAAAATGGGGTTTATTTTAAGTAACATTGCATAGTAGGGTAGGAATTTGGTGAAAAAGTTTACAACTGAAGCTCTGCATTTTCAAATAAAACACATATAAGGCAACAACTGGGGCAAGACATATAAATTAATTTAAAATGCTGAAAAGTATATTTTTAGAACGATGTTAAAAGTTTTTTTTCCACTTCAGTGAGTGTATAGAGTATCAGTATTAGAGTATTAGGGCCATTAAAAAACTGGCATGCATTTTTTTAATTCTAAGAAAAAGTGAAAATTCTGTGAAAAAGTCAAAATTCAGTCATTTGTCTTAGAAAAAAAAAATGTATATCAAATATTTTTGTTAAATGTCCCTAATGCTCCTCCATACATATGTTCAGAAAAGTGAAAAATGATCTGATTTTTAGAATCCCTTTAAAAGTTACATTTCCATGCTGTAATCAGCAATGCCATAAGCAACAAACCTGAAAGATTTGGGGGCTTGTAAAAAAAAAAATTCAGGGCTGAAGCCCCATCAGCCCCCCCAATCTGCCCATGCTAATTAGAAACCATTTTCAAATTTAAAGCTTGTCATATGGTTTCACATGATTGCAAAAGTATGTATTTTTAAATCTCTGTATATAGATTTACAACTAACAAAATGTCTTTACCATTAACATTGCTAATGTTAATATTAAAATGATCAGTCTACCAAATACCAAATATACTGTTATGGTTATCATGGACATCATGGACATGTGACAGCCTGCTGCTGAGGACCCGCCTATTCACAACTGCTTCACCTACCAACATCAACATGATTTCAGTTCTCATTGTTAGAAATGTTTACATTTATTGAACAATAGCTCAATTGTAACTGCTATAATTAGCAATGCTAACATTAACTAATGTTCAGTCTCCTAACAAACATGGCTGTTATGGCTATTTCTTACATGAAGTGACACACGAAGCTAGTTAAGGCAGAAAAGTGGAGCACACAGATTTCACACCTGACATGCATTATAATGAAATCACCTGACAAACATGCACCCAATATGGAAATCTAGATAGATAGATTATTAGAGACTTTATTATCCCGAGGGAAATTCATAAACAGCAAGTCTTTCAAAGCTGCTAGATTTCAGGTCTCTCCCTCTGCTCTGCAATCACCAGCTCTGCCTTATGTCAGTACAAGGCTCTTGCTTGCAACCCTCCTCCACCCCAGCATCCACCTGGAGGCACCAAGGTTATTATAAACTTAACTAAAACGAACAAAATTACAAAAATGTAAAAATCACATGTTCACTGAAACAAAAAGAAAACCAATTAAAACTGTTTCACGTCCCCACAAAACAACGTAAAATGGAAAATAAAGTAAGGGACGAAATATCCTTTTAAGCTTTTGACACAAGCGTACTTAATGACTTACTCTCACGTCTGGGAGTTACGTGGTACGACTTGATTGGTCAAAATGTAAATTTTTTTATCTTGTATTGGATTCAAATCTAAATGAATAAAATGACAAGCAAAGAGAAGCCTATTCTAATATGATTTTATTAGTTTAGTTTAGTTTAGTTTAATTTAGTTTAGTTTAGTTTAGTTTAGTTTAGTTTAGTTTAGTTTAGTTTAGTTTAGTTTAGTTTAGTTTAGTTTGGTTTGGTTTGTCTGGTCTGGGCCCTTAGAAGTATCACGTTAGTGAAAAACAAAAACCAACCCTTAAACAAATCAAAATTAAACTCAAACTAAGCAAACTAACAGATAAGCAGTAGACAAATAATTAAAACTAAACTAAACTAAACTAAACTAAATCAAAACAAAAATCAAAAATGAAATTTAAAAATAATGAATGAAACCCCAAACTATCACAACCTTAGTAGGCTCTGTCATGGGGGTTTAGGATATTATCTCTGTCTGGCCAGGACAGACACAAATTTATCTTATTCATTTATGTATCTCTCTTTCTTCATCTTCCTCTTAGCCTTGGAGAGCAGATGGATTGACCAGATTCCATGTCTGTCATCATGCAGATCCGTGTTGCTGAAATGTTTGTACCCAGTCTGACAGGAGAATGAGGTGGTAGCTATGGGCGGGGTTAAGATGTGCTGGAAGCTGATAGTAATGGCCGCCACAGGTGTAGCAATTAGCCTGGATGTAGCTATAGTGTAGCAGCTGTTTGACCAGAATGGGACCACATTTCTTTATTAAATAAAGACTAATGAAAACTGAGTAGAGCTACTGCTCCTTTGCATTTGCCACTGAGACCTGGCCCTGGATAAGTGGATGAAGATGGATGGATAGATGGAACAGCACTGAAAGCTTTCCATGATAGAATAGATGTCCTCATTTGTCTCCTGACCTGCATTGGCATGAGTTTGAAATAGTTACAGATGTTCTGTATGTCACTATATACAATCAATACTGGTGGAGCAGTTAGTTAAGATGTAGCCACAGTGGCAGTTTTATCCAAACTGAGCCACATTTTCTTTACTAAAACAAGAGCTGAGAATTGAAAGAACTGCACAGAAAGCTTTTCATAATATCTTTGAAGCAATCACAAGTCTTTTAATACTCTGAAAAAGTGCTGCCGAAAGTTCAAAATGTTTTTTTTTTTTTTTCCGCAATACCTTCAAAATAAATACAGACCATCATACAGACAATCAGGGGAGGATGTGGTCAGTGGTCAGGTGGGTGTTTCTCAGAAGGTCTGGGGTTTTCCACCCTCCTGGAGCCACATATCAACTCACTAAAGCCCAAATTGCTCTTGGCATATCAGGGGTGTGTGAAGGATGGGATTAGTTTAAAATGAAGGACAGTTCACACTCTGACATCAGTGTGTGAAATGTGGTGTCAGAGGATGAATGTGACACCAACTGTAAGAACATCTTTGAGCTGTCAGAAGACAACAAAAGTGATACACAAATCCAAATCCTGTTTACTGCCAGCCTCAGATTTACTGATAATAGCTTTTTAGAAAATGTAAGACGGTGACCATGATAATAATCTACATGAGCCCAGAGTCATGCATTGCCTAAGTAAAGCTTAGAAGTACTGTAAGCTTGGCCTGCAAACCTCACTGCTCTTTCTCACAGCCTGTCGGTGCAGTGCACGACTGCTAAAAGCCTTGGTGACAGTTTTGATCAGATCTGGACAGCATTTCTTTTTTGAAAGAGAAACAAAGAGCCCCACTGAGTGCTTTATTTGGTGAGGAAAATGGTTTTCATGTCTCCCTACCAATCTTGGCAGAGGTTTTATCCACTAACAAGCTTCACCTTATGCTACACAGGAGCCGTGCATTCCTACCTCATTTTGTCCTATCGCTCTGATTGGCCCATAGTGGATGTTACAGACAGATTATCCAATCACCTTCCAGGAATTTAAAAAAGTCTCATCCTTCTCAAATAGTGCTGGGCTCAAAGTTGACTACTTTTGGATCTAAAACTGTAAATAATATAACAAAGAGTACAGTCTAGACCTGCCCTCTTTGTAAAGTGTCTTGAGATAACAATGATAATGAGTTGGTGCTGTACAAATAAATAGCATGAAGTAGATTACCTGCATCACTGTATTGTCCATAAACTGCCAGCAGGGTAAAGGAAAATTGCATGACAGCACTTTCCTGACTTCTTTCTGGAGGTGAAGTCAAAGCAAGGGCAGACACCATGAAAGGAGATTAATGACAACAACAGTCTCCTCTGTAGCTACCTCTGGACTTGGGCTGTGAAAGTGCTGATTGAGGTCTACCCCGCCTATCAATCATTCAGTCCACCACAGCTGACCAATGAGGTTTCCCTGCCCCGGCCTGTTGCTTGGAGGGAAGTAGAGTGCTGGCATGTTGCTCATTTTAATCTCCTTAAGTATTCACCCCCACAGCAGCATCAATGAGTCAGTCTGTCAAAGTGATCGATTCTGCTGTTGCAGGTTTCCTGAGCAGCCAGGACTCTGTAGAGGAGCAGGAAACTGTATACTGGATGTGAAACTGGATGTTGGATTCCACGATTCATCAGCCAGCTCATGATAGCAGATTAAAAAAAAAGACAGCTTGGGTGCCTGCCATTACAGTCTGCTACTGTGGAAATGACTAATGTTGGTGGATGTTTTACCGCCTCTAAAGGTCGGTGTCTGAGCTGCCTTTGCTCCTGTGGTCAGGAAAGACTCATCCAGAGGGGCAAAATAATGTTACAGGTGATAGGAGTAAAGGATGAGGTGTTAAACTTAGTGACCATTTAGCCCTGATGCTAGAGGCACCACTCTTTCTTCTACTACTTAAAAATATAATGACGTGATTTTGAAGCAGTTATTTTACGTTGCTTTAAAGCTGCCTCAGTCATTGTGTTTATGATACCCAGAGATCACTGAATACTTGTGATAATAGTGTTTGTAACCCAGGTAAAGATGAGGTAGCATCCCTCAGCCAGGTGATGACACCATCCCAGTCCCAGGGCATTTCTTACAGAATCCACACTCAATGCAGGAATGGTCGCTGAAAAACACTGGCATGCAAATCTCATAAGCCCGTATTCACAATAGAAAAATAAACAACATATCAGATGTTAAAACTGAGATACTTTACCATTTCATGAAAGTTATCGCTCATTTTGAAACTGGGGCTGCAGGGTTGAGCAGGGGCCTTTCTGTGCAGAGTTTACATGTTCTCCCTGTGCATGCGTGGGTTCTTTCCGGGTACTCTGGCTTCCTCCCACCAATAAAAACATGCTGGTTAGGTTAATTGGTGACTCTAAATTGACCGTAGGTGTGAGTGTGAGCGTGCCTGGTTGTCTGTCTCTATACATCAGCCCTGCACTTGACTGGTGACCAGTCCAAGGTGTACCCCGCCTCTTGCCCAATGACAGCTGGGATAGGCTCTAGCCCCCCCATGACCCCTAACAGGATAAGGGGTATAAAAAATGGATGGATAGGTTTTAAAACTGATGGCAGCAACACATCTCAAAAAGATCAGGACATGGCAACTAAAGGCCTGAAAAGTAAGTAGAGGAACATTTTGCAACCTCTTAGGTTAACTGGCAACAGGTTAGTAACATGACTGGGGGAAAAAAGGAGCATCTTAGTGAGACAGAGACTATCAGAAGCCAAGATTGGCTGAGGTTCAGCAATCTGTGGAAAATTGTGACTTGTGGAAGTGGGGTGCGGATGGCCTGGTGGTTGGGTTGTGCCCTATGTGCACGGACAGCTGTTCGGGTGTTTTGCTGTGTGTCATTACCCACTCTATCACCCCTGTTTCTGGCTCTATCCACACTCCTATCCCTCCAATAAAGGCAAAAAGCCCTAAAAACCCTAGAAATAGCTGTGAAACAGTTTTAGAAAATGTTGCTTATGTAAAATTGCAAAAAGCTTATAATATCACAGTCTACTGTTCATAACATCAGCCAAAGATTCAGAAAATCTGGAGAAATCTCTGTGTAAAGGGACAAGGCTGAAGGTCAATGTTGGATGATCATGATCTTTAGACCCTCAGACAGCAGAAAATAAAAAAACAGGCAGTGTACTGCAAATCACTGCATGGGCTCAGGAACACTTCCAGAAATCATTTTCTGTTAACACAGTTACAATGTTACAATGTTACAATGTCATTTATCAGACGCTTTTCTCCAAAGCGACGTACATTTGAGAGCAAGAACAACACAAGCAATGATCTAGACAAGAAGAAACAACATCAGTAAGTGCCATCAAGTGCTTCAGGTCCAATTGGACGCAAGTGCTGCCGTGTAGAGTTTAAGGCAGAGTACCTAAAATATACGTTGTTTATGTAGTTTTTTTTTTTTTTTTTTTGTTTTGTTTTGTTTTTTTGTTTTTTTGTTTTTATGTTTTTTTTTGTTTTTTTTGTTATTAGACAGCAACAATGAATCAAGGAAAATGTGGGATCACTAATCGCCATTCATTAGACTTCACAACAACTATTTACCAAGTACCAAGTGCTGGATCATTCCGAAAGAGCTGGGCAAAGAAATCCCAGAAGTGGAGCAGGACAGTGCGAGCTAACTATAGTTGGGAAACTCATTCAACCACTGGGGGCAGCAGTGGAGAATAGTCTGGCTGAGACTCAATCTACTACTGGGGACAACAGTAGAGAATTGCCTAGCTAAGTGCAAAGTGTTCTCTGAAGAGCTGGGTCTTTAGCCTTCTCTTGAAAGTAGACAGGGAGTCTGTAGATCGAATGGAGTTGGGTAATTCATTCCACCATTTAGGGACAACAGAGGAGAAGAGTCGAGCTAGTGACTTAGGAGCATGATGTGCTGGAAGTACCAGGCGCCTTTCGCTGGCTGAGCATAGTGGGCGAGAAGGGGTGTAGACCTGGATGAGGGACTCCAGGTAAACAGGAGCAGTTTTAGTTACTGCTTTGTAAGCAATGATTAGAGTTTTGAATTTAATGCGAGCTGCAACTGGAAGCCAGTGTAGAGAGATTAAAAGAGGCGTGACATGAGCTCTCTTGGGTTGGTTGAAGACCAGACGTGCTGCTGCGTTCTGGATCAACTGCAGAGGTATAACTGTGCATGCAGGTAGGCCTGCCAGTAATGAGTTACAGTAGTCAATACGTGATATTATAAGAGCCTGTACCAGGAGTTGTGTAGCATGCTCTGTCAAGTAGGGTCTGATCCTCTTGATGTTGTAGAGGGCGAAACGGCAGGACAGAGCAATCGAGGCCACATGGAGCTTGAAGGTTAGCTGGTCATCAATCATGACACCCAGATTCCGGGCTGACTTAATGGGCAAGAGATTATTTGATCCAAGCTGGATACTGATCTGCGGTTCCATAGTGGGACTGGCTGGGATGATAATGAGCTCCGTTTTGGGCAGGTTGAGCTGAAGGTGACGTTCCCTCATCCATTTAGAAATATCAGCAAGGCAGGATGAGATCCGAGCTGAGACAGTTGTGTCATCTGGTGGAAAGGACAGGAATAGCTGTGTGTCGTCTGCATAGCAGTGATAAGAAAAGCCATGGGAGCGGATGATTGCACCAAGTGAGGTGGTGTATATTGAGAAAAGTAGGGGACCAAGCACAGACCCTTGAGGCACCCCTGTTGATAAGCCATGCAGTTTAGACACTCCTCCCTTCCATGATACTCTAAAAGATCTCCCTGTGAGGTAGAACTTAAACCACTGTAGGGCAGATCCTGAGATACCAAGTGAAGAGTGTGGAGAGGAGGATTTGGTGGTTTACTGTGTCAAAGGCAGCAGACAGATCCAGCAGTAAGAGAACTGAGGACTGACCAGCTGCTCTGGCCAAGCGAAGTGATTCCGTTACCGACAAAAGTGCAGTTTCAGTAGAGTGGCCCCGCCTAAAGCCAGACTGATTCTGATCAAGTAGATCATTGTTCTGCAAGTGTTCTGAGAGCTGGTTGAAGACTGTGCGCTCCAGTATTTTTGATAGGAATGGGAGAAGTGAGACCGGCCTGTAATTTTCAACCAGGGCTGGGTTGAGAGTGGGTTTTTTGAGCAGTGGTGTAACCCGCGCTTGCTTGAAAGCAGCTGGGAAAACACCTGTGGACAGAGAGGAGTTAATGATACAACTCACAGCAGGGCTGATTGTGGGCTCAATCGCCTGCAAGAGATGTGATGGTATCGGATCGAGGGGACAGGTTGTGGGCTTAGAGTCAAGCAGAAGCCTGGTGACCTCGCTCTCACTTAGTGGAGAGAATGAGCTAAGTGATGCATCACTAGCTGGTGGCAGAAAACTGAGTTGGCCAGGCTCAGAGAATTGGTTGCTGATGGTAGAAACCTTGTCAGTGAAGTGGGAGGCGAACATGTCTGGAGTCAACATACTGGAGGGTTGTGGGTTTGAAGGAGAGAGGAGCGAGTTAAAAGCAGACAAGAGTTTGCGTGCATCAGTGGCAGCACAGATCTTTGATTGATATTTACAGTTCACTGTAAAGCTGTAACATGCAAAGAAGAAGCCATATGTGAGTGTGATGCTGCGGTCTTCTCTGAGACAAAGCTCATTTAAAATGACTGAGGCAAAAAGGAAAACTGTTCTGTGGTCAGATGAATCAAAAATGGAAATTATTTTTGGAAACCACAGACACTAAAGAGAAGAGGGACCATCCAGGTTTTTGTCAGAGCACAGTTCAAAAGCCTGACAAAAACCTGGATGGTCCCTGATGGTATGGACTCTCTGATGGTATGGGGTTGCATTAGTGCCATGGTTTGGGCAGCTTACACATCTGGAAAGGCATTATTAATGCTGAAAACTATATAGAGGTTTATGAGCAACATATATTCCCATTCCGACAACGTTTCTTTCAGGGAAGGCCATACATATTTCAGCAAGACAATGTTAAACCACATACAACATCCAACACAGCAGCATGGCTTTAAAGAAGAAGAGTCTGAGTGACCCTTCAGAAAACATTTTGCTAATTGTAAAACTAAAAATCAGGCAAAGAAAACCCAGGACTTTTGAACAACTAGAATCCTACATCAGACATGAATGGGACAACATTCCTCTCCCAAAACTCCAGAAACTGGTCTCCCCACCAGAGATTTTCGGACTGTTGTTAAAAGAAGAGGAGATGCTACACAATGGTAAACACGTCCCTACTTTTTTGAGATGTGTTGCGATCATCATATTCAAAATAAGCTAGTGTTTTTCATGAAATGGTAAAATTTTCAGTTTCAACATCTGAAAATATTGTGAATAAACTACAGGCTTAATAGATTTGCATATCCTTTCATTCTGTTTTTTATTCACATTTTACACAGCGCCCCAACTTTTTTGGAATTGGAGTCGTATTATCAGACCACATAATGACAAACATAACCAGGGTAGAGTGTGTCACAGAACTCTACACGACTGTCACAACTTTAATGTCTTTAAAACCCACACAGTTATGAAAAATAGTGTCTCCAGCCTTGGAGAGTTAACCTTGCAGGTAGTGGCACTGTGCTCAGCATGGATGCAGGTCTCAGGACTGCAAGGAGATGTAAGATGTCAGGCCTTGGGCAGGGGGCTCTCAGCTGTAAACGTTTGATGACAGAGTTTCTTAAACTGTAGCAAAGAGATTTATAGTGAGATGAACCAGGATCCAGACAGCAGTGATGGTAAAGCATGGTGGAACAGAGGGATGTGTTATATGGAGCTGATTAGCCTCACAGCCAGTGTTAGCTCCAGACACCCCAGGGTGGCTTCAGTGGAACGCCCACTCGGCTGTCTCATCCCTGGGTTTAAAAAGGCCAGACATGCTCAGAGCCACTTGTTGTAAATTTGACATTACTCCTTGTCATCAAAATGCAACTTTCTCATCTAGACAGAACATCAGTGTTTGCTCCCTCTCTATTAAGAGTAACCTATTTCTCATGGTGCCTCTACAGACATTAGCCTGTAAAGGGGCACACCCTGGTCCTGTATGTGAAATTTGAAGCAAGTCAGATGTTTCATATGAGAGTTTCTCTAACTTCCTGTTACTTGGTGAGCTATTGAATTGCTCACCACTATGGTATGAAACATCTCAAGTGTTAAATATTGAAGCCTTCATTCAAAGGTCTGAAGCTTTTGATACCTTTAGATCCCTATCTTGTCTAGAATCAGAAAATAAAGTCTGGAGTCAATCAGATAAAATCCCTCAGACTAATCAGTGAAAATGTGAAACCTGTCAATGGGAGAACAGATTTGACTAGAAAGTGTTTGTAGCGAGGTTTCTGTACATTATAGGGGATGCTCCCAAGAGAATTTTTTTCATCCAGTAATGGTACAAATGTGATTTCCAGGCAGGTAGCTTAACCCTGACTGACTGCCCCCCTGTGGGAGGGAGTTGCACTGCAACAATTTTTCTGGGTGGTTTTGGTGAGTTTTGGGGCATGTTAAGGTCCCATTCAGCAGTTCTTTTGCTGAAATAATAAAAATAATGATTCCTTGCTTTTTTGATAGGGTCCTCACTCAGAGGTTGGTGCTAGGGTCCTAACAGTGCGGGACTGCAAGGAAAATTCAGCCCTGGCATTTTCTGTGCCAACAGGCTGTCTAATCCTGGTTGAATACAATATTATTAAACTGTTTCTTCAGCCCCTATAGTAGTTCCACCAAATTATTCTCCAAATGAATACAAAGTTTAAATGCCATAGATAAATAAAGTGATGTTTATTCACTCTGTTTTCACTGATTCTTTTGTTGTCAGAGTTGAATATGATGGAAACAATACCCCTACTTAAATAAAGCTACATTAAAAGTAAAACTTTTAACAAAACAACATCAAAAACTCATATCATACTGGCCCCAAAGTGTGTCGGCCTGGCAGGGAAAATGCCCAGTATGCAAGGTTACCAACCCTAGGCTCTAACTATTTTTATGACATAGATCTACTGCAAATAAATCAACCATTAAATATTCAAAATATTAACACAGAAATCAATCTTCCTTTGGAAGATTTAAACAGCTCTGAAATCAGTTTTCTGACATTTGTTTGATTCCCACTATTTACACTATTCAAAACTACATCATCATCACAATGTAACTCCAAGTCAGTCACACTTGATATCAACCTGTCCAGTCAGGAAGCAACACTGATTGTGAATCAGTTTCACCTGCTGATGTACAAATGGGACAGACAACAGGTGGAAAGGAGAGGCAATTAACAAGACAGCCCCTATAAAAGACTGGTTTTGCAGGTGGAGGCCACAGACCACTTTCCTCATCCTTTCTGGCTGATTTTTGGTTACTTCTGCATTTTTCCAGCACCCTCACCACTACTGGTAACATGAGGTGGTATCTGCAACCTACAGAAGTTGCTCAGGCAGTGCAGCTCATCCAGGATGGCACATCCATGCGCGCCGGGGCAAGACGGTTTGTTATGTCTCCCAGCACACTGTCAAGAGCGTGGATGAGATACCAGGAGACAGGCCAGTACACCAGGAGTCGTGGAGGGGGCCATAGGAGGGCAACAACCCAGCAGCAGGACCACTTTCTGATCCTTTGTGCAAGAAGGAAGAGGAGGAGCACTGCCAGAGCCCTACAAAATGATGTCCAGCAGGCCACTAATGTCCATGAGGGTGGTATGAGGGCCTGACATCCACAAGTGGGGCCTGTGCTCACAGCCCAGCACCGTGCAGCCTGATTGGCATTTGCCAGAGAACACCAGAATTGACAGATTCGCCACTGGCGCTCTGTGCTCTCCACAGATGAGAACTGAGCATATGTGACAGATGTGAGAGAGTCTGGAGATGCCACGGAAAATGTTCTGCTGCCTGCAGAATGATTGAAGGATGTTGCAGGCTGCAACATCCTCCAGCATGACCAGTTTGGCAGTAGGTCAGTGGTGGTCTGGGGAGGAATATCCTTGGAGAGCCCGCAGACCTCCATGTGCTAGCCAGAGGTACCCTGATTGCCATTAGGTACCCGGATGAGGTCCTCAGACCCATTGTCAGACCATATGCTTGTGCAGCAGGCCCTAGGTTCCTTCTGATGCATGACAATGCTCGGCCTCGTGTGGCTGGAGTGTGTTAGCAGTTCCTGCATGATGAAGGCATTGATGCTATGGACTGGCCTGCCCGTACCCCAGACCTGAATCCAATCAAGCACCTATGGGACATCATTCTCGTTCCATCCACCGCCGCCACATTGCACCACAGACTGTCCAGTAGCTGGCTGAATGCCCTGATCCAGGTCTAGGAGGAGATCCCCCAGGAGACCATTGGTCGTCTCATCAGGAGCATGCCCAGCTGTTGTAGGGAGTGCATACAGGTACGTGGAAGCCATACACACTACTGAGCCTCATTTTGAGTTGTCTTGAGGAATTTCACAGAAGTTTGATCAGCCTGTGATCTGATTTTTCCACTTTGATTTTAAGTATAATTCTGAATCTGAATCCAGTCCTCCATGGGTTATCGATTTTGGTTTCCACTGATCATTCTTATGATATTGTGTTCTCAACGAAAACCACTATGTAATGAATAAGGATTTTCAACTGTAATAATTCATTCATCAGGATCTGGGATGTGCTATTTAAATGTTTTCTTTATGTTTTTGAGCAGTGTTTAGCCTTCAAATGACTGGTGTAGTGGTCTGGAGGGCAAAAAGAGTTTAGGACTGCTGCAATCAACCACAATGTGGGGCATGTTTACATCCCAAAACAACCACAGAAAAATGAAAATACTGAAAATATGAACAGCAAGTTTTGGTCACTGTGGGGCCTGTACAACATCCAGGACTCTATTTCAATCACAGAATCAAAAAGTCCTATCGACAGCTTCCCTTCGTTGGTATTTACCTGCCAGTATATCTACAGTTGTAGAGATCTTAACCCTTACACAGCCACCAAAATGAAGGGGGTCAAAAGTATGGGCAGCTTCATGCGTTTGTGTTGTTTCGGGGATAATAATGCTGCATTTTGGGAAGTGAAGGGCAAGAAACTTTTTATCCCAAAAGTATAGGTGGGTGCTAATTAGCTGACTTAAGCTAACTACCTTTAGCTAATGATCACTGCCAGCTGCCACTTTCAGTCAGATCTCGGGGGCAACAATAATATAAAAGGAAGTCAGATTTTGAATATCAAAAACATCTTTGTCTGGATGAGAAGAACATTTTTTAATCTATTTTTGTTCTTTTAGAGATGATTCTATGACGGTACAGCCTGGGCTTATCTTAATGTTAGAAGGTTTATCTTACTAAAAACAACATCCTTTCATTAAAAAAATGAGTCTTTTAAACTGGTTGAAACACATTTGTGGTGGCTGAGCCCATAAACTTCACAGTCTAGAGCAGCTCAGAGGGAAGTTCCTTATGTGTGTGGCGTCAGCTGAAAGCTGTGTATACCCTTTTCCCAAAGAACGAAGGCAGAGTCCTCTCTAAAGAATACTTACCCGTGCCTTAATGTCAGAGTTGTCATTTAATTCCCCGATTTCTCATCAGAACAGCAGCAGACTGAGAATGAAAAATAGCTCCTCTGCCTGCTGCCACAAATATCTACATGACTGCTTTTGTGATTTATGTGCTTTTAAATTGCAAATCTGTTACATTTTATACAGGACACACACAGCAAAGACAGCAGCTGACGTACAGTCATATATGTTGTTGAGTGCTTTAGTGAGACAGCTGCAGCACTCTGCCAAAGTACTTCTGATCTAGCAAGCATATGTAAATAGCTCAGTGTGATTCATAGCAGAGTATGGAGTAGTTGTATTCATATGCTGATGCAAAGCCAAAATCAGACTAAGTTTGCCACTTAGCTGAGCTTTCCCTGGGGAGTGTTCACTTTCCATTTGCATTGCTTTGAATGAACTCAGCAGTGTTACATTTAAGTGTCTCACTCCTCTCTTTAACTTTGTACTCTGTCAGAGGAGAGCTTTGTTCTCTCCCTTAAAGGTATTCTGAATGCTATTTTTGTCCATTTCCTGCTCTCTTCAAACCTGTCTCTGTTTGAAGAGTGCATTAAATGTAACAGGCAGGTTTCTTTCTAACAGACAGTGCAGTTTCTGTTCTGTTGATGCTTTTGTAACTTTTGTTTGACTTTGGGCTGCTGCTCATCTGCAGTGCTCCTGATGCCTTCAAGTACAGTTGTGTGCACTGTGATAAAGAAGAGCCGGAAACTGTCAGTAGTGTTCAGGAGTCTGTAGATAGAAGCCCTGACTTCATGAGTACTGTCATTAGCTGCTGGTTAGAAAGCCATTGGGAATACAGAGGTTTCTTTTATGTCCTTCTGCTGGTGAGAGCCAGATCCAGAGGCATTATGTTTCCAGGTTGTCACATTCATCCGCCCCGTCCATAGTAGTCACACTGAAATCTCAAGAATGCTGTCAGAGATCTTCTTCAGACTTTGAACAAATGTTCACTCTGACTCCAGAATGCATCGATTGGGTTTTGAAGGTCATTTGGCCTCATGTTCATACCTTGCTTGTGAGTATATCTCAAGAAAACTTTCAGGGATTCTCTTCAAACTGTGCGCAAATGCACACATGACTCAAGGACAAACAGTACAAGGTAACCACCCTCTGCTCCAAGCCCTTCTCGTCATCCCAACACTGTACTTTCACTGCCTGGCAACAGTTTACCTCGTGGAGGTCTACAACTGCTCTGCATAGTTGTATAACCCCGATTCCAAAAACACTGGGGTGCAATGTAAAATGTAAATAAAACAGAATGCAAAGATTTACAAATCCAGTAAACCCATATTTTATTCACAGAAGAAGACAACGTAACGATGTTTAAACAGAGACATTTTACTACTTCATGAGAAAATATTGGCTCATTTTGAATTTGATGGCAGCAACACATCTAAAAAAAGGAGGGACTGGGTCATGTTAACTATTTTGTATTCCCCCTCTTCTTTTCACAACAGTCTGTAAACATCTGGGAAGTGAATAGGAGTGGTCTTCTTTGTCTGATGTGTCGTTTTATGATGCTGCAAATGTTTTCTATAGGTGAAAAGTCATGGCAGCAGGCAGGCCAGTTCAGCAGCCAGACTCTTCTACTGTAAAGCCATGCTGTTGTGATGGATACGGTATGTGGTTGATCATTGTTTTGCTGGGTAGATCTTTCCTGAAGAGATGTTGTCTGGATGGGAGCTGCTCATAAACCTCTATATACTCTTCAGTATTGATAATGCCTGTCCAGAAGTGAAATCTGAGTGATGTGTAAGATGCAGATGTGTAATGCAACCCAATACCATCAGAGATGGAGGCTTTTGAACTGTGTGTTGATAACAAGCTGGATGGTGAATGAGATTTTGATTCATCTGTCCACAGAACAGTTATCCATTTTGCTTCAGCCCATTTTAAATGAACTTTGGCTGGAGAAGACAACTCACATAGCTTCTTCTTTGAATGATGCAGCGTTAAGTTGTGGATGGCATGGCAAACCACATTGACAGACAATGATTACTGGAAGTGTTCCTGAACCCATGCAGTGATTTCCAGTAGAGAATCATGCTGTTTTTAATTCAGTGCTGCCTGAAGATCACAAGCATCCAGTATTGACCTTTGGCCTTGTCTATGCAGAAATTTTCATAGTTTTCTGAATCTTTGATGATGTAATTTACTGTAGATGGTGGGATATTTAAAGTCTTCACAATTTTTACGTTGAGGAACATTTTTCTGAAATTGCTGAACAATTTTTAGACATTAGTTTGTTGCAGATTGGTAAACCTCTGCCCATCTTTAATTCTGAGAGACTCTGCCTTGCTAAATTTCTCCTTTTACACCCAATCATGTTATAAACCTTGTGCCAGCTAACCTAATTAGTTTTAAAATGCCCCTCTGCCTATTTTTCATCAGTAGTGCTTACTTTTCCAGCCTTTTGTTGACAGCCCTAATATTTTGAGATGTGTTGCTGCCATCAAATCAAAAATGAGCTAATATTTTTCATGAGATGATAAATGTCTCAGTTTCAACATGTAATATGTTGTTGATGTTCTATTATGAATATTGGTTTATGAGATTTGCAAATCATTGCAATCTGATTTTATTTACATCTTACATGGCGCCCCAACTTTTATGGAATTGGGATAGCACTTTTTGGTTGAACTATCCTTTTATTACCAACTCTTTTTGCAATTTACTGGTGCAACCTTGCTCAAACGGTTCACTCTCAAGAAACAATCACTTGATTTTCTGTAACTGGAACAAAGCCATGCTTGTTTACAGCCTTGAACAAACTAAAAGTGTGACCAAAAGAGGAAAAATAAAAAATAATAGCAGCGAAAACTGAAAGAAGCTTAGAGGAGGATTGTTTTTCCTCCCTCTATCTTTTAAAGCTGCAGCAGCTCCACTTTGCTTTTTTCCTCCTCTCCTCTGAGAGAGATGCTGCACACTTTACACACAGCACTGAAGTTAGCTGGCAGGGCCTATTCATCTCTATAAAGTCTGGCCTCAGAGGGAGACACTTTGGCATTGGAACAGAGAGTGGACCTTTTCCCATGGGCCGAGGGCGGGAGACGCTGCTCAGAGGCTGTTATCTGACCGACTTTCTCTTTATTGTTGTTTGGGAGGGATATAGCTCCGTCAGAACACTCCCCTTCTAGAAAATATGTTTTGGCTAAAGATTAAGCTTGTTTGTGGTGTTCTGCCCTTTGCTGCTGTTGTCCTCGATGCTGCTGCTCTAACTGATACTAATGCTGAACAGTTTCACAGTCCTTAAAGAGCTACATGCTGTTTGGAACTGATGAAAACATTTCAGCCAGTCTTCATACAAAACAATATGACTCAGCAAAAAACTGAATTTGTAGCTTGTCCAGTGTCACAGCACTAAAATTTTAAACTTCACCAAGATTCAATTAAAAATCTGATTATATTGATACAACTTTTAATACAGTGGCAACAAAAATCAAAGTTCTCAGCACCCAATATTTGACAGTTTCTTGTTTTTATTCTCAGAAATTGCACTCTCACACTATTTGAGTTGCACTAACACTGTACCAACATTTCTGTGTTGCAGCATTGCCAAAGTATTTGAGCTTTTCAGACACTTTGACAGTGTTGGCTTGCAGTTTTGATTCATTCTTATCCTACACACACTTCCTGTGAAATATCAGGCTGCATTAGATTTGGGGCGGCTGCTCAGCCTGTGGGGACTTGGGTTTGGAACCAAAGGGTCACAGTCTAAGTCTTGGGGGGACCAAGTGTAGAAATTGGTCTGGTAGCTTGAGAGGTACCAGGACACTCCTAGGGCATTGGCCAGATCCTCAACGTCTCAGATGCCCTTTATGCATCCACCCAAATGACATCTCTCCATTTCTGCATGGGATAGTCTTAAACATAGTTATCTTTAGAGACCCCATATTGTTTTGCTTAGTTTGAAAATGATGAAATAACATAATCCAACACACAACATCTTAGGGACCTTGGCATCTTTGTAGCTTCCCATGCTGCCTTAACCCCAGGGACCTGGCATTTATTAAAACTTCAACTATTCATATTCAAAAAGCACAATGGTTTAAAGGATAAAAAATAAAAATCCATTAGACCACAATACAAAACAGGAAAAAGTAAATTTGAAGCAGAACCAAGACTTTCTGGCTGCAACAGATATGTGTGTTTGTGTTTACTAGATTTCAGATATTAAAGACAGCAAAGCTGTTGAAAATATTACAACTCTTTTTTGCATATTCTATACATAGGCATGTAAGGTGTGCCTGGGCTGGGGGGCAGAGTCAAGCTCCACACATGCTGACGTGTATCACTCGGCAGCCAGGGTCAAGCCTAACGGCATCTCTTCTGTCCGGGCCTTTTCACCCCCTGGTGATACACCTGTAGATCTACAGCAGTTTTTGGGCCTTAGAGACATCCACAGCAGAGTACATTTTGTTTACTAAAACTATGACTATAAATGTTAGACAACTTCTTTTCCATGACAAAGACAAGACTAAGAAAAGCTGAGCCTGGGTCTCTGATGACAAAACCACTGACTAAAAGTAAGTCTACTTTTTGTCAAGGACACTACAGCAAGACTAAAATGATATTTGTTTTTTGTCAGACAGCCAAAATAAATGATATTTCTCCACTTTAGGTAAACCTGTCAAAACAAAACATATCTGTAGCTCTTCTGCCTCTCAGCTGTAGAAAGCAAGGATCCCAGGGTGCATAGAACTCACGAGAATGATTTGGCACCAGAGAATAAATGGTTTATCAAAAAGTAAAGACTAAAATATAAAGACCTTTAATGGACTAAAATGTATTTTTAGTTTTTGTCGACTAAAACTTGACTAAAACTATAAAGCATAGAAATTACTAAAATGTGACTTAAACTAACGAACATTTTACTCTTGAGACTAAGATGAAAATAAAAAATGATCCACAGCGTGACAGCCATACTACCAACCTGGATGGCACCCTAGGCCATGCTTACTGTGCTTACCCCTCACCAGTGTTCATTTTGGCAGCTATTTTTAATTTTAGACTTAGTCTTTTCATTACATGTCTTTTAGTTTTAAGCACATTTTAATTATTTCTACCCTTTTTAGTTTTAGTCTAGTTTTAGTCCTTCAAAAGTTCTCATATTTTAGTCTTTACTTTTAGTCCAAGCATTTATTTTCTTGCCTGAATCTGGTACCAAACCATGTTAGTGTGTTCTCTGCACCCTGCCATACCTGGGATCCCTGCTTTCTACAGCTGAGAGGCAGAATAGCTAGAGATGCATTTTATTTTGACAGAATTAACCACAATGGAAAAATATCCTGGACTTGAATGTCAGACAAGAACTAAATTACATTTTAGTCTAGTTTTCGTCATCGTGACGAAAACTAAACTTATTTTTCATCAGTTTTAGTCATCACAGATCTATGTTTGTTAGTCTTAGTTTAGGTTTTTGTCATGGAAAAAAGGTTTTAGTCGAAGAAGTTAACACTGCCCCCTACATCCACTCCTTCCTCTGTCTTAAAGATGTTGGTTTTGCTATTTTTTAACAGATCATTTTCCCATTACTCTGGTATAACGCAAGGACATCCAGAGTACGACCTTGGTTGTGTCAATCCTCATCTGATAGTGCCCTGAGGTATCTTACTCAGCACTACATGCCTTACTTAGTGCTTTACTTCAGCCTCCATTTTTGGCCCAAACATGCCTAAAAGTTCTGCACAGAACTGTATATGTATAAACTTTACATCCATCAGTTTGTTTGATTTAGTAGTTTTAATTGTTTAATTGTTTTCTCAATATCTTGACTTCGACAGTATATGTTGTTATATAAAAACACTGTTTTTTCTGTTTGAACAAATTAATTTTCATTGTTTTTTGAGATCTTAAAAAAATAACTCATTACCATTGGAGATCCAGCATTGTTATCTTGAGAAAACAAGATACATAAAAAAAAACTTACGAACTTGCAATCACTGGAAATGCATGCCATCTTAAGGACACTTTCTATCCCCATGCAATAAGACTACTGAACAGCACTTAATGTTAATGAGTGAAATATTTAAGGATGCAGTGCTATTTATCTATTTTATCATGCCGTTTATTAATTCTTCTACCTTTTATTGCTGTTGTTTTAAGGGATGATAAGGTGAGGATGCATTTTTATCACTGACTGTATTGCGCTTTCAATGACAAATAGATTGAGTTGCACTGATTTAAAAACAGAATAAAAAAAATGATGCATGCTTACCCAAGCTTTTTTAGCATAAGACTTCCCAACTAAAGACAGCCATCTGAGTAGATAGAATTCAATAACATATAATTACTCTATTATTATTTTATCACGGCCATTATAGCAAATACCTTTGATTATTATAAAATGGCTTATAACCTTGGCTTATGTATTTAACATTTCTTACACATTCCATCAGCCTAACATTTATAACAAAGCCAAAGCTGACTCTGTCTACATGTATGGCTTCATTATGTCACACTTAATAAAAAATCACTCCCAGGAGCTCTGTTGTGTACTACGAGGAGGAAATACGTGACTACCCAGCAGGTGTGTAACACCATGGAGTGTTATTGAATGTGTGGCGCGCCGGTGCAGTACATCCTGACGCCTCTCCGCGTTCA